>NC_092757.1:2615962-3215962 GCF_047496795.1 Chiloscyllium punctatum | reverse complement strand
ATGAGTGAGGGGGAGATTAGTTGAATGGATGGAGAAATGTCCAGCAAGAGAGAGAGAAATGAAAAGCAAACAAAGGGACTGCTGATAATGAAGTAGAAGGAAAATAAAATGGGGATTTCTTCTAACATAACCCCTTTCCCCATATTCCGGAATATTACATCAATCTAGATATGCCCCTATTTAAAGTGAGTTATATTTTCTCTATCGCTCTTCTCTGAGTCAAATACATCGGTCATCCTGATGCCGCCATTATTGTTGCTGAGATACAGAGAAACGTAATGTTACATTGTCAACTGTTTCTTTGGAGAAAGGAAATTTTACTGTGTGTCTGATGTAACGGATTTCTCAGCCCGGAAGAGAAACATTTTCAACACGGATTGGATGCACTGTGTGTATGAGGATTTGACTTGCACCTGTCATTCGACATTAAAGGCAGTTTCTGTGGATGCTTTTCTCGGGTGTGTATTATCAGTTGCTGCATCTACTCAGAGAGACCAAGCGTCTGGTGACCCCACTCTGGACACTGCATTTATAGAATGTTTAGGTCTATGGGAAAAAATGGAGCTGAGACGACACAGAAGGAAATCTCTGTACAAGGCGAGAGGCTGGGCATTGCATTATCCTCCCTTGGATTTTCAAGAATATTTTTCTATGCTGAACCAATTCCAAACATAAAATATTAACCTCTCAAAAATGAGATGATCACTGATCTGTGTACCCTCCATTAGTATAAGCTGAGCCTCACACCAGGGACACCCACCTTGAAGTGAACTGGATTAATTCTGGAACTTTCCAGACAGGAGTTGTTCACATATTCATCATCTATAAAGTGTAGTCCTCCGAAATATTCACTGGCTGTCAGAAGCCATCTGCCAGCTGAGAGGAATGCATTGAGTCTATGTCCCTGAGGAAGGTACAGAAGCAAACTCCCAGATATACTAGGGAACAGGGGGATTGGCGAAAATGAGAAACTGCAATAAAAACTAAAATTAATGAAGAGCACGTTTTTCAATGTCTAATCGAATTGACTGTTGGTAAGGTGCTGCTTCTGCTGAGCTACATCCCAGAATATCGAGGAGTTGGCAATAGAGCTAATGAAAGAATTACTGATTATTCTTCAAAGCTGGTTCCATACGAGAAAGGATCCTGCAGACTGGAAAGCAGCTATTTTAAAACTAAACGTTTAAAACAGGACGGAGAGGGCAAACAGAAAACTAAATAACTTGATCTCAGCTGTGAGAAAAACGTTGGGACCTTTTATAAGAATGTGGCAACTGGACACTTGGAAAATAATGTTATGATTTGATAGATATGGCCTAGATTCAGTAAAGGGAAATGAGCTTTGCTCAACCTGCTGGAGTTTGTGGACTCTGTCCGTTGTGTCTTTGACAACTGAGAACCAGCAGGAGTGGAGTAATTGAATTTTCAGACGAAGTTTGACATTCTTGAATGCAGGTGGGTGGAGAATGTTAGAGTTCAGGGGTTGGTAAGGGTGGAATATACACCATATGTATTAAAAATTGAATAATGGACAAAACGAACAGAAGAGTATTTTTTTCTCTGGATAGAAGGCTTGTGGGGTCTCAGAAGGATGAGTTCCTGTGCAATAGCTGTGCACAAGGTATAAAAATGATTCAGAGGGAAACAAGAAATACCATCGTTGACATTTAAATTTATTAAATGGTGAGAGGTTGGGCAGGGCTGTTGTTGAAAAGGACCTGGATGTATTTGGTCATAGGTCACTAACAGAATTCTTCCGAGGTAGGAAGTAAGTATAATCGTAAAGGATATGTGGTCCGCCATGGAAAATTATTAAAGTACCAGAATAAATGTATGTTACTTAATTGTAGAGTTTTATTAAGCCAATATTTGGGTAATATGTACAGGCTGAGTCTGCTTTATAAATAATGATCTCCATGTCACCGAGACAGTGCAAAGGAGTTTCACCAGACTGAACCCTGGCATGGTGTTACCATAAGGAGAGAATTTAGTAACTATGTGTTTAATCTGCAGCGGGGTGAGGGAATAAGAACTTGAAACTTGAGGATTATGGACGGACCCTCATTATACCTCAAGCAGCCGTTGAGAAGGTAAGAAATTCCATACTTTCTGTAGGATGGTCAATTCTTGATAGTTTCCGTATCTGTGCAAAGACCTCATTTCGATTGACAGTAAGATACGGCCTCTGAATAAACTCTGAACACTTTCATGCATAGTTACTGTGTGACACTGCAATCAATGTTACGTTGTGCACAGTCCTGTCAAAAGCCGTAATTCCTTCATTGTACGACAGTTAGCCATGCCACACCAACTTCTGACTTCTGGAGAGAACATGGGTCTGCTTTCTCAGCGATAGAAGATGACTTTGAACCTGGTTAAAAAATGTCGTCATTCCTACTCCGAGGAAACCATGTTTAAGTGACACATATGTAATATGAGTAGTAAAGCCACGAGGAACAAAGTGGAGCAGGCTATCTGTTCAGTCCCTGTTCCATTTGTTTGTGATCTTGGACCATCTATGACACCTTCCTGTTCCTGGGTTAGTGACTTGAGAAGCTGAATGACCTCTTCCTGTTCCTTTGTAAATGACTCCGAGTGCGAAATTGTCTCTTTCTGATCCTGTGTAATTGACGTGTGATGTTGGACAGAGAGCTTGTCTTCCTGTGTGACAGGCAGTAGGGACGGAATGGGCTGTCTCTTTTTTTGCACGATAGTTTTGATGGGCAGAATGACTTTCCCATATTCTTATGAAGCCAAATGGAGATGCAGAGTGAACTCCTTCGTTTACTGCCGAAATGTGCAGTGTCTGGCAGCGCTGTTACATAAATGTTAACGGCAGTTAAACAGCACAGGCTTGAATGTTGTCCAGGTCTTGTTTCGCATGGACACAGACTGATTTAGGGCCTGAGGGATGGCGAAGTGCTCTGAATATTGTGCAACCTACAGTGAATATCCCCATTTCTGATCGGTGTGAACCCAGTGGGCTGAATGGCTTGCTTCCACACTGTAGGAAACTGGAGATGCCTGGCCTGAGGAAGCTACACTGAGGATCTCCTGCAGTGATGTCGCACAGCTGTGATGATTGATGTCCAATGATGATAAACAACTTCACTTGAGCTGTGAATAACTCCAAACAGCGGAGAGTTTGCAATGGATTCTGATGAAGTACAATTTTGCTAAGGGTCCTTCATGTTATCCTGAGTTAAATACTGCCCTGATACCAGGGCCAGCCGCACTTAGCTAAGCACTTGTATGCACCTCTCTCACTTATATCAATAGGTCATGGTGTATAAGCAGAGCAATGGTTTCTTCAAACAGAGGGTAGTGAATGTCAGGAGATCTCTATTCGAGAGAGTCAGGGGATCTAGATCACTGAAAGACCTCTGAATGTCTTCATTGTTTCTGTGCACCAGGTGATACAGTATGTAGCCTCCAACTCCTACCGTCTAGCAGATTGGAGGGGCTGAATGGAACAACGGAGCATCCCATTCAGGAGCAGGGGTAGGTCGTTAGACACTAGGAAACTGTTCCACTAGGCACTAAGATTGTGGAATAACAGGTTGTGGTCTCAGCCCTACTTTCCTGTGTGTATTCCATTATCCTTGACTCAATCTCTGTCAAATATTTATGAACACAGTTTGAATAAATGTGAACAAAGAGAAACCACATACCTCTGAGGAAGAGAATTCCCACACAAATGGCCCTTTTAGCATTTCTCTTCATCTCCCTTACAGTGTCATACAGCAGGGAAACCTGTCCACTAACGCAGACATCCCAATCTGATCTCAACCCATTTGTCAGCATTAGGCCAATATCCCTGTCAATCCTTCCTATTAATATGCATAGCCAGATGCCTTTTAAATTTTGGATGAAACTTTGGATGAAATAAATTAAAATGAAATCCATAATGTGGATGAAAATATTGTCCCTTTACTATATTTCTCGCCTCACCTTAATCCTTTGTCCTGTAGGTTTGGATTCTCCTATCCTATGAAAAATACCTGGCTATTCAGACTCTCCATGCCTCTCATAATTTTACAAATGTGCACGATGTCACGCCTCAGCCTCCGATTTTCCAGAGTAAACAAGCCCCAGTTCGTTCAGCCTCCCCCATACCTCAAACCCTCCACTCCTGGCAATATCCTTGTAAATCTTTTCTGCACCCTTTGAAGTTTAACAACATACTTTCTGGAGCTGAGAGAACTGAATTAAACACAGTATTCTAAATCTGGCCTCACCAACACCCTGCCTAATCACAACATGATCTCCCAACTCGCATACTCAATGCAATGACCAATAAAGGCAAGCAAACCAAACCCCTTCTTCACTATCCTGTCTACTCGCAAGAGTAAGTGAAGAGAAACATATTTGAACAGTTTCAAAAGCAATTTGCTTTTTAACTTCAGTGGAATTACAGCCTTGCGCAGTACATCAGATATGGTCCGAGCAACGGCCTGTACAGATGCAATCAAACATCGTTTCGATCAGTCCCAATACTTTTTGCATGAAAATTATTGTTTCAGTTAATTTTCAAATCACGCGCTGCATGTACAGACTAACTTGATGTGATTTGTGTACCAAGACACACGAGTCCCTTTGTGCTATGGAGTTCTGCAATCTGCCTCCAGTTATATTATTTACAGTTGTCTTATTCATCTTCTAAAACACAGACTTCCCATCACCTACAAATAAAAGTTTTATTTTGGCGAAGCTTTACTCACTGCCCTGCCCTGTCTGTATCCCATTACAGAAGCTCTGCCCTCTCCTATCTATATCCCATTGCAGACGATCTGCCTCCACTTGAAACCTTGTTGAATGACTATCCTGGTGTATGAGCAAATTGAGCTCCAGTCCATTCAACTCCTTCTTCCAAATCATTCATCTGGATTGTAAAGTGTTGATGACCTCACAATGATTCCTGAGGAATTCCACTAGTTTCAGCTTTCCAACCTGAAAAAAAATAATTATCTCGACTCTGTATTTGCTGGTAGCAGACCGGGGCTCTCCTGTTCCTGTTGAACAGCCTAGAATGTTTGCATGGCCTCCTGCTATACTGTGTAGCTGATTGTCGATTTGTTTCTGATCTCAGTGATCCTCCATTCGGGCCATTTGCTGTCAGATGATCACGTGGAGTTCGTACTGTCAATGATCCTGATCCCTGAGAGTTCAAAAGATGAGCACAGAATATAGACTAACATTTGGAGTGATCGCTACCCGATCAAAAATGCTGTCTTTCTATTGCAACGATAGAACCATCTGCAGTGTCAGCCATTTGCTCAATTTTGACGTTCAGACCCTGAGGAGGGGGGAGAGTTCCGATGAGAGTGATGTACATGCGACCCTTTAACAACACAACCAATAATCTTCATCGTTAATTTCATTTTTGGCTGTTGTGTTGAAAATTTGCTGCAGTGACTACACATTAAAATAAGCGATTGTCTTTGAGAGATGACTTTATTGAGGTTTATAAAATCATGAGGGGCGTGGATAGGGTAAATAGACAAGGTGTTTTCTCTGGGGTAAGGGATACCAGAACTAGAGGACATAAATTTAGGGTGAGTGTAGAAAGATATAAAAGTGACCTAACAGGCAACGTTTTCATGGAATGAGCTGCCAGAGGAAGTGGTGGAGGCTGGTACAATTGCAACATTTAAAAGGCGTCTGCATGGGTATATGAATAGGAGAGGTTTTGGAGGGATATGGCAGTTGGGACTAGATTGGGTTGAGATATGCGGTCAGCATGGGTGAGTTGTACCAAAAGATCTGTTTTCGTGCTGCACATCTCTAGGACTCTATGACTATATGGCCCAATCTTCACTGTTCCCTGGGAATGAGAATACTACAGACAGCACAACCTTAAGAAGATAGGAACATCGTTATTTCAATCATAAACGGGGAAACCTCTAAATTTAAATGTGTATGAACCTCACAGCAAGTCAGCTTCCCATTTCAAACATGAGAGAACAACCAACAGGAAAGACAGAGACCAATCAGCTCCTCAAATCTATCGCACATTCCCATTGACTCTCTTCAGTAAAGTATTTATCAAATTCAGCCTACACTGTTCTCTTGGTTAGTCATTTCAGACAGCATAACCATAGAACGCATGAAATTGATGCGGAACTAGACTGTTTGGTCCATCAAATCTGATCTGTTGTTTAATCATGGCTGACATTTTTCGCAACAAAATTCTCCTGCCTTCTCACTGCAACCTTAATCCCCTTATGAATCAAAATGTATCTATCGCTGTTTTAAAGACAGATTGTGTCTGTGTCTCTATGTCTGTATGCGTAAGTGCGTTTCAGCTTATTGGCAGGAGGCAGAGGGTGGTGGAGGAAGGTTGTCTTTTGGACTGAAGACCTGTTACTAGTGGCGTTCCACAGGGATTGGTGCTGGATCCACTTTTGGTTGATACTTATATCAGTGACTCAGATGAGAATTATGCAATGTATGGTGAGCAAGTTTACAGATGACACCAAGTTTAGTTATATAGTGGAAGGTAAAGAATGTTACAGAAGATTACAAAGAAATAATTTATTAATTGGATCAATGAATCATAGAAATGTACAGCACAGAAACAGACACTTCGGTCAAACTCATTTTTGCCGACTAGATGTCATAAATTAACTTACTTTCATTTTCCAGCATTTGTACCATATCCCTCTAAATCATTCCAATTCATGTCCCCATCCAGATTCTTTTTAAATGTTGTAATTTGTACCATCCGTCACCACTTCGTCTGGCAGCTCATTGCATACACATACCACCTCTGTGTCAAAATGGTCCCCTTTGGTCCTCTTTATATATTGTCCATCTCACCTTAATTCTATGTCCACTAGTTTTGGGCTTCCCTACCCTGGGGTAAAGACCCTGACTAATCACCCTATCCATGGTCTTCATCATTTTATAAACCTCTAAAAAGTGCAAATGTGACTCGAATCAACACGAATGGCTATGTTTTCAGTAACCCTGGGCCTAAATTCTGAAATTCAATACTGACTCCTCTTCCTTCTCCATCAAGTCACAATTCTAAAATCATTTTAAAAACTTGTTCAGCCAAATTATGAAACACTCCGTGGGATTTTTATCTCGACTTTTGTGCTGAGATACTACCACCACTTGGCAATAATCCCAAAAGCTGCAACATTATTCTCCTATGCATTTGTTCATCAGTCTGTTTTGGAATACTGTGACATACCTCTGTGACAGGCAGGACTTGAATCCAGACATTCTGGTCCAGAGTGACAGACACTACCACGCAAGTTCAGGTACTGGAATCGAACCCAGAGCTCTTGCTCAGAGGCATGGGCGTTGCCACTAACAAGACTTAAACCATGATCAGAATTTGGGTCACATTTTAAATGTCAGCTTTCAGCTCTGTGTGGGGATTAATTAAAATTTGGTTCACTTTACTGAGTTACTCAGTTGAAAGAATCACGTTGTTAAAAAGATGAAAGGTACTCAACTCAACTATAGGATGTTCAATTTATGTGTTTTGCCTTCGAGAAAAACTATGAAGAGCTTTAATTGTTTGGCTATGATTTCCACCTTAAGTGGCTATTTTCTGACATCTACAATATGAGGAAAAGACATCCTGCAGACACACTCTGCACGAGAAAGTAACTGGAATAGAGAGTTATTACTGAACACCAGAGACGAAGGAAGAACATACTACCTGGATCAAAAACACCAATCACACTTTCCAGCCTCTAACGTGTGACTGTCTTCTTCTTAAAACCATGAAGGAATCCAAGGCAGATGGTGACTGTCGTGCCTTTCTTCCCCAGTACTATCACTCACTGGGCTGAGGAGTGGCAGATGGAGTTTAATTTCAATAAATACAATGTATCGCAATTTGGTGAAACAAACAAGGAAAGGACATACACAATTAAACGTCGAGCCATTGGTAGCGTTGTAGAACAGAGAGATCTCGGGTTTCTGGTATATTTCTTTGAAGTTTGCATCATGTGTAGGCAGGGTGGTTATGAAGGCGTTTGGCTTGCTCGCCTTCCTTGCTCAGATCTTTGAGTACAGGAGCTGAAACATTATCTTCAGACTATGCTGGACATCCGTGAGGTCTGTCGTGGAGTATGTGTAGTTCTGGTCACCTAGTTACATTGAGGAGATTATTAAACAGGAGAGGGTTCAGAATAGATTTACCTGGCTGTTGCTGGGAATGGAGTGTTTAAGTTACATAGAACATAGAACAATACAGCGCAGTACAGGCCCTTCGGCCCTCGATGTTGCGCCGATCAAAGCCCACCTAACCTACACTAACCCACTATCCTCCATATACCTATCCAATGCCCGCTTAAATACCCATAAAGAGGGAGAGTCCACTACTGCTACTGGCAGGGCATTCCATGATCTTACGACTCGCTGAGTGAAGAACCTACCCCTAACATCAGTCCTATATCTACCCCCCCTTAATTTAAAGCTATGCCCCCTTGTAATAGCTGACTCCATACGCGGAAAAAGGTTCTCACTGTCAACCCTATCTAACCCCCTAATCATCTTGTACACCTCTATCAAATCACCCCTAAACCTTCTTTTCTCCAAAGAAAACAACCCCAAGTGCCTCAGCCTTTCCTCATAGGATCTTCCTACCATACCAGGCAACATCCTGGTAAACCTCCTCTGCACCCGTTCCAGTGCCTCCACATCCTTCCTATAGTATGGCGACCAAAACTGCACACAATATTCCAGAAGCGGCCGCACCAGAGTCTTATACAAAAGTTATAAGGACTGGCTCGATGGACTGGGACCTGTTCCACTGCAACGCAAAAGTGTGAGACTTTATAAACCTTATAGAGGTTTATAAAACAATGAGGGGTATAGATAATGTTGAATGGCACGTGTCATTTCCTTAGAGTGATGGATTTAAAGATAAGGGGGTAATTTTAAGATGACAGGAGGACGTTTTACAGAAGATGTAGTTTCATAGAGCTGTCCAGTATGGAAACAGACACTTCTATTCCACTCGACCCTGCCAGACAGACGTCCTATATTAATGTAGTTCCATTTGCCAGCATTTGACCCACATGCCCCTAAACACGTCTTATTCATGTGTCCATTCAGATGCCTTTTAAATGTTGTAATTGTCCCAGCCTCCACAACTTCCTCGGGCATGTCGTTACATATAAAGCATCCTGTCTTTGAAAACGTTGCCCCTTAGATCCCTTTTAAGACTTACCCCTCTGACATTCAAACTATGTCCACTAGCTTTGGAAAGTGCTACCCTGGGGAAACGGCCATGCATATTGACACTATCCATTTCACTTGTGAGTATATAAGCCTTCATGATTAACTCTCAACCGCTCAGGCTCCAGGGAAAATAGCCCTAGCATATTCAGCATCTCCATAAATCTCAAAACATCCAAACCTGGCAATGTCTATGCAAATCTTTTTCGAATCCTTTCAGTTTCACAAATCCTTCCTCGAAAAGCGAGGCCGTGATTGCACGAAGTATTCAATAATGGCCTATCCAAAGTCCTGCACAGCAGCAATATGACATTCCAACACCTACATGCAATGCACTGTTAAACAACGAGAAGCATATCAAACACCATCTTCACTCTCCTATAGACCTGCGACTCGACTTTCAAAGTACTATGAACCTGCACTCCAAGGTCTCTTTGTTTAGCAAAACTCCCCGGGGACTTAACATTTAATGTATAAGCTAAGACTTAATTTTCCTTTCCAAAATGCAGCACTTCACGTTTATCTAAATTAAACTCGATCTGCAACTCTTCGGCCCATTGGTCCATCTGATCAAGATCCCGTTTTACTCTGAGGTAATCATTTTTTCTGTCCACTGCACCTTCAATTTCGGTGGCAAATATAAACTTGCTAACCATACCTCCTGTGCTCACATCCAAATCATGTATGTAAATGATCAACAGCAGTGGATCCAGCACCAATCTTTTTGGCACACCACTGGTCACGGGCCTCCAGTCTGAAAAAACCCTCCACCACGACCCTCTGTCCTCTACCTTTGAACCAGTTCTGTATCAAAATGGTGAGTCCTCTTTGTATTACATGATATCTCGCCATGTTAACCAATCTTTCATGGGTAACCTTGTTGAATGCCTTGCTCAGCTGAAAATGTGTTGCTGGAAAAGCGTAGCAGGTCAGGCAGCATCCAGGGAGCAGGAGAATCGACGTTTCGGGCATGAGCCTTTCTTCAGGCTCATGCCCGAAACGTCGATTCTCCTGCTCCTTGGATGCTGCCTGACCTGCTGCGCTTTTCCAGCACCACATTTTCAGCTCTGATCTCCAGCATCTCCAGTTCTCACTTTCTCCTCGAATGCCTTACTGAAGTCAGTACAGCTCACGTCTGTCGCTCTGCCCTCATCAATATTGTTGTTATTTCTTCAAGAAAACGTAATCCAGTTCGTGAGGCATGATCTCCCATGCACAAAGCCATGTTGACTTTCCCTTATCGGTCCTTGTCTTTCCAAATACATGTAAATCCTGTCGTTAGGATTCTCTCCAGCAACTTGCCCACCACCGAAGTCAGGCTCACTGGTCTTTTGTTCCCTGACTTTTCCTTGCCAGTTTGTTGAATAATTGCACCACGTTAGTCAGTGTCATGTCTTCCAGCACCTCACCTGTGGTTATTGATGATAAGAACATCTCATCAAGATTTCAGCGATCACTTCTCGAGCTTCTCACAGCGTTCTTGTGTGGACCTGATCAGGATCTATGAAGTGCATTGTGATGACACATCATTTGGTTCGTGTGTGGCATGAACGTCCTCGGAAGTGATAGATGTGAGTAAAGTTATAATGTTTAAAATACGTTTTATTAAGTACAAGAATAAGAGAAGGTTTGGAAAAATATGGTCCAAGCACAGGAACGTGGGACGAGTTTAGTTTGAGATCATCGTTAGAATTGACTGAGTGGTCCGATATGTCTGTTTTAAAACCCTCTTATAAACTCTATATGTTTGCATGTCTAAGTAGGTTTCTGCATATTTCTGTCCACGCTTGTCGATTTGTGTGTGTCTACATGCTTATCTATGTGTATCTATCTCTCTGTGTGTTCTGCATTAGTGTGTGTATGTATGTTTGCATCTCTATCTCTGCAGCTGTGTGCAATGGGAAATGTTTTGTTTTGGGGTGGGTCATTGAATGGGTTCAAAGCCTCCCTTCCTCCCTCCCCCTCCACCTTTGTCTCTCCCTCTTTTGCTGAAAGTAATACACTGCCATGGTCTACGGGTGCATTTTAGGACTTCAAGCATTTCTTATATGTAAGATTATTTGTAAGGGTAGGTCACTAAATATTGCATTTTACAGGATGTGTTCATGCATGTGTGTACGTCAATGTGTGCGTGCCTCTGGGTGTATGCATGTCTTTGTGTGTCTCTGAGTGTCTGTATGTGTCTGTGTGCGTTAGTGTGTGTCCTTGTTCTGTTTGCGTGCGAGCCTGTGTGTTTGTCTACATCTGAATGTGTGCCTGCTTGTACATGTGTGTGTCGAATGTAGGTGTCTGTGTATTGGCAGTTGTGGGTATCTGTCTGTTTGCGTGTGCGAGAGTCTGTGTGTATGTGTGCCTGTGTGTTTGTTTGTATGGGTGTGTTTTCTGTATGGTGTATGTCAATGCGTGTACGACTCTTTTCCTGTGCCTGAGTGTACATCTGTCTGTGTGTGTGTGTGTGTGTGTGTATGTGTGTCTGTGTGTATGTATGTATGTATGTTTTTTTGCGTGTGTCTGCATCTGTGTTAGTGTGTGTCTGTTTGAGTGTATATATCTGTTTGTGTGTGTCTGTGTTAGCGTATGTGTGCATGAGTGGGGAGTGTCAATGTGTATGTGACTGTTTGCATACGTCTGTTTGTGTATGTGTGTGTGTCTGTGTGCGCCTGTGTGTGAGCCTATGTGTGCGTGTGTGGGGGGGCATGTTGGTATCTGTGCGTGTGCAGGGGCGATGTCGATGCCTTCCTGCGTGGTAAGTGTGGCTGTCTGCGTGTTTCTGCATGTGTGTTGGTATGTGTGTGCGTCCATCTGTCTGTCTGCGTATGTGTCTGTGTGTGTGTGTTTCTCTGTCCGTGTGCATGCATGTGCTGTGTTGAAAGAGTGTGGTGCTGAAAAAGCACGACCGTTCAATCAGCATCCAAGAAGTCGTGGAGTCGAAATATCGAGCCTAATCCCTTCATTATGAATAAGGCGTGTGGGCCAAGGGGCCTGAGGGTTAAATGGGAGGGGGTGGTGCTGGGGTAGGAGGTAGCTGGGAAGGCGATTGTTAAATGAAGGTGCGGTGAAGGTGATAGGTTAGATTGGAAGGTGGAGTGGATAAGTGGGAAGGAAGATGAACAGGTTGTGCAGTTTAAGATGGAGGTGCCGAGTTGCAGGGTTGGATCTGGAATCAGGTGAGGGGAGGGGAAATGTCGAAACTGTTGAAATCTGTGGCTGTGTGTGCTTTTTGTGTGCGTGTGTGTGATTGTGTATGTGTGTGCCTGTGTGTGTGTGTGTGTGTGTGTGTGTGTGTGATGCGCATGTGTGTGTGTGTGTCAGTTGACGTGCATGTGTCTCTGTGTGTCTGTGCGTCTGTGTGTGTCTCTCAGGTATGTTTGTGTGTGGGATGGCTGTGAGTATGTGTGTGTGTATGCGTGTCTGTGTTGAAAGAGTGTAGTGCTGAAAAAGACCAACCATTCAGGCAGCATCCAAGGGACACTGAATGTATTTACAGTCGGGGTGGAGCGGCTTTTGACATATCAGCGAGTTGAGGGATGCAAGGTGTTAGCAGGAAAGTTGAGTTGAGCCCTGGAGTAGATCAGCCATGCTCTTATTGAATGACAGTGCAGGCTTGAGGGGCCGAATGGCCTACTCCTGTGCCCATTTCGTACATTCGCGTGTTATGCTTTTGGAAAGTAACTGGTTACTTTCCTGGAAGTCATGTTGTACAATATTGTATTCAAGGAGAGCAGAGGATTTGTTTGAGTTAACCCTGGATGGGGTGTGGGTTCTGAATTCTCAGCGAATCTGGGTCTGTAACATGACACATATGTGAAGCAGATGTTACAGAGATGGGAAACCTGGAAAGAGGGACTGGGGTGGGGGTGGGGTCACTTCCTGACCTAGCCTGGACTTTCCAAGTACATTTCCGAAACTACCCCCAACCATCGGAGTGGCCTCAATCTGCCCCTGTGTAGCAGGCCCGTAGGGCTGAAAGGAACATCAGAACATAGGGCTGAGGGACACGAGCGTTCGCAAGTCTCTGTGTATTTGTTTGTGCGTCTGTATGTCTCTCTGCATCTGGATGTCTTTGTGTATGTGTTTGTATGGTTGTGTCTGTGTGGATGTGGGGTTTCTGTGAGTATGTGCATGTGTCTGTGTCCAGCCGTGTGAGTGTATGCATGGGTGTCTGTTTCTGTGAGTATGTGTGCATCTGTGTATGTATCTGTGTTTGACTGTTTTTGTGTGTGTCTCTTCCTGTGAGTGTATGTTTGTCTGTGTATGTGTCTGAATCTATGTGGGTGTGTGTGTTTGCAAATGTGTGCGCCTATTTCTGTATGTGCGTGTGTATGTCAGTGTGTGTCTGTGAGTGTGTGTGTCTGTGTCTATGTATGTGTATGTGTGTTTGTGTGTGTGTGTGTGTTTGTGTGTCTGTCTATCTGTGTTTGGATGGTACTGTGAGCTGCTGCCGTCCCTCTGTCCATCCCAAACTCAATCCCTGATGATTTTCACCCTCCACTCCCACCTGTACAGTGGTGTAGGGAGGCCAGCAGAGACTGACAGCAACGGAAAGCTCAGCAGATCTCGCAGCATCTGTGGACAGAAATGAGAAGACCCTGACTCAGATCTCCTGTCAGAAGGATATTACATCACTTTCAGCGCCATAGAGACTGCAGACTCGCCTTACACTGATACACACAGATATACACACACTAATACAGAGACATAGAGACACTCACTAATACACAGAAACAAGTATAGACATGTAGTGTCTGTCAGTATTTCTCTTGCTTCACAGTGACCTTGCCAATATTTCACCTACTCTGTCTGGTGTGCGTCAGTATTTAAGTCTGTCCTCAGGGAGTGTGTTAGTGATGCACTTGCTCACAATAGTGAATGACTCAGAATTTCTGTGTGGCGTGTGACTGTAGGACAATTTCAATGTTTGCAGATACCAAACATGGGCGAATTATAAAGTGTGTGGAGGACAGTGTGGAACTCCAGCAGGAGAGTGACACATTGGTGTAGTTTTCAGCTTTATGGCAGATCAGGATCAATACAGAGCAGTGTGCGCTGATGCACCTTGGTAGGAATAACTCTGAAAGTCAATATAAAGTATTCTGTACCATTATAAAGCGGGTGTAGGAACAGAGGGCACTGGGTGGTGGTGGAAACGATGTGTTGTGAGCCCCTCTCCTGACCATTTAGACCGTGGGAATTTCATTTGTACCAGCTGGACACAAAAGGGAGATGGCACAGAGCCACTGATTCGAAGTTGTGCCGGGGGATACGACTCTGACAGTGGGTTTAACGTGAGAATAGTCCTTCACTGAGCATTGCTTATTACTCAGTTGGTGGGAAGTGGATATTCCGGAATTTCCACACGAGGCATCCTGGTTCTCTCCGGCTCCGACCAGAGTCCTCCCCACATGTGGTATTGGGTTGAAGGAACAGATATCAGGCACTCCACCACCCGGCTTGACAATTTCTGTCCTATTCCAGGCTGCATCGCCTGGAATGAGAGAAAGGGAGGGAGGGAGGGATGGTGGCTGTGGGTGGCCCCTTTGTTAGTGCTGGTGTAGGTGGGGAACATGGTGAGGTATCCGGAGGGAGTCAGTGCACCATGTTGCATCTATACCGTGTTATTGGTGTGGCGGGTAAAGTGAAGGGGGAGAGACAGAGAGGAGAGAGAGAGAAAGAGAGACCGCATGCAGTAGTGAGAGTGGTGGAGCATGAGACTTGTTCGGAGGTATTTGCTACAACAGATATACAGTGAGTGTGAGGGAGGAGAGAGAATACGGTGACCCTTATACTGACAGAACGGGGAATGTTATTGATGCTTGTCCTGTATTGCTGGACATTTCGTCAGAACTCAGAGAGTGCACTGAGCTGGGTGGTGCGCTCAGGCCATGCTCGGTGTGTCTGGTGGTGTGGGTCCCTCTGGGAAGGGAATAATCCTACTCTGTACTTGCCCATTCAACAGGTCCTCCGTGTCTCTGTTGACAAACCGTAGTGTATTTGCCCTTTATTTGCCATGCTCGGGGTAAACTGTGCAGGGCAGTTCCAAACGGAGAAAGCTCAACCGTGTGCCCATTTACCTTTTGAAGATGGCAGCAGTGCCAGGGATCACGGAATATTTAGGGTCATGCTGGCGTTGGTAAGTACCTCCAACCATGAAGGAAATTGAGCTGGCATTGAATGCGAGGGATGCCATGTGGTGGGGTAGGTTGTTAATATGCTGAGTTCGATAGGATATCACCAGGAAACTAACTCAGTCTCATACAGACAATCCTTCTGTCAAACTCAGTGAAAATAACACTGAGACAAATTATTGTTAGGTTCAGAGCTGAAAATGTGTTGCTGGAAAGCGCAGCATCCAAGGAGATGCTATCCCATGTTCCCAATTCCTTCATCTCCGCCGCATCTACTCCCTGGAGGACCAGTTCCAATACCGTACAACCCAGATGGCCTCCTTCTTCAAAGACCGCAATTTACCCCCAGGCGTTTTCGACGATGTCCTCGACCGCATCTCCTCCACTTCCCGCTCCTCCACCCTTGAGCCCCGCCCCTCCAACCGCCACCAGGACAGAACCCCACTAGTCCTCACTTACCACACCACCAACCTCCATATACAGCGTATCATCCGCCGTCATTTCCGTCACCTCCAAACGGACCCCACCACCAGGGATATATTTCCCTCCCCTCCCCTATCAGTGTTCTAAATAGACCACCCATTCCGTGACTCCCTCATCAGGTCTACACCCCGCACCAACCCAACCTCCACTCCTGGCACCTTCCCCTGCAACCTCAAGAAATGCAAAACTTGTGCCAACACCTCCCCAGCTTACCTCCCTCCAAGGCCCCAAGGGATACTTCCATATCCACCACAAATTCACCTGCAACTCCACACACATCATTTATTTCATCCGCTGCACCCGATGTGGTCTCCTCTATATTGGGGAGACAGGCCGCCTACTTGCGGAACGTTTCAGAGAACACCTCTGGGACACCCGGACCAACAAACCCAACCACCCCGTGGCTCAACACTTCAACTCCCCCTCCCACTCCACCAATGACACGCAGGTCCTTGGACTCCTCCCTCGCCAGACCATAGCAACACGACGGTTGGAGGAAGAGCGCTTCATCTTCCGCCTCGTAACCCTCCAACCACAAGGGATGAACTCGGATTGCTTCACTTTCCTCATTTCCCCTTCCCCACCTTGTCTCAGTCAAATCCCTCGAACTCAACACCGCCTTCCGAACCTGCAATCTAATTCCTGACCTCTCCTCCCCCACCCCACTCCGGCCTATCACCCTCACCTTGACCTCCTTCCATCTATCGCATTTCCAACGCCCCTCCCCAAGTCCCTCCTCCTTACCTTTAATCTTATCCTGCTGGACACACGTTCCTTCTCCTGAATAAGGGCTTATGCCCGAAACGTCGATTCTACTACTCCTGAGATGCTGCCTGACCTGCTGCACTTTCCAGCAACACATTTTCAGCTCTGATCTCCAGCATCTGCAGTCCTCACTTTCTCCTCCTATTGTTCGGTTCAGCCAAATGTGTCGAAGTCTCTGCTCACCCTACTCACAGTTACTAAGTTGCAGAATAAATGCTCATCCAATACTCTCCATCATCTGAACTCACACCAATATCCCATTCACCCATCATTTCTGGAAACACTGGCTCATGTTGCAGGATACTGTTGAAATGTCTTCATTTCAGCATTCTGGATTCTGTGAACACATCCTTCCATGACATTTTCTCTCAAACTCGTTCTCTCCGTCTATTCCCCAATACCCTCCCATTTGTTGATACTTAAAATTATTCCTCCGCCTTCTCTCCCTGGCAGTGAATTTCACACCGACAGAACCCCTGTGTCATAACACAATGGGCATATGGAGCTGTAAAGGGATGGGAGCTGCACATCCTGTCACTTCCAGCATGGGCTGCAAGTTTCTCTATGCTGGGCAGTGATCTGACAATATGTTACTGAACCATGCGCTGGGATGATGGACACAGTTCCACAACCTGGTCGCATATTTAATCTGGGTTTATGGATCAATGCACTACTGTGGTCTGCGTACATTTACACTCTGGGTAGGTTGTCGATGTATTGCACAGTGCACCAGTCCAGTTTGCACAGTGCTCCCTGCTGAACACATATCTAATCTGGGTTTATAGGTCAATGCAGTGCTATAGTGTGCACAGTGTTCCACTCTGGACTAATTGCAGAGTGGTGTTCAGCAGTACACAGGCCTGGTCTGCGCAGTGCTCCATGCCGAACAGGTTTCTCCTCTGGGTTTATGGTGTCTGGTCTGGTTCGGTGAGGTGGATTGAGAATAAACCTTTATCTTTGTTCACAATCATGTGTTTGGACCCTCCGATTCTGACTCCTCCGGCCAGTCCCATTCTTCAGTCTACCTCCATCGTTCGCCAACATGTTGTCGATGAGTAATTGTCCAGTTTTAATGTGAATAATTGCCCTGTCTATTTCTCTGGCCTTTGGCCTTGCTCACCCTGGAGCATCGGGATTCACGGCGATAAATCTCAGTAAGGTCACTCCTCAGAACCAATGCTCGAGGGAACATAGCCCTAGCCCATTCATACTCTCCGTGTAGCTCAACATCACTCGCCACCACCACCATAACCAACACTGTCAATATAATTGGAAATCTTTTCTGCGCGCTTTCAAGATTAACAACTTCTTGCCTACAACAGTGAGAACAGAATTAAAAATAGTCTTACAGAAGTGGCTGAACCTCGTGTATAGTCGAAAGTAAGTATCGCAGATGTGGGAGATTACTGTCCGGAGTGTGGTGCTGGAAAAGCACAGCAGGTCAGGCAGCATCCGAGGAGCAGGAAAACCGATGTTTTGGGCAAAAACCCGATTCCTGATTAAGAACGTTTGCCCAAAAGATCGAACTTTCCTGCTCCTTGGATGCTGCCTGACCCGCATGCTTTTCGAGCACCACTCTCTGAACCCAGTATATATCCCAAATGCCTCATTTTTCAAAGACAGCAATTTCCACTCCCACGTGGTCGACGATGCTATCCAGAGCATCTCATCCACTTCCCGTACCTCTGCCTTCAACTTCAATAGGGAAAGAACACTCTGTTCTCACCTCCCATCCCATCAAACCTCAAGTTACAATGCATTATCCTCCCCCATTTGCGCCACCTACAAACAGACCCCACCATCAGGAATATATTTCCATCCCCACCCTGATCTGCGTTCCATAAAGAACATTCCTGGCGCAAATCACTTGTCAACTCCAAGCTAACCAACAACCCATCCTCCACTCCTGGCACCTTCGCATACAACCACAAGATTTGGAAAACCTGCACCCTCACCCCCTCACTTCCACCCGAGACTACAAAGGATCCTTCCACATTCTTCGGAGTTTTACCTGCATTTCCAAACACGTCACCTACAGTATCCGTTGCTCCTGATGTCTCCTCGACATTAGGGAGACAGGACGCCAACGTGTGGAACACTTCAGAGAACATCTCTGGGACACCCGTACCATAAAACCCCATTACCCCGTGGCTGAAACTTTGACTCCCGCTTCCACTCCACCATGGACATGCAGGTCCTCGGCCTCTTCCACAGCTAAACCTTAACCACCCGACTCTTGGAGCAAGAGTCTTGTACCTTGGAACCACATGGGATCAATGTGGATTTCACCAGGTTTGTCATTTACCTTCCCCCCAACTTATCCCAGTTCGGTCCTTCCAACTCAGTACCGCTGGAAGACCTGCCCTACCTGTCCATCTTCCTTTCTGTCTAGCCGCTCCACCCTTCTCTCTCATATATAACCTGCAACCCCAACTTCATAAACTTTTCACATTCTCAGCTATCTTCCCCCAACCCCACCTATTTTCCATTTATCTCCCAGCACCCTTGGGCCACAAGCCTCATTCCGACGAAGGGCTTACACAAGAAATGTCAATGCTCCTCTAATGCTGCCTGACCTGCTGTGCTTTTTCAGCACCACCTTCTCTACTCTGATCTCCAGCATCTGCAATCCTCACTTTCTCTCTTGATTTAATGTACTCAGAAATTTCCCTACCAGACATTTCTTGCAGCTAGTCTGTTATTTTATCCCTGTAGCTTTATAAACAGAGTAGGACATATACAGCCCTGCAGTGCTCTGGAAGAACTCCCACAATCAAGGAAAAAGTAAGAAAAAATTGAAAGATTTATAGTCCGGCAATCAGTAACCCTCATCCATTCCATCGAGATCGAGTAAATAATCCCTTTTATTATGATATGGAATGTAATGTAAGGAAGGGTTTAACTTTCCCTCTTTGTTTGGTGACTGTGATTAATGTCAGTCGCCATATATTCTAATTATTCCAGTGGAAAGTTCCCGTCTCTTAATGATATATGGGCTTCGTTAAATGTGTTATCCCATAGTATGAGTGGGAGAATCACCGTCAGCACTAACAGGGATCAGCAGCTCCTGATGGAGAAGGGGAGGAGAGATCATAATCTGAGAACGTTAGACTTGAAGGTTACAACAATGGATAAGAATCTGAGAACATTAAACTGGAATGTTCCAACAATGGATCAGAACCTGAGAACAGGAGTTTGGAATCTTCCAACAATGGATCAGAATCTGTGAATATTAGATTGGAATATTCCAACAATGCATCAGAATGTGAGGACATTAGACCGCAATGTTCCAACAATGGATCAAAATCTGAGAACGTTGGACTGGAATGTTACAACAATGGACAGGGATTTATCCGATTACGCTGGTTTCTTTCTACATATTATGATTGGTTGTCATTTAATTTGCAGACCTATTATGCTTTTCTCATTATTCAATGTTTTTATTATCCTGTCCTGACTACCGTTTGTCTCCCTGGTAAGTCTCACCATCCAGATATTTTTCTATAAACTAGTTATGACTGCATTACTGATACTTCATGTAGTCGTCACTCCTTGCCACTACTATTGTTCATTTTGAGACCCTGAATCCACACATTCACTCTGCAGAACACGACTAACGGCACCAGTGAACTTGTTCAATTACTGTCTCCCTTTTTGATTCAGACTGTTACTCATGGGTCTCTATGTTGACCGACTCACTTTCAGATGTGAACCATTGTCTCACTGCCCTTGTTATTTAAGTATTGGGAGCGTGGAGGTCATTGTCCTCTATTATGTTTACAAACTCTGTTTCCTTCCTGTAACGCCATCCCATCCGTGGCAAATATATATATTTCATTAATTTGTGGGAACTGGGCATTGCTGGCTAGCCAGCATTAATAGCCCATTCCTATTTGCCCATGAGAAGGTGATGGTGATATGGCCTCTTGAATCGCTGCAGTCCACTTGCAGCGTTAGGGAGGGAATTCCAGGATTCTGACCCAACGACTGTGAAGGAACAGCGGTATATTTCCAAGCCAGGGTAGTGAGCGGCTTGGAGGGGAACATGCAGGTGGTCATTGAAACAGATGAATCTCAAGTTTGGGGACCCCTTTGGCCATGAGCTGATTTCTGACATCATGCCCTGATCATTATTAACTTTAACTATTCGCTGCTCCAGATTGTACTTCACTGGCTTAACCCATCTGCTGTTTGAACCTTGAGCTGTGAAGTTCAGACTTAATGATGACAATAATCTGCTGCTGACACTGTCGGGTTGAAACCTACAGAAACAAAACTGATTCGAACTCACACCAAAATTTCATCCATCTGATATTCCTGTGCACGCTGAGCTGTATTACTATGGTGTCTGGCAATGTATTTACTTTAATATTCTCAAGCTCTTTAACTCATCTGTCCATGAAAATTCCCTCGGTCTCTCTGTGTCGATTATCCCAATCCCTGCCAGTCGGTCATAGTTAACCTGGTTTCCATTAAGTGTATTTTCTCTCATGCAATGATTTTCACATGCAACCACCCCAACACCACACACACACACACACACACACACACACACACACACACACACACACACACACACACACACACACACACACACACACACACACACACACACACACACACACACACACACAGACCCTATACTGGTCATATGGACCTGTTGTCAGTATTCCCCTGCTGTGTGTATTTGGTGTGTGGTTCGTTCCTATATGATAGTAAAAGTTTCCAATACTCCTCATGCTGGGCAGATAATCCAGTTTCCTGAGTAGTACACGAGCATGGCCTGCACAGCTCTCCGTGTTAGTCTGTCATCTTCTCCCAGTTTGAAGTGTTCTGTGAAGAAGTTTTAGAATTTGATGAAACAAACCATTTCAACTGTTCAGAAAATACCTTTACTCAATGTTCTCATTATTGTAATTTTGCTCTCTAATGAGTCAATCCTACATTTAGTCCCAATACCCTGTCTTTTTCTCATTATTTCTACAACATCTTCGCAATTAATTAACTACCTGTTTCTGTCTTTAATGTGAATCTTTCTGTCCCTCTGTAATTTTCCCTGGCCTTGGTTTTTGCCTCTCTAGTGTATCGAGTGCTGGCATTGTGAAGCTCAGAAACAGTGAAATGGTGTCTCTTGGGCTGTTGTTCACTTCTGAAAATGTATTGCTGGAAAAGCGCAGCAGGTTAGGCAGCATCCAAGGAGCAGGAGAATCGACGTTTCGGGCATGAGCCCTTCTTCTTCCTGAAGAGGGTCTCATGCCCGAAACGTCGATTCTCCTGCTCCTTGGATGCTGCCTGACCTGCTGAGCCTTTCCAGCAATACATTTTCAGCTCTGATCTCCAGCATCTGCAGTCCTCACTTTCTCCTGTTGTTCACTTCTCACTGTATTCCATGTGGTGCTCCATGTCGGGGGTGGGGTGTGTATCGTGCAGATGTTCATTTCCCGGTGTGCCCCCTGTTCTGCTCCATGTTACATGGGGGATTCAGGAGCTTTGAAAGATGATCTGTGCCTATCCACTGAACGTCTGACGTCTGTATTTTTCCCTCTGAGTTCATTGTGTGGTCAGTAACACGAGGAAGCCCCTAGAGTATTATTGTAAAGGACCAGGTATCTAATATCTCTGACAATGCTCGCACTTAAAAAAAGGCTATTACCTCGTTTTCTTTAAAGAGATATTTTAAAAGCCAAACTGCGTACTGCAAACGGCTGAAGTAAATAACTTAGAAGGCTTTTCAGGTTTTTTTAAAAAATGCATATTGATACCAATGGCCAGCTCTCACGGACCTGGCTTTCCAGTCTTTCTGAGCTATAACAGTCACCAGGTGCTTGCAGTCGGAGATAGGTTGGATTCTTTCAGTAAATTATCCCTCATTGCAATTCTCTCTGAAATCTGTCTTGATGCTGTTTCCTGCTGGATTGGAGAACTGCGTGCAAGACTGATTGGCCTTGGATGTGTCTTTTTGCCAAGGGATGAGTTTATGGGGTGTTAGTACATTGGAGCAATTCATTAGTAGATTGTACTGGATCTATTAATCTGTTAAAGTTTCCAGTAGTTAAGTTATTCTAAACTCTTCTTCTATGTATTTTTATTAGACTGTTTAAATAAATTGTGTTTTACTTAAAGTTGAGTGGTTTGACCAACCGACTCACATCTGGAACACCCATTTCACATCTGCATTTACTCTCAAGTAGTCAGGCGGCACGGTGGCTCAATGGTTAGCACTACTGACTCACAGAACCAGGGAGCCTATATCAATTCCTGCTTACGACTGTGTGGAGTTTAAACATTCTCCCTGTGTCTGCATGGGTTTCCTTTGGGTGCTGTGGTGTCCTCCCACAATCCCAGAATGTGCAGGTTAGGTGAATTGGCCATGCTAAATTGCCTATAGTGCTAGGTGCATCAGTCAGGGTTAAATGTGTGGTAGGGGAGTGGGGTTGGGTGGTTTGGTCTTTGGTGTGGACTTGGGCTGTAGGGCCTTTTTCCATACTGTTAAGAACCTAACCGAAGACAAGGTTGGCGACCAGGCATTCTGCTCTGGTCCATTGCAATCTGGGGACACTTGCCCGGTTCGAAATCGATAATTCCAAATCGGGTTCAGGATTAGAATCCCTACAGAGTGGAAGCAGGCCATTTGGCCCAAGTACACACCAACCGTCGGAAGAGAAAACTATCCAGACGCATTCCCCTCCCCTATTACACCATTATACACCTGACTAGTGCAACTTACCTACACATCGCTGAACAGTACGGGAAATTTAACATGGCCATTTCGCCTAACCTGCACATGTTTGGGCTGTGGCAGGAAAATGGAGCACCTGGAGAACATCCACGCAAGGAATGCGAGAATGTGCACAGGGAGATTGTCGGGCTCAAAAGCAGCGTCTTGTAATTGTTAGTTTCTTTTGGTCTGGGTTTTGAATTCGGTTGGTTTGTACAGTGCTTTGTGTATGGAATGTTGCAATCAGGGAGACCTGTGGATTTTGTGAGCCATCACCGGGTGAGATTTGGGGGCAGTATTCAAAGTGAATCTGGCTCTACAACATGATCAACAAATGAAGCACAAGATACAGAGAGGGGAAGCCCTGTAAAGAGAAATGAGCAATCTCTTCCATCCAGCCTGGGTTTTCCAATTACATTTTCCATAAATCCAAAACCGAGTGGGACAGTTTTGAGGGACCGAATTGTTTCCTCTATTTCTGTGCACCATGCTATAACAATAAGTGAACTCTAACTGCTCCTGTCTAGCAGTTTAGAGGGGTTGAATGGGACACAGAAACATGGGAATGAGGAGCAGGAGTGGGTCATTAGAGAACTTGAGCCTTCTCCACCAGGCATTAAGATTGTGGCTAATCAGATTGTGGTCTCAGCCTCATCTTCCTGTCTGTGTCCCATTATCCGTGACTCACTTCTCTGTCAAATCTTTAACTAACTCAGCTGTGAATACTTGTAATCAGAGAAGAACCACAAACTTCTGGGGAAGAGAATTCCCATTCGAATGGCCCTATTGGAATTGTTCCTCATTCCGCTGTGAGAATAAGAGAATCATACAGCGTGGAAACAAATCCTTTTGTCCAAATTGTCCACGCCAATCAGGCATCTTAATCAGATCTCGTCCCACTTGCCAGCATTTGGCCCACATCACATGATCCATTCCTATTTATGTACCTATCCAGTTACATTTTAAACGTGTAATTGTACCCGCTTTCACCACTTCCTCTGACAGTACACCCACCAGCCTCTGTATGAAAAAGTTGCCCCTCAGGTCCCTTCTAATCCTTTGCCCTGTCACCTCCACCCTATGCCGTCTAGTTCTGGATGGCCCAACACTGGGAAAAAGATCTTGCCCATTCAGACTATCCATGTCCCTCAGGACTTTTTAAAACCTCTGTCATGTCACCATTCAACCTCTGACAGTCCAGGGGAAAAAGCCTCAACCTGTTCATCATCTCCCTGTAGCTCAAACCCTCAGGGTCCAGAAAATCCTTGTAGATCTTTTCTGAACCCTTTCAAGCTTAACAACATCCATCCTTTAAGAGTCAACTGATATGTACGCAGTTTTCTTAAAGTGGCCTCACCTACGTCCTGTACAAGCGCAACACATTACTCCAACTCCTATTATCAATGTTCTGACCGATTAAGGCAAGCATGTCAAGCACGTTCCTCACTACTCTGCCGACATAAACTCCACTTACAAGGAACTGTGAATCTTCACCCATAGTTCTCTTTGTTAAGCAACATTCACCAGGGCACTACCCCGCTTTAACTTACCAAAATGTAAAACCTCAGAAATATCTAAACTAAACTCCATCTGCCAGTCCTTGGCTCATTGATGGTCAATGATCCCGTTATATTCTGAGATAATCTTCTTCACTGTCCACTGCACCGCGTTGGTGATGTTATCTGTAAACTTACTAACCATGCCACTACTTCTACCTGTGTCACTCTGTCCTTTGTACCAATGTGTACAATGACTTGTGGCTGCTTCCCACCCACTCCTCCCCCCCACCCCCCCACCCCCAAGCCGCAGTGAGAACGTTCTGCAGCCGCGCTGAGACATCCTGAGCCCTGGGCATGTGGGAGGCTACACACCATTCCGGATTCCCATTTGCAGCCACAGAATCTCCTGTCTGTTCGCTTCACTATCGAGTCGGATAATTACTTCTGTTGTTATTCTGCTTGCACAGCCTTCTGACAATGGGATTTCTTCATGAAACAGTTGAATTTGGCTGAATTGTTTTGCTTCAGGCAATGGGGAGATTCCAATGAATCCTCATCAGGAATCGCCCATTAGTGGGAAAGACGACTGGGCTTTTTTTCACTCCCACACATTCCTGTGATGAGCGATAGGGAAACAGAAAGGGAGCAATAGAATGTTTCTCTACAGATAGGCTAATTTTCCATCTGTAAGTTAAATCAGTAACCTTATCAGTCCCACACTGAACCCAGTGAGCTCTTCTTGAACATTCTCCGAACTATATGACTCCATCACATTCTCGACTCCAGGTCAGTGTGTTATTGCAGAATCAATTCATTAACAATAAATGGCCCTACTTGTTTTGAAGATTTTTTTAATATGTGCTTGCATAATGTAAAAATAAGCGTTTCATGTCTTAACAAGATCTGTGTTAAAATGAATATTCTGAAACATATGCTGTAATTGCTGGAAAAGCTCAGCTTGTCTGTCAGCATGTAGGAACAGAATTCAGAGTTCAATTTTTCGGTCCAATGACCTTTCCTTTGAACCTGACTTATTCTGAAATTATTTCCCCAGTTTTATTCTCCCACACAACAAGAAATATCCATCCGGTATTCACCAAATACACTCATCTCATGATCTTATATGGTCAATAAAACATCCCTCATTCTCAGGCCGAACTTTTAATCCTTCATAACGTAATGCCTTCATCCCAAGAATGCGAAAAGAGAAACATCTTTGAGATGTTTTAAAAGCAATTTTGTTTTTTTTCAGTTTAGGCAGTTATAACTACACATAACATAACAGATGTAATCTCAGCAATGCCCTGTACTGATGCAGAAAACATCGCTAAGATCATACCCAATACCCCTTGCGTGAAACAGGATCACGACATTTACCTTCCAAATCACTTGCTACATCTTCAGGTTAATTTGATGTGATTCATGTACTAAGACACACAAATCCCTCTGTAACACTGAGTTCTGCATTCTCCTTGCATTTAAATAAATTTCTGCTGTTTCATCTTTCCAACAAAACAGAAAATTTCCATCACATATATATTGTACTTTTTTTTCTGCTGAAGCTTTGCTCACAGCCATCCTCTGTCTGTATGCCATTGCTTATTGCTGTGCCCTACCCAGTCTGTGTCCCATTGCAGACGTTCTGCAATCCTACTGTCTGTATCCCATTGCAGAAGCACTGCCCTCCTCAGTCTGTATTCCATTGCTGATTCTCTGCCTCCCCATCTGGATCCAATAGCAGACCCTCTGCCCTCACCCATCAGTATCCCATTGCAGACGCTCTGCCCTCCTCCTGTCTGTATCTCATTGCAGACGCTCTGCCCTCCCCCTGTCTGTATCCCATTGCAGACGATCTACCCTTCCCCGTCTGTATCCCATTACAGACGCACTGCCTTCAGATGTTTGTATCGCATTGTAGACGCTCTCCCCTTCCCTGTCTGTATCCCACAGCAGACGCTCTGTCCTTCCACTGCCTGTATCCCATTGCAGACGCTTTGCCTTCCCCAAGCTGTATCCCATTTCAGACACTCTGCCCTTCCCCTGTCTTGATCCCATGGCAGATGCTCTGCCCTCCCCGTCTGTATCCCACTGCAGACGCTATGCCTCCCCGTCTGTATCCCACTGCAGACGCTATGCCTCCCCGTCTGTTTCCCACTGCAGATGCTATGCCTCCCCGGTCTGTATCCCACAGCAGACGCTCTTCCCTCCCCCTGTCAGTATCCCATTGCAGACGGTCAGACCTCCGGTGTCTGTGTCCCATTGCATACGCTCTGCCTCCCCTGTCTGTACCCTGTTGCAGACGGTCTGCCCTTCCCCTTTCTGTATCTAATTGCAGAGGTGCATTTCTCCCCCAGTCTGTCTCCCATCGCAGACGCTCTTCCCTCCCCCTGTCTGTATCCCATTGCAAAGGTGCATCCCTCCCCCAGTCTGTCTCTCCTTGCAGTCACTCTGCCCTTCCCCTTTCTGTATTCCATTGTAGACGCACTGCCCTCGCTCTGCCCTCCGCTGTCTGTATCTCATTGCAGGCGCTTTTCCCTCCCCCTGTCTGTCTCCTATTGCAGATGCTCTGACCTCACTTGTCTGTATTCCATTGCAGACACTCTGCCCTCCCCCGTCTGTATCCCACTGCAGGCGGTCTGACCTCCCCCTGTCTGTATCCCATTGCAGACGCTCTGCCGTTCCCTGTCTGTATCCCATTGCAGATGCTCTGTCGCCACCTGACATCTTATTGAATGACTATCCTGGTTCATGAGCAAACTGAGTTCCATCTCCTTCATCCGGTTCATTAGAATAGATTGTAATTTGTTGATGACCTCATACAGATCCCTGAAGATTTCCACTCGATACAGCTTTCCGCACACAAAATGAGTAATGATCTATACACTGCATTTCCTGACAGCTACCCAGGGCGTCCCTGCTTCTGCATAACTGCCTGGAATGGTTCTATGGCGTCCTCCTGTGCTGTGTAATTTACTGAGTACTTCATTCTGTTTGGTGCGGTCTGTTTGGTGCAGTCTATTTTGCCGCAGACCCATTTAGGCGCAGAACTAGTTCAGCGCAGCTCATATTTATTCCTTTTCAGGCTTAGATAAAAGTATTAATCAAAGCAATAAAAATAAAAATGATGTTTATTCCCTTCAGTAAAAATGTTAAAAAGACACTTGAGTAAGTATAACATTGACTCAGAGCTGTCTTTCAGAGCTAAAATGATAATTGGCCTTGCATTTATTCAGGTTGAAAACATATCATGAAGCTATTGAACGTTTGACTGATGCGCCTCCAGATGAATTGCAACCGCTGCTGAACTGGTTCGAGGATAACTATGGAGGTAGAAGATTACGCAGAGGAAATGGTCGGCGTCCACCGCTTTTTCCAGTTGGAATGTGGAATTTATATGAAAGAACTTTAAACAATGAGGACAAAAAAAAATGCAGAAACTGCCCACAGGTGCGAACTTGATGTGGAACATCCAGTTATTTGGAAACATATAGACAATTTACGAAAATTTCAGAGAGGAAGGGACATTTACTGTGAGCATCTGATAGCAGGCACGATATTCCGTTGAAATTAAAGAAACAGAAGCTAGAATACAAACACTCGTAAGAATATTTAGTGAGAGAAATGATGTCTAGTATTTACGAGGATTGCCGATAATTTTGAATGAACGTCATGTTTTAGATTTTTCGTAATGAACTTATATCACTTATTTTTTTCTTTTAAACTTACTGAAGAGAATAAATATTATTTCGATTTTTAGTCTTTCATTAATGCTTTTAACTAAGCCTGAAAAGTGAGAGAGATGAGATTGGAAATGCCACTGAGTTTAAATAGAGAATTCCTCTTTGCTGAACATTGATGCTTACTTGGTTGGTGGGATGTCGATGTTTCAGAATCTCCATACAAGCTGTCCTGGTCCTCTCTGGCTCTTTCCAGGATCCTCCCCACATGTCGAGGTAGAGGGTGAGGGAACGGAGCTCGGGAACTCTAACACCTTGCTTGGCCCTTTATGTCCTATTCCAGGATGTTTCTCCTGGAATCGGAGAAGAGGAGGGACGGAGTGAGGGTGGGAGTGGGTGTCCCTGCTGATAATGCTGGTATAGGGGAAGGGGGAAGAGTGAGATGTCCGGAGGGAGTCTGACCACAGTGTTGTATCCGTGCAGTGGTATTAGTGTGCGGGGCTATTGCGTCAGTGACAGAAAAACTGAGGGAAGTAAGGTGCTGAATTCAACAGTGAGTGTGGTCGTGCTTGAGCCTTATTTGGAGATAAAGTGTGAGCTTTGTTCGGGGGTAGGTGTAATAACAGATATACAGTGAGTGCGAGGGAGCAGAAGAATATGGTGACACTTATCCTGGCAAAGTGGGGGGAAAGAATATTGATGCTTGTCCTGTATTGCTGTCCAATTCTTCAGATTATCTCAGCGTTGAGGTGAGTCTCCCTGAACGTCTTGTCCACGTCTATCAGTAATAACGTCACAGACCCTTTCCGTCAATTCCCACAGAAATAGTTTGGGTGGATCTTACAAATAGCAAGGTGAAGCAAACATTAGTGTGTTATATATAAAAAACCAAATCTGTCACTTAAATACTTTACAACGTATGCTCTGGAAATTAGGTATGCAAGTATATTCAAGGGTGAGCAATGACACAGTGATATTATCGCTGGACTCTTAATCCAGAGATCCAGGTAATATTCTGGGGACATGAATTCAAATCCTGCCATGGTGGAATTTGAATTCAATATGTATCTGGAATCAAGGGTTTATGATGACCAGGAATCCATTGTCGATTGTTGGAAAAACTCATCTGGTTCACTGATGTTCTTGAGGGAATGATACTGCATGTGACTCCAGACTCAAGACAACGCTGCTAACTCTTAACTGCCCTCTGGCATGGGCAATAAATACTGGTTATCCAGCGACGCCCTCATCCTGTGAATGAGTAACAAATCATCGTGGGTGCTGCAGTAATACTGGATGGTCTCAAGTTGCACCGAAACTGTGGTGACTGCTAATACTGTGATGATAAACTTCCGTAAGTGTATATCAGATAGGTTGAACAGTATGTTGTGAACCAAACTAGAGAGCAGGTTATTTCAGATTTGGTGTTGTGTTGTCAGGAGAACTAATTAATAACCTTGCTCTGAAGCACTTTGGAGGAATAGTGACATCAATATGTTACATTTTTACACGGCGTCTGAATACAATATCGAATGTTTGAACATTCTGGTCAATCATCATGGAAGCCCGGAGGCTAGACGGTCAAGTACGTTCCAATGAATTGGGCAAGTATAATACAACTTTCAATGGGAGAAGCAATGATTGTGAGAGTCATAGAGTCCGACAGCACGGAGAAAGGCCCTTCAGCCCAAACTGGTCCATTCCAAACAAAATGTCCATTCACATTAACCCCATTTCCCTGCCCTTGCACCATATCCTTCTTATTCTTTCCTATCAGTGTATTTGTCCAAATGCATTTTAAATTTTGTGAATGTACCCGCCTCAACCACTTCTGCTGGCAGCTCATTCCATGTGTATACCACCCTGTGTGTACAAGAAATTGCCCCCCACGTTCCCATTTACTCTTTCCCCTCGGATGTTAAATTGATGCCCTCTCGTCCGTGGGTTGCTCAATCCTGTGAAAAAAAAACTGAGTGCATTAACTCTGTCCATGCTTCCCATGATCCTATACACTTCTATCAGATCCCCCTCAGTCTCATATACTCTAAAGTAAAACCTCCTAGCTTGCCCAACCTCTCACTACATCTCAGACCATTGAGTGCGGGCATCATCCTTGTAAATTTCTTCTGCACTATTTCCAGTTTAATAACATTCTTCCTATAGCAAAGTGAGCAACACTGAACATAACACAACCAGTATTGCCTCACCAGCATCCTGTATAACTGCAACATAACTCCCTAATTTCGATACTCATTATTCTGACTGATGAAGGCCAGTGTGCCAAATGCCTTCTTCACTGCCCTATCTACCTGTGACTTCACTTTCAGAGAACCTTGAACCTGAATTCCAAGGTCCCTTTGTCTCAATACACTCCTTTAGAGCCTGTCATTCACCATGAAACTCCTACCTTGATTTGACTTTGTTAAATGCAAGAACTGACAGTTATCTGTAAATATATATACAATATACATGCATAAAACAAACAGTAATAGTCCCAGAACCAACTCCTGAGGCATTCCACTCATCGCAGGTCTTCAGTCCGACAGGCATGCTTCCACTTTAAAACTATGTTTCCTTCCATCAAGCAAATTTTGGATCTGATTTGCCAGGTCCCCCTCAATTCCATATGATCTAAACTTCCAGAGCAGCCTACCATGTGGAACCTTACTGAAGGCCTTACTGAAATCCATATACACTACGTACACCACCATGCCCTTGTCAAAGCTACTGGTCATTTCACCAAATCACTCTCACCAATTTTTGAGCCATGATCCCCCATGCACAAAGACGTGCTGACTGCTCATAATCACACACTGCCTTGCCAAATGCATGTATATCGTCTCTCTCAGAGCCTTCTCAAGAAACTTACCTACTACAGATGTTAGGTTTGCTGGTCTATAATTCCCAGGTTTTTCTCTGTAGCTCTTCTTGAATAAGTGCACAGCATTCGCTACCCTCCAGTCCTCCGGGACCTCACCCGTTGGTTACTGATGATACAAAAGTACCAACCAGGGCGCCCACTATTACTTCTCTGTCCTCCTGCAGTGTTCCTGAATATATCTGGTCAGGACCAGGAGATTTATAGAAATACTGCATACTTATTTCTGGTGAAAACACCAAAGAGTGAGTAAGTGACTCAATGATGATTAACATAACAAATGAAAGAATATATTAATCAGAGGAAGTGACTTCAGAAGAATTCCAGACACTGTGGAATCCTAAGAATTCTCAGAAAATTGCAGTTCAGAAAAGGACGGCCATGAAACTGATCAGGAAATCAAAAAGCGAACATGCATGCAAACAAACAAGAACACAAAGACTGCAAAAATCTATGATCGATATTTCACAAGAAAAAAAGCATAGTCAAATGTGGAAATTTGCAATCGGCAGAGACGAGTTTATGGTGGATACCAGGGAACTGGCAAAGCAAATGACCAGTTACTTTCCATCTGTCTTAATGGAGTAAGGTCCAGAAAATCACCGAGAAATACGGAGTGATCGGATAGGACTTGTGGAAGTAAAGACATAAAGTTAATTCATATCAGCAACAAGGCAATATTGAACATGCAGCTGGATTGAGCATTGCTAAGCTTGACAGTCCAGATGTACTTCATACCAAAATCTTCAGAAATAAATCACAAATAGAAGTATTGATTGCATTGTTGATGACTGCGTTCTATTTTCCTGTACATTCTGCAGAGTCTGGAAGCTCAGAGTCTGCAGAGTCTGAAATGCATGTTAGTAAACGTGATCCAAACATTATAGATGGATGGTAGGGATCCAAGCATCTATAAAGAGAAGAAGAGATAGTGTGGAGAACTGCTGAAAAATTAACTTGACATTGTCGGGAAACTGTTGGAATATATTATATAGGATGCGATATTGGATATTTAGACATTAACAGCAAAATTTGAGAGACTCAGTATGCATTTCTGAAAGGGAAATCATACTTGACAAACTTTGGAATTGTTTGAAGTTGATTCTTACAGCATTGATAATGGATATCCAGTAGAATTGGCATATTTTACATTATCAGAAGGCTTTCTATAAGAACTCACACAGTGAGTTCGAAAATGCAATGATGTGAAGGGTATTTGGAGGAATATATGTAAGTGGAAACTTAAAGTTTGGTTTGCCTTCCTTTAAGGGAGTCAGAATATAGATGAAAAGACATGTTGAAGCAGTTTCACAGAGTGTTGGTGAGACTGTACCTGAAGTATTGAGAACAGTTTTGGTGACCAAATCTGAGAAAGAATATACTGACCACAGAGGAAGTGTAATGGACATTATCTAGATAAATCCCTCAGATGGAGAGATTGCGTGATGAGGAAACTCGGCCTATGTTCTCTAGGGTTTCAATGAATCAGCGGTGGGTCACTGTGAACTTTATAAAACTCACAAAACATACGGCAAGTTGGAAATTAACAGAAAATTTATCAGTCTGTCTGATCCATCTTCAAGGCAAATAATGGCAGGATAAGGGACAAACCATTTAAGACTGCAATATGAGGAAATTCTGCGCGTGGAGGGGACTGACGAACACAGGGGCAAGGCAGGACAAAAGAAATAAAGAAAAAAGAATACAAGCATTGACTACTTTTTAAACGGTGAGAAAATTCATAAAGCCAAAGTACAGAGGGATCTGGGAGTGCTAGTTGAGGATTCCCTAAAGGTAACCATGCAGGTTGAGTCCGTGATTAAGAAAGCGAATGCAATGTTGTCAATTATCTCAAGAGGGTTGGAATATAAAAGCACCGTTGTACTACTGAGAATTCATAGAGCTCTGGTTAGGCCCCATTTGGAATACTGTGTCCAGTTTTGGGCCCCACACCTCAGGAAGGACATACTGGCACTTGAGCGTGTCCAGCGGAAATTCACACGGATGATCCCTGGAATGGTAGGTCTAACATATGAGGAACGGCTGAGGATCCTGGGATTGTATTCATTGGAGTTTAGAAGATTAAGGGGAGATCTCATAGAAACTTACAAGATAATACATGGCTTGGAGAGGGTGGACACTAGGAAATTGTTTCCGTTAGGCGAGGAGACTAGGATCCGTGGACACAGCCTTAGAATTAGAGGGGGGCAATTCAGAACAGAAATACGGAGACATTTCTTCAGCCAGAGAGTGGTGGGCCTGTGGAATTCATTGCCGCAGAGTGCAGTGGAAGCTGGGACGCTAAATGCTTTCAAGGCAGAAATTGATAAATTCTTGATGTCACAAGGAATTAAGGGCTATGGGGAGAATGCGGGAAGTGGAGTTGAAATGCCCATCAGCCATGATTGAATGGCGGAGTGGCCTTACTTCTGCAAGTGGATTATCAGAAAGATTTTTGATAAAGCCCCAAGCCTATTGTGCAAATTCGAATCCTATGGGACTCGGGCTAATATATGGTCATAGATTTAGAAGGGAGAGCTGGCAGGAAACAGTGAGTAGGAATAAAGCACTGTTTTATTTTTAAATGGAAGGCTTGGAGGATATTGTAAAGATCGTCTCTTGGGCTCCAGCTATTCCCAATACACATGATATCTTTGGGTGAGGGGCACAAATGCAATATTCCCAAGTCTGCTGACAGCACTAAACGGTGTCAGCCTGTGAGTGGATGAGGAGGATGTAAAAAAGTTCCAAGGTGATCGAGACAAGTGGAGTGACTGGGCAAATACGTGGCAGATGGAGAGTAATGGGGGAGATGATATGTGTACTTTGATGGGAAGAATGGACTGGCAGCCTCTCATTTGAAAAAGGAGTGGTTGAAAAATGTTACACTATAAATTAACTTAAGCTGCATTTTTGTTTATTTCTGCGTAGCCCTCCGAGTCCATGTCGGGCAGTGACTTCTGAAGCCAGAAGTCAATACTGGGAATGGCATTGGCACGCTGACAATTGTATGTCGGCTCAGCACGTGGGGAACTGTAACTTTGAAAGGAATCTGGATCTCCCTGTACACCAATCACTTCAAGCAATATTGCAGGAGCCGAAAGCAGGAAGGAAGATAAATGCTGTATTCACCTTCATTTCAGGGGGATTCGAGTACGGGAGTAAATGTATCTCACTGCAGCTGTACAGGGCCTTAGTGAGACCCCATCTCGAACATTGTGCAGTATTGTGTGCCGTTTTGGTCTCTTTTCCTAACAGATGACAAACCTGACATTGATGGAGAGCAGCAAAGGATGACCAGACTGATCACTGGGATGACAGACTTGTTGTGGGAAAAGAGGTTGGGGCAACTGGACCTGTATTCAATGGGGTTTAGGAAAATGAGTGGAAATCTCAGTGAAATATATAACACTCTGACAGGGCGAGACGGATTAGAAGCAGGGATGATAATTCCCCTGGCTGGGACGTCTAAAACAAGGGGCCACAATATTAGGTACAGACAGACCACTTTGCATTGAGATGAGAATAAATGCCTGCACTCGGAGAGTGGCGAACGAGGGGTACTCTCTCCCAGATCAGGCTGTGGAAACCAAGGGACTGAATATAAATAAGGATTTCTGGAAACTAAAGGAATATGGAGAGAGCAGGAGTATGGTGTGAAGATAGAAAATCAGCAATCTTTCCAGTTTGTTCTCCAATAACGCAATAACACTGTGTTGTACAAAATCATACAATATTAATAATGGGGTCTATGGAAAAAAGAGGGTAAGTGGCGAACCCCCCAAAATATCAGTAAAAACCAAAAATTATATTTGATTTAACACACAATAGGACAGTCTAAATAAATCTTTAAATTACATGTTGTAATGGAACAGTGCTGTAAATGTAACGCTTTCACACTGCAGGCACTCACTGGTGCACCGTACCTTTCACCACAATCTTCACCAAAAAGCGCGCGGGGGCTGACAGACCATGTGATGCTGATGCCGAATTCCAGTTCTCTCTAAGATTCTCCCCACAGTATGAAATAAAGTTCTTTCGAAATATGGACTACAATTCCCAGTTTCAGGCTCAGTTTCAAGGCCTGCAGAGTCGATTGCATTCCTGTTTTTGCTGAACACATTAATTGTACCTTTTGTAGATAGAGGATATCTGAGGCAGGATTTGCTGTTCAGCTGATGCCAGCCAAGGAATCGCGTCACAGTGAACGCCAGTTCACTTTACAGAAAAAGGTTCATGAATTGCATTGCAGCCGAAATGTATTTAATCAACACGCGTTATCAGTGAACTGCCTATACATAGAATGGAGGCACAAGATTGATGGGCTGAATGGACTACAGCAGTTCTCATTTTATGTTTCATAAAAAGTTTAAACATACTAAGGGATATGTATATTCTATGTGGAAAACTGCGTTGAGGAGATGTTCAGCCATTAACTAGAATAGGGAAAGCTCAATGGGTTGTGTGACGTATTCCTTTGTACAGTGTGTGGGAAAGCTCTGAAAATGTTGTCACAAGCTCTCAGCTGTTAGGAAGGAGGTCTCTGAAGGGTCGACAGGATTCTGTTTCCCGTTCGCTTTTCTGATAACGAGGCTGGTGCCAGCTGTTCTCTCTGGGTTTATCCTTTCAGGCCTCAGAGCGGTTTGATACAATTGAGTGCCTTGCTTGGCCGTTTCAGAGACCATTGAAGAGTGTACCATATGTCTGTGTGTCTGGAGTCACTTTTAGGCCAGACAGGAAAGCACGGGGGATTCACTTCCTGAAAGTACACTGGGGAAGGAGATCGACATCTATAATCGACCTTGAATACACGATCACTATTACTGACACCAGATATTTGATCTCGATATTTTATTAATTGTTTTTAGCTTGCACCAGTTGCCAGAGAATTATCCTGGTCTGGATTAGCAATCCAATGACAATTCCACAACACCACCATCTCCACATGGGGACCTATCAGAAACCACACTGAAACTATTATTTCTGTGCTGTGTGACAGCTCTATCAAAAATAACGCCAACCAATTTGACTATCGTGATGGGAGTGAGGGCGTGGTAATTGGTCCGATTGTAATTTTTCCCTTCTTAGGGGATTGGACATAGTTGAGTAATTACCAACATTGCCAGGGAGTTGTCAGAGTTGGAGCTCGAATGAAACAGCTTCCTCAGGCACACGGCTTGTTTTGCAGCAAAAGTCCTCAGTCCTATTGCAGGAATGGTGTCAGGGCCAAATGCCTTTGTCGTATCTACAGTGTCCTGCTGTTGCTTCATGTCACGTGCAGTGAATTGAATTGGTTGAAGACGGGCATCTGTGATTCTGAGGGTATCATAGTGAGGGTGAAGTGGGTAATCGACTCAACACTTCTGGCTGAGGATGGCACAGATACTGCATCTTTTACATGGATGCACAGGGCTGTTCCAATATTTAGGATGGAGATATTTGTGGAGTCCTCTCCTCCAGTAAGTTGTTTAATGGTCCATCGACTTTTATGCATGGATTTGACAGGATGAGAGAGCTTATATCGGATTTGTTAGTCTTGGAATCATCTCTCTCTCTGTCTCAGATGTTAGTCCTGCTGTTCGTAGTGCAACCAGTCAAGTGTGGTAGCTTTAATGGATTGTCATAGGTGTAGGTGCACGTGATTCCGACCCGACCATGTTCACCCACACTCGTCACTGACCCATGGATCAGCTTTTTGGAAATGGTAGACGGATGGACTATCCTGGGGGAAAGGTTACAGATTATCATTGAAATCTACAGCATTAGATGATAACCCAGTTTTAGCTGCAATATCTACAATTCAATTCTATTGACTGACACCCCCCTCCCACCGACCCCCCACCCCCTGTTCGCACCGAGACGCATTCATCCATCAGCCCTGTATTCAGTGACCTACTCTGGTTTCTGATGCGGAAATACTTCCATTTTCATCTTCTCATTCTGCTGGAAGTCTTTCCTTGGTGTCACGCCTCCAATTTGTTACATAAACAATATCCATTTAAGGTACTAATCTGAATCCTTTCCTTTCTGTAATGCCATCTTCTGTATTTGAAGTGAATGTTTTTCCTTCTGTTTTTCCCTCTGACCATGATTTAGAGCTCTGCAGCATCAGTGATGCCAGCCTTATGCAGTTTCAGAGTCAAGGAACTTGTCACCATGCGTTACTGTTCAGTTCCCATGTACGACGCTCCATGTTGGACAGGATGTTTGGGCATCTTTCACAATATGTCGTTGGAAATTGTTCATAATCAGATATTGCTGACGAAATTGCTAAAGATGTTGCAGAATTTTCTGGAGTGAATTCCGAGTTAAACATTCAGGTCCAGTGAACCTTCTATAAAGGTTTTCTATTTTTATTTCCAGAATCCATAATTATTTATTTAATTGAAAAATTGTTCTGCGCCTATTCATTTCTGGAGAAACTCAGCACGTCTGTCAACATCTGCAGAGAAAGAGAAACAGACTTAGCGTTTCCAGTCCAATGTGACAATTCTTCAAAACTGAATACAATTGCAAAATGGTCTGTTAATCACTTGCCAGATGTGGAGGATGGGTGGCAGGGAAAAGAGGGTGTGGCAAAAGATAAACGGGCTTTTAGCAGTGGTGAACGAAAAGATTCTTTATAACGGGCCGAATTCAAGGTGTGAATGGGGGAAAGGGGTTCTCTCTATTGAATGCAAGATAAAAAAGACACAACCACACAAAGTTATACGGAGGCCAGGAGGGAGGAAGTTGACCATGTGGTATTATATAGATCTGGCCACAGATACGTTTTTACTGTCGTCATCATTACCCCATTTAGATAAAGGAATTCAGGTGGTTGACTTCTTATTGGCTCTAGTAAGCGTTTCATGCTTACTCCCTGTAATATGGAGAAAAACAAATCACAGTATGAAGTTTGGGCTGAGTGTTGGTTACCTGTTATTTTTAATATTGTTTCAATTTTGCAGTACTTATCTTTAAACGCTTGTTCTTGAAGTTAGCAGCAGATGGAGTGTAGGATGTTGAGGAGTGACATTATAGAAACTTATAAGATCATGAGAGGTATGGATAGGGTGAATAGCCAAGATCTTTTCCAAAGGGTAGGGGAATCCAAACATAGAGGGAATAGGTTTAAGGTGAAAGAGGGTAGATTTAAAAGGGACTAAGGGGCAGCTATTTTACACAGAGGGCGGTGTGGATATGGAATGAACTTCCAGAGGTAGAGTGAGAGATGCAAGGACAGCTACAACATTTAAAACTCATTTGGACAAACATATGAATGGGAAATATTTAGAGGCACATGGACCTAATGAAAACAGATAGGACTAGTATAGTTTGGAAAACCTGGCAAGCATGGACATTTAGAAAATGTTCACGGTTGTTTTGTGAAAGGGAAATGATATTTTGCCCTGTAAAATCATGCAAAATATTTCTGGATATGCCTGAAAATGTAACAAGTGGACTTGATAAAGGGGATCTGGTGGACACGAGGCTTTCCAGAGATTTTCCACAAGGTATTACGACACAATAGTTCTTATACAAAACAGAAGCTCCAGGACATCGGATACTGTATTAACATTGGATGATGATTGTTTAACACAGAAATCGGAGAGTCAGGATTAATGGATCTTTATGGTAAAGGTTCATCTGCTGGATTACCACAAATATCAGTCTGATGGCATTAGTTATTTGCAATATATGCTGACAGCCTGAAGGAGGGAGCTGAGTGCAATATACATCCGAGTTTGAGGATGACACTGAGAATCAAAAGGCAGACTGTTACTGAATGGGGAGCACTTCCAGAAAAGGAACAGTAAAGGCATTGGAGTCTTCCTGTGTATGAAACATAAAGTCAGCATGATGATGCAGCAAGTAACTCGGTTTGTACATTAGGTGGTTTCCTAGGATGAAAGGGTTGAGTTATGAAGAATCTCTAAAATGGTGAGGCGATAATTCATTTGGGTTTAAATGAATGAGGAGTGATACTGCTGAAACCTACAAGACACAGAAGGGGTTGGAGAAGGTAGATGTTGAGAAGTTGTTTCCATTCTTGAGCAAAGTGTCGAACTCGAGGACATCGATACCGAATAAGGAACATCGATTTCAATCTGAGATGCAGAGTAATGTCTTCTCTCCGAAGGAAGTGAATGTCTGGAATTCCCCAATTCAGAGAGGTGTGGCGGGATACAAGGAGTCGGGAAGAGAGTGGAGTTGAGCCCTGGAGTAGATCAGCCATATTCTTATTAAATGACAGGGTTAGCTTGAGGTTCCGATTGACCTACTCCTGTTCCTATTTATTAATTTCACATGTTATGCTTTTGGAAAGTAACCGGTTATTTTGCTGGAAATCGTGTTGTACAATGTTGCATTCAGGGAGAGCAGAGGATTTGTTGTTTTAGCCCTGGGTGGGGTATGGGGCTGTATTCCCAGTGTTGTTGGATCTGCAACATGACCCACTGCTGGAGCAGAAGTTACAGAGAGGGGAAGCATGGAAACAGGGACTGGGGGGTGGGGTGGTGGTCACTTCCTGATCCAGCCTGGATTTTCCAAGTACATTTCCAAACCTCCACCTTATCTTCGGAGTGGCCTCGATCTGCCCCTGTTTAGCATGTCCGAGGGCTGAATGGATCATCAGAACATAGGGCTGAGGGACACAAGTGGTCCATTCGGCCCTTTGACACTACTCCACTCATAAATAAGGTCATGGCTCATCTCCTTGTGTTCCTAGCTGCACTTTTCTTTCCATGCACTATTATCCCTAATTCACCTGTCCATGGAAAATCAGACAAAGCCAGCTTCGATGTAATACAATGTCAAGCCAACCAAACTTCTGAGAAAGAGAATTCCCACTTGACTGAAATCCCACTTTGTGGATTTATCCTAATTTTTGCTCTGACAGATGTTGGAGGGTGTCACTGTTTCCTTTTCTCGTCCCATTCCTATACTGCTCTCAGTAAATTTTAAATGTAAACAGGTTGGTGATATGGTCGATGATAAAGTTCTTAGACTGAATCAGGTTCAGTGACAGGAACAAGTCAGGCAGTCTTCTTTAGTTAGCCACAAGTCACTAATAAAACTAACAGATGCGCATGGTAGATCTGTGGTGAGCACTGATCTTCCAGTCACCAAGTAGATGCATTCAGTTCCAACTTCGGGCAACCGTCTACGTGGATTTTGCACATTCTCCCCATGTCTGTGTGGATTTCCGCCCAATGTTCTAGTTTCCTCCCATCGTCCATGGATATGCAGCTTAAAGCGGATTGACCATGCTAAATTGCCCATAATGCCTAGGGATGTGTAGGTTAGATAGGTTAGTCATGGGAAATGCAGGGTTACATGGTTAGAGTAGGGGGGCAGGTCTGGGGGGTGGGAATACTGTTCCGAGGGTCAATGTAGACTTGATGGACAGAATGTCCTGCTTCCACAATGTAGAGATTCTATAAAAATGACAAGAAGTTTGGACAATACAAACACCCAGTGGGTATCTATCTGATCACTCTCCTCTAGATTTTGTATGTTTCAATAAGATCGCCTCTCATTCCAAGAGTAACCTGTTAAAGCCATCATAATATAAGACCATTATTCCTGGAATACATGAAGTGAAACATCTCCGAACTGCTTCCAATTTAATTATATCCTTTCTCAGGTAAGGAGACAAAAATAACCTCACCCACAGATGAAGTTATTTTTTGTTTTCTCAATAGTGAGAGTATTTGGAACTCTCTTCACTGCAGAGCGTTGGAGGCAGAGATATTGAATATGTTTGAGGCACAGACAGAAGGTTCATAAAGAATAACAGAGTCAAGGATTATCGGGGAATGGCAGGAATGTGCAGTGTTGAGGAAATGCTGACAGTGGTAAAAAAATCGCACTTCTCCAGCACATCCAGGAATATAAAATAAAATGAAATAATCATATCGATAAAATGTTAAGGGAAAATCCAAGATGGTGGTGATCTGGAAGGTCTTCTTTGTTGGGCTCTGCATCACATCACGGGAAAAGTGATTGCCTAACCCACTTTTGAAAGTTTTTGAAAGTTTTGAGAGTTGGCAGTTGTAGTAGCCTCAGCTTGTGTAGTTTTTAAAGCTCTATGAGACCTTGTACATTAATGATCAATAATTCGAGTTCTTCATCTCTCGAGTTCAAATGTTGCTACAGTGTGTTCTGGGTAATGATGTGCTTAAATGGTCTACCTGGAGCATTAAGGTGAGCCATTGGCCAGAAAAGAGGAAAAATTTACTTTCTAGTCTTAAAAAGAGAGGGTGGATATTGTCCTATTGCAGGAGATGCACGTTGATGACAAGGAACATTTGACATTACAGCAGGTAAAAACAATGACTGCAGATGTTGCGAACCAGATTCTGGATTAGTGGTACTGGAAGAGTACAGCAGTTCAGGCAGCATCCAAGTAGCTTCGAAATCGACGTTTCGGGCAAAAGCCCTTCATCAGGGGTCAGGCTTGATCGGGTTGATTTCTCGTCTTTTAATATTAGGACGAGGGGGGAAGCCATACTGGATAAAAAGAATCTTCAATTTAACCTACTAGATTGTATTTGACACTCACGGGAGGCTCATAATACCCAAAGCCTTGAACTATAGTAAAGAATATAGTATTCTGAATGTTTATTGCCCGCCCCCCCACCCTCCTCCACCACCACTCCCAGCATACCCTCTTAAATTCCTGGTAGATGCATTTTCCAAATTCAGTAATCTTGCATCGTGGCACATTATTGCAGAAGTTTTCAAAAGTCTTATGGACCCCAAGGTGACAGAATGTCCAAAGGTGCCCCTAATACCCTCGTTATAAGGTAAGCAATTAGTTGATTTGTGTGCAGAACGAGAGCTGGTGGATGTCTGTTGGCAGATCCACATCGCAAGGAGGGATTTTAGTTTCTTCTTTAACCGGCATAAATGCCACATGAGAGTTGATATCTTCCCCATTCCTGCAACAATCTTAGATTCGGTGGCATCCTGCACAATTGGGAATTTTACCATTTCTGACCATGAAGCAGTATACTTATTGATTATGATTAAGGGCAATATAATAGATTCGGGACACTAGCGAATGTATCCCTTTATTCCTAAAACTAGTTAGATTAGATTACCTACCGTGTAGAAACAGGCCCTTCGGCCCGAAAAGTCCACACCGACCAACACCCTGACATTTACCCCTTCACCTAACACTGCAGGCAATTTAGCATGGCCAATTTACCTAACCTGCACATCCTTGGACTATGGAAGGAAGCCCACGCAGACACAGGGAGAATACGTAAACTCCACACAGACAGTCACTTGAAGCAGGAATCGAACCCAGGTTTCTGGTGCTGTGAGGTAGCAGTGTTAACCATTGTTCCACTGTGCTGACCAGTGCGTGGAATTCTGATCTTTCTTAGCCATTAATTCAGATTCAACCTGTAACTCATCCACTTTATGGGAATTTGCTAAGGCTTATGCCAAGGGAATAATTATTCCTTATGATGTAGCAGAAGGGGGAGCAGGAACGCTGGTTTGAGGCAAAGCTTAGGGCAGCCGAGAGTGCATACTGTGATTGTCCCTCAGTGGCTCAGCTGCAGAGGATCACAACGCTTCGGTCTACAGTGAATTCCACGCTCACACAGACAGCCAAGTAGGAACTTAATTTTTCAAAACAGAGGCTGTTTGAACATGGTGATATGCCAGGCAGGTATTTATTCTATCTTGCCAGGAAAACGATCGCCCCTCTTCAGCCATTACCTCAATTAGGAAGGTACTGGGATCCTTACCTTCAATTCCAAAAAGATTAATGTCTCCTGTCCGAGATTTTTCACCGAATTATTTCAGACTGAACATTTTGGGGATGGACCGATTAAGATGGAGTCATTTTTCAAGACCTGGGTCTTCCAGGAGTAACCCTTGAATAGGTGTTGTGCCTTAATATACCATTATCAGCGCAGGAGGGTGTGAAGCAGCTTCAGAATGTAAAGGCGCACGTTCCTGACGGATTTACTAGTGAATTTTATAAATAATTTATAAACCTATTGTCAGCGCTGATGTTTAACATGTTCCGTCACTCATACAGTCACAAACCATTCCCTCCATCCTTAATAGAGGCTCATATCTCTCTGATGCTGAAGAAAGGAAGACCCCTGAGGATTGTTCTTGTTACACGCCAATCTCACTATTAAATGTTGGTCTCAAAATACTGTCTGAGACCAGTGCATTTAGGCTGGAAACTTTGCTGCCTTCTGTTAGCAAAGAGGACCAAACATGCTTTATAAAGGGCCGCAGATCTTCCTACAATGTTAAGAATTTACTCAAAATGATCCAAGAGTGTGAAAAACAATCTGCCCAGGGATTATTGATTTCTTTAGATGAGAGAAGGCATTTGATTGTGTTGAGTGGCCGGATCTCTTCTGTACATTAGAACGGTTTGGTCTACGCAAAGTTTTTATCAAGTTGGTTAGGGTCCTTTACCGCGATCCTCAGGCTGCGGTTCTCACTAATGGTGTGCCAACCAGTAATATTAATATTTCTCCAGGCAGCCGACAAGGTTGACACCTTTCACCACTGATGTTTACGTTCGGGATTGAGCAACTGCCGGAGGCCATCTGTCAGGATATCGACATATCTGCCCCAGAGGTGGGATCAAAATCTCGAAAGATTACATTGTATGCAGATGTTTTTGTCAAATCCCGTAATTTCGGTTGTTCATGTGATGCAATGCATTGATTCGCTTGTTGCCTTTCTGGGCGATAAGATTAATTTTACAAAGTTGGAGGCCATGCCTATGGGAGGTCTTAAGGAAATACCTGATAATGAGGGCAAATCCTGGTTTCCTTTTAAATGGTCACTGGGGTGGTTTCCCTAATTCAGTATATTCATTGCATCTGTCTTTGATCATTTATTTAACGTGAACTATGTCCATTTGTTTGACAAAATTAAACAAGACCTTCAAAGATGGGAGGCATTTCGAATATCCTGGCTCGGTCAGATAGCTGTTATTAAAATGAATGTCCTTCCTCATTTCTTACACCCAGTTCAAATGCTTTCTCTGATGTTTCCCAGACAGATATTTCGGAAACATAATGGCTGGTTTAGCTCTTTTATTTGGCAACATAAGCGATTCTTTATCTCGCGAACAAAATTGCAACTGCCCCACAGATTGTGAGGAGTAGATCTCACCGATTAAAAGCAATCAATTAAGTTTTTTTTTCATCGTATGTTCGTGCCTGGGCCGCTGAGGACTCGGCGTCAATGCGGCTGGACATTGAGCCCTCTCAGACAAAGTGAATCCTTACTATTCTGTTGTTCTTTGATAAAATTACAACATTTTGGAATATTGCCATAAAAGAATGAATATCAATACTGTTTGGGTGATTTAGAATTAGCAGTATCCCTACAGTGTGGAAACAGGTCCTTGGGCCCAGCAAGTCCACTTCGATCCTCTGAAGAGTAACCCACCCACACCCATTCCCCTACCATCCTAAATTTTCCCCTGATTAATGTCCCAAATTACAGATCCTGGAACACTATGAGCGATTGAACAATGGCCAAGTCATCTAACATGCACATGTTTGTGACTGTGGGAGGAAACCTACGCGGTCACAGTTGAGAATATACTAACTCCTCACAGCCAGTCACCCAAGGCTGGAACCAAACCTGTGACCCAGGTGCGGTGAGTCAGCAGTGCAAACCACCGAGCCACGACGTGTTACTTGAAGGAGAAACAATGATACCGTTTGATCAAATAACTCGTAAGTATGGACTACCTACTAGAGACCTCTTGTGTTTTTTTTCCAGATTAGAGATCTGATTGAAAAAACACAATTTTAAAAGACACTTATAGATCCGTTCCAGAGAAGCAGGTGATTATTGTAAAGAATGCAATCTCTGTCAGTACCCTTTACCAATTGTTGGAGAGTGTCCCCGCAGACAAGACTGTGCAGCTTCGTGACGTCTGTGCGAGAGAGTTGGGGATTTAGATCTTTTCGGAGACATGCAAGGGTATTTGTGAAAATGCACGAAGGATTTTTATCTGTAATAGAACCCATTCCATCCAGTTGAAATATCTTCATAGGTTCTATCTGACCCCAGCTTTTCTCTCAAAATTCAATGTGGGATTATCTTCAGCTATTCCTACATGCAGAGTGACTACAAACGCTCTTATTTATTGCATGTGGTCCTGTTGCATGCTTCGTATATATTGGAGCAATGCGTTAGGTTTGGTAGAGTGGGTCATGGGCACAGACTTGGAGATGGACCCGGTTTCTCTTTTTCCTGGGCCTGCCCAGAGTATCTTACGCAGATGCACATGGGGAAAAAAAACTCCTTACTTTCTATGCTAGGAAAAATATTATGTTGTGTTGTATTTCTGAAAACTCCCCGGGTCTGTTGAGGCTTTGTCAGCTCATCATGGAGAATATCCTTTTGGACTTCATCACCACCATGGTGCAAAAAAAACAGAGATTAATATAAGTCATAGAATGATCGAGTCATGGAGATGTACAGCATGGAAACAGTCCCTTCGGTCCAACCCATCCATGCCGACCAGATATCCCAAACCAATCTAGTCCCACCTGCCAGCATCTGGCCCATATCCCTCCAAACCCTTCTTTTTCATTTAACCATCCAAATGCCTCTTAAATGTTGCACTTGTATCAGCCTCCCTGACATCACCTGGCAGTTCATTCCATACACGTACTCTGTGTGAAATAGTTGCCCCGTAGTTCTCTATTATATCTTTCCCCTCTCACCCTAAACCTAAACACTCTCGTTCTTACTCCCCGACCCCAGGGAAAAGACTTTACCTATTTACCCTATCCATGCCCCTCATAATTTTGTAATCCTCGATAAGGTCACCCCTCAGCCTCCGACAATTCAGGGAAAACAGCCCCAGTCTGTTCAGCCTCTCTCTATAGCTCAAATCCTCCAACGCTGGCAACATTCTTGAAACCTTTTCTGAACCCGTTCAAGTTTCACAACATCTTTCCGATAGGAAGGAAACCAGAATTGCACGCAATATTTCAACACTGGCCTAACCAGTGTCCTGTACATCCGCAACATGATCTTACAACTCCTGTACTCAATAATCTGACCAATAAAGGAAACGCCTTCTTCACTATCCTATCTACCTGCGAATCCACTTTCAAGGAGCTATGAACCTGCATTCCAAGGTCTCTTCGTTCAGCAACACTCCCTGCGATCTTACCATTAAGTGTATAAGTCCTACTAAGATTTTCTTTCCCAAAATGCAGCACCTAGCATTTATCTTAATTAAACTCCACCTGCCACTTCTCAGCCCATTGACCATTTGGTCAATCTGAGGTGACCCTCTTCGCTCTCCACTACAACTCCAATTTTGGAGTCATCTGCAAACTTACTAATTGTTCCGCTTATGCTCGCATTCAAATCATTTACGTCAATGACAAAAAGTAGTGAATCCAGCACTGATCCTTGTGGCACTGCACTTGTCACAGTCCTCCAGTCTTAAAAACAACCCTCCACCACCACCTTCTGTCTTCTACCTTTGACCCAGTTCTGTATCCAAATGGCTAGTTCTCCCTGTATTCCATAAGATCTAACCATGCCATTCAGTCTCCCATGGGGAACCTCATCAAAACCCTTTATGAAATCCATATAGATCACATCTACTCTATGCCCTCATCAATCCTCTTTGTTACTTTCTGAAAAAACTCAATCAAGTTTTACTTCCTCTTAAAAATATTCTGTTGTGTTGGATGTCTGAAAAACCTTCGGGTCTATTGGGTGGTTGTAAGCTCGTCATGAAGAATATCCCTTAGGACGTTCTCACCAGTATGGTGCACCGAAAAGCAGAGATTTATATAAGATATGGCAACCCTTTTTGGATTACCGCGATACAGGCTTATCTGCCACACTAAAAAGGGTTTTTATATAGACATGACAATATTGTCGAATGAATCACATATTAAGAATTATGAACTTATGAACGTGTATCAGTTGATGCTCTCGAAGAACGAGAGTTATCACTTTGTTATGCTGAGCTGTATTATTTATTTATTATTTATTTGTTTATTTTTGTTTTTCTTCTGTCCGTTTAGAGACTTTAACTTATTTTGTATATACATGCACATGGGTGGAATTTTGTTCAGTTATTTGAGTTGTTTTAAAGTATCTTTTTCAATAGAAATTTTTTTTAAAAAATTAAAATGCTAACATTGATAGATTAGAGTCCCAAATAACTCTCATTAGAGAGACCTCTCATGGTGGTTTTCGTTGAAGGTCACTACACGGGTGATGGGGTGAGGTTGAGAGAAGCATCCCCGTCATGGTAACCTCTGTTAGTGTGGGGAATTGAACTTGCGCAGGTGGCCTCCCTCTGCATCACAAACCAACCATCCAGCCAACTGAGTGGAGGACGGTGTAATGCTGCACACAGTATCAGTCACAAAAAAAGGGCAAGGGAAATTTTAATGACAAGGGAAAAGGTGGATTCGAGATAAAAATGTTCTCTGCTGGAAATTATATTTTATAATGAGACAAGTGTTTAGAAGCTGTCTTTGGTTGAATACAATAAGGTGAGACAAGTGAAATAACCAGAATGACTAACTGTGATTGGATATCGATAACCGTAAAATAAGTGCATGTTTTTGATTGGTCTGTGGAAAGCATGCTGACTGTTGCATGAATTTATAAATAAGATGAAATATATTGTAAGGAGAGTCCATCCCCATGAGAAATGCCTTCTGAACACATGCTAGAAGAAACCCGTGGTATGAAGTGTCTAAGAATCGTCTGCTCAGTAACAGGAACCTGGTGTTTGAATGCCTGGAAGTTCCAGTAACATGGAGCTGAGAAAACCATCAGAACACCCCCAAACGAATTGAACGTTGGAGCACATTTGAAGAACTGAATGGTCTCATGATGGATTTTAATTGTGTGTAATTTGAAAAACGTACATCTCTACTCCATCCTCTTACGTGTTACGCACTGGGCACAGCCGTTTTCCTGAAACTGGGAATAAGTTGGAACAATACCTGGAACATTCCATAATTGACATTCTGCAGAATATTCTCTAAATATGTGGGGGGCATTAGAAAGGCAAGAGAGAAAGAGAGGGAAGGTGCTGCATGCAGTAGTGAGAGTGGTGGAGCATGAGCCTTGTTCGGGGGTCGGTGCTATAACAGATATATAGCGAATGTGAGGGAGCAGAGAAAATATGGTGACCCTTATCCTGATAGAATGGGGAAGCTTATTGATGCTTGTTCTGTTTTGCTGGACATTTCTTCAGACCCCAGAAACTGCACTGAGCTGGGTGGTGAGCTCAGCCATGCTCGGTGGATCTGGTAATGTGGCCCCCCTCTGGGAAGAGAATGGTCCCCTTTTATACTACCGCATCCACCAGGACCTCCGTGCTGCTGTCGACAAATCGTAGTGTAATTTCCCCTTCATTGCCATGCTTGGGGAAAATGTGCAGGGCAACTCCAAACTGAGAAAGAGCAACCATGTGCCCCTTGATCTTTTAAAGATGGCACCAGTGTCAGGGATTACGGAATATCCAGGGGCATCCGGGCAACTGTGAGTACCTCCAGTCATGATGGGTGGAAGAATCGGGCTGGCATTGTATGAGAGGGGCACTATGGAGTGGGATGTGTTGTGAATGAGATGAGTTTGGTAAGATAGCACCAGGAAACTAGCTCGGCCTCGTGCAGACAACCCCTCTGTCACACTCAATGAAAATGTCACTGAGACAGTTTTTTGTTAGATTTAGCCCAGTGAGGCGAAAACTCTGCTGTCCTCACTCCCAGTTACAAAGCTGCAGAACAAATGCTCATCCAAAACTCTCCATCCCCTGAACTCAGAGCAATATACCTTTCACTCATAATTCTTCGAAATACTGACCCGTGTTGCATGACACTATCGAAGTGTCTTCATTTCAGCATTCTGAACCTGTGAACGTATCCTTCCATGACATTTTATCTCAGTCACCCTCCCCCCACCTTGTCTTCACGCCAAAACACACTCATTTACAGTCATATTGCACGAGACTGCCAGTGTGACTGGCCATTTGGCCCAACTGGTCCATGGCAACCAAAATGTCCATCCAGACTCACCCCATTCCCCTGCCCTTGTTCTGCATCCCTCTAATCCTGTCCTATCTGTGTATTTGTCCAAATGCCTTTTTAATGTTGTTATTGTACCTACCTCAATCACTTCCACTGACAGGTCAGTCCATATGCGTACCACAGTCCATGTAAAAAAGTTGCGCCTCAGTTTCCTTTTTATATTTTCTATCCTTTCCAAACATTAGTAGATATCCTAAGTCCTCGATTCCACAACCTTGGGAAAACGTTTTGAAGTATTCACCCCATGCACACCTCATGATTTTATAAGTGCTACACTTCTATAAGAACCCCCTCGGTATCCTACGCTGAAAAGAAATAAGTTCTAACCTGTCCAACCTCTGCCTGTAACTTAGAGCTTTTAACCCAGGGAACATCTTTGGAAATTTGTTCTACGTACTTTCTTGTTCAATAATATCTTTTCTAGAGCAAGCTGAACAAAACTGAACACAATACTCCAACTGCAGCCTTACCAACATCCTGTGCAACTGCAACATAACGTCCCAACTTCTATACTCAATGTGCTGATGAAGGCCAGTGTGCCAACAGCCTTCTTCACTGTCCTGTGTATCTGTGACTCAAATTTCAGACAACCGTGCACCTAATCTCCAATGTGCTTTTATTGCACTACACGCCTTAAGGCACTATTAATCGTCATTAAATTCCTACCTGGATTTGACTTTCCTAAATGCAAGTCACTTATCTATATTAAACCCCATTTGCTATTTCTCAGACCACTTCCTCAGCTGATCATGGTACTGCTGCAATTTCTGATAATGTTCCTCACTGCAAATGATGTCTCCTAATTTAGTGTCATCTGCAAATTTACTAACGTTGCATTGTGCACTCTGGTCCAAGTCATTGATATAGATAACAAACAGCAATGGGCCCAGGACCAATCACTGACGCACTCCAGTAGTCACAGGCCTCCAGTCCGACAAGCATCTCTCCACCATAGCTACTTGCTTCATAACGTCAAGCCAACTGTGTCGCCAATTTGCCAGTTTACATTGGAGTCCATGCGATCTAACCTTCTAGAGCGGCCTACCATGTGGAACCTTATCAAAGGCCATACTAAAATCCATGTAGAATATGTCCACCACCCTGCCCTCGTCAACCTTCTTGGTCACTTCCTCAAAAACTCTATCAAAATTTGTCAGGCATGATCTACGTGGCACAAAGCTATGCTGACTGCTCCAAGTCAAACTCTGGCTTTCCAAATGCATGCATATCTTATCTCTCCGTACCTTCTCAAGTGGTTTCCAGAAACAGATGTGAAGCTTACTGGTCGATACTCCACAGGCTTTTCTTTGCAGCCCTTCTGAATAAGGCCACAACATTTGCGACTGCCCAGTCTTCCGGGACCTTGCCCCTGAACTATCTTCTCTCGCCTCGTGCAGTTCTCTTAGATATATCTGGTCAGGGCCAAGAGACGTATCTAACTTTGTGCATTCTAATATGTTCAACAGCACCTCTACTGTGATATGGACTGTACCAAGATATCAAAACTAACCTTCCAAAGATCACAGGTCTTCATGTCTTTCTTCATGATAAACACAGAGAGGAAATTGAGGACCTCACCCATCTCTTGAGGTTTTACACATGCATGGCCATTTTGAATTTTAAGGCGTCGTATTCTCTCTCTAGTTGTTCTTTTTCTTTACTATACTGAATTTGGATTCACCCTAATCTGCTCAGCCAAGGCTATCTTATACCCCACTTTAGCCCTGTTGATTTCCTTCTTCAGTAAACACCTGTATCCCCTGTGTCCCTCCAGAGATTTCCTTGGTCCCAGCTACCTGTATGTGAGGGACGCCTCCTTTTTGTTCTTGTCAGAGCCTCAATATCTCTTGTCATCCAGGGTTCTCTCTTCAAGCCTCACTTTCCCTTCACCCTCACAGGAACATACAGACCTTGAACTCGAGATATCTCACTTTTGAAGCCCTCCCACTTGCCCTGGATGCTTTTACCTGGAAACACACTACTCCAATCAAGCCCTGCAATCCCCTGCCTAATTCCAACAAAATTCGTCTTGCCCCAATTTAGAACCTTAATCTGTGGACCAATTTTGTCCCTACCATTCCTATTTTAACATTAATACAGCTCTGGTCACTTTTCCCAAAATGCTCCCTCACTTTACCTCCGTCACCTATCCATCCTTATTTACCAACAGTAGGTCGAGTTTGTCCTTTCCCGAGTAGGATACTCTATATACTGCTTGTGGAAACTTTCCTGAACACACTTAACAAATTACATTCCATCTAAGTTCTTAACCCTCTGGAAGTCCCCGTCTATGTTAGGATAATTAATATCACCTATTATGACAACGTTATTGCTCCTGCAAGTCTCGCCAGTCTCCCTGCATATTTGTTCTTCTCATTCCCATTGATTAATTGAAGGCGTATAGTGCAACCACTATAACATCAACATCCCCCTCTTACTTGTTTGCACCATTCACAAAACGTTATTGGATAGTGTCTCAGTTATTTCATCTTTAAATATCAGAGTGATACGCGCTTAATCAGAACTATTGGTATTTAAATTGTTTCCATTTACATCTCTTCCTTGCAGTGACTTTCACATTCGCAGCACACCTTGTCAAGGCACAGTGGTGATATGGAGCTGTAAATGGATAGGAACTGCACATCCTGTCACTTTCAGCATTGGTTACATGTTTCCCCACACTGGGCAGTGATCTAATACAGTGTTACCGAACAATAAAACAGCCTGGGTTTGTATATGAATGAACCAGTGCAGACTGCACAACTCCCCACGCTGGACAATTAGTCCAGGATTAGAGATCCAGCATTGGTGTGGGCTGCACGTAGTTTCACACTGGACATGGCTGGGTTGCATACAGCTGTACACTAGCCGGATCTACACAGTGCTCCATCCTGAATATGTAATGGATGGGCTGGTTAGGTGAGTTGGAAAAAGAATGTGAGAGAACTAAACACCTTGCAATGCCTTTATTTTGTGTTTTAATTCTTGTGATTGGACTCTTCAAATCCTGACTCATCCGGTTTGACCCATCCCTCTGGATGAGTCATGGTGACTGTTGTTACAGCATCTGAGTCGGCAACATGACCAACAAATGGACCAGAGGCTGCCGAGAGGACAGTCTCCGTAAAATGGAATGAGGGAATCACCATCAGATTAGCCGTGGTTTTAGTGAATGGTGGGGCAGGATTGAATGGACCACTGATGCAATTTATTCATATATTTCTGTTTGTTCCAAGCAAACTCCCTTTCTCTCCCAGTGTGCCATACTGGTGGGGAGTGAGTCACCTCCTTCTGTTCCTGCGTAACAGGATCCTCGGGGCCCAGTAGCCTCCAGATTTCCCTGTGCCCCAGTTTTGAGCAGTTGAATGACTGCCTCCTGTTCCTGTGTCCCAGTCTCGAACAGTTGAGTCTCCTGTTCCTGTGTCCCAGTTTCCCTCCTGATACCAAGTTTGTGAAAATACATGTCCTTCTCCTGCTCCTGAGTAACAGGCTCCAATAGCTCTGTGCTCACCTGCTGCTCCTGTGGAATTAAGGTGAGGGACTGAATGGCCTCTTCACATTCTTTACAGCTTTTCTTGACGAAAGGCCTTTCTCCTGTTTCTGTAAAACACCATCAAATTCTGACTGATGTATTTTTGTATTTGACTCTCAGTAATTGAGCAAACAAGCCGACTGGCAGAATTCAGATGCTAAATAGCCTCCTCCTGTTCCAGTGTTATACACTGAAGAGTCAATAGACTCTCAGAGATGTACAGAAAGGAAAAAGATCGTTCGGTCTGGTCATCCATACCGCCAAATATCCAAAATTAATCTCGTTCCCCCTTGCCCGCAATTGGCCCATCTCCCTCTACACACTTCCCATGCATATATCCTTCCAAATGCTTTTTAAGTGGTGTAACTGTACCTGCCTCCACCACCTCTTTTGTCTGTTCAATCCATACGCACAGCAGTCTCTGTGTGAAAATGTTGTCCCTCATTTCCCTTTTTAAATCTTTCTCTTCTCACCTTCAACCTTTGTTTTCTAATTTTGGACTCGTCTATCCTGGGAAAAGACATTGACTGTTTACCTTATCTATACCCCTCATGATTTTATAAACCCCTTTAAGGTCCCCGCTCAGCCTATTCAAACTCTCCCTGTAACTCTGACCCTCCAACACCTGCAACATTCTTTTAAATGTCTTCTGCATCCTTTCAAGATTGACAACGCCTTTCTGATAGCAGAGAGATCAGAATTAAGGTCAATATTACAAAAGTGGCCCAACCAATGTCCTGTACTGATTTTGTAATGCAAATGTTTCGACTCAAAGCACGCACCAATAAAGGGGAGATCGCCAAATGCCTTCATCACTGCGCTGTCTACCTGTGACAGCACTTTCAAGGAACGGAGAACCTGCACCACGAGGCTAGCTTTGCTGCCTCACAGGGCAGCGACCTGTGTTTAATTCCATCTTTGAATGACTCGCTGTGTGGAGTTTGTACACTCTCCCCGTTTCTGCGTGAGTTTCCTGCTGGTGTTATGTTTTACTCCAACAGTATAAGGATATACAGGTAAGGGTAGATTGGCCATGCTAAATTGCGCACCATAACCAGGTTTGTGTCGGGGAGGTGGATTAGCAATGGGAAATGCAGGCTCAGAGGGATAGGGTAGGGGTTTGTCCAGTGGGATACTGTTTAGAGGGTCGGTGTGGCCTCCATGGGCCGAAAAGCCTGTTTCCTAACTGTAGGGATTCGATAATTTCTATCGAGTTCTATGATGTCTTGCCTTGATTTGTCTTGCCAAAATGCAGCACCTCACATGAAACTAAAATATACTCTATCTGCCACTCCTCGGCTAATCTAAAAAGGTCGACGAAATTTGTTATTATCTACAAACTTACTGACCATATTTCATATCCTCCAATGTAAATGATTTGTATCAGTGACAAAAGGCAGTGGACCCACTATTGATCTTTGTGGCACGCCACTGGTCGCAGGTCTCCATGTTTAATGAACAAATGTCACTGTCACGGCCTGTCTCCAATATTCAAGAACATTTTGGATCTAAATGGCGAGCTCTCCCTGGATTCCAACCAGTCTAACCTTGCTAACCAGTCTACCATGTAGAACATTTTGGTTTTCTTCCTGAATTCCATAAAGACAACATCCACTGTCCTGCCTTCATCAATCATCTTTATCACTTCCTCAAAAGATTACACCGAGTAGGTGAGATATGATCTCCAATGTACAAAGCCCTCTTCAGTCCTCGTCTTTTCAAATGCATACACATCCTTTCCCACAAAATCCCCTCCAACACTTTAGTCACTATTGACGTCAGGCTCAGCGATCTATGGTAACCTGTTTTTTTTCCCTTACTTTCTTAAATAGTGACACCATGTTAGCAGCCCTCCAATCTTTTGACACCTCACCTGTGGAAATCAATGATACAAATACATCATAAAAATGCTGACCAATCTCCTTCCTGGCTTCCCACAAACATTTGGGATACAATTGATCAGGTCCCAGGGAGTTGTTCACTTTTATGTGTTTCAAAATATCAAACACCTCCTTGTAATATAGACACCTTTCAATGTTTCACTGTATATTTGTTCATTCTCTCGCTCTTGTAACCTCCTCCTCATTAAATACTGAGGAGAATTTTTTGTTTCGTATCCCTCCAATCTCGTGTGGTTCCGCACAAAGTTAGCCTTACTGACCTTTTTGGGCCCTGTTCTCTCCCTAGTTAATCTTTTGCCATTAAAGGATTTGTAGAATTTCTTCAATGCATCATTAACCCTATTTTTAAAGCCATCTCATGCCCGCATTTTTCTGGCCCGAATTCCACATTGACTATGCATTTGCTGCTCTTATCCACCTCTCGGGATTCACTTGATCTCAGCTCTGTTTACCTGACATATGCCTCCTTCCTTACCTTGACCAGAGCATCAATATATCTAGCCATCCAGCACTCCCTGCACCCACCAGCCTTGCCCCTCTCACTAATGGGAACACGTTGGCTCTGGACTCTCTGAAACCACGTTTTGATGGCCTTGCATTTTCCAACCATCCCTTTACCTGTGAATAGGTTAGTCCAATCAGCCTTTCATAGGGCACGCCTAACACTTTCAAAATTTGCCTTGTTCAAAGTTAGAACTTTAATGTTTACATCAGGTCTTTCCTATTCCACAACTAATTTAAATCTAATATTTATGGAAAACAGAAAGTTAAAGAAACAATTCCTGCCCCTTTGTAACAGGCTCGAGAGGCTGAATGTGCTCCTCGTTGCTCACTGTAATCGACTGGAAAGGCTGAATGGCCTCCTCCTGTCCTTGTGTAACAGACCTGAGACATTAAATGAGACAGAAACCCATGGATTACAAGCAGCCAGTTAACTGTATCTGATGGATGTCCATCCCTTCTCAGTTACAGAAACACAACCAACACAATGTACTCCAGGTGCCCTCTCAGAAACACTTCATACAGCTGCAGCGACACATCTCTTTGTATCGAATGATTCTGTTGGCAAAATGTGCTGAAAAATATATTGCTGGACAAGCACAAAACGTTGATTCTCCTGCTCCTTGGATGCTGCCTGATCTGCTGCGCTTTTCCAGCAAAACATTTTTCAGCTCTGATCTTCAGCATCTGCAGTCCTCACTTTCTCCTTGTTGGCAAAATGTGCCAATGTTCTAGATTTCCACCTTTTCAAGTAGCAGCAGGCTAATATGGGCTGAATGGTCTTCTCTTATCCCTCTGCAAAAGGTCCAAAGGGACCGAATTTCTTCGGTCTGTTGCTGAGCAGCAGTCTCAATGCTCTGTCTCAATGTTATGAAAGGATTTGGTAGCAGGGCACTTAAAACCAGGAGTAGCCTCACACTGGTCAATAAGGAATCTCGAAGCTTGCCCACCCAATCATTTTTTAAGCAACCGATCTGGTATTTTACAACTGTCTCTTTCATAAACAGAGTGGAACATAGATAGACCCCTGCAGTGTTCTGTTAATATTCTCATATTCAAGTTTTAAAAAAGATTTAAAGATTTATGGTCCATCCCTCAGCAACCCTCATCTATTCCATCCAAACCCAGTAAATGTTCTATTTTGTGGTTATATGGAAAGTGATGTGTGGAACGGGTTAATTGAGCCTGTTTGCTCAGTCGTGATTTGGAGATTGCTGCTGTTGGACGGGGATGTACAAAGTTCAAAATCACATAACACCAGGGTATAATCCAACAAGTTTAATTGGAATCACACTAGCTTTCGGAGCACCGCTCCTTCATCAGGTGATAGTGGAGGACACACTACTAAGGCACAGAATTTATAGCAAAAATTTACAGTGTGATGTAACTGAAATTATACCTTGAAAAATAATACCTTAATTGTCTGTTGAGTCTTTCATCTGTTCGAATACCATGATAGTTTCACTTCTTTCATGTGTAAATCACAAAATCTTTAAAAAAAACGTTGCATTCTCAGGTTAGCTGTAACAGTGACTGTTAGCTAGACAATATATTGAAGGTGTTATCCCCTTGTGTTCCCTGTCTATGCCATGATGTGTAGATTGATTCTAATCTGAAAAGTGAGATAACAGAATTTTACATGAATTCATGCAGTTTTTATGTAAAATACAATGTAACTCTGCAAGTATAAATTCATCCCACAAAATATATGTGTGCATGTGGGTCTTTGTCGGTTTGTATATGTGTGTCTGTGTCTGTCTGGGTTGGGGGGTTGTGAGTGTGAGAGAGAATGTATATGTGTGTGTAGTGATGTAGAGTGTCTAAAGTCTGTGAGGGGGTGCATGTGTGAGTGTGGGAGCGTGTGTGCGTGTCTGGGGTGGGGGATTTTGAGTATCAGAGAGAGTGTGTATGTGTGTGCATGAGTGTACAGCGGTCTAAGTCTCTGAGAGAGTGCCGTGTGAGTGTGCAAGTGTGTGTGTCTGTAAGGGTGTGTGTGAGTGTCTTTGTACGTGTCTGTGTACATGTGTGTCCGTATGTATGTGTGTGTATAGGAGTGTCTGTGTGTGTGTGTGTATAGTGCAATGGTGGTCACCTGTAATGTGACATGAACCCAAGGTCGGGGTTGAGGCCCTCCCTATGTGAATCGAAATTCGCTATCAACCTCTGCTCGGCCACTTTTTGCTGCTGCCTGTCCTGAAGTCCGCCTTGGAGCGTGGTCACCAGAAAGTCCGAGGTTGAAGATCTTGGACCACTGAAGTGCTCCCCAACTGGGAGGGAACCCTCCTGTCTGTTGATTGTTATGCGGTGCCCATTCATCTGTTGTCGTAGCCTTTGCTTGGTTACCCAGTGTTTGTTCAGAGACTGTGATTAATGCCAATCTCCATGGATTCTAATTATTCCAGTGGAGGATTTCCATCTTTAAATGATAAATGGGCGCCGTTCAATGTCTTATCCCATAACATGGGCGGGAACATCACCGACAGCACTAACTGGGATCAGCAGATTTGGGTAGAAGGGGAGGAGAGATCAGAATCTGAGAACATTAGACTGGAATGTTTCAACAATGGATCAGAATCTGAGAAGATTCGACTGGAATGTTCCAACAATAGCTCAGAATCTGGGAACAATAGACTGGCATGTTCCAACAATAGACAGGAGTTTATCCAATTATGTTTGATATCTTTCTGCATTTAATTGGTTGTCATTATCATGGTGGATCTATTACGTTCTTCTCATTATTCAATATATTTATTATCCTTTCCTGGCTATCGTCTGTGTTCCTGGTAAGTGTCTCTGTCCGGATGTTTTTTCTATAAACCAATTATGACTGTATTACGGTTCTTTTATATAGTCTACACTTCTTGCCACTCTTATTTTCCTGCTGAAACTCTCGATCCATGTATTCACTCTATAGACGACTACTAACTACATCAAGGAATGTGTTCAATTCCTGTCTCCCTCTCTTCTCTGGCAGTGTTACTCATCAGTCTCTATGTTGACTTTCTCAGTTTCAGCGGAGAACCACAATTTATTGTATAATTGCCTTTGTTATTTAAATATTAACAGCAGGGAGGTCACTCTCCACTGTTCTGGTTACAAACTCCACTTCCTGCCACTGTTTCCATCTCATCCCTGACCAATATCTGCGGCTGAAGCAGACGAGTCACAACTGTGGGTGATCCCTTTGACCATGAGCTGATTCCTGACACCATGCCCTGACCATTTCTACCTTGAAATACTCACCACTCCAGAATATATCTCGCTGGTCTATTCCATCTGCTGTTTGAACCTTGAGCTATGAAAAACAGTCTTATGGAAGCCAATTATGTGCTGCTGACACTCCCGGCTTCAAACCTGTCAAAGCAAATCTGATTCGAACTCACACCAAACTCCCATCCATCTGTCATTCATGTGTATGCAGATGTATATTGCTATTGTGTCTGGCAATGCCTTTACTTTGACCTTCTCAAACACTTTATCTCATCTGTCCATGAAACTTCTCTTGTTCTCTCTCTGTCGATTAACAAAAAGCCTGCCACTTGTGCTATTTAAAATAATTTCCTCCATGTGCATTCCTTCTCAAACAATGAGTTTCACATTCAACTACGCCTATCGCGCGCGCACACACGCACTGTCCCTCAGTTTCTGATGAACACACACACACAGCAAATCTTCCAATTGTAGCAGTAATCTGAAGCGAGTATAGTTTGCATATGATAATAATGTGTCCAATATCTCTATGCTGGGCAGATAGTGCTGTTTACTGAGCAACACACTAGCATGGTCTGCACAGCTCTCCATGCTGAGCTGTCATCTTGTCCCAGTTTATGTTGTTTGTGGTGTTCTGTGAAGCAGATTCAGAATTTGATGTAACAAACCATTCCAGCTGATCTGACAATGCCTTTATTCAATGTTCTCATTCTTGTCATTTTACTTTCGAAGATCTAACTTCTCCAGTTAATCCCACTGCCCTGTCTTTTTCCACATATTTCCACAACATCTTTTCAGTTAATTAACTGTCTCTTTCTGTCGTTAATGTGAATCTTTCTGTCCCTCTGTATCTTTCCCTGGCCTTTGCGTTTGGCTCCCTAGTGTATCGAGTGCAATCATTATGAAGCTGAGAAACAGTGAAATGGTGTGTGTCAGTCTGTTGTTCATTTCCCGGTATGTCCCACGTGATGGTCCATAGACAGGGGTGTTTCAGAATTAAGAGACACACCCTTGTAACTTGGTCTGTACCTGAATTTGTTCCTCTCAGGTGACCTTGCGATCAGTCGTACTCGGAAGCCCCTAGAGTAAAGGACCAGGCATCTAAATTGTGTGACAATGCTGTCACTTTAAAAAAAAATGTTATTTTCTCCTTTCTTTAAATAACAGGTCTTAAAGGCCAAACTGCCTGCTGAAAACTGCTCAAGAAGATAACTTACGATGCTTTTAGGGTTTTTAATAAATAGTAGTAACAACGGCCGAGTATCTTATCCCCAGCTATTACTCTCTGAAATCTGACTTGATGCTGTTTCCTCATGGATTGAAGAATTGTATACAAGAATGTGTGTCTGAATATTCCTTTTTGCCAAGGGATGTGTTTATGAGATGTTAGTATATTGGAACAGTTCATCTGTAGAAGGTACTGTATCCATTATTCAGTTAAGGTTTCCAATAGTTCAATTATTCTAAATTCCTCGTCATTCTGAATGGATTTTCATTAGAGTGTTTAAATATATTGAGTTTTGCTTAATGGTGACTAGTTTGACTGGTAACATCACATCTGGAACACCCACTTCACATCGACCTTTAAAAGAAGAAAGGTTTGGCATCCAAGCTACCTCCTTAAACTAGTTTGAGGCAGTCTGATTGGTCCATAGCAAACTGGGGACTCTTGTCTGGTTCTAAATCGATAATACCAAATTGGGTTTAGAATTACAATCCCTACAGTGTGCAAACAGGCCATTCGACCCAACAAGTCCACACCGACCCTCCGAGGAGTAAACTACCCAGACCCATTCCTTTACCCTATTATTACACATTTATCCCGACTAAGGCTCCTAACCCACACATACCTGAAAACTATGAACAATTTACCATGACCAATTTACCCGACTTGCACATCTTTGGATTGTGGGAGGAAACCAGAGAATCCAGAATAAGCTCGTGCAGACAGTGGAGATTATGCACCGGGAGACTGTTGGGTTCAAAGGTCGTGTATGGTAGTTGTTAGTGTCGATTGTTCCAGATGTTGAATTCGGTTGGTTTAAACAGTGTTTTGTGTATAAAGATTCTTTCAGTCACGAAGAGTTCTCTGGGTATGGAAGAAGTGAAGTTGGGGGTTTTATAAAAGGTAATGAAGGCAAAGCTATAGGAATTAATAGACAAGCTGGAGTTGGGGTTGCGTTTGTCTGTGAGAAAATGAGAGATAATTACAGCTATAGCTCAGCAATTACATTTGGTGTAACCGCCATCAGACTCTTTGGAAATGGCTAGAATTCAATTTCAAATGAGGTACTTTGAACATGAGAAGGAATTGAAACAGTTTGAATTATGATGAAAAGCAGAAATAAAAGAAAATGAAATAAAATGAAGAAGAAAGAGAGAAAAGGACATCAGAAGAGCAGAGTGTTTCAACTTAAAAAGTTAGCAGTTAGAGAGGAAAGTTGACATCGAAGGCAGAGATGAAGGTCGACGGTCGGCGGGATGAGGAGGATAGTGAGGTTGAGCAACCCTATTGTAACCAATGGTCTAATGGGGTTCTGTTTAAATGCATCCAGGCATTATCTAAATTTGATGAGAAGGATGGAGAAGCCTTTGGAATTTCACTTGAGAAAGTGGCTAAACAAATGCAGTGCTTAGTGACCATGTGAAGTTAGCTGATCCAAACAAAGCTGGTAGGTATTTGAATCCTTATCGGAGGAGGTATCTGGGGAGTGTGAGGATGTGAAGAAAGCCATCTGAAGTGTATATGAGCTTGTGCCAGAAGCTGATAGACAGCGTTTCAGGAATCTAAAAAAGGGTCCCTGGTTAAACGCACATTGAGTTTGAAAGGATCAAACAAAGTAATTTTGAAAGGTCGTAAGGGTATTAAAAACAGAGCAAACCTATGACACTCTTAGAGAGATTCTTATTTTGGAGAAGTTCAATAATTCACTTCCTGCAGTCGTGAGAACTCGTGTGGAAGAGCAGAGAGTTAAAATAGCAAGATTAGAATCTAAAACGTCTGATGATGATGATTAAATCTCGAAATCAAAGCTTGGTTTGTGTGAGAGATTGAGGAGAATGTGCGAGATCTTCTTAAAACATATACCTGTGACAGTAAGGCTGACTGGCAAAGGCCAGGCGTAGCAGGTAAAGAGGTTACAGCATTAAGAGGTACAGAAGGATGTCACTCTTTTATGCTGAGACATGAGGAGCTGTGGCATTCAGAGGGAGTATTGGAGAGATGAGAATTGCTACATTATGTAACGTGTGATTGGAGTGTCCAGTGGAAACATCAACAGATTTATTCCACAATGGGGAAGGAGACTTTGAGCTTGGTGTGGCGTTATAACATTTCAGCATTTAAATTGCGAATAACATACATGAGCCAAATATTTATCACTGATTTTGACCTCTTCAAGTTTTTGGAGAAGCTTAGGAAGAGAAATCCCAGTCTGATTCGATTGAGCTTATTATTGCTGCCATTCAGTTTGAAATGAAACAGGTAATCAGGCGAGAAAACTTAAGTTTTGACACGTTGTGGAGACTTGGATGAAGAAAGACAAAGGCATTCTGTGGCAGGAGTAAAATGCCTGAAATCGAAACTAGTTGTGAACATTTGTATGCTCAGAGTCAATGTAAAGTACATGCATTTCAGTCTACTAATAGAGGAAGATTTGGGTGTCTAAAATGATTCCACCTTTATATATTGATGGACTATTTTATTAAAGATGGAGTTGTGAGAATATTACCACTGTATTTTCTCTTGGGTTTTTTTTTGAAAAGAGGTTTTAAAGGCAGAGGTGCAGAACTGATGTCTGCAAACACAACAAGTAAAAAACTGAGAAAGCCTTTAGGTTTCATTAAAACGGTGATAACAATGGAAGGGCAGTGACCAGCATTCCCAGACCAGGGTTTCTTATTTTGTTTTTAGCTGAAGCATTCAGAAGCTGCTGGGGATCCCAAAAGCGTTGGAAGTTTCATTACAGGATACCTACCTGCTTTTCACTGAGATCTCTGTTGATGTTGATTCCCCCTGGATTGGAAAACTGCTGTAATGATCTGTATTTGAATATATCTTTGTGCCAAAAGGTGTATACCTAGAAGGTACGGTGTCTAATGTTTGTGAAAGTGTTCCAACATATAAGCTATCCCAAAATATTCTTTCCTTTGATTGTATTTTAACTAAAGCATTTTAATAGATTATGTTTTGCATAATGTTGAGTGGTTTGACCAGTCACAACATATCTGGAACGCACATTTCACATCTATATTCAAAATAAGGAAAGGTTTGCGTCTAAGCGGCCTTGTTAAAACATTCTGGTCTGGTCCGCAACACTTGTACCGAGGGGTTTCTGACTGGCTCCTGAAATTGAAAATTTAGTGGAGGGGCTGGGGATGGTTTGCTGAAGGTTGTGCTGTGAGCTGCCTCAGACATTCAGGGAGACCTGACGATTTCTTTTGCCCGAAACGTCGATTTCGAAGCTACTTGGATGCTGCCTGAACTGCTGTGCTCTTCCAGCACCACTAATCCAGAATCTGGTTTCCAGCATCTGCAGTCATTGTTTTTACCTCGATTTGGTTACCAACTCTGTATGGAGCATGGGGACTGTAGTTACAGCATCTGAGCCAGCAACATGAACAACAAATGGAGCAGAGGCTGCAGAGAGGGGAAACTCTGAAACCACGCAGTGAGTGTGTGTGTGTGGGGGGGGGGGGGAGGGGGGAAAGGAATCTGCTATATCCATATCGGGTTTTCCAGGAACAGCATCCTAAGCTTCACTTATCCCAGGAGCAGAGTGTGAAGTGACCCTTATTGAACAAGGAGCTGGTCACAGAGCGGTGTCACCTCCTTTAACACAACCTGCAGCTTCACACCAGGGGGAGGATGGTGCTGCTGGCGGCTGTTAGGGTCACAGTTTAATTCAGCTTCTATGATCCAGAACGTTCCAGGCAGGACTAGGTTACATATCCATCATCTCCCAGTATATCAACATCAATGTCACCATTCGGTGATGGAGGATACATTTGGTGGATGAGGTAAATAGATTGTTTCTCCCACAGCGGGGAGCTGCCGATTTATCCAGTATAGTGGAATTCCCGATGGTGTACATGGCATCTGCAGAGTACCCATGTCAATGGGGAGAGGTAGAGGAACTGTAGGGGCTCCCTCTCTATTCATGTTACAGTGTACCCATGCACAGTACATCATGTTGGTGAATACTCACTGTCTTGGCAGCAGTCACGGTCTCTTCATTCAGAAGCAGTCAGCCATTCCCATCGTCATCGGGTCTCCACGTTGAAAGAAATGAATATATCTTGGATAAAGGCCGACCCTTGATGCACGTTTCAAAACACCATCCACACCATCAATCAACCACATCAAAGTATTCCATGTGTACGGAGAGCAATGGGGTCACTTGGAGTGCCTGGGAGCTAACGATCAGGGATGGAGCAAAACCTCTCATGTCTGAAAGGATCTGAGTGAATCCCCCAGTACACAGTATCATAAAGTCCTGTAATCCCTCTCCATTTCAGTAACATACTGCCTTCCATTATTCTTGTATATGGAATGACAGGTTATATCACGTTAAATTCAACCTGCCAATCTATTACCAATTGTCTTTACCTCCCTAAATCTATTTGCAGACTCTCCACCCTCTCTTGGTCATTTAATCTCTTGCTTATCACAGCGACATAACAATTATTTGAAGAGTTGACAAGTAGGTTATACCAGGGTAACCCAGTGGATGTGGTATATCTTGACTTCCAAAAGGCCTTTGATAAGGTGACACACGGGAGACTGCTGAGTAAGGTGTTTGAAGTGAGCTACTGGCATGGATTGAGGATTGGCTGTCTGACAGAAGGCAGAGAGTTGGGATAAAAGATTCTTTTTTGGAATGGCAGCCACTGAAAGCAGTGTCCCGCAGGGTTCAGTGTTGGGGCTGCAGCTGTTCACGTTATATATTAATGATCTGGATGAAGGGACTGGGGGCATTCCAGCGAAGTTTGCCGATGTTACGAAGTTAGGTGGACAGGCAGGTAGTACTGAGGAAGTGGGGAGGCTACAGAAGGATCTAGACAGGTTGGGAAATGGCAGATGGAATTCAATGTGAGCAAATGCGAGGTCTTGCACTTTGGAAAAAAGAATACAAGCATGGACTACTTTCTAAGCGGTGAGAAAATTCATAAACCCAAAGTACAAAGGAATCTGGAGTGCTAGTCGAAGATTCTCTAAAGTTAACCATGCAGGTTGAGTTCGTGATTAAGAAAGCGAATGCAATGTTGTCATTTATCTCAAGAGGGTTGGAATATAAAAGCAGCGATGTGCTACTGAGACTTTATAAAGCTCTGGTTAGACCCCATTTGGAGTACTGTGTCCCACACCTCAGGAGGGACACACTGGCACTGGAGTGTGTCCAGCGGAGATTCGCACGGATGATCCCTGGAATGGTAGGTCTAACATACGAGGAACGGCTGAGGATCCTGGGATTGTATTCATTAGAATTTAGAAGTTTAAGGGTAGATCTAATAGAAACTTAAAAGATAATACATGGCTTGGAAAGGATGGACGCTAGGAAATTGTTTCCATTAGGCGAGGAGATTAGGACCCATGGGCACAGCCTCAGAATTACAGGAGGTCAATTCAGAACAGAAATGCGGAGACATTTCTTCAACAAGAAAATGGTGGGACTGTGGAATTCATTGCCATACAGTGCAGTGGAGACCAGGACGCTAAACGTCTTCAAGGCAGAAATTGATAAATTCTTGATGTCACAAGGAATTAAGGGCTATGGGGAGAATGCGGGTATGTGGAGTTGAAATGCCCATCAACTATGATTAAATGGCGGAGTGGTCTCGATGGGCCGAATGGCCTTACTTCCACTCCTATGTCTTATGTCCTCATGGTCTTATGGACATCACCAAACTCAGCAACTGTATATCTTTTCCATCCTCCTGATCATTCATATAGACTGTATATAGTTGAGAAACCAGCTCTGGTGTGACCCTACTGGTTAAGTTCTCTCAAACTGATTTAGCCTGAGTGACTGCTTCCTGTATGATACCCAGTCCTCCTCAGTTCCTGTGCAACACAGTCGAAGAGTTAAATAAGATCAAGGAGCATCTGTGAGGAATCCAACCCCTCGATGAGGCTGATGTCAACGCGGTCTCTGTTCCAATTTCCTGCCATCTCTCCATCCTAAAACTCTAGTCTCTTGTTGTAGATTGCACCACATGAAAAAAATCCACTCCACATCTACACTTTCAATTACTTTTAGCATTTTACAGACCTGAATGAGATCTCCTTTCATTCTTATAAACTCGAGAGTGTAGGCCTAAACTGCTCAATTATTCTTCATAAAACAAACACTTCAAATATGGAATCAATCTAATGAAGCTCTTCTGAATTGCCTCCAATGGAAATACCTAATTCTGCAGGACACCCAAACTGTACTCCAGTTGCAGCCTCACTAATGCCTTGCATAGCTACACCAACACTCCCTATATTTCTACTCTATCTTTTTTTTAAATAAACACTGAAATTATGCTTGCATTTCTCATTACTTGCAGTACCTGCAGGCAAGTTTACTGTGATATGCAAGCAGACACCCAGATCCCTCTGCACCTAAACACTTTGAACTTTCTCTCCATTTAGATAATAGTTTGTCTTTCTATTATACTGGCCAGCTTGAATAGCCCCATATGTATTCACTTTAACTTTCCTTACTAAATATTGGCCCAATCTCCCAACCTATACATATAGTTTTAAAATCTCTTGCATCATCATTCTGAAGTAATTTCCCATCGATGTTAGTGTCATCTGAAAATGTGGCATTGTATTTTCTCTCCCGTCAACCGAATACCATCAATTGCAAATGGTTGAGGCATGAGTACTGAAATCAATGGCACAAACTGCACTTGCCAAAAGAAAATAACACATTTATTCCACCTGACTATATTTTGTTGGTTAACCAATCCTCCATCCAAGGAAATAAATTACTCCCAAACCCATGTTGTCTGATCTTACCATTTACTCTTTGGAGAAGCGACATATCCGATGCCTTCAGGAAGACCAGATATGTTCCATCTCCAGGATTCCCACTATCCAACTTGTTTGTGACATCTTCAAATAAGTCAAGCACACAATTCAAACACGATTTAGCCTTCGTAAAACCATGTAGGCTCTGACGAATTGTGGTTTGAGTTTGCAAATATCCTGAACAAAGGACTCTAAAAAATTGCCTTAAATTACAATAGTTTATTGTTACACTTTAGTCCCTGATGTATACCGTTTGAAAACCTTTACATTTTCTTTGAATTCCTGTTTAATGGGCACAAGGATTTAAGAGATCTGCTCCAATTGCTGAGTAAGAGCCACGTGTGGCTGAATGGACTCATCATCCTGCTGGTGTACAATATTGATGGGCTGACGTCTTTCTGGTGTTACCATGTTGCCATCTCCAAGGACAGAATGACCTCCTCCTGTTGATGCTTTAGAGGATTGGGAGATTATGGAATCTTCCTGTTGCTGTGTAACATTTTGAGTGGCTGATGGGTCTTCTCATACTTCTCCATGACAGGTGGATATGCTGAACGGTCTCCTCATATATCCAGGAGATGGGACCGAGGAATTGATTGGTCTTCTCTTGTTCCCATACAACAGACACGTGTCTAAATTACCTCTTCCTTTCTCATAAAAGAAGTCTCAGAGAGTGTGACCTCTTCCAGTTCCTATGTTCTCGACTTGAGGAGGCTGAATGGACTGATCCTGTTGCTGTTTAACAGGATACTGGTGCAGCATGGCCTACTGTTATCGGCTTGAGTGTCTGATTGGCCTCCTTCTGTAAATGTATAGGGGTTGAATAGCCTCGTTCTTTTTTGGTTTAGCAGGTTCGAAGGCCTGAATATCCTTCTGTCGTTCCTGTGTCACAGGCTGGAGAACGGAATGGTTCCTCCACTATCTGTGTAATTCGCTTCACTTGTTGACTCCTTCTGTCAGCTATGTTCAAATAAGATCATCTTTAATTTTTGTAAACTGCAATGGCTACTGGGTCAACCTGATCATCCTTTCGTTATAAGCTAGCACCTTCATTGCAGGATACAGTTGAGGGAACCAACTCTGAGCTGCTTCCAATATAATAATATCCTTTCTTCATTGAAGAGATTAAATCTGTACACACTACTCCAGATGTGATCTCTCTGCACAGCAGCAACAACACTTTAACAGCCTGTTGTAAGGTTCCCACCCAGGTTAGTGCTGTCTCAGCTCTCTGGGGGAATTCAGAGCATTGGTGAAAGATCATTGTCCTTCTCTACTCCATTAGCATAACGGAAGATCTGGAGAAATTAAAGTTTGAGAAGATCATCAATGATGTGGCAAGATGATCTCTACCATTAATCTCCCCAGAGCCCACATCGCTCAGATTCCACAGAATCTAGTAGGTGGAGTGCAAAAACAGCAAGGAGGAGCAAACATTGATGGGAGTTATATATCAAAGTGAAAGCTGCAATACAAATGCTGGGCATGTCATTAAACAGGAAATGAGATATTCACATTTGTGGGTACTGCAGTAATAATATACTGCTTACATTATATCGAAACTGTGTTAACCCAATTGAATGCTAATGCTGGGAAAAATGGATTTCCTGACCACGTGTAAAATGGTTTACATTAACATTATGTCGAGCACTGAGCTCGAGATCAGGTTACTTAGGAATTGGTGTTGGGTGATTAGAAGAGTTAATTGAAAATTTTGCTGTAAAGGACCTTTTGGGAACAGTGACCACAATGTATTGGTTTTCTTTTATGCTGTTTGAGTACAAGACACTTTTTGTTTTATTTGCAGTAACAGTTATACATCTGAGTCATGCAAGCCATGAAGGTGTGAGGAGAAAGTGGGGAGTACAGATGCTGGAGATCAGAGTCGAAGTGTGTTGTGTTGGAAAAGGACAGTCAGCCTGCATACTAAGAGTAGATAAATCGATGTTTCGGTCATAAGCCCTTTATCAGGAATGAATCTTCTGGGCCAAGGGGGCAGAGAGATAAATGCGAAGGGGGTGCGGCAGGATGAAGGTAGCTGGGATTGTGATAGGTAGATGAAGGTGGGCTTGAAAGTGATAGGTGACGAAGGGAGACAGAACGTCTCATCTACTCCATCCATTAAACACAATGTTGTTTTCTCTACATTGGCGAAGCAGGAGGTCAACAAATCCAAGCCACCAGAAGCCTGGAGGATGAAAGCCTCCTCTTCTGCCTTGGGACCCTCCAAATACAGGGGATCATAGTGGATTTCCCCATTTCCCCATTTCCCTAATCCCACCTTAATACTACTCCAAAGTTCCAAATCGGGAACCCCCTTTCGAACGGTCCTTTATGTCCACCTTCCTCCCTATCAATCTGGTCCACCCTCCTTCCTCTCAGAAATCACTTTCAAACTCACCTTCATCTTCCTATTAGATGAAAGGAGGCAGTTTAGAAAAATGCCAAGTGTTGAAGTTAGCCAGTGGATTCAGAGAGATGTAGGACCCATCAAAGGATGATCAAGAAACCGAGAAGAAAATCAGAAAGAGAAAAAGCATGCAAATGAAAGAAAACATAAAGACGGCTAAAAAGGAGGAGGAGAATCGAAGTTTCGGGCAGATTCCTGAAGAAGGGCTGATGCCCGAAACGTCCATTCTGCTGCTCCTTTGATGCTGCCTGACCTGCTGCGTTTTTCCAGCCACACATTTTTTTAAAGCTCTGATCTCCAGCATCTGCATTCCTTACTTTCTCCTGGACAGGTTAATGGACTAGTTAAGAATTGGACCTTGGATGTAGCGTTTCCTAATCAGTGCGTAGATTATAAGAGCAATACAGGGCTTTGGTTCGGCCAAAATGGAGTACTGTATGTAGCTCCGGGAACCACATTCCAGGAAGGATGTGATTGTACCGGAGAGGGTGCAGAGGTGATTCAAAAGGATGTTCCCTAGGATGGAGCATATCAGCTAAGGGGAGAGGCTGGATAAGCTCTGGTTGTTTACTTTGGAGCAGAGAAAGCTGAGGGGTCCGTGTTTCAGAAGGATAAGATTATAAGCGACAGTGACAGGGGAGACTGACAGCAGGTGTTCCTTTAAGTCAGAGGGTCAATAACAAAGAAGCACACTATTAAAGTGAAGAGTTTGAGGTTCAGAGATGATTTAAACATTTTTTCACCTCGAGGTGTGGGGTTCTGGCATTACTTCCTGAGAGAGTAATTATCGTGGGTAACCTCACAATCGTTAAAAAGCACATGGACGAGCCTGGTGTAGGAAAGTGGGACTAGTATAGATCGTGCTGTATTTCTGTTGGCACAGAGTCTATGCTCCTGTGAGTGTATGGTGTGGAAGGTCCATTATTGAGCAATTTAAGGCAGGAATTGATGGGTTTCTGAAGAATTATATTCATAAGGGTTATAAGAGTGAACTGTAATAGCTTGTTAAATTATGTCAATGTGAGAAATATAAGAAAACAAGTGCAGTTTCCTGACAGTTTGAAACCAGAGAATGGAGAATGGGGAACAGGGAAATGGCAGAAACATGAAGCCACTACTTAAGTTCTGTCTTCACAAAACTTTCAAGCAATACAAGGAAAACCGAGTCTGGTGTGGGAAAAATGATAGAGTACATGGAAAATTGAACAAAGTAAGTAAATGGTTTAGCAGAAATTATTGTGGCTGAAAGTAATGGCCATAGACAACATAGATTTATGAAATGGGAATTATGTTTGAGAAACAGACTGGGAGACAAATGAAAGAGAAACAATGGATGTAAAACATTTTCGTTTTTCGAAAAATGTTGGTAAAGCTCCAAGCCCCATTTGCAAACTTAAATCTTAGTGGATTGGGGCTAATGTATGGTCATGTTTCTAGAATGTGACAGCTGGCAGGAAACAGTGAATGACAAGAAACAGACTCGTCAAGCAACAGCCTGACATTGTCTGTAATGTATGATTCTGTGAGTATGAATTTGTCCCATTACCTTCCCCGTGTATCTCCTGATTCATCAGCAGGGCGGACACAGCAGAAGTGACGGTACAGTGGAACACAGTTGGAAGGGAATTGCTCTTGGAGTCCTCAACAGTGACTCCGTATCCCATGAAGTCTCATGGCATTAGTTTGCACATGGGAAAGGAAACCTCCTGATGATTACCATGTACCAGCCTCTCTCAACTGATGAATCAGTACTCCTCCATGCTGACCAAAACATGGAGGAACCGCTGAGGGTAGCACGGACGCAAGATATACTTTGGGTGGAGGATTTCAATGTCCACCACCAACACTATCTCAGCTACAACAATACTAATCGAGCTGCCCGGGTCCTAAAGGATATAACTGCTAGACTGGTTCTGCAGCAGGTGGGGAAGGAACCAACAAGAGGAAAATTCATAATTGACCACACCCTTACTAATCTGCCAATTGCAGAAGTATCTGTCCATGACAGTATCGGTAAGAGTGACCACCGCATAGTCATTGTGGAGACGAAGTCACACCTACACATTGAGAATAACCTCTACCATTTTGGGTGGTACTATCACGGTGCTAAATAGGTCAGACTTCGAACAGATGTAGCAGCTCAAATCTGGATGTCCATAGCGTGTTGTGCGCCATCAATAGCAGTGGAATTGTACTCCTGCATAACCTCATGGCCTGGCGTATCCCCCTCACAACAATTACCATAAAGCCAGAGTATCAACATTGGTTCAGTGGAGTGTGCAGGAGGGCAGGAGTAGCACTGGGCATACCTGACAATGAGGTGTCAGCCTGGTGAAGCCACCAAACAGGACTACCTGTGTGCCAAACGGCATAAGCAGTAAGTAATAGACAGAGCTAAGTGATCTCACAAGCAAAGGATCAGATCTAAGCTCTGCAGTCCTTCCACAACTAGTCGAGAAACGTTGGGGACAATTAAACAATTTACTGGTGGAAGAGATTCCACAAATAACCCCTTCCTCCATGATGGAAGAGCCCAGCACCTCAGTGTATCAGATAAGGCTGATCCATTCACAACAATCTTCAGTCAGAAGTGCTGAGTGGATGATCCATCTCAGCCCCATCCAATTGTCCATAGCGATTCAGTTACTAGTCATCAGCCAATTTGATCAGTCCACGCAATATCCAGAAACGGTTGGAGATACTGGATACTCCAAAGGGTCCATACTCTGACAACTTTATGGCAATAGTACTGAAAACTTGAGCTGCATAACATGCCACTCCCCGAGCCAAACTGTTTCAATACAGTTAAAACAATGGCTTTCCACGATTATGTAGAAAATTAGCCAAGTATTTCCACTATGTAAAAAGCAGAACAAATCCAATCCGGCCAATTAGCACCCCATCAGTCGACTCTCGATCATCAGTAAAGTGGTGGAAGGTCTCAGTGCTTTTAAGCAGCACCTACTCCGCAATAACCGGGTCAATGGCGCCCAGTTTGGGCTCCACCAGGGCCACTCAGCTCCTGAACTCATTACCGTTGGTTCAAACATGGACAAAGTTGAATTCCAGAGGCGGGTTGAGAGTGACAACCCTTTAAATCAAGGCTGCCTCCGACCCTGTGTGGTATCAAGGGGCTTTAGCATCACTGGAATCAATGGGTATCAGGGGCAAACTCCCTGCTGGTTACAATTATCTTCCTGACACGTAGGAAGATGGTCATGGTTGATGAAGGTTAGTCAACTCAGCTCCATGTCTGTCGGAGTCTCTCGAGCAGTGGCCGAAAACTTCTTCAGGGCTGCTCCATCAATGACCTTCCTTCCATTTTAAGGTCAGAAGTGGGGATGCTCGCCAATGATTGGACAATGTTCTGCAACATTTGTGGCTCCTCAGATACTGAAGCAGTCCATGTTCAAATGTGACAAGATCTGGACAGTATCCAGGCTAAAAAGTGGAAAGTAATATTCAGGCCACACAAATGCCAGACCGTGACCATCACAAATAAAATATAATCTAACCTGCCCGTTGGCATTCAATGGTGTTACTATCACTGAATCCCCCAGCATCAGATTCCAGGTGGGTAATCATTGCTGAGAAATTCACTGGTCACGCCACATAAAACGCATAAGAGCAGACCCGATTCTAGGAATACTGCGGCGAGTAACTCACATCCTGATTTCCAAATATCTGTCCATCATCTACAATGCATAAGTCAGAAATGTGGTAGAAGACTCCCAATTTGCCTGCATGAGTGTAGTCCCAACAACACTCAAGAAGCTTTATACCATCCAGGACAAAGCAACCAGTCTGACTGTCCCTTCATCCACAATGCTCCACCATCAACGCTCAGAAGCAGTAGCAGTGTTTTACGATCTACATGCTGCAATGAAATGATTCACCAAAGATCCTCAGAGACCATCTTCCCAACTCACGACCACGTCTATCTCGAAGGACAAGGGCTGCAGATGTATAGAAATACCATCATCTTCAGGTTCCCCTCCAAGCCGGCCACCATCCTGACTTGGAAATATATCACCGCTCCTTCACAGTCACTGGGTCAGAATCCTGGAATTCCCTCTCTAACGGCATTGCAAGTCAACCACAGCAGATGGACTGCAGCATCCAACAAGACAGCTCACCACCACCTTCTCAAGAGCAACTAGGAACAGGCAATAACTGATGGCCCAGCCAGTGACTCCGAGATTGACGAAATAAATAAATAGAAATTAACAGAGGAAGGTTGCCGAGGTGTCACAGGGATCTGTGCTTGGAGCCCAGCTGTTCACGATGCGCTTTAAACATTTGGTTGCTGGAATCTGATGCTATATATCCCAGCATGCTGACAGCACTAACGGATGTGGGATTGTCAGTGGGTGAGGAGGATGTGAAAAAGCACCGAGTTTACTAAGACAAGTGGAGTGAAAGGGAAAATACGTAACAGATGGATAACAATGTGAATAGAGGTGACGGTGTACCCTTTGATGGAAATGATAAATTAGCAGCCTATCATTTGAAAGGGATTGTTTAAGGCAGGTTGATCCGCAAAGGGATGTATGCTCCTTTTTGTTCTTTCGTTCTGCATAAACATCTGAGGTCCCTGCAGCACAGTGAGTTCTGCAACCAGAAGTCAATACTGGGAATGGCATTGCCACGCTGACCAGTGTACATAGAAGCAGCATGTGGGGAGCTGTAACACTGAATCTCCTTGTACACCAGTCACTGAAAGCAATATTGCAGGAAAGAAAGCAGTAAAGAAGATAAATGGTTTTCTGACCTTCATTTCAGGGGGATATGAGTCCAGGAGAAAGGGTGTCTTACTGTAGCTGTACAGGGGCTTGGTGAGACATCATCTCAAACATTGTGCAGTATTGTGGGCAGTTTTTGTCTCCGCACCTCATAAAGGACAACCCTGATATTGATGGAGAGCAGTGAAGGATGACCAGACTGATCTCTGGTATGACAGGCTTGCTTTGGGAGCAGAGTTTGGGGTGACTGGGCCAGTGTTTCATGGGGTTTAGGAAAATGAGTGGAGATCTCAGTAAAATATACAAAACTCTGACAGGGTGAGACAGATTGGAAACAGGGATGATAATTCGCCCTGGCTGGGACGTCTAGAACAAGGAGCCACAGTATTAGAAATAGGCAGGCCATTCAGCATTGAGATGAGAATAAATGTCTGCACTCAGCGACTGGAGAACCTGGGGAATTCTCTCGCACCTGGAAACCAAGACACTGATTATAACTAAGGACTTAGAGACAGTAAAGGGATGATGGGAGAGCAGGAGTACGGTATTGAAATGAAGGGCCAACCATCATTACATTGAATTGGTTAGGAAACTCGATGGACTAAACGTACTACTGCACTTCCTATTTTATAGTTTCCTAGGGTTACTCACATTAACGGATATGTACATCGTGTGGGGTAAATGCATTGAGGAGATTTGTTCCATGAATTAGAATGAGAATGCTCAATGTGTTTTATGACCTTCTCCTTTCCCGCTGTTTCTGTGCAGTCTGTGGGAAAGCTCTGTAAATGCTGTCACAAGCTCTGAGATGTTTTGAAGGAGGTTTCTGCAGAGCCGACAGGACTGTGTTCCCATTCCCTTTTCCGACACTGATGCTGAGGCCGGGTGGTCTGTCCGGTTTCATCCTTTCAGACCTCGGAGTAGTTTGATACAAATGAGTGCCTTGATTGGCCGTTTCAGAGACCATTGAAATGTTTCTCACATGTCAGCGTCTTTGGGTCACTTTTAAGCCAGATCAGGAAATCATGGGAGATTCACTTCCTAAAAGTTCATTGGAGAAGGAAATTCTGTTTACAATCCATATTGGCATAAAGGTCACTGTTACCGATCCCAGATTTTAGATCTCGATATTTTATTAATTGTATTTAACTTCCACACACTGCCAGAGCATTAGCCTGGTCTGGATTAGTAATCCAGTGACATTTCCACAACAGCACCATCTCCACATGGGGATTGTCAAAAACCACACTGAGCTAATTATTTCTGTGTGGCTTGACATCTCTTTCAAAAATAACTCCCTCCAATTTGACTGTCGAGATGGGACTGACGGGGTAGTTATTGGTCAGTTTGTAAATATTCCCGTCTTTGGGGACGGGACATGGCTGAGCAATTTTCCACATTGCCAGCGAGATGTCAAAGTTGGAGTTGGACTGAAACAGCTTCCACATGAACACGGCTTGTTGTGCAGCACAAGTCTTCTGTCCTTTTGCAGGAATGGTGTCAGGACCCATTGCCTTTTATCGTATCCATTGTGTTCAGCTGTTTCTTCATCTCATATGCAGCAAATCGAATTGTTTGAAGACTGGCATCTGTGACTTTGTGGGCATCATGATGAGGGTGAGGTTTATCATCGACTCGACACTTCTGGCAAAGGATGTTGCAGATAAAACATTCTTCTCTTTTACACTGATGTCAGGTCTGTTCCATTATTGAGGATGGGGACGTTTGTGGACCCCTCTCCTCCAGTCATTTGTTTAATCGTCCATCACAATGTATAACTGAATGCGCCAGGACTGCAGGGCTTCGTTCAGATCTGTTGGTCAAGTACGGTAGCTTTAATGAGTTAGCATCAAGTTAAGGTTCATGTGATTCTAACTCTGACATGTTCACCCACACTCGTCAATAAGCCATAGATGGTGTTGATGGTAATGGCAGACTGAAGTGTTATCCTGGCAAAAAGTTACAGGTTGTGGTTGAATGCAGGTCTGCTTCTCCTGCTGCTATGGTCTACAGCACTACATGAGTATGCAATTTCGAGCTGCAACATCTGCAATGCAATTCTGCTGTCTGTTCCCCAATTCTCACTGAGACCCATTCACCCATCAGCCCTGCACTCAGTGACCTAACCTGGTTTCTGATGTGGAAATACTTCGAGTTTCAAACTCTCATTCTGCTGAGGGTCTGTCTCCCTGGGTCTTGCTTCCAATCTGACACATTCCGCAAAAGCTTTTAACTGATCTTAATGCAAATGTTTAATTCACCTGAATCCTTTTCCTTGAGAAATACCATCTTCTGTGTTTAAAATTAATGTGTTCCATCTGTTTCTTCCCCTGACCATGAATAAGAGCTCTGTAGTGTCAATGATGCCAGCCTTATGTAGTTTCAGAGCCAATGAATTCTCTGGTTTCCCAATCATCTTCACCACATTGTATGTTTTCTTTTTTGGTTTGATGCCTTGTCCCCCCATGAGTATGTTTCATCTGCTTGGGGTTGCATTTCTGGTATGATCTTCCAAATTATCCTCAGACACTCCTCCCATTGCTGCGCCATGGTCTTTTCTGCTCAGCTCCCCCTCCAATTAATTATGGCCAGCTCCTCCCAAATGTCTTTGAAGTTACATTGCTTAATTATAACCACATTGTATCTTGAAAAGAGCATTAGATATAAACTGAAAGAAGGAGTTTTAAGAGATGGGACACGAAGACTACTTGGTGGATTTATTAACGAGATACAACGAGAGAACGAGAGAGAGGATATAGATATGGAGATGTGGAAAATAAGAAAACTAGATTGTCGAAAGAAGTAGATGTAATTCCCTCAATTCCTGGGTGCTGTGGTCCTTTGAACAGTGCACGTACATCAGAGCAATATGTTCAAATGCTGGGTCTGATGCTATAACTTTTATCTCCAATAATATGACAAACACTAGTTTTGGAAAGAACCCAGCAGGCCAACATATTTAATTCCTGGTAGAAAGGGCATTAAATGAAATAATTTGGGACACGAGAAGCAAGAATTTATAACACACATCTTGATAAGAATGAGAGACTAGAGTTGGGAATCCCAGAAAAAGGGGGAACATTGAGAGAAAGGGAATGTATCACTTCAGATAAGGATCAAATAATGTTTCAATGCTTTATAATTTTTATACATCATGTGCATCATATTTCGTTAACTGTGTTTTCGTTCATTCAGAATGTGTTGGACACATATGAAAAATGTTACTTCTCTGAACACACACTGATTAAACAGTGTATATAAAATCATTTTTCCTCCATTTAAAACTCTCCTGTTGTCGTGCTAGCAGGATACATGAACACCAACTGGCCACCAAAAGACATAACCCACTCTCACGAGTTTCCATACATACAGACAAAGAAGGACACCACGTTGACTGTGACAACACACACTTCCGAGTACAAAGCCACGCCCGAACGTTCTTAGAAACATGACATTCTAGCCAGAAGTACATCAATAAACACATCAATTTAGATCCTGTCTACCTTCCCTTGAACAAAAAACTGGAAATGACTTCACTCACCTTAAGAAACCAAGACCTATAAATAGAAAGACGAGACATCCCACCAGTGCGTCACCAGAGACTCTCACTGATGATGTTACCTAGTCATGGTGACGAAACATCTGAAAACAAACCTTCAAGCTCAGCGAGCTAACTTACATACTTATAAATGGTTATTTTTCTCTTACTAGTGGAATTTGGGACTTCTCTGTCACTCATGTTTTCACAGACTACGAGGCGAAGTGAGCATTTCTGGGTGTATGGTTTTAATTAACAGAGGGGTTAGACAACGACATCATAACGGTTTGAGGGCTTGTCGTATGGGATTTGAACAGATTTGGAGTACAAAAGGTCCCAGCAGATTCCATCACTTGACAGTTAGTGACCTAAATCTTCAAATAAAACAGGTGACAAAATTCATTTAATTTTGTTTCCTTGTGGTTGGTTAAATTAAAAGAAATGACTTTTAACATTACTAAAGAGGTTCCGAGGTTTGAAGATGATTCACAAATTTACCAAGAAAGTGTAGAATGACAAAGGAATGGCATACTTTTAGAATTAACATGTAGTTTAGAATTGGGTTTCACCAGAGACAAAAGGAAAGCTGTCACCATAATGGAGTTGGTCAAGCACTTTGGTGTATCAGAGAAGCAGGAAACTGCAGTCGAGTTAGAAAAATACTTAAGTTGCAAGTGGGGCAACTGGGGTTACAAGATAAAGAGAGAGACAGAAAGAGAGAGAAGATAGAGAAAGAGAAAGAGAGGAAAAAGAAAGAGAGGGAGAATTTGAAATTCAGAAGTTTGGAATTAGATAAGAAAGTTAAATTAGCAGGATGAAGATGAAGGGAGAACGTAGGGATGTATACAACTGTTTTAATACATTGCCATGTTTCGGTGAGAAAAATGCCGAAACCTTTTTTATTTCATTTGCAAAATTGGCTCGGCAGATGGCGTGTCCAGTGAACTTGTGAGAAATGCTTGTTCAGACTAAGATGGTTGGCACAGCTTGAGAGGTATGTGCAGTGCTGTCACATGAGGGAGCAAGAGATTATGCAGATGTCAAACAGGCTATTTTGAGTGCTTATGAATTGGTACGAGAAGAACATAGACAGGGTTCAGAAATATTGAGAGGGAACCAGGTCAGACTTATATTGAATTTGAAATAATTAACCACAGTCATTTTGAGAAATGAGGGCAGGCCTTAAAAATCGGTAAGACCTGTGAGGCCCGATGGGAGATTATTCTGCTGGAGGAGTTTAAAGACTCACTTCCAGAGATGGTAAAAATTCATGTGAATAAACAGGAAGCTCAAGAAGTGAGAAGCGTGGCAGAAATGGCAGGTAAATATGCATTGGTGCATGAGATGAAATTTAGCTTCTGGGAGGATTTTCATCCTGTGAGGGATAGAAATTTGGAGGCAGGGAGATCCTAAACTACAAAACATAGAGTAAAGCACACTGGCAATAGTTTAACACAGGTGAAGAAAAATGACCAAAGGCGTTGAAAGGTGGTGAAAGGCCTCAGGTGTTCTCACTATGACGTAGTTGAACACATAATATTGCAATGCTGATGGTTTAAGAAGGGCACTGGGAAAAGGTGTTTTCACTGCAGTAAGCTGGGACACACAGTGTTGGGCATTGAAGGAAGGGACTTTGGGAAAAGATGTGGTAAAAGAGTTGAAGCCAGTGGTATTACTGAACCTGGTAAAGGAGACCCCAAATAGAGCCAAGGAGCTGCAGGAGAGTGCACAGCTAGACAGGGGCTGTGTATGGAGTCTGATCCCTATAAAGAATTTCCTTCTGTAGATAAACCTTTCTAAGAAAAAATGGGGTGTGAGGGGAGGACAAGAAGTTATAATTTTTGCAAGATGCGTGATCTGTTCCGTTTCTAATAGTTGAGAAGTGAGGAGACGGAAAGGCACAACAGATCAGCCAGCATCCGAAGAGCAGGACAATCGACATATCAGGCATAAACCCATCATCAGGAATGTGGCGGGGGAACAAGGGGGCTGAAAGACAAATATGAGGGTAGGAGCTGGGCTGGCAGGATGGTCACTGAGAGGGCGATAGGAAGATGTAGGTGGGAGTAATAGTGATATGTCAGAAGGAAGGGTGGAGTGGATAGGTGGGAAGGAAGATGGACAGTTAGGGCAGTTCAAGAGGGCAGTGCTACTTTGAATGATTGGATCTGGGATGAGGTTGGGGGCGGGGCAGTTTGGAAATGGGTGAAGTCAACGTTGATGCTTTGTATTTTGACGGTTTCAGCTGTCCTACCACCTATCCACTTCACCCTCCCCTCCGACCTATCACCATCAGACCCCGCCTACATCTAGCTATCGAGGAGAAAGTGAGGACTGCAGATGCTGGAGATCAGAGCTGAAAATGTGTTGCTGGAAAACCGCAGCAGCTCAGGCAGCATCCAAGGAACAGCAGAATCGACGTTTCGGGCATAATGCAGAAGGGCTTATGCCCGAAACGTCAATTCTCCTGTTCCTTGGATGCTGCCTGACCTGCTGCGCTTTTCCAGCAACATATGTACGTCTATCTATCGCCTTCCAAGCTACATTCCACCCAGCTCCATCCCCACCATCCTATTTAATTCTCAGCCCCTTCCCCCTCCCTTACCTCCCACTTTCCTGATGAAGGAATTATGCCTGAAACGAGTCTTTGACAAGGAGGTTGAGCGAAGTGATTATGCCACAGCTGAATAGGGTGAAGACATGACTGCCAAGTTCAGTGTGCTAAGTGCTTGATGTGGGAGGTTAACGACTCTGCTGTGTCTGGCTCGTATAAGTGTGGAATGTGTGTGCACGTTCAGCTACTTACCGAGCATATTGCAGCGCTGATGAAAGAACTCGAGGATGTTAGGCTCATCTGAGAGAACGAGATCTTTCTGGACAAGACCTTCAGCGAGGTTATTACACCGACCATACCAGAAAAGAGCAGAAGAGAGCAGACGATGAGGAAGGCGGAGAGGAGACAGGTGCAAGAGACCCCGGGGGAAGTAGCTGTCGGGAATCTTTTGGAAACAGTAGAGACAGATGACACTGCCAATCCACGAGGCGGCCAGGTCTGTAAATCAAAAGTTGGCGTGGAGGTAGAGCAGAAGAGTCGGGCATCACACCGAGCCATGGAAAGAGGGGACTCCATAGTGAGAGGAACTGACCGGGGGTTTTGTGGCAGCAGACGGGTTAAAGACATCACAGACAGAGTGCAGGAAATCCTCAAGGACGAAGGTCAGAGCCAGAGGTGGTGGTACATGTCGGCACAAATGACGTCGGGAAGAAGAGGAGGAACATACTACAGCGGGACTTCGGAGAACTAGGAAGAAGGCTGAAAAGCAGGACGTCCAAGGTGGTTATCTCCGATTTGCTTCCAGTTCCTCGGGAGGCCATAAACAGGGAGATAATGGACTTGAACGTGTGGCTGGGAAACTGGTGCAGGAAGCAAGGATTTAAATTCTTGGATCACTGGGGTATGTTTTGTGGTAAGCATAAATTATAGAAGAGAGACGGTTTGCACCTTAATAGGTTAGGGACCAGCATTCCGGCAGGCAGGTTTGCTACTGCAACACAGCTACGTTTAAACTAAGTAGCGGGGGTGGGGGGGTGGGGGTGGGGTGGGGGAGGAGACAAACCGGAGGTTTAAGAAGGAAATTGAAGGGAAAATTAGAACAAGGGAAGTCAAGAAAGACAACTGTATCAATGAGGCAGAAAACTCAAAAAGGGATCATGCTGTAAGGTTGAGTGAAATAGGGGTTGATGGGAAGGGTGAGGGCAGTAACAAATTAAAAATACTATACATGAATGCACGAAGCATTAGAAATAATTTGAATGAGCTTGAGGCTCTTTTGGAAATTGACAAATACGATATTGTGGGGATAACTGAGACGTGGATTCAAGTGGACAGGGCCTGGGAAATGAATATGCAAGGCTACACGTGCTATTGTAAGGACAGACTGACGGGCAGAGGGGGTCAGGTGCCCATGTTGGTAAGGGATGATATTCAGTCCCTTGCGTGGCGTGACCTAGAATCAGGGAATGTAGAGTCAGTGTGGATAGAGCTGAGAAATTCTAAGGATAAAAAGACTCTCTTGGTAGTTATCTACAGGCCCCCAGACAGTAGTCTGGATGTCGGATGTAAGTTGAATCAGGAGCTGAAATTGGCCTGTCGCAAAGATGTTACTACAGTTGTTATGGGGGATTTCAACATGCAAGTAGACTGGGAGAATCAGGATGGTATTGGACCTCAAGAAAGAGATTTTGTGCCTCCGAGATGGATTCTTAAATAAGCTGGTGCTGGAGCCTACCAGGGAGAAGGTAATGCTGGATCTGGTATTGTGCAACGAACCAGAATTGACCTCGAAGTTAAGAAGCCATTGGGAAGTAGTGACCATAATACAATAAGCTTCAATCTGCAATTTGAGAGGGAGAGGGTACAATCAGAAGTGACAATATTTCTGTTGAATAAAGGGAAATATGGAGCTATGAGGGAGGAGCTGGCCAAAGTTCAATCGTTTAATACCTTAGCTGGGATTACAATGGAGAAGCAATGGCGGATATTTCTATGTATAATGCAGAAGATGCAGGGTCAGTTCATTCCAAAAAGGAAGAAAGTTCCTAGGAGGAGGCATCTGTGGCCGTGGCTAACGAGGGAAGTTAAGAAACATATAAAGTTAAAAGAGAAAAAGTATAACATAAGTGGGAAAACGGAGGATTGAGAAGCTTTTAAAGAACAACAGAGGATTACTAAGAAGGAAATACGCAGAGAAAAAATGAGGTACGAAGGTAAACTGGCCAAAAATATAAAGGAGGATAGTAAAAGCTTTTTCAGGTATGGGAAAGGCAAAACAAAAATGGTTACGACTAAAATTGGGCCCTTGAAGAGAGAAACAGGAGGATATATTACAGGGAACAAAGAAATGGCAGAAGAATTGAATTGGTACTTCTGATCTGTGTTCACTGGGAAGGGCAAAAGCAATCTCCCTACATTAGCATTGGCTGAAGGGCCTGAAGGTAAGCGAATTTATATTTGCCAGAAATTGGTGTTGGAGAGACTGTTAGGTCTGAAGTTTGATAAGACCCCGGGCCCTGGTGGTCTACATCCCAGGGTACTGAAGGAGGTGGCTCGAGAAATCGTGGATGCGCTGGTGATTATTTACCAGAGTTCATTAGATTTGGGATCAGTTCCTGCGGATTGGAGGGTGGCTATTGTTGTACCACTTTTTAAGAAAGGTGGGAGAGAGAAAACAGGAAAATATACACAAGTTATTCTGACCTCAGTAGTGGGAAAGATGCTGGAGTCTATTATAAAGGATGAAATTATGAAACATCTGGATCGTAGTAACAGGATAGGTCAGAGTCAGCATGGATTTATGAAGGGGAAATCATGCTTGACTAATCTTCTGGAATTTTTTGAGGATGTAACTCTGAAGATGGATGAAGGAGATCCGGTAAATGTAGTGTACCTGGACTTTCAGAAAGCTTTTGATAAAGTCCGACATAGTATGTTAGTGAGCAAAATTAAGGCACATGGTATTGGGTGCAAAGTACTAACTGGGATTGAAAATTGGTTGGCTGGTTAGAAACAAAGAGTAGTGATAAACGGCTCCATTTCAGAATGTCAGGCAGTGACCAGTGGGGTACTGCAGGGATCAGTGATGGGACTGCAGCTTTTTACAATATATTGTAAATGATATAGAAGATGGTATTAGTAATAACATTAGCAAATTTGCTGATAATACTTAGCTGGGTGGCAGGATGAAATATGAGGAGGATGTTAGGAGATTACAGGGTGACCTGGAGAGGTAGGTTGAGTGGTCAGATGCATGGCAAATGCAGTTTAATGTGGATAAATGTATGGTTATCCACTTTGGTGGCAAGAACAGGAAGGCAGATTGCTACCTAAATGGAATCAATTTAGGTAAAGGGGCAGTACAGAGAGATCTGGGTGTTCTTGTACACCAGTCAATGAAGTTAAGCATGCAGGTACAGCAGGTAGTGAAGAAGGCTAATAGCATGCTGGCCTTCATAACAAGAGGGATTGAGTATAGAAGCAAAGAGGTTTTTCTGCAGCTGTACAGGGCCCTGGTAAGATCACACTTGGAGTACTGTGTGCAGTTCTGGTCTCCAAATTTGAGGAAAGACATTCTGCTATTGAGGGAGTGCAGTGTAAGTTCTCGAGGTCAATTCCTGGAATGGCGGGACTATCTTACGCTGAAAGACAGGAGCAATTGGGCTTGTATACCCTTGAGTTTAGAAGACTGAGAGGGGATCTGATTGAGACATATAAGATTATTAAAGGATTGGACACTCTGGAGGCAGGAAACATGTGTCCGCTGATGGGCGAGTTCCATACCAGAGACCACAGCTCAAAAATACGGGGTAGACCATTTAGGAAAGAGATGAGGAGAAGCGTCTTCACCCAGAGAGTGGTGGCTGTGTGGAATGCTCTGCCCCAGAGGCCAGTGGAAGCCCAGTCTCTGGATTCATTTAAGAAAGAGTTGGATAGAGCTCTCAAAGATAGTGGAATCAAGGGTTATGGAGATAAGGCAGGAACAGGATACTGATTAAGGATGATCAGCCATGATCATATTGAATGGTGGCGCAGACCCGAAGGGCAGAATGGTCTACTCCTGCACCTATTGTCTATTGTCTATTGTCTATTGCCTATAACGACAACTTTCCTGTCCCTCTGATGCTGCCTACCTGCTGTGCTTTTCCAGACCCACACTTTTCAACTATGATCTCCAGCATCTGTAGTCCGTACTTTCCCTTGGCCTCTAATAGTAAGAGATGGAAGTATTTTCACTCTTTCTGACATATTACTCAACAGCGTCATAATTTGTGGAATGGGGACAGAAATTAAGCATTCCCTTGTGTAACAGCAGATTGGATTTCCGCATCATGATTGGGGATGTAACAGTGAGATTGAGTTACAGAGGGTCAGTTCCAGGAATGCAGTTTGTTCTTGGGAATGATTTAGCAGGACGCAAGGTGGGAAAGGCACCATTTTGGTGGAGAAGCCAAAGTAAGACCAGGGAACAGGGGAATTAAAATAAAAATGCCCAGGGATTTTTCCAGACTGTGCAGTAACAAGGTCCCACTGTCGTAAGTTACAGCAGGAAGGAACACGGAAAGAAAAAGCCAAAGGAGTTGATGCATGGAAGACTCAGACAAAAGCATTTCTCGTGGCTGGAATGAACAAGGACGTGGTTAATTTTTGTTGTACATGTCATGCATTCCAAATGGTAGGTAGGTCACAGGCAGTAATAAAACCAGCACCGTTGTTGCCAATTCTTGTATTCGACGAACCTTTCTCATAGGTTATGATTAAATGTATAGCTCCCCTTTCCAAATTAAAGTGGAAACAAATATCTGCTGATCATAATGGATGTGTCTACCCGATTTCCATGGCTAATTCCATTATGGGGTTTAAAGGCAAAAAGGGAGGTAGAGGAGTTGGTAGCTTTCTTTACTCACTGTGGGCTACGCAGTGTGATTCAGTCAGATCAAGGGTCTCATTTTACCGTGCAGCTGTTTAAGGACGTCATGGATAGCTTCGGCACACATCAGTTTAAATCAAATGCATCGCATCCCGTATCCCAGGGAGTCTTGGAAGTTGGCATCAGAAGCTGAAGACAATATTAACAGCATACTGTCAGATATACCCGAATAATTGGAATAAAGGCGCCTCATTATATTGTTTGCCATTAGAGATGCCCCAAATAAATCTACTCACTTGACTTCCTTTGAGTTAATATTCGTACATGAAGTGAGAGGTCCTTTGAAATTCATTAAATATAAATTGACAGGACGAAGTCGGAGATCTCACACTTGCATTATATATATCTGAGTTGAGGGAGAAATTAGATGGAGTAGGTGAGTTAGCTAAAGAGCATCCGAAGAGGACACAGCATGGAATGAAGCAGGTGGCAGATAAAAACTCTAAAACATTGAAGATTTCCCGTGGGGATGAGGTATTAGTATTGCCACCAGTGGTAGGAAATCCCTTCAAAGCCAGGTTTAGTGGCCCCTTTCAAATAAAAAAGAATTAATCAGTTCAACTATCTGGTAAAGATACTAGAATGACAAAAAAAGTTAGAGTACATCATGTGAATGAATAATGCACCATCTCTTTTAAGACTCAGGAAAGGAGTTGTGGCCAGATGAACAAATTATGCAGTTTATCGTTATGATGTGGTGATCTTTAGCAAGTGATTGAAAGCTCACATGTTACAGTTGCCAGAGCATGTTGAACGATTACAAGAAACAAACCTGGTCATAAACTTAAAGAAAACAGAATTCGCGAAGGCAGAGGTGACGTTCTTGGGACATTACATTGGACATGGGAGGTTGACCCCATGGAACACAAAGACGAAGGGCTTTGAGGAATTTCCACGACCATCCTCGAAGAAAGAGGTGCTTCGATTTTTGGAACTGAGTGGATTCTATCGGAAGTTTGTTCCAAACGTCAGCAGCGTATTGGCACAACTGATGGATTTATTAAAGAAGGAAACATAATTGTGATGGACAGAACAATGCCAGGAGGCATTTGATAATTTTAAAGCAGGATTAATCACCGCACCAGTTTTAACTATAACAAATATTTTGAAATACTTTGAAAATTGTGTTTGATGCTCGGGGTATAGTGGTCGAAGATGTATTGATACAGAAAGATGATGATAGAATTGAATGACCAATTGGCTACTTGTCGAAAAAACTCAATATCCACCAGAAAAAAAAATACAAAATCTCCATTATTGAAAAAGAATGATTAAGTTTAGCACTGGACTGACAATATTTTAATGTTTACATGACAAAGGAATAGTCGGAGATGATTGTGGACAACGACATACCTCTCGCATATTTTGGAATATTTAAAGACCAGAATATGAAACTATTTCATTTGAGTCTTATCTTACCAACTTTAACCTTACAAAATGAACATGCTGTGGGTCCTAAAATGTGATAACAGATGCGTTATTGCGGATTTAAAGGTAAAAGTTTAGATAAAATTTGACTTATTGCAGTGCTATATATATGTGTGCAGAATAAATATGTATGGTATAGCTGAAATTAATCCTTTTGTAATTCATAATAATGGGATTATGAATTAGAGGAAAAGAAATGAAGCCATCTTTTCATTCTGCCATTTCATGTTTTTTTTGAAGTGGGGAGGTGTTATGAGGCCGAATCATGTCCGGTCATTTAAAGACAGAACGGGTTTTGCTACATAGAAAGTACAGCCACAGATGGCAGCTAAAGGTCACACTGTTCCACATGTAACAATTAGCTTGGAAATGGATACCTGAGTTTTGGTTGCTGTTTTGACAACAATTCAAATACAACCAAAGAGTTTAAATAACGCTCAGGATACCAGAAGCCAACAGAATGTGAATATTATTGTTTGGACACCTGGAAAGCAGTCAAATTATGGGAATTATTGTATCTTGGGGAGTATATAATCCCAGCATTTTGAACACTGGAGGGAGAGCCACTGCCATCCTACAGCAGAGTAACTGCTGTAGAGCAGGAGTGCTAACTGGCCATTTCTAACACTCTATCAGAGATACATGTTCATTCAAACCTACTTGCGTAAAAAAATGACCCAGGGAGATCAGCAGCTGGAAGAGTGAACACAGCGGGGAAGATAGAGAATGTCTGGTTGTAATGTTTCATGTGTGGGTTGTTGGAAAAGCATATTGTTACAGAGTCGGAGTCAGATAGTAAGTAGCTAAGACAAGGGGCGCTTGGATTCGTAAATACTTGTTGTTTAGTGTTCACTATTAAAGTTAAGAAATTAACTTGCTAATTTTTGTTTAAATAGTGGAATGTAGGAGATCTGTGCCACTCATACATTAACAGATTATGAGGTGAGGCGAGATTTTCTGGGGCTTTGGATTTAATTAACAGAAGAGTTTGACTCTACTTTGTAAATGTTCATCCATGCTAAACCCATTTCCCTGCAGTTGGCCCATATACTTCCAGTCCTTTCCAATCCACATATTTATCCAAATGCTTTTGAAATGTTGTTAATGAACCCCCTTAGCCACATCTGCTGGCAACTCATCCACGTACCAGCCCTCTGTGTTAAGAAGTGGCCCCTCAGGTTCCCTTTTATTCCTTCCCCTTTAACCTTAAACTGATCCCCTCTCGTCCTCGATTTTGTAAACCTTGGAAAAGACTGAGAGCATTCACCCTATCCATACCCCTCATGATCTTATACAGCTCTATAATGTCCCCCCTCAGTCTCCTTCACTCTAAAGAAAAGGTCCTAGCTCGTCCAACCTCTCCCTATAACTCAGACCATTGGGTCTTGGCAACGTCCTTGTAAATTTCTTCTGCACTCTTTCTAATTTCATAACATCCTCCCTATAACAAGGTGACAAAACTGAGCACAATACACCAAGTGCGGCCTTACCAAAGTCCTGTGTAACTGCAACATAAATTCCCAACTTCTATACTCAATGTCCTGCCTAATGAAGGCCAGTGTCGAAAATGCCCTTTTCACTGCCCTGTCGACCTGTGACTCCACTCTCAGAGAACCATGCACCTGAACGCCAAGGTCTCTCTGCACACTACACCCCTTAAGGCTGTCTCATGCACCATGGAACTCCTACCTTGATTTGAGATTCCAAAATGCAAGACCTCACACTTCTATCTTAAATTCCATTGCCATTTCCCGGCCCACTTGCCCACCTGATTAAGGGCCTGCTGCAATTACTGATAATCTTCCTCACTGATCATGCTCCCACTTATTTTAGTGTCATCTGCGAATTTACTAATCATGCCTTGTACATTCTCAACCAAATCATAGATTGCAAACAGCTATGGACCACGCTTCCAGTCTGACAAGCATCCTTCCACTAAAATCTCTGCTTCCTACCAACAAGCCAACTGTGTATCTAATTGGCCAAATCCCCCAACACTCCACGTGATGGAACCTTCCAGAGCAGCCTGCCATGTGGAACCATATCAAAGACCTTACTGAAATCCGTAGAGACTAGGTTTACCGTTCTGCCCTCGTCAACCTTCTTGGTCACGTCACCAAAGGACTCTACGAAATTTGGGAAGCATGATCTCCTACTCACAAGTCTGTGCTGACTGCTCCGAATCAAACCCTGTGTAAGTAATGGGTGCAGTCAAAGTTATGCTGTCTTTCATTTTAAGGTGGTCCGAGTACATAAGTAAAGCCATCTTCCTGCTGTTGTAGAGCTTTGCTGACAGAGCATTAGAGGCACTCTGTACAGATTTGATCACCTTTGTAAGGAATGGTCTCCTTACCACAGAAACTGATGATGGTATCATGAGAATAAAGTGAAGAAGCTGAATGTTTAACCTGGAGAGCTGTGAGAGACCAAGAAAAAGTGATGCTGAAACACGAGGAGTGGCAGCAATCACTTATTTCCAAAACAGACTTTGACAGAGAGAGAAATTCCATAAATCAAATTGGTTTGATTTATAGTCACGTGTACCTCAATACAGGGAATAACTTTATTTATGAGCAGTGGAGGCAGGTCATAGTAAGCATGGCCAGACAGATCATAGGGTGGAAATAGACTTGGACAGAGGAAGGCACACAGGTTACACTGAACAGGACGTGCACTAGACAAGCTCAACATGAATAAGATCAGCATTATTTGAACTTAGAGAGTTCATTCATCAGCCTAACGTGGCTTTCCTAATAGTTGATATGCCTACATTAACTCTCCCCACGTTATTGTGCAGTCAACGTGTGAACCCGTACTGAACATCAGGTTGCTCACAATCCCCAAAAGCAGACACAATACCTTCTATCTGAAACAGGTAGCCATTCCCACCCACTTCCGCCCAACATAAAAACACCAGGCTGTCTTCTCGGAGATGAAAGATGCCTTCTTGAGACTTCACACAAGACATATGGTTTCTCTGCTCACCGCTAGAGAACCATGTTAAAGTCCCACGTGTGTATCATAGGTAATGGACCCAAGAGGAACAACGTAGAGCAGTCTGTCTATGCAGCCTCTGCAGCCACTTGTTCATCATGTTAGAGCAACAATTAGGAGACAGTGAGGACTGCCGATGCTGGATATCAGAGTAGAGAGTTGATTGCTGGAAAAGTACAGCCAGTCAGGCAGCGTCCGAGAACCAGGAGAATCGACGTTTCGGGCATAAGACATACATCAGGAATCAGCATAAATTACCTCATTCTGCCCCCGTGTAAGTGCATTATAGTGGGAATGGCCTCCTACTGTTCCTGTGGAAGTGGCTCAAGGGACTGACTGGCTACTTCCTCGTTCGATTGGAGAGGGATTGAACGATAGTTACCAAGCTGGCTAGTTAAGACCACTCGAGTAAACAGCGAGAGAGGCCTTGGGTTTGATTTAATGCAGCCTAAATGGGTGTGGCCATCTCTCACAGATTAGGATCTCTGGGTTTTGGTTTCTCAGTAACATAAAAAACTATAGGGTTCTCCTCAGTGTTGGAAGCGTCAGGGAATGTCTCCTGGTTGCTACTCTTTCTGAATTTTCTCTTGATGCTGTTTTTAATTCCTGCATTGGAGAAATGCTTGCGACAATCTGTGTCTGAAATTTCCTTTTTGTCAAGGTCTGTGTTTATGCGAATTTCCTATGTTGGACTAGCTCATGAGTAATAGTTCCTAGATCTAGTATTCTATTAAGTTGTCCAATGCAATTAAAATATTATAAATTGCTCTTTCTTTGGTTTTGTTTCATCTTTCGTGTTGAAATAAATGGTGTTTTGCTTCACACCGAGTAGTTTGACCAGTCACATTGCATCTGGGACAGACACTTTATATTTCCTTCAAAATAAGAAAACATTAGAATCAAGGCTACTGCCTTCAAATATTTTCGAGGAGCTCTGGTGTGGCCCATCACACTGGACTCCTTCTCTTCCTGAGTAATAGGCTGGAGGCACTGAATGGGCTGTTCCTGTTCTTCTCCAATAGTGTCAATGGGTTGAATGGCTTCCTCATATTCCTGTGAAACCAGCGTTTGGTGCGGAATGAACTCTTGTTTTACTGTGGCAATGTGGTGTTACATGAATGTTACTGACACCTTAACAGCATAAGTCTAAATGGAGTCTGGGTCTTGCTGCAAATGGACACAGACCTGTTCTGGAGCTGAGGGGGGACAAAATGTACCAAACATTGTGGATTCTCCAGTGACCATCCCTATTTCTGATCTTATGGTGGGGAGGGTGGGGGCAGGGAGACACTGATGAAGCAGCTGACGATGTTTGTGAAGCGGAAGCTACCCTGACGATCTCCCACAGAGGTGACCCAGGCCTGAGATGATGAACATCTTACTTTTTGCCATGTTTGACTCCAAACACTGGAGAGGTTACTCTGATTCCCATTAAGTCCAGTTTTGTTCATCTCCTTAATGCCAACAGAGTTAACCACTGCCTTGATATCAGGGCCAGTCATTTTAACCTGAACCCTTTAGTCAACCTCTTTTTTTCATATCAATAGGTCATGATATAGGAGCAGCAAGTGTTTTCTTCAAACAGGTTGTATTGAATGAGTGGATTTCTGTTCTCAAGAGTGTTTGGGGAGCAAGATGACCGAAAGTATTTGAATAGGGGGTAGATGAATATTGACCTGTCAGAGAGTTGAGGGCTATGAATAATTGGGTATGAACAAGGATTTGAGACCAAGAGCCGATCGGTCATGATCTTAGTGAAGGGCAAGGCAGGCTTGGAGAGAGAACGAGCTGCCCCTGATGTACTCCCATTCTGTTATTTGAAAGTTAGTGGGTGTTATTTTCATGAAAGTTTTGTTATTGAATGTTGCAGTCAGGGAGACCAGAGGATTTTGTGAACCATTGCTTGGTGAGGTATGTGGGCTGTATTCACAGTGAAGCTGGGTCTACAACATGACCAACAAATGAAGCACAAGGTGCAGAGAGGGGGAGCACTGCAAAGAGAGATGAGGGGCCTCTTTCATATGCAGCCTGGATTTTCCAATTGCATTTCCCAAATCACCTCAAACCGTGTGGGACAGTCTTGAAGGGGTGAATGGTCTCCTCTGTTTCTGTGCACCAGGTTATAGGAATAAGTAGCCTCCAACTGCTCATGCCTAGCAGGTTTGAGCAGCTGAATGGAACACAGGAACATGGGACTAAGGAGCAGGACACTTTGAGCCTTCTCCACCAGGCACTAAGATTGTGGCTGATCAGTTTGGGATCTCAGTCTCAATTTCCTGTCTGTGTCCCATTATGCATGACTCACTTCTCTGTCAAATATTTACCTAACGCAGCTTTCAATCAATTTGAGCATAGAGGCACAATAAACTTCCAGTGAAGAGAATTCTGACTTGAAAGGTCCTTTCAGAATTTTTTGTCATTCCACTTGTAGAATCAGAGAGTCATGCAGAACGGAAACAGACCCATTAGTCCAATCTGTTCACTCTGAGCAGATGTCAAATCTGATCCAGTCCCATTTGCCAGGATTTGGCCAATATCCCTCATCTCAGATTCTTTTAAATGTGCGATTGTAACCAACTTCACCACTTCCTCTGACAGCATTTTCTATGCACACACCACTCTGTGTGTGAAACCTTTACCTTCATGTCCCTTCTAAGTCATTCGCCCTCTCACTTTCAACCTATGCCCTCTTGTTCTGGACCTACCCCCAAACCCCCATCCTGGTGAGCATAACGTGGCTGTTCAGAATATCCATGCACCTGATGGTTTTATAAATCTCTATAATGTCACCCCTCAACCTCTGACACTTCGGGGGAAACACCTCAACCTAATCAACCTCTCCATAAAGCTCAAGCCTCCAGTCCTGGAACATCCGGGTAAGTCATTTCTGCAGAAAACCGAGTTGTACGCAGTATTCTTAAAGTGTCCTCACCAACATCCTGTACAGATGCAACATGCCACCACAACTCCTATACTCAATGCTCTGACTGATTAAGGCAAATGTGCCCAATGTGTTCTGCACCACACTATCTGCCTGCGACTCCACGTTCAAGGAACAATGTACCGCATCGCTCTGTCCCTTTGTTTCACAGCACGCCCCAGGACCTTATCGTTAAGTGTATTTTTTCTGCCTTGATTTGCCTTCACACAATACAAAACCTCATATTTACCTAAATTAAACTTCATCTGTCATTCCTTGCCCCTTTCTCCCATCTAATTGTGGTCTCCTTGTACTCTGAGATAATCTACTACACCACCTTGATATAATCTGTAAACTTACTAACTTTGGCCCCAAAATTCACATCTAAAACCTTTACATAAATGATGAAATGCAGTGAACTCAGTACTGATTCTTGCAGCAGGCTGCTGCTCACAAGCCTCCAGTCTGAAAAATATCCCTCTTCCTTCAAGCCAATTGTGACTAGCTTCTTCTGTATACATGTGACTGAATTTACTAATCTGTCTACCAATCGGAATACAATATTAGCTATGAAGCTAGGCTGAGTAGGTTAGGTTTATTTTCCCCAGAAAAAAAGGAGATTGAGGCGTTCCTGGTTGAGGTTTCCAAAATCACGAAGTGTATAGATAGGGTGGTTAGAGACAAGCTTTTTCATAGAGTGAAGGATTCAATAAAGAGAGGTCGTGCTTTCAAAGTGAGAGGTGGAAGGTTTAAGGGGGATATACGCGGTAAGTACTTCACACAGCGGGTGGTGAGCGTTTGGAACGCGTTTCCAGCAGATGTGGTGGAGGCAGGAACGGTAGATTCATTTAAGATGCGTTTGGACAGATGCATGAATAGGTGGGGAGCAGAGGGACAGATGCTTAGGAATTGGCCGACAGATTTAGACAGTACATTTGGATCGGCTCAGGCTTGGAGGGCGATGGACCAGTTCCTGAGCTGTAAACTTTCTTTGCTCTTTGTTCTTTAAAAGAACACCTTGCTGAAGTCCATACAGACAATGTCAACAAAACTGCCTTCATCAATCTTCTTTGTCACCTCTTCAAAAAACTCAACCAAATTAATGAGACATGATTTTCAATGCAGAAAGCTACGTTGTCTACCCAGATCAGCCCTTGCCTTCCCAAATGTATGTAAATGCTACCCCTCAGGATCTCCTCCAACAACTTACCCACCACTGACATCAGGCTCACCGGTCTATAGTTCCCCGGCTTTTTGGGTCACTGTTTCCGTTTCTAGTCCCACTCCTCCACTGCTCACAACAGATGTTAAATGTAACCAGGTTGGTGATATGGCCGACCATATCGGTCTCAGACTGGGTCAGGGTCAGTTTTAGGGACAAGTCAGGCTAGATTCTTTAATCTGCTAAAACAACACGTTTATGATCCAGAGCAATGTTACTCAAACTATGATGGAAAGATGAATGGCAAACTGTTTGGATATTGCAAATATATAATCAATATTTCCCTTTCTAAAAACACTGACACACACACACACACACACACACACACACACACACACACACACACACACACACACACACACACACACAATTCTGCAATTTTAACTTGAAAGAACTTGGTCCAAATATTATTGGAACTCATGACAAAGGAACAATTGTGAGATTGTCCAAAACGTTATTGTGCTTCTGAAGATACTGCACTCACACAAGCTGCTAGCAATGGGATTTCATCCTGGGAGAGTTTGGATTTGGCTGGATTCCCTTTGCTTTAGGCAGTGAGTAGATTCCAGTGAATTCTGGTTAGGGATCATCCAAAGGGTAGCACGGTGGTTAGCACTGCTGCCTCACATCACCAGGGACTTGGGGTTGATTCCAACCTTGGGTGACTTTCTGTGTGGAGTTTGCACATTCTTCCCTTATCTGTGTGAGCTTCTAATGGGTGATCCAGTTTCCTACCACAAACTGTGTGGGTTCGGTGGATTGGTCATGCTAAATTGTCCGTAGTGTTCAGGGATTTCAATGCTATGTGCAATAGTCAGGGGTAAATATAGGGAAATGGTTTGGGAAAGTTGGTATGCACTTGTTGGGTCGAAGGGCATGTTTCCACACGCAGGGATTCCAGAAAAATAAGAATGGAAACGACGACTGTAGAGGTTTTTTTTTTAGCTCGCACACATTGCTGTGATGAGGAACAATGAAGGAGAGAAAGTGCAATTGGCCATTCCTTCTCAGGCAGATTACATTTTCTCCCTCTCTGAGTTGAATCACACAGTGATGTCATCCTCTCCCATACTGGACCATGTGAGGTCTCCTTGCACATTGTCCAAACTATGTCTCCATCACATTCACTGTTCCATATAGGTGCATCATTGCTGCTGTCATACACAGATCCATACCCTTCGCAGAAAATGGTCTCAGTCAATTTGAAGATATGTTTATATGTCTCTGCGTCATTAAAAAATAAAAAATGTTTAATTTATTCAGAATACCTGTGCTAAATTAATGCATTTTTTAAAGAAATATAGAAATTGCTGGAAAAGCTCACCAGGTCTCTCAGTACCCAGATGCTGTAGTTGTACCAGCCTCCACCACTTCCTCTGGCAGCTCATTCCATACGCACACCAGCCTCTGTGTGAAATGGTGCCCTTTAGGCCTCATCAAAACCTTTCCCCTCTCACTCTCCACCAATGCCCTCTAGTTTTGGACGCCCCTAAACTGGGGACAAACTCCTGACTACTCACCCTATCCATGGCCGTTTTGATTTTACAAACCTTTACTGCTGCAAAATGTGACCCCAATCAACACAATTGGTTGTACTTTCACTCATCCTGTGCCTAAATTCTGAAATTCAATACTGACATCTCTTCCTTCTCCATCAAGTCACAATTCTAAATCCATATTAATCTGTTTGTTCAGATGTATCCTGAGACACTTCTGTGGGCTTTACGCCTGGACCTTTTTGACCGGAGGTGGGGACACTAGCATCACTCAGCAATATCCATAAAGCTGTAACATTATTCTCCTGTGTGTTTGTTCATCAGCCTGTTCTGACATGCTGGGACATACCTCTGCAACAGGCAGGACTTGAATCCAGACCTTCTAGTCTATTGCTATGAACACTACCACACAAGTTCAGGAATTGGAATCAAATCCAGAGCTCTGGTTCAGAGACAGGGACACTACCCACTACACTACCGTACCCAGATTTTGGGTCATATTTTAGTGCCCAATTTTAGCTCAGTGTGGATGTATTATAATCAGGTTCCCATTACTGAATTGCACAAAACACTTTGAATTTTAAACAAATGCAAGATATTTGTCTCAACTGTAGGATATTGAGTGTATGTGCTGTGCGAAATTAACTATAAACATCTTTAATTGCTATTATCTGTAGACTGCAATATTAAGGAAAGAAATCCTGCAGACACACTCTGCCCAATAAAGGGTCTCGCATAGATATTTATTACTGAACACCAGAGACGAAGGAAGAGCTTAATTTCTGACCCCAAAACACTGATCACTCTTACCCAACTCTCACGTGCGACTCCACTTTTCCTTAAACCATGAAATGACACCAGGTCACTGATTACTGTCCAGCCTCTCCTCCCCACTGACTGTGTCTGCAATCTGTCCATCCTCCCCCAAACCACACAAGGCAACCCAAGCTCAGGGTCTTTGTGAAAATCAAGACCGGAGTGTGCAGGCCTCCTGGAGAGGGAAGGGCGTTTTAAAATTGAAGGGGGAGGGTGAGGTGACAGTAATATCACACACTGGGCTGAGGGGTGGCAGATGGAGTTTAGTTTGGATTAATGCGAGTTATTGGGTTTGATAAGTCAAACAACAGCAGCACATATACAATTAAAAGTAGAGCCTTTGGCAGTGCTGTAGTACAGAAACCTCGGCCGTCAGGTTTAATTCTTTAAAATTTGCATCTCATATAGATAGTGTGGTTAAGAAGGTGTTTAACACACATGTCTTCATAGGACAGACCTTTGAGTATCAGAATTGGGGTGTCATGTTGTGGTTGTACAGGACATTGGTGAGACCTCTTCTGGAATACTGTGTCCAGTCTGGTCACCCTGCTCGCTCATTCCATAGGCACACCACCCTCTGGGTGAAAAAGCTGCCCCTTAGGTCACTTTTAAATATTTCCCCTCTCACCTTAAGCCTATGTCCTCTAGTTTTGGACTCCCCGTACCCTTAGAAAATACCTTGACTATTCACTTTGATATTACTGACGTAGATATTACTAAGATGGAGAAGATTGAGAAGAGATTACACTGGATGTGGCTGGGAAAGGAGGGAGTGAGCTATCAGGAGAGGCTGGATCGGCTGGGACTTTTTTCACTGAAGAATATGAGATTAAGCCGTAACTTTACAGAGGTTTATAAAAAAATGAGGGTTACAGAGAAGCTGAAGGGCTGATGTCTTTTCTCTCGAGTTGAGGATTCAAAACTGAGGTATTTTTAAGTTGCGAGGAAAAAGATTTACAAAAGTCATGAGAGGTAGTTATTTTAGGCAGAAGCTGGCTTGTGTGTGGAATGAAGTTCCAGAGGAAGTGGTGAAAGCAGGGACAGTTACAACGTTTAAAGGGTATTTAGATCAGTCCATGGATAAGACATCAGTTTGGATGGTGCTGTGAGCACCTGCCCTCTCCCTCCCCATCTCTGAATGACTCCCTGTTGGTTTTCACCCACTGGCAATGCCTGCGCAGTGGCGTGTGGAGGTCGCAGAGGGTGGCATTTCATCACTTTAAGCACCACAGAGACTGCCAGACCTGCCCCACACAGAGACACAGAGATACACACACGGGGATGTGAGGGCACAGCGTGAAGCTCATCTGGTAATTTAAATGAAACATAAAGAAATGCTCAATTCGCCTCCAAAACTGTTACTTTATGAGGGACAGAAAACACCCAAATTCCACTGTTTAAATAAAAACATCAATTTAATTTTTTTCACTCTCAAAGTGAACATGTTACATCAACTATGCACAAATCTGGGACCCTCTTTCTCTTAACTGCTTATTACCCAACTCAAGCTCCACAGCAATATATTGTTTCTGGATCTGCCATCCTCTCAGTTCAGACCAGCATTTCCTCTCTCTTGAAGGTATAGTGCACACTTTCAACTTCATCACATTATACCCTGATGAATATTGATGAGTGGCACCTATCCGGATTTCTCTTGCTATGTGGTTTTTCAATATTTCATCTACTCTGTCTGGTATATGTCAGGATTTTTGTTATTGACAGCATGTCGACTCTGTCCATGGGAATATAGCAGTATTTCACTTGCTCACACTCGTGTGTGTGTGGGGGGCATGATTTCAGTTGTTTCATGGGGACTGTGACGCTATAACAATCTCAATGTTTGTAGATGGCACCAAACCTGGAAGAACTCTGAAATCTATGGAGGAGAGTGTGGAACTCTCACAGTATAATCGTACTTTGGTGTCGTGTTCAGGTTTATGGCAGATGGGGATCAATGCAGAGCAGTTTGAGGTGATACACTTTGGTAGGAAAGATAATAAAAGACAGTTTAAAGCAGGCTGTGCCATGATAAAGGAGGTGCAGGAACAGAACGCGCTGCGTGTATATGAGCACAGATTGTTGAAGATGTCAGGACAAGTGGGCAGAGCAGTAACTTTCACAGATTAGTTACAGTATCTGAGCTGTTTACAGGAGGAGGTGTAGGAGGTGTAGTCACAGTGCTCCCTTCCTGGGAGGTGGTGGTGACGATGTGTTGTGAGCCCACCCTCCTGCCCACCGATACTGTTGGGATTCCATTTGTAACACGTCGATACAAATGGGAAATGGCATCAGGGCCAGGGCTTCTAAGTTGTGCCAGGGGGAAACGGAACTGCCAGTGGGTTTAAAGTGAGAATTGCCCTTCACTGAACACTGCTCCTTACTCGGTCGATGGGACGTGGATGTTTCATGATCTCCACACGAGGTATCCTGGTCCTCTGCGGCTACTACCAGAGGCCTCCCCACATGGTGGGGGGAGGGGTGAGGGAACGGAAATCGGGCACTGCACCACCCGGCTTGGCCCTTTCTGTCCTATTCCAGGCTGTTTCTCCGGGAATGGGAGAAACGGAGGGAGTGAGGAAGGGAGGGTGGGAGTGGGTGGGCCTGCTGTTCGTGTTAGTGTAGGTGGAGGACAGGTTCATTCATGGTGAGGTGTCTGGAGGGAGTCAGTCCACAGTGTTGTATCCATGCAGTGTTATTCATGTCGGGTTGGGGGGATGGGGGGGTAGTAAAGTGGAGGGAGAGAGAGAGAGAGAGAGACAGGCAGAGACAGAGAGAGACAGAGACAGAGACAGAGAGAGAAGGTGCTGCATGCGGCAGTGAGAGTGGTAGACCATGAGCCTTGATCGGGGTTAGGCGCTATAACAGATATACAGTGAGTGTGAGGGAGCAGAGAGAATACGGTGACCCTTATCCTGACAGAGTGGGGAAGGTTATTGAAGCTTGTCCAGTATTGATGGACATTTCCTCAGACTGCAGATACTGCACTGAGCTGGGTTGTGAGCTCAGACCATGCTCGGTGGTTCTGGTGGTGTGGCCCACTCTCGGAAGAGAATGGCCCCCCTCTGTACTAGCCCATCCACCAGCCCCTCCGTGCCCCTGTCGACAAACCGTGGTGTAATTGCCCCTTATCTGCCATGCTCGGGGTAAACTGTGCAGGGCAGCTCTTCACAGAGAAAACTCAACCGTGTGCTCAGTGGCCTTTTAAAAATGGCGCCAGTGCCATGGATCATGGAATATCCAGGGGCACGAGGGCGATGGTGAGTACCTCCAGCCACGATGGGTGGGAGAATCGGGCTGGTATTGAATGAGAGGGACACCATGGGGAGGGGTGGATGGTTAATGAGGTTAGTTCGATTAGATAGCACTAGGAAATTAGTTTGGCCTAGTGTGGATGATCCCTCTGTCACAGTCAATGAAAATGGCACTGAGACAAATTATTATAAGATTTAGCTCAATGACTCAAAGACTCTGCTGACCCTACGTCCAGATACAAAGCTGCAGAACAAATACTTATCCAAAACTCTGCATCATCTGTGCTCCCATCAATATCATGTTCACCTATCACTCCTGTAAACACTGGCTTACGTTACAGGATGCTGTTAAATGTTTTCATTTCAGCAATCTGAAAGCTGGAAACTCATCCTTCCATAACACTGTCTCTCAGTCACCCCCTCTCTGTCTATTTCCCATACCGCTCCCATTTGTTATTGTTTAAACTGATTCCCCCTACATCTCTGTATCTCTGTGGCAGTGATGTTCAGACTCACAGCACCCCCTTGTCAGGGCACAATGGAGATATGGAGCTGTAAATGGATGGGAGCTGCACATCCTGTCACTTCCAGCATGGGCTGGAAGTTTCCCCACACTGGGCAGGGATTTAACACAGTGTGACAGAACAATGCACTGGGGAGGTGTACACAGACCTTCATGCTAGGAGGGTAACTGCTCCTGTGTTACAGATCAATGCACTGGGTTGGTGTACACAGTCCGACATGCTGGGAAGGTAACCACCTGGTTTACAGATCTATGCACTGGGGTGGTGTACATAGTCCTACCTGCTGGGGGGGGGGGGGGGGGGGATACCTCCTCCTGGTTTACAGATCAATGCACTGGGGTGAGATACACAGTCCTACATGTTGGGAGAGTAACTGCTCCTGGTTTACAGAATAATTCACGGGTGACCACTGCACAGGTCGCTGTGCTGGTCAGACTATCTGGTTGAGGTTAAAAGGTAATGCCTTGTTGTGGTCTGCACAGCTCCCCGTGCTGGACAAATATCTAATCCGGGTTTATAGATCAATGCACTGCTGTGGTCTGCACTTCTCCCGGTGCTGGACAGATATCGAATCCGGGTTTATAGATCAATTCCCTGTTGTGTTCTGCACAGCTCCCCGTGCTGGACAGATATCTAATCTGGGTTTATAGATCAATGCGCTGCTGTGGTCTGCACTTCTCCCGGTGCTGGACAGATATCTAATCCGGGTTTATAGATCAATGCACTGCTGTGGTCTGCACTTCTCACCGCGCTGGACAGATATATGGTGTGGGATTATAGATCAATGCCCTGATCTGGTCTGCGCAGTGTTCCACTCTGGACAGATTGCTGGATTGTATTGACCACTGCAGTAGATGAATCTGCACAGATTGCTGGTGTGTACTTACAGTACATTGGGCCGGGTCTACACCGTGTTCCATAGTGAACAGATATCTCCTCTGGGTGTATGGTGTTTGGGCTGGTTCTGTGAGGTAGATAGAGAATGTGGTATATATAACCCTTTCAGCTGATCTGGCGATGCCTTTAGATCCCATTCCTTTGATTGGACCCTCCGTCTCTCACCCCATTAATGTTACAATGTGTCCAGGCACAGTACATCATGTTGGTGGGGTAATTAGGGGGGAGAGTTGATGGACAGGTCAAGGGGTTTCCCGGAACGCTCTGTTCCAATCATTCTAAAACTGCCATTCCCCTGAACGTTCTGTCCCTGACATTCTTTAACTGCCATTCCCGGAACGTTATGTCTCCAACATTCTATAACTGACATTTCCCGGAACGTTCTGTCCCTGACATTGTTTGTGAACGGCTGGACGTCAGTGAATTCAACAAAGAATAATATCCCGAGGGAAGAGATCCCGTTCCAGGGAGAAAAAGACACTGTTCCGAAGGCCCCTCAGGCAGTTAAAGGGGTGAATAGGTTTTCCCTGCGTTTACATTTCTTCACGACACAGGATCGACCACAATTTAGACCAAAATACAGAAATTCCCAAACTCCATTTGTCTTCAGGAAACTGGGAGAGAATCCTTCAGGACAGTAACGTTCCCACCCTCCGTATTAGGATCTGGGAAGGAGTGACCTGTGTCTGATCTCGAGTGATCGAGTTTGTGGGAATGTTCTAGAAACCGTCTGTTCTTATGGATGTGTCTCTGTGTGTTTGGGGAAGGAGGGTTTCTTGTGGTTTCTTTCACATTTTTTGTCAGTAATTCAGACCTTCACATTTGTTATTCCAGCTCCAGTTTTTTTAATAAATCCCTGAATAAAGGGACACATTTGAAAACCTCACTGGGTCCCCGATCAAACGGGTCCCTTTGCCTCCAGGCTGGTGGATAATGGGTTTGTTTTCCTTCCTCACAGTTAACGTAGTGACCATCTACGTCCTGCTTTATAAAGATTGTGGATTGTCTCCATGTGTCAGACGTTATCTGGGGGCCATGGCAGCGGCGGATCTCCTGGTCATTATCCTCGACCTTATCCTGAGACACATTCCCATTGTTTATTGGGAACAGTTTTATTTCCTGATGGACTCCGTTCCCGTGTGTAATATCCACGGCGTCCTGCTTTATACAGCCACTGACTGCTCTGTCTGGTTCACCGTCACTTTCACCTTTGATCGGTTTGTGGCCATTTGTTGCCAGAATCTGAAAAGTAAATATTGCAGTGAGAAAACGGCGGCTGTGGTTCTGGGAGCAGTGACTGTGGTGAACTGTTTAAAGAACATTTCCTGGTATTTTATGCTCAAGGCTCGGTATCGGCTGGGGAACCTCCCCTGGTTTTGTGATGTAACAGATGGTGTTCGATTATCCAGTGTCTGGGTCACAATCGAGTTCCTCCACCACATTCTAACACCGTGTGTCCCATTTCTCCTGATTCTGCTGCTCAATGTTCTCACCGTCAGACACATTTTAGTGACCAGCAGAGCCCGCAGGAGACTCCGCGCTCACACCAATGGGGACGCTCAGTCTGACACTGAAATGAGAAACCGAAAAAAGTCCATCATTTTATTGTTTGTGATCTCGGCCAATTTCATCCTGTTATGGTCAATGTTAATGCTGTATTCTATATGGTACCGCATGTTCGATATAATGTTTTCCCCTCTGTATCTCGATGACTTTGTGCAGGAATTGGGCTTCATGCTGCAGCTCCTCAGTTGCTGCACAAACACCGCGATTTATGCCGTGACGCAGACTAAGTTCAGGCAGCAGCTGAAAAATGTGCTGAAATATCCCTTCACCCAAATCCATCCATCAATCAAGTTCCCTCATTAATCACTCCATCCGGGATTTTCTCATTTCAGTTCAGTGTTTCAGCGATGGAGCAGTCTGTCGCTATGATAACAGACTGAGGGTAGCGCTGGTTTGTCCATCCTTATCCCACAGGGGGGTTACAGGGAAACATTTCAATGTTTCTCACAACTCAGGGGCCGGTGAGAAAAGGCACCATCCACTGACTGTGTGCATCACTTCTATTTGTAAACAATAAAAATGTTGATTAAAGCGTGCCGAGCAGCAGAGTGACCGATGTTGTTGCGTGTCTTTGAGTTGGAGAAGCTGAGCTAGAGAGAGACAGACTCAGCACCAAGTCCTGGTCCTCAGGGAAGGGAAGGGCATCGCGCCGGAGCTCAGGAGGTGGGTTTAACTCCCTCTGTCCCCTCCCCTCACTCCAACCTGGCCTCCCCATTTTATCTTCCCCACTCTTTCTCCACATTTCTCCCTCTCTCTCTTTGCACACTCACTCTTTCTCACCACCTCCCCCTTTCTCTCACCCTCGTCCTTCATCCCTCTGACAGACACCCCTAACCCTGGCTTCTCCACCTGCCTCCACTCTTCCCTCTCACCATACCACTCACTCTCACTCTCACTGTCCGGCAGTCGCTGTCTCCCTCCCACAATTCAGTCTCTACCCAATTTTCCCTTCCTCCCACATCTCACTCCAACCTCCCCACATGCAGCATCACCACCAAACCCCGCCCCGCATTCTCTGGGTCAGAGGGAGAGGGAAGGACCAGGGAGACAGAGTGTGTCAGAGGGAGAGGGAGGGAAGCACAGGAGAGAGAGAGATTCTGTCAGAGAGAAACCTCAGGGTTACTGCTTCACTATCAACAGGACCCTCCTCAGACTAACTGAGTCACTATCACTCTGACCACCTCACACTTACAAATTCACTACGAGCTGAACACACTCACACCTACGGGGTCAATGTCAGACTGACGCCCTCACACTTACTGCATCACTGTCACCCTGACCCTCTCACACATACTGCATCACTATCACTCTGACCCCATCACACTTACTTGATCACTGTCACCCTGACCCCCTCAGATTTACTGCAACACTTTCGCCCTGACCCCCTCACACTTCTTGTGTCACTATCACCCTGAACCCTCAGAGTTACTGCATCACTGTCAACTGGGCCCCCTCACACTTACTGCAGCACTGTCACCCTGACCCCCTCACACATACTGCGTCACTATCAGCCTGACCGCTCAGACTTGCTGCATCACTATCAGCCTGTTCCCCTAACACTTATTGCGTCACTATCACCCTGACCCCTTCACTCTGACTGCGTCACTGTCCGCAAGACCCCCTCACACTTACAGCGTCACTATCAGCCTGACCCCATCACATTTACTGCGACACAATAGCCCTGACCCCCTCACACTACTTGCATCAATATCACCCTGATCCCTCAGAGTTACTGCGTCACTGTCAATCTGACCCCCTCACACTTACTGCATCACTATCAGCCTGACCCCCACACAATTACTGACTCACTATCACCCTGACCCCCTCTCCGTGACTGTGTCACTATCACCCTGACCCGCTCACACTTACTGCATCACTATCAGCTTGACCCCCACACAATTACTGTGTCACTATCACCCTGACCCCATCACATGTACTGTGCCACTATCATCCTGACACCCTCACACTTACTGCATCACTGTCACCCTGACCCCCTCACACTTACTGTGTCATTGTCAACCTGACCCCCTCACACTTACTGCATCTCTTTCACCCTGACCGCGTCACACTTAGTGCATCTCTTTCACCCTGACCCCTCACACTGACTGCGTCACTATCACCCTGACCCCCCTCACATTGACGGCATCACTTGCCCCCTGACCCGCGCACACTTATTGTGTCACTATCACCCTGACCCCCTCACAATTACGGTGTCACTATCACCCTGACCCCCTCACACTGATGCATCACTATCACCCTGACCCCCTCACACTTACTGCGTCATTATCACCCTGACCCCCTCACACTGACAGTGCCACTATCATCCTGACCTGCTCATTCTTACAGCGTCACTATCACTCTAAGCCCCTGACACTTACTGAGTCACTGTCACCCTGACCCCCTCATACTTACTGCGTCCAATCACCCTGCCCCCTCACACTTACTGCGTCACTATCACCCTGACCCGCTCACAATTACTGCCTCACTCTCACCCTGACCCCCTCACAGTGACTGTGTCACTATCACCCTGACCCGTGTGAGGGGGTCAGGGTGATAGTGATGCAGTCAGGGTGAGGGGGTCAGGGTGATAGTGACATAGTAGGTGTGATGGGGTCAGGGTGATAGTGACACAGTAATTGTGTGGGGGTCAGGCTGATAGTTATGCAGTAAGTGTGAGGGGGTCAGGGTGATAGTGACACAGATACTGCGTCGCTTCAACCCTGACCCCTCACACTTACTGCATCAATATCAGCCTGAACCCCACACAATTACTGTGTCACTATCACCCTGACCCCATCACATATACTGTGTCACTATCATCCTGACACCCCCACACTTACTGCATCATTGTCACCCTGACCCCCTCACACTTACTGTGTCACTGTCACCCTGACCCCCTCACACTGACTGCATCTCTGTCACCCTGACCGCGTCACACTTACTGCGTCATGATCACCCTGAACCGCTCACACGTACTGTGTCACTATCACGCTGACCCTCTCACACTTACTGCATAACTATCACCCTGACCCCCTCACACTTATTGTGTCACTATCACCCTGAACAGCTCACTCTTACTGTGTCACTATCACCCTGACCCCCTCACACTGACTGCATCACTATCATCCTGACCCCATCACACTTACTGCGTCATTATCACCCTGAACCGCTCACACCTACTGCGTCACTATCACCCTGACCCCCTCACACTTACTTCATAACTATTAGCCTGACCCCCATATAGTTACTATGTCACTATCACCCTGACCCCATCACTCTTACTATGTCACTATCAACCTGACACCCTCAAACTTACTGCATCACTATCACCATGACCCCCTCACACTTATTGTGTCACTATCACCCTGAACAGCTCACACTTACTGTGTCACTATCACTCTGACCCCCTCACACTGACTGCATCACTATCACCCTGACTCCCTCACAATTACTGTGTCACTATCACCCTGACCCCCTCACCCTGACTGCATCACTATCACCCTGACCCCCTCACACTTACTGCGTCATTATCACCCTGACCCCCTCACACTGACAGTGTCACTATCATCCTGACCTGCTCATTCTTACAGCGTCACTATCACCCTGACCGCCTCACACTTACTGAGTCACTGTCACACTGAACCCCTCACACTTAGTGCATCACTATCAACCTGACTCCCACACACTTATTGCGTCACTATCACCCTGGTCCCCTCACATGTACTGTGTCACTGTCACCTTGACCCCCTCACACTTACTGTGTCACTGTCACCCTGACCACCTCACACTTACTGCGTTACTCTCACTCTGACCCCTCACAATTGCAAGGTCACAATCTCTTTGACCATCTCACTCACGCTGCGTCACTATCACCTGACCCCCTCATTTACTGCGTCACTATCACCCTGACCCGCTCATACTTCTTGCCTCACTATCACCCTGACCCCCTCACAGTGAATGTGTCACTATCACCCTGACTCGCTCACACTTACTGTGTCACTATTACCCTGACCCCCTCACACTTACTGCATCACTGTCACCCTGGCCCCCTCACACTTATTGTATCACTGTCAACCTGACACCCTCACACATACTGCGTCACTGCCACCCTGACACCCTCACACTTACTGAGTCACTGACACCATGACCCCTTCACACTTACTGCGCCACTGACACCCTGACACCCTCAAACTGACTGTGTCACTATCACCCTAACCCCCTCATACTTACTGCGTCACTGCCACCCTGACCCCCTCACACTTACTGTGTCACTATCACCCTAACCCTCTCACACTTACTGCGTCACTGCCACCCTGACCCCCTCACACTTACTGTGTCACTGACACCATTAACCCCTCAAACTGACTGTGTCACTCTCACCCTAACCCCCTCACACTTACTACATCACTGTCACCCTGACCTCCTCACATTTACTGCGTCCCTATCACCCTGACCCGCTCATACTTCTTGCCTCACTATCACCCTGACCCCCTCACAGTGACTGTGTCACTATCACCCTGACTCGCTCACACTTACTGTGTCACTATCACCCTGACCCCCTCACAGTGACTGCGTCACTATCACCCTGACCCGCTCATACTTCTTGCCTCACTATCACCCTGACCCCCTCACAGTGACTGTGTCACTATCACCCTGACTCGCTCACACTTACTGTGTCACTATTACCCTGACCCCCTCACACTTACTTCATCACTGTCACCCTGGCCCCCTCACACTTATTGTATCATGTCAACCTGACACCCTCACACATACTGCGTCGCTGCCACCCTGACACCCTCACACTTACTGAGTCACTGACACCATGACGCCCTCAAACGGACTGTGTCACTATCACCCTAACCCCCTCACACTTACTGCATCACTGTCACCCTGACCCCCTTCACACTTACCGCGCCACTGACACCCTGACACCCTCAAACTGACTGTGTCACTATCACCCTAACCCCCTCACACTTACTGCGTCACTGCCATCCTGACCCCCTCACACTTACTGTGTCACTGACACCATTAACCCCTCAAACTGCCTGTGTCACTCTCACCCTATCCCCCTCACACTTACTACATCACTGTCACCCTGACCTCCTCACACTCACTCCATCACCGTCACACTGACTCCCACACACTCACTCCATCACCATCACACCGACAATCTCACACTCACTCCATCACAGTCACCCTGACCCCCTCACACTCACTCCATCACTGTCAAACTGAACCACTCACTCTCACTCCATCACCGTCAAACTGAACCCCTCACACTCATTCCATCACCGTCAAACTGACCTCCGCACACTTGCTCCATCACCGTCACCCTTACCCCCTCTCACTGACTCCATCACCGTCACCCTGACATCCTACACTCACTCCATCAGAGTCACCCTGATCCCTCACACTCATGACATTTTCGTCACACTGACCCAGTCACACTCACTTCATCACCGTAACCATGACCCGCTCACACTCATTCCATCAGTGTCACCCTGACACTGACACACTCACTCCTTCACCATCACTTTGACCCCCTCAAAGTCACTCCATTACCATCATCATGACCCCCTCACACTCACGCCATCTTCGTCACACTGACCCACTCACACTCACTCCATCACCATCACCCTGAACCTCTCACACTCACTGCATCACAGCCACACACAACCCTCACACTCATTCCATCACCATCATCCTGACCCCCTCACACTCACTCCATCACCTTCACCCAGAACACTCACACTCACTCTATCGCCATCACATAGATCCCCTCACACTCACTTCATCACCGCCACACTGATCCCCTCACACTCATACCATCACTGTCTCAGCAATCCCCTCACACTCACACCATCACCGTCTCACTGATCCAAACACACTCACTCCATCACAGTCATCTTGACCCCCTTACACTCACTCCATCACCGCCACCCTGACCCTCTCACACTCACTCCATCACCGTCACACTGATCCCCTCACACTCACACCATCACTGTCTCACCGATCCCCTCACACTCACACCATCACCGTCTCACTAATCCCCTCACACTCACTCCATCACCGTCACCCTGACCCCCTCACACACACTCCATCACCGTCACCCTGACGCCCTAACACTCACTCCACCACTGTTGCCCTGACTCCCTCACACTCACTCCGTCAATGTCACCATGGCCCTCTCTCACTCACTCCATCCCTATCGCCCTGACCTCCTCACACTCACTCAATCACCGACTCCCTGACCCGGCCACACTCACTCCATCACAGTCTCCCTGACCCCCTCACTCTCACTCCATCACCGTCACCTTGACAACCTCACACTCGCACCATCACCATCACCCTGGCCCCCTCAGATTCACTCTATCACAGTCATCCTGACCCAATCACACTCACTCAATCACCGTAACCCTGATCCCCTCACACTCACTCCATCACCGTCTCCCTGACCCCCTCAGACACACACCATCACCGTCACCCTGAACCCCACACACCCACATCATCACCATCACACTGATATTCTCACACTCCCTCCATCACTGTCACACTTAGCAGTTCACACACACTCCATCACCTTAGTCCTGACCGCCTCACACTCATGCCATCACAGTAACACTGACCACCTCACACTCACTCCATCACTGTCTACCTGTCCACCTTACACTCACTCCATCACCATCACACTGACATCCTCACACTCACTCCATCACTGTCACCCTGATCACCTCACACTCGCTCCATCACCGTCACACTGAGCCCCTCACACTCACTCCATCATCATCCTAACTCCCTGACATTCACTCCATCAATGTCAACCTGACCCCCTTGCACTCACTCCTTCACCGTCACCCTGGTCCCCTCACACTCACTCCATCATCGTCATCCTTAACCTGTCTCATACATCGCATCACCGTCACCATGACCACTTCACACTCACTTCATCACCTTAACGCTTACCGCCACACACTCACTCCATCACTGTCACCCTGACCCCGACAAACTCACTCCTTCTTATTCACTTTGACACCCTCACACTCACTCCATCACCCTCACACTGACCCCCTCACACTCACTCATTCACCATCAACCTGACCACCTCACACTCACTCCATCTCCGTCACACTGACTCCATTAAACTCACTCCATCAGCATCACACTGACCCCCTCACACTCACTCCATCACTATCACCTTGACCTCCTCACACTCACTCCATCACCCTCACCCTGACAACCTCACACTCACTCCATACTCATCACCCTGACTCTCTCACACTCACTGCATCACCGTCACACTCATTCCACCAGACTCATTCCATCCCCACCACTCTGACCCTCTCACAATCATTCAATCACAGTCACCCTGACCTCCTCACACTCACTCCATCACCGTCACACTGACAATCTCACACTCACTCCATCACCGTCACCCTGATCCCCTCACACTCACTCCATCACAGTCACCCTGACCCCCTCACACTCACTCCATCACCGTCAAACTGAGCTCTGCACACTCACTCCATCCCCCTCACCCTTGCCCCCTCACACTGACTAGATAACCGTCACCCTGACATCCTATACTCACTCCATCAGAGTCACCCTGACCCCTTCATACTCACGCCATCTTCATCACACTGACCCAGTCACACTCACTTCATCACCATCACCCTGACCCGCTAACACTCATCCCATCACTGTCACACTGACCCCCTCACACACACTCCATCTCCGTCACAGTAATCCCCTCACATTCACTCCATCTCCGTCACACTGACCCCCTCACACTGACTTAATCACCATCATCCTGACCGCGACACACTCTCTCCATCACCGTAACCCTGACACAATCATATTCGCTCCAACACCGTCACCCTGACCCGCTCACACACATTCCATCACTGTCACCCTGACCATGGCACACTCTCTCCTTCTCTATCACTTTGACCCCCTCACACTCACTCCATCACCCTGACCCTGACTCAATCATAATCGCTCCAGCACTGTCACCCTGACCCCTCACTCACTCCATCACTGTCACCCTGACCCCCTCATATTCACTCCATCATCGTCACCATGACCCCTTCACACACGCTCAATCAACGTCTCCATGACCCCCTCACACTCACTCCATCACCTTCACGCTTACCGCCACATACTCACTCCATCACTGTCACCCTGACCCCGACACACTCACTCCTTCTTCATCACTTTGACACCCTCACACTCTATCCATCACCCTCACCCTGACCCCCTCATACTCACTCATTTTCCCTCAAACTGACCCCCTCACAATTATTCCATTTCCGTCACACTGACCCCATTAAACTCACTCTGTCAGCGTCACACTGACCCCCTCACACTCACTCCATCACTGTCACCTTGACCCCCAAACACTCACTCCAGCACCCTCACCATGACACCCTCACAGTCACTACATCACCGTCACCCTGACTCCCTCACACTCACTGAAATCACCGTCACACTGATCCCCTCACACTCATTATTTAACCGTAACCCTGACACCCTCACACTCACTCCATCACCTTCAAACTGAACCCCTAACACTCACTCCATCACCGTCAGCCTGACTCTCTCACACTCGCTCCATCTATGTAACACTGACCCCCTCACACTCACTCCAGCACCGTCACCCTGACACCCTCACACTCACTCCATCAGGATAACATTGACCCCCTCACACTCACTCTATCACCCTCACCCTGACCCCTCACACTCACACAATCACCGTCACCCTAATCCTCTCACACTCAGTCCATCACCATCACCCTGACCCCCTCACACGCACTACAGTACCATCAACCTGACGCCCTCACACTCACTCCATCACCATCACACTGATCCCCTCACTCTCACTCAATCACCGTCACCCTCACCCTCACCCCCTCACACTCACGCCATCACCGTCACACTGACCCCCTCACACTCACTCCATCATTGTCTCCATGACCCCATCACACTCACACCATCACCGTCACCCTGACCCCCACACACTCACTCCATCACCATCACACTGATACTCTCACACTCCTTCCATCACTGTCACACTGACCAGTTCACACTCACTCCATCACCTTAGCCCTGACCGCCTCACACTCATGCCATCACAGTAACACTGACCACCTTACACTCACTCCATCACCGTCACCCTGACACCCTTGCACTCACTCCATCACCGTCACACTGAACCTCCCACACTCACTCCATCATCATCATCCTAACTCCCTGACACTCACTCCATCAATTTCTCCCTGACCCCCTCACACTCACTCCTTCACCGTCACCCTGATCTCCTCACACTCACTCCATCATTGTCACCCTTTACCTCTGCCAATCATCCCGTCACCGTCACCATGACCCCTTCATATTCACTCCATCACCATAACGTTTACTGCCACAAACTCACTCCATCACTTTCACCCCGACCACGACACACTCACTCCTTCTCCGTCACTTTGACACCCACACACTCACTCCATCACCCTCACTCTGACCCCTCACACTCATTCATTTACCGTCAACCTGAGCAACTCACACTCACTCCATCTCCGTCACACTGACTCCATTAAACTCACTCCATCAGTGTCACACTGACCCCCTCACACTCACTCCATCACTGTCACCTTGACCCCCTCACACTCACTCCATCACCCTCACCCTGACAACCTCACACTCTCTCCATCACCGTCACCCTGACTCCCTCAACTCACTGCATTACCGTCACACTCATTCCACCAGACTCATTGCATCGCCACCACCCTGACCCCCTCACAATCATTCAAGCACAGTCACCCTGACCTCCTCACACTCACTCCATCACCGTCACACTGACTCCCACACACTCACTCCATCACCGTCACACTGACAATCTCACACTCACTCCATCACCGTCACCCTTGCCCCCTCAAACTCAGTCCATCTGAGTCACCCTGTCCCCCACACACTCATGCCATCTTCGTCACAATGACCCCGTCACACTCACTCCATCACCGTCACCTGACCCGCTCACACTCATTCCATCACTGTCACCCTGACCCCGACACACTCACTCCTTCTCTGTCACTTTGACCCCCTCACACTCACTCCATCTCCGTCACACTGACCCCCTCACACTCACTTAATCACCATCATCCTGACCACGACACACTCTCTCCATCACCGTAACCCTGACTCAATCATATTCGCTCCAACACCGTCACCCTGACCCGCTCACACACATTCCATCACTGTCACCCTGACCATGACACACTCTCTCCTTCTCTATCACTTTGACCCCCTCACACTCACTCCATCACCCTGACCCTGACTCAATCATAATCGCTCCCGCACTGTCACCCTGACCCGCTCACACACATTCCATCACTGTCACCCTGACCATGACACACTCTCTCCTTCTCCATCACTTTGACCCCCCCGCACTCACTCCATCACCTTGACCCGGACTCAATCATAATCGCTCCAGCACTGTCACCCTGACACCCTCACTGACCCCATCACCGTCACCCTGACCCACTCATACTCACTCCATCATCGTCACCCTGACACCCTCACACTCGCTCCATCACCGTCACCATGACCCCCTCACACTCACTCCATCACCGTCACACTCATTCCCCAGACTCATTCCATTCCCACTACCCTGACCCCCTCACAATCATTCCATCACAGTCTCCTTGACCTCATCACACTCACTCCATCACCGTCACACTCACAATCTCACACTCACTTCATCACCGTCACCCTGATCCCCTCACACTCACTCCATCACCATCACCATGACCTCGTCACACTCACTGCACCATCTTCATCCTGACCCTCTCCCACTCACTCCATCAACTTCACACTGACCCCCTCACACTCACTCCATCATCATCATCCTGACTCCCTGACACTCACTCCATCATCGTCACCCTTAACCTCTCACAATCATCCCGTCACCATCACCATGACCCTTCACTCTCACTCCATCACGTTCACGCTTACTGCCACACACTCACTCCATCACTGTCACCCTGACCCCGACACACTCACCCCTTCTTCGTCACTTTGATACCCTCACACTCACTCCATTACCCTCACCCTGACCCCCTCACACACACTCATTCACTGTCTACCTGACCCCCTCACACTCATTCCATTTCTGTCACACTGATTCCATTAAACGCACTCTGTCAGCGTCACACTGACCCCCTCACTCTCAATCCATCACTGTCACCTTGACCACCTCACACTCACTCCATCACCCTCACCCCGACACCCTCACATTCACTACATCACCGTCACCCTGACTCCCTCACACTCACTGGATCACCGTCGCACTGATCCCCTCACACTCATTTATTCACCATCACCCTGACACCCTCACCCTCACTCCATCACCTTCAAACTGAACCCCTCACACTCACTCCATCACCGTCACCCTGAACCCCTCACACTCACTCCATAACCCTCACCCTGACCCCCTCACACTCACTCCATCAGGATCACATTGACCCCCTCACACTCAATCCATCACCCTCACCCTGACCCCTCACACTCACACTATCACCGTCACCCTGACCCCCTCACACTCTATCTATCACCCTCACCCTGACCCCCTCACACTCCCTCCATCAGGATCATATTGACCCCCTCACACTCACTCCATCACCCTCACCCTGACCCCTCACACTCACACCATCAACCTCACCCTGACCTTCTCACACTCACTCATTCACCGTCAACCTGACCCCCTCACACTCACTCCATTTCCGTCACACTGACTCCATTAAACTCACTCTGTCACCGTCACACTGACCCCCTCACACTCACTCCATCACTGTCACCTTGACCCCCTCACACTCACTCCATCACCTTCAAACTGAACCCCTCACACTCACTCCATCACCATCAGTCTGACTCTTTCACACTCACTCCATCTATGTAACACTGACCCCCTCACCCTCACTCCATCACCGTCACACTGACCCCCTCACTCTCACTCCATCAGGATTACATTGACCCCCTCACACTCACTCCATCACTCTCACCCTGACTCAATCTCACTCACCCCCACACATTCCATCACCCACACACACACTGCCCCACACCACCCCCACCGTCACGCTCACCCCCACACACTCCACCACCATCACGCACGCTGCCCCACACCACTCCCACTGTCACGCTCACCCCCACACACTCCACCACAATCACACACGCTGCCCCACACCACACCCAGCGTCATCCTCACCCCCACACATTCCACCACCCTCACACACACTGCCCCACACCACCCTCACCGTCACGCCCACCCCCACACACTCCACCACCATCACACACGCTGCCCCACACCACGCCCACTGTCACGCTCACGCCCACACACTTCACCACCATCACACACTGCCACATGCCATCCCCACCGTCATGCTCACCCCCACAGACTCCACCACCATCACACACACTGCTTCACACCACCCCCAACGTCACGCACACCTGCACACACTCCACTACACTAACACACACTGCCCCACACCACCCTCATCGTCATACTCACTCCCACACAATCCACAACCATCACACACTGCCCCACACCATCCCCACCGTCACGCTCACAACCACACACTCCAGCACCCTCACACACACTGCCCCTCACCACTCTTACCATCGTACTCACCCACACATAATCCACAACCATCTCACATGCCGAAACACAACACCCTCACCGTCACGCTCACCCCCACACACTCCAAAACCATCACACACACTGCCCCACACCACTCCCACCGTCATGCTCACCACCACATACTCCACCACCCTAACACACACTGCCCCACACTACACCCACCGTCACGCTCACACACACACACTCCACCACCCTCACACACACTGCCCCATACCCCACTCACCGTCACGTTCACAACCACACACTCCACCACCCTCACACGCACTGCCCCACACCACACTCACCATCACACTCACCCCCAGAAAAACGTCCCCACACTCACACACATTGCCCCACACCACCTCCACCATCACGCTCACCCCCACACAGTCTGCCACCCTCACACACTGTCCCACACCACCCTCACCATCATACTCACCCACACACAATCCACAACCATCACACATGCCTCCACACAACACCCCCACCGTCACTCTCACCACCACACACTCCACCACTCTCACACACACTGCCCCATAGCACCCCCACCGTCAGGCTCACCACCACAAACTCCACCACACTCACACACACTGTCCCACGCAACCCCCACTGTCACACTCACCACCACAAACTCCCCTACCGTCATGTTCACTCCCCTGCATAGTTGCACATCTTCGCACACCATCCACCATACATAACCCCACTCTCATGCTCACTCATCCTGCACAAAGCCTCACCATCAGACTCACTCAAGCACACTCTCCCCCACTGTATCGCTCACTTCCCCACACACAGCCCTACCTGTGTCTCAGACCCTGTGCACTGCCCCACCATCACGCTCACTCTCCCGCACACTCCCATTATCCCGTTCACTCCCTTGCACATGCCCCCATCGTCACTCTCACTTCCTCACACTGTCTCCCACCGTCATGCTCTCTCCCCCACACATTCCCGACCATCAGGCTCACTCGCTTGCACACTCTCCCAGCATCACACTCACTCCCCCACACATTCCTCCACCATCATGCTCACTAAATCGCACACTCCACCAGCATCACACTCACACGCCCACGCAGTCTCCCACCATCACACGTTAAACTGAGCTCCTGCCTGTGAACACCGACCCACTTAATCCCCTCTAAATGGCCTTTAACCCCATCCCTATTCTATTCCCTGAGTAACAGACAGTATGTCCCACACAATGTGTTCTGTGTGTGATATCCTGTTGTACCAGTCTTAGCCACAGCCTACGGTGTCACTCCACCTGTTACCCCCTCGTAACGGCTCATGTTCTCACACCCACTATGTCCCCGAGCAATGGCATTTGGCCCTAGCTCTATACTGTTTCCCGAGCAATGGCCTCATATGTCGTCCCAATCTCTGTTCCCAAATATCGGCCTGAAGATCGACAACCCTCTTCTGTTCCCCCAGAACTGAAGGATTCGAGGAAGACAATAACATTGAGAGGTTATGATCGCAAGATGGAGAGAGAGTGAATGAGGTTAGGGAAGGCAACGACAGTGGAATTGAGTGTGGAAATGGGAAAATGCGAGAGACACAGGAGTGCACTGTGAGAGAGGGATAAAGGGAGCAAGGTGAATTCTGCTGAGAGCCAAGTTGGAGTGGGAGACCCAGAGTTGAAAGTGAGAACAGAGGGAGTTAAACCCAGCTCCTGAGCTCAGGGCGCAGTCCCCTCCCCTTCCCTGAGGACCAGGACTTGGGGCTGAGTCTGTCTCTCTCCAGCTCAGCTTCTCCAACACAAAGACACACAACAACATCGGTCACTCTGCTGCTCGGCACACTTTAATCAACATTTTTAGTGTTTATAAATAAAAGTGATGGGTACAGTCAGTGGGATGGTGCCTTTTCTCACTGGCCCCTGAGTTTTGAGAAACATTGAAATGTTTCCCTGTAACCCCCCTGTGGGATAAGGATGGACAAACCAACGCTACCCTCAGTCTGTTACCATAGCGACAGGCTGCTCTCTCCCTGAAACACTGAACTGAAATGAGAAACTTCCGGATGGTGTAATTAATGAGGGAATTTGATGGATGGATTTGGGTGAAGGGATATTTCAGCACATTCTTCAGCTGCTGCCTGAACTTAGTCTGGGTCACGGCATAAATTGCGGTGTTTGTGCAGCAACTGAGGAGCTGCAACATGAAGCGCAATTTCTGCACAAAGGCATGCAGATACACAGAGTAATACCCAATCCAATACAGTTGTTTTCATATAGAATACAGCATTAACGTTGACCATAACAGGAAGAAATTAGCCGAGATCACAAACAGTAAAATGATGGATTTTTTTCAGTTTCTCATTTCAGTGTCAGACTGAGTGTCCCCATTGGTGTGAGCGCGGAGTCTCCTGCGGGCTCTGCTGGTCACTAAAATGTGTCTGATGGTGAGAACATTGAGCAGCAGAATCAGGGGAAATGGGACACACGGGGTTAGAATGTGGTGGAGGAACTCGATTGTGACGCAGACACTGGATAATACAACAGCGTCTGTTACCTCACAAAACCAGGGGCGGTTCATTAGCCAATACCAAGGTGTGAGCATAAAATACCAGGAAATTTTCTTTAAACAGCTCAGCACAGTCACTGCTCCCAGAACCACAGCCGCCGTTTTCTCACTGCAATATTTACTTTTCAGATTCTGGCAACAAATGGCCACAAACCAATCAAAGGTGAAAGTTACGGTGAACCAGACAGAGCAGTCAGTGGCTGTATAAAGCAGGACGGCGTGGATATTACACACGGGGACCGAGTCCTTCAGGAAATAAAACTGTTGCCGATAAACAATGGGAATGTGTCTCAGGATCAGGTCGAGGATAATGACCAGGAGATCCGCCGCTGCCATGGCCCCCAGGTAACGTGTGACACATGGAGACAATCCACAATCTTTATAAAGCAGGACGTAGATGGTCACTACGTTTACTGTGAAGAAGGAAAACAAATCCATTATCCATCAGCCTGGAGGCAAAGGGACCCGTTTGATTGGGGACCCAGTGAAATTTTCAAATGTGTCCCTGTATTCAGGGATTTATTAAAATAATTGGAGCTGGCATAACAAACGGGAGGTCAGAATACTGGCAAAAATGTGACATAAACAACAAGAAACCCTCCCTCCCCAAACGCACGTCCATAATGGCAGATGGTTTCTAGAACATTCCCACACACTTGATCACTCGAGAGCAGACAGAGGTCACTCCTTCCCAGTTCCTAATACGGAGGGTGGAAAACTTGCTATCCTGAAGGATTCTCTCCCAGTTTCCTGAAGACAAACGGAGTTTGGGAATTTCTGTATTTTTGTTTAAATTGTGGTCGATCCTGTGTCATGAAGAAATGTAAACGCAGGGAAATCATATTCACCCCTTTAATTTCCTGACGATACTTCGGAACAGTGTCTCTTTGTCCCTGGAACGGGATCTCTTCCCTCTGAATCTTATCGTTTGTTCAATTCACTGACGTCCTGCCGTTCACAAACAATGTCAGGGACAGAGCATAGAACATAGAACATAGAAGAATACAGCACAGTACCGGCCCTTTGGCCCTCGATGTTGCGCCGATCCAAGCCAATCTAACCTACACTAGCCCACTATCTTCCATATGCATGTCCAATGCCCGTTTAAATGCCCATAAATAGGGAGAGTCCACCACTTACTACTGGCAGGGCGTTCCATGAACTCACAACTCGCTGAGTAAAGAATCTACACCTAACAACTGTCCTATACTTACTACCCCTTAATTTAAAGCTATGCCCCCTCGTAATAGCTGACTCCATACATGGAAAAAGGTTCTCATGGTCAATCCTATCTAAACCCCTAATCATCTTGGACACGTCTGTCAAGTCACATCTAAACCGTCTTTTCTCCTACGAAAACAACCCCAAGTGCCTCAGCCTTTCCTCATACGATCTTCCTACCATACCAGGCAACATCCTGGTAAACCTCCACTGCACCCTTTCCAGTGCCTCCACATCCTTCCTATACTATGGCGACCAAAACTGCACACAATACTCCAGATGCGGCCGCACAAGAGTCTTATACAACTGCAACATGACCTCAGGACTCCGGAACTCAATGCCTCTACCAATAAAAGCCAGTACGCCATATGCCTTCTTCACCGCACTATTTACCTGGATGGTAACTTTCAGAGATCTGTGAACATGGACACCAAGATCTCTCTGGTCATCCACACTACCAAGTATCCGACCAATTGCCCACTACCCCATTTTTTTGTTACTCTTACTAAAGTGAATCACCTCACACTTAGCTACATTGAACTCCATTTGCCATCTTTCTGCCCAGTTCTGGAGGTTATCTATATCTCGCTGTAACCTGACACATCCTTCCTCACTGTCAACAACTCCACCGACTTTCGTATCATCCGCAAACTTGCTCACCCTACCTTCTAAACCCTTGTCCCGGTCATTTATAAAAATGACAAACAGCAATGGTCCCAAAACAGATCCTTGTGGAACACCACCAGGAACTGCACTGCAAGATGACCCTTTACCATCAACTACTACCCTCTGTCTTCTTCCAGCCAGCCAATGCCTAATCCAAACCTCCAACTCACCCTCAATGCCATAGCTCCGTATTTTTTGCAGAGCCTACCATGGGGAACCTTATCAAACGCCTTACTAAAATCCATATACACCACATCTACCGCTTTACCCTGGTCCACCTCCTTAGTCACCTTCTCAAGATTTCAATAAGGTTTGTGTGGCACGATCTGCCCTTCACAAAATCATGCTGACTATCCTTGATCTCGTTATTCCTATCCAGATGTTCATAAATCCTATCCCTTACAATTGTCTCTAAGAACGTTGCGGGGAATGTCAGTTATAGAATGTTGGGGACAGAACGTTCTGGGGAACTCCTGTCCATCACCTTTCCCCCCCATTCACCCCACCATCATGATGGACTGTGCACAGGCTACGCATCTGTCCAACACCGGGAGCTGTGCAGACCTCAGCAAGGCACTAATGCGTGAATCTGAAACAAATATCTATCCAACATAAGGAGCTACACAGACCACATCATTGCATTATCTATAAACCTCAACAAGATAGTCTGACCAGCACAGCGAATTGTGCAGTGATCGCCCATGAATTAATTTGAAAACCAGGAGCAGTTATCCTCCCAGAATGTAGAACTGTGTCCACCACCCAACTGCATTGCTCAGCAACATTGTGTTGGATCACTGCCCAGTGTTGGAAAACTTGCAGCCCATGCTGGGAGTGACAGGATGTGCAGCTCCCACCCATTTACAGCTCCATATCTCCGTTGTACTATGACAAGGGGGTGCTGTGTGTGTGAACATCACTGCCAGAGAGAGATGGCGGGGAAATCAGTTTAAATATTACCACATGGGAATGGTTTGGGGTATAGACAGAGAGGTGGAGACTGAGAGACAGTGTCATGGAAGGATATGTTGCCACGTTTCAGAATGCTGAAATGTAGACATTTCGATAGCATCCTGTTACATGAGTCTGTCTTCCCAGGAAAGATGGGAAAAAAAGATATTGGTCTGAGGCCAGATAAGCATTTGTTCTGCATCTTTGTTACTGGAATTGCTTTCAACCAAATTTATGACTCATTGGGCAGATTCTAACAATAATTTATCTTTGAGTTTCCTTGACTGTGACAGAGGGATCGTCCACACGAGGCTGAGATAGTTTCCTGGTGCTATCGTATCGGACTCAACTCATTAACTATCCACCCCATCCCATGGTGTCCCTCTAATTTAATACCATCCCGATTCTCCCACCCATCGTGGCTGGAGGTACTCACCATCGCCCGATGCCCTTGGATATTCCGTGATCCCTGGCACTGGTGCCATCTTTAAAAGGCCAATGGGAACATGTTTGCGCTTTCTCAGTTTGTAGCTGCCCTACACATTTTACCCAGGCATGGCAGATAAGGGACAATTACGCCACGGTTTGTCCACAGGGGAACGGAGGTGCTGGTGGATGGGCTAGGACAGAGATGGATGATTCTCTTTACAGAGGAGGCCACACCACCAGACCCACCGAGCAATGTCTGAGCTCACCACCCAGCTCAGTGCAGTATCTGCGGTCTGAGTAAATGCCAGCAATACAGGACAATCATCAGTAACCTTCCCCACTCTTTCAAGATAAGGGTCACCGTATTCTCTCTGCTCCCTCTCACTCACTGTATATCTGTTTTAGCACCAAGGCTCATGCTCCACCACTCTCACAGCTGTAAGCAGCAGCTCCCCCTTCCCTCCACTTTACCCCACCCCCGAACACTAATAATGCTGCATGTTTACAACAATGTGGATGACGCCCTCTGGACACCTCACCATGACCCCGCACCCACCTACACCCACACTAACAGCAGGGCCACCCACTCCCACCCTCGCTCACTCCGTCCCTTTCGCCTATTCCCGGAGAAACAGCCTGGAATAGGACAAAAAGGGCCAAGACGGGTGGTGGAGTGCCCGATATCCGTTCCCTCACCTCCCTCCCCCCGCCATGTGGGGAGGACCCTTGTACGAGCCAGAGAGGACCGGGACACCTCGTGTAGAGATTCTGAAACACCCACGTTCCACCGACCGTTTAAGGAGCAATGTTCAGTGAGGGCAATTTTCACTTTAAACCCACTGGCAGCTCCGCTTTCCCCCGGCACAACTTAGAAGCCATGGCCCTGATGCCATCTCCCTTTTGTGTCGAGCTGGTAAAAATGGAATCCCCCTGGTCTCGGTGTGCAAGAGCGTGGGCTCACAACACATCGTAACCACCACCTCCCAGGAAGGGAGCACCGAGGTTCCCACCTAAACCTCCTCCTGTAAACAGCTCAGATAATGAAACTAATCTGTGATAGTTATTGATCTCCTCACTTCTCCTGACATCTTCAACAATCTATCCTCATATACACACAGGACCCTCTGCTCCTGCACCCCCTATTTAACGGTACTGCCTGTTTTATATTGTCTTTCATTGTCCTTGCTACTGAAGTGCATCACCTCACACTGCTCTGCATTGATCCCCAGTTGCCATACACCTGAACACTACACGAACGTGTCACTGTCCTGTTAGAGGTCCACACTGTCCTCCATAGACTTTACAATCCTTTCAGGTTTGGTGCCATCTACAAACATTAAGATTGTTAAAGCTTCACAGTCCCCATGAAACACTTGAAACCCTGTGACACTCACTGGAGTGAGCAAGTGAAATACTGCTACATTTTTACAGACGGAGTCTTTTAATGACATGCTGTCAATGAAGCAACAAAATTCCTGATACAAACCTGACGGATTGAATGAAATATTGACAAACCATAGAGAATACAATTCCGGATTGGCTCCAAGTGTCTGTATTGACATCAGTGTATTAATGTAATGAAGTTGAAAGTGTGTACGTACCTTTAAGAGAGAATGAATACTGTTCTTAACTAAAAGCTTCCAAGCCCCTGTGATATGAGAGAATTGCACACCCAGAGTGTGAAGGACAACTGAAAATATGTCACAGTAGGCTTTGACATAGATCCCTGAGATGTTTGCTCCTTGGACAACAATTCGAATTTTACCAATTAGTTTAAATTATGCCACAGGATACTAAAACCAAATCAAGTTTGAATGTATTGATTTTCGGAAGTTGAACCAATGAGATGATCTGACATTGTGCATATTAAAAATGATGGCATTTAGCAAATTGCAGACAGAGTAAATGCCATCAACACAGATCCAGGAGATTAGGAAACACTCTCTTTCAAAGGTATCTTTTCATATGGAACATATGGAAAACCGTGGCACAGTAGTTGGCACTGCTGCCTCATAGCGCCAGACACCCGGGTTCAGTTCCCACCTCAGATTACCGACTGCGTGGAGTTTGCACGTTCTCCCCGTGTCTGCGCGGCTTTCCTCCAGGTGCTCCGGTCTCCTCCCACAGTCCAAAGATATGTGGGCCAGGTGAATTGGCCATGCTAAATTGCCTGTTGTGTTAGGTAAGGGGTAAATGTAGCGGTATGGGTGGATTGCGCTTCGGTCGGTCAGTGTGGACTTGTTGGACCGAAGGACCTGTTTCCACACTGTAAGTAATCTAATATCTGCAGTAAAAAGAGAGAGAATGACCCAGGGAGATCTACGGCCAAAAGAAGACACACAAACAACAGCTGCTGTGTGATTTTGAAATTAAATGAGAGCAATTTTAATAAGTGTCTTATTAAAACAGTATATTGTTATAAAGTTGGAAAAGGTAATACGCAGTTAGGAGAAAGGCGGTCTCAGAGTTCAGAATGCTTGATGTAAAATGTTCACTTTCAGAGTTAAAAAATAAATTGATGTTATCGTGTAAACACTGGAATTTGGGAGCTCTCTTTCATCATATTCCAACAGTTTACGAGGCGAATTGAGCATTTCTTTATGTTTAGTTTAAGTTACCAGATGAGCTTCACGCCATGTCCTAACAATTCCTGTTTGTGTCTCTGTGTGGGGCAGGACTGTCAGTCTCTGTGGTGCTTAAAGTAATGCAATGCCACCCTCTGCTGGCCTGCCCACCCCACTGCATAGACATTGGCAGAGGGTGAAAACCAACAGGGATTCATTCAGAGAGGAGGAGGGAGAGGGCAGATGTTCACAGCACCATCCAAACTGATGTCTTATCCATGGACTGATCTAAATGTCCTTTAAACATTGTAACTGTCCCTACTTTCACCACTTCCTCTGGAAGTTCATTCCACACCCAAGCCAGCTTCTGTCTAAAATAAATACCTCTTATGACATTTGTAAATCTTTTTTCCTCACACCTTAAAATATCCCTCAGTTTTCAATCCCCAACTGTAGGAAAAGACATCAGCCCTTCAGCTTATCTGTACCGTTCATGACATTATAAACCTTTGAAAAATTACCCCATAATTTCCTACTCCCCAGCGAATAAAGCCCCAGTCTATCCAGCCTCTCCTTATAGCTCACTCACTCCATTCCCAGCAACATCCAGGTTAATGTCTGCTCAGTCCTCTCCAGTTTATTAAATCAAGGTCAGTAATATCAAAGTGAATAATCAAAGCATTTTCTATGTGTATGGGAGACCAAAACTAGATGGTACAGATTTAAGGTGAGAGGGGAAACACTTAAAAGTAACCTAAGGGGCAGCTTTTTCACCCAGAGGGTGATGTGCCTATGGAATGAATGGGCAGGATGACCAGACTGGACGAATAGTCCAGAAGAGGTCTCACCAATATCCTGTACAACCTCAACCTAACGCCCCAATTCCAATACTCAACGTTCTGACCCATGAAGACAAGTATTTTAAACACCTCCTTAACCACACTATCTATCTGAGATGCAAATTTTAAAGAATTATACCTGACGGCCTAGGTCTCTGTCCTGAAACACTACCAAAGGCTCTGCTTTTAATTGTATCGGTCCTGCTCTTGTTTGATTTACCAAATCCAATACCACGCATTAATTCAAACTAAACTCCATCTGCGACCTCTCAGCCCAGTGTGTGATATTAACACCTCCTCACTCTCCCCCTTTAAATATCCTCCCCCGTCTCGAGTAGCCCTGCAATCTTCAGCCTTGAGCTTCACAAAGGCCCTGAGCTTGGGTTGCCTTGTGTGGTGAGGGGGAGGAGGGACAGATTGCAGACACGATCAATGAATGAAGTGCCAGTATTGAATTAAAGAATTTAGGCCAGGAATGACTGAAAGCACAGCTATTCGTGTTGACTGGAGTCACATCTTGTAGCAGTAGAGGTTTATAAAATCAGAATGGTCATGGATAGGGTGAGTAGTTAGGGTTTTCGCCAGGTTAGGGGAGTTCCAAACTAGAGGGCATCGGATGAAAGTGAGAGGGGAAAGGTTTTGAAGAGGACTAAGAGGCACTTTTTCAGGCAGGGTGTGGTGTGCATATGGAATGAGCTGCCACAGGAAGTGGTAGAGGCTGGTACAATTACAGCGTGTAAAAGGCATCTGGGTACTGACAGGCCTGACGAGCCTTTCTGGCAATTTCTGCATTTGTTAAAAAATGCATTCATTTCAACACAGGTATTCTAAATACATTAAATATTTTCTTTTTTAATGTCGCAGGGGCATACAAACATATCTTCAAATTGACCAAGACCATTTTCTGCTAAGGGTATAGCCCTGTGTATGACAGCAGCAATGATGCACCTACATGGAACAGGGAATGTGCTGGAGACATAGTTTGGACAATGTACAAGGAGATCTCACATGGTCCAGTTTGGGAGAGGATGACATTACTGTGTGATTCAACTCAGAGAGGGAGAAAATGTAGTCTGCCTGAGAAGGAATGGCCTATTCCACTCTCTCTCTCCCTCATTATTCCTCATCACAGCAATGTGTGTGAGCTAAAAAAAAAAACACCTACACGGTCATCATTACCATTCTCATTTTTAAAGAATTCATGCAGTGTGGAAACAGGCCCTCCAGCCCAACAAGTCCTTACCAAACAGTAACCTTACCAGGCCCGATCCCTGAGATTTATCCCTGACTAATGCACCAAACCTAGAAATCCGTGAACACTACAGAAAATTGAGCATGACTAATCCACCAAATGTACAAACTTTGAGCTGTGGAAGGGAACTGGAGTACATATTAAAAGCTAACGCAGACAAAGGGAGAATGTACAAACCTATAGTCACCCAAGGCTGGAATCGAACCCATGTTCCTTGTGCTGTGACGTAGCAGTGGTGACCACTGAGCCACTGTGCTACCTTTTGGGTGATTATTGACCAGAATTCATTGGAATCTTCTCACTGCCTAATGTAAAGGGAATTCACCCAAATCCAACTGTCCCAGGATGAAATCCCATTGCCAGCAACTTGTGTGAGTAAAATATCTTCAGAAGGAGAATCACATTTTGGACAATCTCCCAATTTTTGCTTTTGTCATGAGTTAAACTAATATTTGGAAAAAGTTGTTTCAACTTCAAATTGCAGGAATTGTCTGTATGTGTGTGTGTGTGTGTGTGTGTGTGTGTGTGTGTGTGTGTGTGTGTGTGTGTGTGTGCGTGTGTGTCAGTGTTTTAAACAGGGAAATATCGATTATATATTTGCAATATCCAAACACATTGCCATTCACCTTTCCATTATAGCTTGAGTAACATTGCTCTGAATCATAAATGTGCAATTTTAGCAGATTAAATAAACTAGCCTGATTTGTTGCTAAAACTGACCCTGACCCAGTCTGAGACCAATATCATCGGCTATATCACTAACCTGGTTACATTTAACCTTTGTTGTGAGCAGTGGAGAAGTGAGATGAGAAAAGGAAACAGTGACCCAAAAAGTCAGGGAACGAAAGAGACTGGTGAGCCTGATTTCAGTGGTGGGTAAGTTGTTGGAGGGGATTCTGAGGGAGAGGATTTACATACATTTGGGAAGGCAGAGAGCGGATCTGGATGGACAACGTGGCTTTCTGCATGGGAAATCATGGTCTCATTAATTTGGTTAAGTTTTAAGAAGAGGTAAAAACGAAGATTGATGAAGGCAGTTTGGTAGACATTGTCTATGTGGACCTCAGCAAAGTGTTCACAACATTTCAATTTGTAGACAGATTAGTAAGGTTCGGTCAGATGGGACACAGAAGAATCTAGTCACAATTGGCTTGAAGGAAGAGGGATATTTTTCAGACTGGAGACTTGTGACCAGCAGTGTGCTGTAAGAATCATTACTGAGTTCAATGCATTTCCTCATTTATGTAAAGGATTTAGATGTGGATATCGGGGCCATAGTTAGTAACTTTACAGATTACATCAGAAAGGTGGTGTAGTAGATTATCTCAGGGTACAACGAGACCACAATTAGATGGGACAAAGGGGCAAGGAGTGACAGTTCAAGTTTAATTTAGATAAATATAAGGTCTTGCATTTTGGGAAAAAAATTATACACTTAATGGAAAGGTCCTGGGGAGTGTTGTGGAGCAAAGGGACCGAGAGCTGCAGGTCCATTGATCCTTGAAAGTGGAGTCGCAGGTAGACAGAGTGGTGCAGAACACATTTGGCACATTTGCCTTAATCAGTCAGAGCATTGAGTATAGCGTTTGTGGTAGCATGTGGCATCTGTACATTGTGTTGGTAAGGCCACTTTAAGAAAACTGCATAGAACGCGGTTGTCTGCAGAAAAGATTTGCACAGAGGTCCCAGGACTGGAGGTTTGAGCTTCACGGAGAGGTTGATTAGTTTGAGGTGTTTCCCCCTGGAATGTCAGAGGCTGAAGGGTGACATTATAGAGGTTTATGAAACCATCAGGGGCATGGATATTCTGAACAGCCACGTTCTGCTCCCTGGGATAGGGGAATCCAGAACAAGAGGTTGAAGGCGAGAGGGCGAATTATTTGGAATGGAACTGAAGGTAAATCACACAGAGACTGGTGTGTGTACAGAAAGTGCTGTCAGAGGAAGTGTTGAAGGCGGTAACAATCACACATTTAAAAAGTATCTGAAAAAGGAGGGATATTGGCCAAATGCTGGCAAATGGGATGAGATCAGATTTGATATCTGATCAGAATGAATACATTCGACTAACGGGTCTGTTTCCGTTCTGCATGACTCTCTGGTTCTATAAGAGGGATGACAAAAAATTCTGAAAGGAACTTTCAAGTGGGAATTCTCTTCACTGGCATTTTATCGTGCCTCTATGTTCACATTGATTGAAATCTGCCTGAGTTAAATATTTGACTGGGAAGTTAGTCACAGATATTGGGATACAGACAGGAAAGTGGGGCTGAGTCCACAACCTGATCAGCCACAATCTTAGTTTCTGGTGGAGAAGGGTCAAAGTATCTAATGACCCACTCCTGCTCCACCGCCCCATGTTTCTGTGTCCCATTCAGACCCTCAAAACTGCAAGACAGGAACAGTTGGAGGCCGCTTACTCCTAAAATCTGGTGCACAGAAACAGAGGAGACCATTCAGCCTCTCAAGACTGTCACACACGCTTTGAAGTGACTTGGAAAATGTAATTGGAAAATCCAGACACAGGTATGAGAGAAGCCCCTCATCTCTCTTCACAGAGCTTCCCCTGTCTGCAACTTGTGCTTCATTTGTTGGTCATGCCGTAGAGCCAGATTCACTGTGAATACAGCCCCTATACTCACCAGAGATGGCTCACAAAATCATCTGGTCTCCCTGACTGCAACATTCAATAACATAACATTCATGAAAATAATACTTACTAACTTTCCAATAGCAGAATATGAGAACATCAGAAACAGGGACAGGTCGATCACTCCCCAAACCTGCTTTGCTCTTCACTAAGATCAAGGCTGATCTGCTCATGGTCTGAAATCTTCATTCATACCCAATTCTTCATAGGCCTCAACTCTCTGACAGGTCAATAAACATCTACCTCTTCCTCAAATACTTTCAGTCATCTAGCTCCCCCAACACTCTTGAGAAGAGAAACCCTGATATTCAATATTATTTGTTTGAAGAAAACACTTGTTGCTCCTATATCATGATTTAAAATTATGAACAAAAGAGGTTGGCTCAAGGGTTCAGGTAAAAATGACTGGCCCTGATATCAAGGCATTGGTTGCCTTCTGTTGACATCAAGGAGCTTAACAAAACTGGACTTCATGGGAATCAGAGTAACCTCTCCAGTGTTTGGAGCCAAACATGGCACAAAGGAAGATGGTCACCATCTCAGTCCTGGGTCACCTCTGTGGGAGATCCTCAGGGTAGCTTCCTCTTCGCAGACATCTTCAGCTGCTTCATCAATGTCTCCCCGCCCCCGCCACCCCCACCATAATATCAGAAGTGGGGATGGTCACTGAAGATTCCACAATGTTCAGAACTTTTTGTCCCCCGTCAGCTCCTGAACTGGTCTGTGTCCATTTGCAGCAAGACACGGACTGCATTGAGGCTTGTGCTGTTAAAGGATTCGTAACATTCATGTAAAAGTACTGCCTGACACTGAACATTGCCACAGTAAAATAAGAGTTCATTCAGCACCTCACGCTGTTTTCACAGGAATATGAGGAAGTCGTTCAGCCCATTGACACTACTGGAGAAGAACAGGGACAGCCCATTCAGTGCCTCCAGCCTATTACTCAGGAAGATAAGGAGTCTAGTGTGATGGACCAAACCAGAGCCCCTCGAAAATATTTGAAGGCGGTAATCTCGACACTTCTTTTTATTTTAAAGGAAATGTAAAGTGTCTGTCCCAGATGCAATGTGAATGGTGAAACTACTCGGTGTGAAGCAAACACCATTTGTTTAAATACAAAAGATAAAATGAAACCAAAGAAAGTGGAATCAAGAATGACTTAATTCTATTGGCCAAGTTAAAGAATAATGGATCTAGGAACTATTACTAATGAACTCTTCCAATATAGGGAAATCCCATTAACGCAGACCCCGACAAAATGAAATATTCAGACACAGATTTTCAAATACATTTCGCTAATCCAGGATTAAAAATAGTATTAAGAGAAAATTCAGGGAGAGTAGCAGGAGGCATTCACTGAAGCTTCCAACTCTGTGGAGACCCCAATAGTTTCTGATATCAGTGAGAAACCAAAACCCAGAGATCCTAATCTGTGAGAGCTGGCCACACCTATTCAGGCCGCATTAAAATAAACACAAGGCCTCGCTAGCTGTTTACATCAGTGTTCCTAAATAGCTAGCTTGGTAATGGTCGTTAAATCTCTTTCTTATAAGAAACCAGGACAAGATAACCTCCTAAAACTGCAGCATCATCACACTTGTCATTACATCGAGCTGTCAAACAGGAACCAGGGGTTTCCAATCCGGCCCTTGGCCCTGTCTAATCGGACGAGGAAGAAGCCATTCAGTCCCTTGGGTCACTTACACAGCAATGGGATTAGGGCATTCAGCCCCTTGAGTCACTTATACAGGAACAGTAAGAGGCCATTCCCCCCTCAACGTGCTTACACTGGGACAGAATGAGATAATTGTTGCTGATTTCTGATGAACGGCTTATTTCTGAAACATCGATTCTCCTGCTCCTGGGATGCTGCCTGACCTGCTGTGCTTTTTCAGAAATCCACTCTGTATTCTGATCTCCAGCATCGGTAGTCCTCACTGTCTCCTAATCGATGCTCGAACATGATGAACAAGCGGAGCAGAGGGTACACAGACAGACTGCTCCACATTGTTCCTCGTGGCTTCCTTGCTCATGATACACGCGTGGGACTTTAACGTGGTCTTCTTGTGGTGAGGAGAGAAGCCTTTTGTGAAGGCTCAGGAAGGCATCTTTCATTTCCGAGAAGACATCCTGCTGCTCTCTATGGAGGGCGGAAGCTGGTGCGAATGGCCACTTGTTTCAGATGAAAGTTATTGTGGCTTCTGTTTGGGTTTGTGAACAACCTGACGTTCAGTATGGGTTCACAGTCCGACGGCACACCAATGTGGGGAGAGTTAATTTAGGCATATAAACTATAAGGAAAGTCACGTTAGACTGATGAATAGACTCTCTAAGTTCAAATAATGCTGAAGGTGTTAATGTTGATCTTGTCGAGTGCACGTCCTGTTTAGTGTAACCTGTATGCCTTACTCTGTCCAAGTCTATTTCCACCCTATGATCTGTCTGGCCATGCTTTCTATGATCTGCCTCCACTACTCATAAATAAAGTGTTTCCCTGTACTGAGGTACACGTGGCAATAAATCAAACCAATCAATCCTGGGTAAAGTATGGAATTTCTTACCATACCAATGTCTCTTTTAGAAATCAGTGATCGCTGCCACACCTCGTGTTTCAGCGTCACCTTTTCTTCGTCTGTCACAGATCTACAGATTAAACTCTCAGCTTCTTTACTCTATCCTCATGTTACCATCATCCGTGTCTGTGGTAAGGAGATCATTCCTTACAAAGGAGATCAAATCTGTACAGAGCGCCCCAAATGCTTTCTCAGCAAGGCTCTACAACAGCAGGAAGATGGCTTTACTTATGTACGTGAATCTCCTTACAATGAAGGACAGCATACCATTGACTGCACCCATTAGTTACACACGGTTTGATTCAGACCAGTCAGCATAGACTGGTGAGTGGGAGATCATGCTTCCCAAATTTGTTTGAGTTCTTTGGTGAAGTGACCAAGAAGTTTCATGAGGGCAGAACGGTAGATGTAGTCTCTATGGATTTCATAACTTTTTTTATCCGGTTCCACCTGGCAGGCTGCTCTGGAAGGTTCCACCACGTGGAATGCTGTGGGAACTGGCCAATTGGATACACAGTTGCATTAATGGTAGGAAGCAGAGGGTTTAGTGGAAGGATGCTTGTCACACTTGAGGCTGGGTCCATTGCTCTTCGTTATCTATGATTTGGTTGAGAATGTACAAGGCATGATTAGCAAGATTTCAGGTGACAGTAAAATAAGTGGTATCATGATCAGTGAGGAAGTTTGCCAGAAATTACAGCAGGACCTTAATCAGGTGGGGAAGTGGACCGAGAAATCGCATATTAAATTTAGTGTAGATGTGCGTCGTATTGCATTTTGGAAACTCAAAGCATGGTAGGCATTTCATGGTGAATGGAAGGGCCTTAAGGGGTATAGTGGGCAGACAGATCTTGGGGTTCAGGTGCACGAGTCTCTGAAAGTGGAGTCACAGGTAGACAGGGCAGTGAAGAAGGCTTTTGGCACACTGGCCTTCATCAGGCAAGACAGTGAGTATAGAATCTGGGAATTTATGTTGCAGTTACCCAGTACTTTGGTAAGGCCGCACGTGGAGTGTTGTGTTCTGTTTTCGTCACCTTGTTTTAGGGCGGATGTTATGAAATGACAAAGCGTGCAGATGAAATTTACAAGGACATTGCCAGGACACAATGGTCTGAGTTATAGGGAGAGGTTGGACAAGTTAGGTCCTTTTATTTAGAGTGTAGGAGACTGAGGGGGGACCTTATCGAGCTGTATAAGATCATTAGGGGTATGGATAGGGTGAATGCTCTCAGTCTTTTTCGAAGCTGTACACAATCGAGGATTAAAGGGGATGAGTTTAAGGTTATAGGGGAAGGAATAAAAGTGAACCTGAGGGGCCACTTCTTTACGCAGATGGCTGGTACGTGGATGAGGTGCCAGGAGATGTGGCTGAGGGGGGTACATTAACAACATTTCAAAAGCATTTGGATAAATATGTGGATAGGAAAGGACTGGAAGGTTATGGGCTAACTGCAGGGAAATGGGGTTAGTGTAGATGGACATTTACAAGGTGGAGTCGAACCCCTCTGTTAAATAAAAATAATCACCCAGAAAAGCTCGCCTCACCTCGTAATCTGTTAAAATATGAGCGACACAGATTTCCTACATTCCACTATTTAATCAAAAATTGACAAGTTAGTTTCTTAACTTTAGTAGTGAATACTAAACAACAACTATTCATAAATACAAGCTCCTCTTTCCTTAACTACTTAGTATCTAACTCCAACTCTGTAAATATATGCTGTTCCAACAACCCACATATTAAACATTACGATCTCAAGACCATCTTATGTTTTCATGTTCCCCACTTTGTTCACTCTTCCAGCTGCTGATCTCCCTGGGTATTTTTTCTTTACTGTAAGTAGGTTTGACTTGAACATGTATCTTTGATAGAGAGTTTTTGAGATGGCCAGTTAGCACTCCTGCTCTCCAGCAGTTACTCTGTTGTTGGATGGCAGTGGCTCTCCCTCTAGTGTTCAAAATGCTGGGTGTACATACTCCCATTGATACAATATGTTCCATAAATTGATTGCTTGCCAGTTGTGCAAACTGTAATATTCAAATCCCGTTGGCTTCTGGTATTCTGAAAGCTATTTAAACTCTTTAGTTGCATTTGAATTCCTGTCGAAACAGGCAAGTAAAACCCACGTGTCCATTTCCCAGCTAATGGTGACATATGGAACAGCCTGACCTTAAGCTGACATCTGTGGCTGTACTTTATATACAGCAAAACCCGTTCTGTCTTAAAGTGACCGGACAAGCTTTCGGCTTCATAACACCTCCCCCATTCAGAAAAGAAAAGAAACCCTCAGAATGAAAAGATGGCATCATTCTTTGTCCTCTAATTCTTAATCCCATTATTATGAAATACAAAGGTTACACCATTCATATTAATTCTGCACACTTATATAACACTGGAATAAGCCAAATCTTAACGAAACGTTTTCATTTAATTCCGCGATAACACATCAGCTATTACATTTTGGGACCAACAGCATGTACATTTTGTAAGTTTACAGTCAGTTACATAAGACTCAAATGCAATACTCTCATATTCTAGTCTTTAAATATTCCAAAAAATGCGAGAGGTTTGTCGTTGTGCACAACCATCTCCGACAATTTGTTTTATTCATATAAACCTTAAAATATTGTCAATCTAGTAAGAAATTTAATCATTCTTTTTCAATAATGGAGATTTTGTATTTTTTTTCTGGTGGATATTGAGATTTTTCGACAAGTAGTCAATTGGCCATTGAATTCCATCGTCATCGTTCTGTGTCAATACATCTCCGAGCCCTATACGCGAGGATCAAACACAACTTTCAAAGCGTTTCAAAATATTTGGTGTCACTAAACCTGATGTAGTAATTTATCCTGCTTTAAAATTCTCAAATGCCTGCTGGCATTGTTCTGTCCAACACAATTCTGTGTTCTTCCTTCGTAAATCCATCAGTGGCGCCAATATGCTGCTGAAGTTTGGAACAAACTTCCGATAGAATCCACTCAGGTTCCAAAAGAAAAGCGACTCTTTCTTCAAGGATGGTTGTGAAAATTCCTCAATCCCTTCGTTTTTATGTTCCATGGGGTCAACCTTCAATGTCCAATGTAATGTCCCAAGAACGTCACGTCTGCCTTCGTGAATTTTGCTTTCTTTAAGTTATTACCAAGTTTGCTTCTTGTAATCATTCAACATGCTCTGCCAACTGTAACGTGTGAGCTTTCAATCACTTGCTGAAGGTCACGGCATCATAAAAATAAACTGCACAATTTGTTCATCTGGCCACAACTCTGTTCCTGAGTTTTAAATGTGACTGGAGCATTATTCATTCACATGACTAACTTGATAACGCTTTTATCATATCCGGTATCTTTACCATGTATTTTAACTGACTCAACATTTATTTTTTTAAATTGATAGGCCCACTCAACCTAGCTTAGAAGGGATTTCCTACCACTGGTGGAGATACTAATACGTCATCCTCACGGGAAATCATCAAAGTTTCAGAGTTTTTATCTGCCACCTGCTTCACTCTATGCTGTGCCCTCTTCAAGGACTATTTAGCTAACTCCCCTACTCCATCTAATCTCTCCCTCACTTCACGTACGTAATCCAACTGTGAGATCTCCGACTTCGGTTGTCAATCTTCATTTAATTAACTTCAAAGTGCCTCTCACGTCATGTACGAATATTAACACAAAGGAAGTAAACTGAATAGATTTATATGGGACATCTCTAATGGCAAACAATTTAATGGGACACTTTTATCACCATTTTTTGGGTAATCCTGACAGTCCGCTGTTAACACGGTCTTCAGTGTCTGATGCCAACTTTCCAAGGCTCCCTGGGATTTAGGATGGTCCCCATCTGGTTTAAAGTGCTGTTTATCTAAGCTATCCATGACTCCCTAAAACAGCGAACCAGTAAAATGAGACCCTTGGTCTGAATGAATCTGCCTGGGTAGGCAACAGTGGGAAAAGAAAGCTACCAACTCCTCCACCTCCCTTTTTGCCTTAACACTCCATAATGGAATTGCCTCTGGAAATCTAGTAGACACATCCATTATGGTCAGCAAATTGGTGGGAGTTTTTTTTTGACAGATCTGTCAAGCAGCACAGATATAACCTGCTCAGTCTGGTTTTTGACAGGTCTCCATGTGGAGATGGTGCTGTTGTGGAAATGTCACTGGATTACTAATCCAGACCAGGTTAATGGTCTGGCAGCGGGTGGAAGTTAAAGACAATTAATAAAATCTCGAGATTTAATATCTGGTGTCAGTAACAGTGACTTTGAAGCCAATATCGATTGTGAACAGAATTTCCTTCTCCAATGTAGTTTTAAGAAGTGAATCTCCCGTGATTTCCTGGGCTGGCCTAAAACTGACATGTGATAAACATTTCAATTGTCTCTGAAACGGTCAATCAAGGGACTCATTTGTATCAAACGACTCCGAGGTCTGAAAGGATGAAACCGGACAGAACACCCGGCCTCAGCATCAGTGTTGGAAAAGGGAATGGGAACACAGTCCTGTCGGCTCTGCAGAGACCTCCTTCCTAACATCTGAGAGCTTGTGACAACATTTACCGAGCTTTCCCACAGACTGCACAGAAACAGCGGGAAAGGAGTAGGTCATACAACACATTGAGCCTTCCCCATTCTTGTTCATGGAAAAAAATCTCAATGCACTTACCCCACATGATGTACATATCCGTTAATGTGAGTAACCTTGGGAAGCTATAAAATAGGAAGTGCAGTAGTACGTTTGGTCCATCGAGTTTGCCAACCAATTCAATGTAATGATGGTTGGCCCTTCATTTCCACACCATACTCCTGCTCTCCCATCATCCCTTTACTGTCTCTAAATCCTTAGTTATAATCAGTGTCTTGGTTTGCAGGTGCGAGCGAATTCCCCAGGTTCCCCAGACAATGAGTACAGCCAGTTATTCTCATCTCAATACAGTGTGACCTGTATGTATCTAATACGGTGGCCCCTTGTTTTAGAAGTCCCCGCGAGGGGAATTATCATCCCTGCTTCCAATCTGTCTCGCCCTGTCAGAGTTTTGTGTATTTCACTGAGATCTCCACTCATTTTCCGAAACCCCATGGAATACTGAGCCAGTCATCCCAAACTCTGCTCCTACAACAAGCCCGTCATCCCAGAGATCAGTCTGCTCATCCTTCACTGCTCTCCCTCAATGTCTGGTTTGTCCTTTATTAGGTAAGGAGACCAACACCGTCCACAATACTGCACAATTTTCGAGATGATGTCTCACCAAGGCCCTGCACAGCAGCAGTAAGACACCCTTTCTCCTGGACTCACATCCCCCTGAAATGAAGGTCAGCACACCATTTATCTTCTTTACTGCTTTCTGTTTCTGCAATATTACTTTCAGTGACTGGTGTACAAGGAGATGCAGATCATTTTCAGTGTAGCAGCTCCCCACTTGGTGGGTCTGTGTACACTGGGCAGCGTGCCAATACCATTCCTAGTATTGACTTCTGGTTGCAGAACTCACTGCGCTGCATGGGCCTCAGAAGTTTATGCAGAAGGAAACAACAAAAAGGAGCATACGTCCATTTGTAGATCAACATGTTTCAACCAATCCCTTTCAAATGGTAGCCTGTCAATTTATCATTTCCATCAAAGGACACACCATCACCTTAATCCACATTGTTCTCCATCTGTCACGTTTTTACCCATTCACTCCACTTGTCTTACCCTTCTCAGTGCTTTTTTTACATCCTCCTCACCCACTCACAATCCCACATCCGTTAGTGCTGGCAGCAGGCTGGGATATATTGTATCTGATTCCAGCAACCGAATGTTTAAAGGGCATTGTGAACAGCTGGGCCCCAAACACCGATCCCTGCGACACCTCAGCAACCGTCCTCTGTTAATTTCTATTTATTTATTTCGTGAATCTCAGAGTCACTGGATAGGCCAGCATTCATTACCTGTCCCTAGTTGCCCTTGAGAAGGTGGTGGTGAGCTGCCTTGTTGAACGCTGCAGTCTACCTGCTGTGGTTGACCTCCAATGCCATTAGGAAGTGAATCCCAGGATTCAGACCCAGTGACCGTGAAGGAGCAGTGATAAATTTCCAAGTCAGGATGGTGAAAGGCTTGGAGGGAACCTGAAGATGATGTCATTCCCATATATCTGTAGCCCTTGTCCTTCTAGGTAGACATGGTCGAGAGTTGGGAAGATGGTATCTGAGGATCTTTGTTGAATCATTTCATTGCAGCATGTAGATAGTAAAACACTGCTGCTGCTGCTGAGCATTGATGGTGGAGCATTGTGGGTGAAGAGACAGTCAAACTGGCTGCTGTTTCCTGGATGGTATAAAGCTTCTTGTGTGTTGTTGGGGCTGCACTCATCCAGGCAAATTGGGAGTCTTCTATCACACCTCTGACTTATGCATTGTAGATGATGGACAGCCTTTTGGAAGTCAGGATGTGAGTTACTCGCCGCAGTATTCCTAGCTTCGTACCTGCTATTATAGTTACTGTGTTCATGTGGCGAGACCAGTGAGTTTCTGAGAAATGATTATCCACCTGGAATCTGATACTGGGGGATTCAGTGATAGTAACATCATTGAATGCCAAGGGGCAGGTTAGATTGTATTTTATTGGTGATGGTCATGGTCTGGCATTCGTGTGGGCTGAATATTACTTGCCACTTGCCAGCCTGGATACTGTCCAGCTCTTGTCGCGTTTGAACATAGACTGCTTCAGTATCTGAGGAGCCACAAATGTTGCAGAACATTGTACAATCATTGGCGAACATCCCCACTTTTGACCTTAAAACGGAAGGAAGGTCATTGATGGAGCAGCCCTGAAGAAGTATTCGGTCACTGCTCCAGGGACTCCTACAGACTTGGAGCTGAGTTGACTGACCTTTATCAACCATGATCACCTTCCTATGTGTCAGGTATGCATCTAACCAGCGGGGAGTTTTCCTCTGATACCCATTGATTCCAGTGTTGCTAAGGCCCATTGATACCACACATAGTCGAATGCAGCCTTGATTTAAAGGGCTATTGCTCTCACCCCACCTCTGGAATTCAGCTCTTTTGTCCATGTTTGAACCTCGGTCATGAAGTCAGGAGCTCAGAGGCCCTGGTGGAGCCCAAACTGGGCGTCATTGACCAGGGTATTGCTGAGCAGGTGCTGCTTAAAAGCACTGAGACCTTACACCACTTTACTGATGATCGAGAGTAGACTGATGGGGTGGTAATTGGCCGGATTGGATTTGTTCTCCCTTTTATATACAGGAGATACTTGGGGTAATTTTCCACATAATCAGGAAAAGCCATTGTTGAAACAGTATTGAAACAGTTTGGCTCGGGGAGTGGAAAGTTATGGAGCACAAGTTTTCAGTACTATTGCCAGAATGTTGTCAGAGTATGAACCCTTTGGAATATCCAGTATCTCCAACCGTTTCCGGATCTCGCATGGACTAAAATGAATTGATTGATGACTGGTAACTGAATTGCTGATGATCACTGGAGGAGGCTGAAATGCATCATCCACTCAGCATTTCTGATTGAAGATTATTGCGAATGCATCAGCCTTATCTTATACACTGAAGTGCTGGGCTCTTCCATCATGGAGGAAGGGGTTATTTGTGGAATCTCTTCCCCCAGTGAATTGTTTAATTGTCCCCAACGTTTCTCGACTAGCTGTGGCAGGACTGCAGAGCTCAGATCTGAACCGTTGCTTGTGGAATCACTTAGCTCTGTCTATCACTGACTGCTTATGCTGTTTGGCGAACAAATAGTCCTTTCTGGTGGCTTCACCAGGCTGACACCTCATTGTCAGGTATGCCTGGTGCTGCTCCTGCCATCCTGCACACTCCATTGAACCAATGTTGATCCTCTGGATGGATGGCAATTGTTGCGAAGGGGAGATGCCAGGCAATGATTTTATGCGGGAGTACAATTCCACTGCTATTGATGACCCACAACACGTTATGGACATCCAGATTTGAGCTGTTAGATCTGTTCGAAGTCTGCCCTATTAAGCATCGTGATCATACCACCCAAAATGGTGGAGGTTATTCTCAATATGCAGGTGTGACCTTGTCTCTACAATGACTATGCAGTGGTCACATTTACCGATACTGTCATGGACGGATACTTCTGCAACTGGCAGATTAGTAAGGCTGTGGTCAAGTATGTATTTTCCTCTTGCTGGTTCCTTCATCACCTGCCGCCAGTTATATCCTTTAGGACCCGGCCAGCTGGATCACTAATGCTGTAGCTGAGATACTGCTGGTGGTGAACATTGAAATCCTCCACCCAGAGTACATATTGCGTACGTGCTACCCTCAGTGCTTCCTCCAAATGTTGGTCAGCATGGAGAAGTACTGATTCATCAGTTGAGAGAGGCTGGTACATGGTAATCAGCAGGAGGTTTCCTTTCTCATGTGCAAACTAATGCCATGAGACTTCATGGGTTACAGAGTCACTGATGAGGACTCCAAGAGCAATTCCCTTCCAACTGTATCCCACTGTACCGCCACTTGTGCTGTGTCCGAGCTGCTGATGAGACAGGAGATATCTAGGGAAGGCAATGGGGAGTCTGGGACATGGTCATACTCACAGAATCATACCTTTCATAAAATGTCAGGCGATTACATGACAAGTCTGTTTATTTCTATTCCCTGTTTCTTGCCAGCTGTCCCATTCTAGAAACATGTCCATATATTAACCCCAATCCACTCAGATTTGATCTCGAAAATTGGGCTTGGAGCTTTACCAACATTTTTCTAAAAATCAAAATGTTTTACATCCATTGCTTCTCTTTTATTTGTCTCCCAGTCTGTTTCTCAAACATAATTCCCATTTCCTAAATCTATGTTAATGTTGTCTATGACTATTACTTTCAGCCACAATAATTTCTGCTGAACCATTTACTTACTATGTTTATTGTTCCATGTACTCTATCATTTTCCCACACCAGACTCAGTTTTCCTTGTATTGTTAGAAAGCTCTGTGAAGACAGAACTGAAGTAGTAGCTTCATAGTTCTGCCATTTCCCTGTTCCCCATTCTCCATTCTCTGGTTTCAAACTGTAAGGAAACTGCACTTGCTTTCTCATATTCCTCACATTGACATGATTTACATGCTAATACAGTTCACTCTTATAACCCTTATGAATATAACTCTTCAGAAATCCATCAATTCCTACCTTAAACTGTGAATAATTGACCTTCCAGACCATACACTCACAGCGGCATCGACTCTGTGGCCACAGAAATGCATCACAATCTATACTAGTCCCACTTTCCTACACCAGGCCCATAGTCTGAAATGTTATGACACTTCCAATTGCTCGTCCAAGTACTTTTTAACGGTTGTGAGGTGATCATTCCCCTCTCAGGAAGTAATCCCAGAACCCCACACCTCGAGGTGAAAAAATGTTTAAATCATCTCTGAACCTCAAACTTTTCACTTTAAAAGTGTGCTCCTTTGTTCTTGACCCTCTCACTAAAAGGAACAGCTGCTGTCTCTCCACCCTGTCTGTGTCGATAATAATCTTATTCTAATGAATGATTGACTCCTCAGCTTTCTCTGCTCCAAAGTAAACAACCCGAGCTTATCCAGCCTCTCTCTATAGCTGATATGCTCTATCCCAGGGAACGTCCTGGTGAATCTCCTCTGCACCCTCTCCAGTACAATCACATACTTCCTGGAATGTGGTTCCCGGGGCTACAAACAGTACTCCATTTTGTCCCGAACCAAAGCCATGTATTGCTCTCATAATCTACACCCTGATTAGGAAACGCTACACCCAAGGTCCAATTCTTAACTAGTCCATTAACCTGTCCAGGAGAAAGTGAGGAATGCAGATGCTGGAGATCAGAGCTTAAAAAATGTGATGCTGGAAAAGCGCAGCAGGTCAGCCAGCATCATAGGAGCAGCAGAATCAACGTTTCGGGCATAAGCCGTCTTCAGGAATCTGCCCGAAACATCGATTCTCCTGCTCCTTTGATGCTGCCTGAACTGCTGCGCTTTTCCAGCAACACGTTTTTAAGCATTAACCTGTCCAGTCACATTCAGGAATGTGTGGAGAAGCAAATTCTGAGCTTCCCAGTGTGCTCCCATTCATTGTGTCCTCCCCTGCCTGGTTCCTTCTCCCAAAGTGCATCACCTCATATTTATCAGGGTTACATTCCATCTGCCATTGATCTGCCCATCTGACCATTCCATCTGCATCTTCCTGTAACTTAAGACCTTCCTCCTCACTGTGAACCACCCAGCCAATCTTTATGTCAAACATACACTTACTTATCACACCTTCCCCACTCTCCACCTAGCCCCCTCCACATTCAGATCTATATTTTGTTATGAATAACACAAACAATAAAGGACACAACACTGATCTCTGTGGTACACCAGGGGACACTGATCTCCAGTCACACAGCCTTCTACCACCACTCTCTGTCTCCTGCTACTAAGACAATTTTCATTGTAACTTGTCAAGTTATCCTTTATATTGTGAGATTTTACTTTATTTTTCAGTTTCCCAGTTGGAGATTTGTCAAAGGCCTTCCTACACAACTAAATAATCGACCTCCTCAAACTAATTCAATCAAATCCATTGGATGTGACTCCCTCCTGATAAAGTCATGATGGTTATCCCTAATCAAACCTTGCAACTCTGATTGGAGTTTGACTTTCTCCTTCCCTATTTTATCCAGTACTTTCCTGATCAATGATCTAATACTGGCTCGTCTTTAGTTCCCTGGTCTATCTCTCCCACCCTTACTGTGAAGGGGAATCGTATTAGCAGTTCTCCCGTTCTCTGCCACCTCCCCGATGGTCAGATTCTAATTAAAATATTCAGTCAGGGTCTTTCCTCCTTTGACCCCAATAGCCTCCTGTAATACAACTTACTCAGACATGGAGATTGTTCCAAATTTGTACAGAACAAAACCTCAAATTCCTGCTCGTATTTTACATCAATCTGTTCAAGAGCTTCCTAGTCCATTTTCTTGAATTTTGTACCTGCATCCTCCTTCTCCCAGGTAAAATAGATGTGAAGATCTCATGTAACAATCCATCAATGTTCTCCAGCTTGACACACAGATTGCCCCTTTGGTTGCTAATGAACACTGCCTGTTTGCTGATTATTCTGTTCTAGTTGTCCGTGTAGAATATCGTGGGATTCTTCCTGATCTCGTCTACTTGTACTTCTTCATGTCCCTCTGTTATTCAGTCCTTTCGATGTTTCTAAGATTCACTACAATCAACTCCCATGTTTTGAAACTCGAGATTACAGGCTGAGTTTCCCCATCAGACAATCTTGCCATTTTACAGATTAATCTGGATAATACATTTTGAAGTTCCTCTGTAGTCAATATATGCTTTCTTAGATTGGGACTCCGAATGATACACAATATTCTACGTTTAGTCTCACCAACGCTCGATGCGACTGGTGCACGACATCCTCTATCTTTCATTTACATTCACATGAATGTAAACCTAATTTTTACTTTCCCATTTGCATATGTTCTTCCCAATACCTGTCGCTTTAATTTTTCTTATTAACTTGCTGTGTGAGTTATTTTTAAAAAGCTCATGAATATCCAACTATACGTAATCCAATTGTTCTTCGTTGCCTACGTCCACAAGAATCATCTTCAAACCATTCCAAAAATATGTTTTCCACTTCTGGTTTTCCTTTCATCGGTACATTCTCACACTCCCCAGTTATGTCATTACCTTCTAAATATCTCGTAGCATGATCTTTGTAATCGAGTCCAACAGATACCTGACTGCGGATGACAAGATAACTGGTCTGCAGTTCACCATTCTCCAAATTCATACTTTCTTAAACTGTTGGATAATATTTATAAACTTTGCCTTATCAAGATTGGCTAAATGCCTTTCGGGAATGTGTCGGAAAATAAAGTGAAAATCCTCGATGCATTCAACATGTCTATTGCTGCTTCCTCTGAAATTCTTGTATGAAGTACATCCAGTCTGTCAGATTTCTCAATGCTCAATCCAGCTTTCTTTTCAAAGATGACCTCAACACTGAGAAGACTGATGTTAGACTTAACTTACACAAGTCCCATGGTCACTTGGTATTTCTGGAAGAATTTCTGGATATTCTTCCATGACGATAGACACAAAGAAACTGTTTCTTTTCCCTGTGATTTCTCTGCTCTCTGCAATAAATTATTCTGAACGCACACCAACTGCTCCACATTTGGCCTTGTTTTTATTATTTTTTTCATACATCGATAGACTAATTTTAGCAGTCTTTCTGTTTTTCTTTCGTTTGCACGCTTTTCTCTTTCTGATTTTCTTCTCAGTTTCTTGGTCGTCCTTTGCTGAGTCCTACATTTCTCTGAATTCACTGGCTTACTGCAAAACTTGGCATTTTTCTAAGCTGCCTCCTTACATCTAATAGGTAGATGAAGGTGGGGTTGAAAGTGATAGTCGGAGAGGAGGGTGGACCAGTTTGATAGGAAGCAATGTGGACACATAGGAACATTCAAAAGGGCGTTTCTCATTTGGAAGGTTGGAGTGGGATAAGGTGGGATTAGGGGAAATGGAGGAATCCACTATGGTCCCCTATGTTTGGAGGGTGCCAAGGCAGAAGTGGAGGCTTTCTTCCTCCAGGCTTCTGGTGGATCCGGTTTGGCGATGGAGCAGGTCGCGGACCCTCATGTCCTTAGCAGAGTGGGAAGGGGAGTTAAAGTGCTCAGCCACAAGGTGATGGAGTTGTTCAATGTGGCTGTCCCAGAGATGTTCTATGAAATGACCCACCAGTTGACATCCTGCCTCGCCAATATAGAGAAGACCACACTGGGTTTAATGGATGCAATAGATAAGGCGTTCTGTCTCCCTTTGTCACCTATCATTTTCAACCCCACCTTCATCTACCTATCACAAACCCAGCTACCTCCCCCCTGCCGCACCCCCTTCTCAGAATTATCTCTCATCGTCCCTGGCCCATACGCTTCATTCCTGATGAAGGGATTATGCCCGAAACATCGACTTATCTGCTTTTAGTATGCTGGCTGACTGTGCTTTTCCAGTATCACACTCTTCGACTCTGATCGCCAGCATTTGTAGTCCCCACTTTCTCCTCACAACTTCAGGACTTGCATGACTCAGATTTATAACGGTTACTTCAAATAAAACAAAAACTGCCAGGAACTCAAACAGCATAAAAGAAAACCAATGCATTGTGGTCACTGTTCCCGAAACGTCCTTTACAGCAAAATTGTCAATTAGCTCTTCTCATCACTCAACACCAATTCCTTAATAACCTGATTCTCGAGCTCAGTGCTAGACATAATGTTCATGTAAACCATCTCACACCTGGTCATGAAATCCATTTTTCCCAGCATGAGCATTCAGTTGGGTTAACACAGTTTAGATATAATTTAAGCAGTACATTATTACTGAAGTAGCCATAAATGTGTATATTTCATTTCCTGTTTTATGACATGTCCAGCATTTGGACTGCAGCTTTGACTTTGATATATAACTCCCATCAACGTTTGCTCCTCCTTGCTGTTTTTGCTCTCCACCTTACTAGATTCTGTGGAATCTGACCGATATGGGTTCTGGGGAGATTGATGGTAGAGATCATCTCGCCACATCATTTATGATCCTCTCAAACTTTAACTTCTCCAGATCTCCCGTTATGCTGATGGAGAAGAGAAGGACAATGATCTTCCCACAATACTCTGTATTCGCCCAGAGAGCTGAGACTGCTCTAACCTGGGTGGGAACTTTGCATCAGGCTGGTAAAGTGATGATGCTGCGGTACAGAGAGATCACATTTGAAGTAGTGTGTACAGAGTTAGCCTCTTCTATGAAGAAAGAATGTTGTTATTTTGGAAGCAGCTCAGAGATGGTTCCCTCAACTGATTCCTGCAATGAATGTGCTAGCTTATAACGAAAGGATGATCAGGTTGACCTAGTAGCCATTGGTGTTTAAAAAACTCAAAGATGAACTTATTTGAACAAGTGAAGTGAATTACACAGATAGTGGAGGAATCCATTCCATTCTCCATCCTGTTACACAGGAATAACAGGAGGATGCTCAGGCCTTCGATAGTGTTACACCTAAACAAGACGAGGCTATTCAGTCCCTGGAACCTGACATACATTTACAGAAGGAGGCCAATCAGCCACTTGAGCCTATGACAGTAGGCCATGCTGCACCAGTATCCTGTTAAACAGCAACAGGATCAGTCAATTCAGCCTCCTCAAGTTTGTAACATAGGAACTGGAAGAGGTCACACAGTGACTGGAGATTGTTACACTGGGATAACAGGAGGCCATTCAGACCCACGGAGACTATTGCAAGGGAATTGGATACGGATAAGAACTATCTGAGACTTCTTTCATGAGAAAGGAAGAGGTAATTTAGACACGTGTCTGTAGTATGGGAACAAGAGAAGACCAATCAATCCCTCGGTCCCATCTCCGGGATACATGAGGAGACCGTTCAGCATATCCACCTGTTATGGTAAAGTATGAGAAGACCCATCAGCCAATCAAAATGTTACACAGCAACAGGAAGATTCCATAATCTCCCAATCCTCTAAAGCATCAACAGGAGGAGGTCATTGTGGCCTTGGAGGTGGCAACATGGGAACACCAGAAAGACGTCAGTCCATTGAGTTTGTACACCAGCAGGATGATGACTCCATTCAGCAACACTTGGCTCTTACACAGCAGTTGGAGCAGATCTCTTAAAGCCTTGTGCCCATGGAACAGGAATTCAAAGAAAACGTGAATGTTTGTGAAAGGGAAGAACTTGAAGAAATGTTATGCATCAGGGACTAAAGTGTAACAATAAACTATTGTAATTTAAGGCAATTGTTTAGAGTCCATTGTTCAGGACATTTGCAAACTCAAACCACAATCGTTAGAATCAACATGGTTTTATGAAGGCTAAATCGTGTTTGAATTGTTTGCTTGTGTTATTTGAAGATGTCACAAACAAGGTGGATAGTGGGAATCCTGGAGATGGAACATATCTGATCTTCCTGAAGGCATCGGATATGTCGCTTCTCCAAAGAGTAAATGGTAAGATCAGACAACATGGGTTTAGGAGTAATTTATTAGCTTGGATGGAGGATTGGTTATCCAACAAAATATATTCAAGTGGAATAAATGTGTCATTTTCTTTTGGCAAATGCAATTTGTGCCATTGATCTCAGTACTCATGCCTCAAGCATTTGCAATCATTGGTATTACTGTACTCGGTTGACGGGAGAGAAAATACAATGCCACATTTTCAGATGACACTAACAGCGGTGGGAAATTACTTCGGAATGATGACACAAGAGATTTTAAAACATATGGATAGGTGGCGTGAATGGTCCAACATTTAGCAAGGAAAATTAAAGTGAATAAATATGGAGCTATTCAAGTTGGCCAGTATAATAGAAAGACAAATTATTATCTAAATGGAGAGAAAGTTCAAAGTGTTTAGGTGCAGAGGGATCTGGGTATCTGCTTGCATATCACAGAAAACCTGCCTGCAGGTACTGCAAGTAATGAGAAATGCAAGCATAATTTTAGTGTTTATTTATAAAAGGATAGAGTAGAAAGGTAGGGAGTGTTGGTGTAGCTATGCAAGGTATTAGTGAGGCTGTAACTGGAGTACAGTTTGGGTGTCCTGCAGAATGTGGTATTTCCATTGGAGGCAATTCAGAAGAGCTTCATTAGATTGATTCAATATTTCAAGTATTTGTCTTCTGAAGAGTAATTGAGAAGTTTAGGCCGATACTCTCGTGTTTATAAGAATGAAAGGAGATCTCATTGAGTTCTGTAAAATGGTAAAAGTAATTGCAAGTTTAGCTGTGGAGTGGATTTTTTTTCCATGTGGCGCAATCTACAATAAGAGCCTAGAGTTTTAGGGTGGAGAGATGGCAGGAAAGTGGAACAGAGGACGCGTTGACATCAGCCTCATCGAGGAGTTGGATTCCTCACAGATGCTCTTTGTTCTTATTCAACTCTTCGACTGTGTTGCCCAGGAATGGGGGAGGCACTGGAAGCAGGCACTCAAGATAAATCATTTAGAAAGAACGTTACCAGTCGGGTCACAAAGTGACTAGCGCAGGGTTCTCAACTATTTACAGACTATATTAATGATCAGGAGGCTGGAAAAGATACACAGATGCTGTGTTTGGTGATGTCCATAAGACCATAAGACTTGGGGTGGAAGTAAGGCCATTCGGCCCATCAAGTCCACTCCACCATTTAATCATGGCTGGTGGGCATTTCAACTCCACTTACCCGCATTCTCCCCGTAGCCCTTAATTCCTTGTGACATCAAGAATTTGTCAATCTCTACCTTGAAGACATTTAGCGTCCCGGCCTCTACTGCACTCCGCGGCAATGAATTCCACAGGCCCACCACTCTCTGGCGGAAGAAATGTCTCCGTATTTCTGTTCTGAATTTACCCCCTCTAATTATAAGTCTGTGCCCACGGGTCCTAGTCTCCTCACCTAACGGAAACAACTTCTTAGCGTCCACCCTTTCCAAGCCATGTATTATCTTGTAAGTTTCTATCAGATCTTCCCTTAAACTTCTAAATTCTAATGAATACAATCCCAGGATCTTCAGCCGTTCCTTGTATGTTAGACCAACCATTCCAGCGATCATCCGTTTGAATCTCCGCTGGAGAAGCTCCAGTGCCAGTATGTCCTTCCTGAGGTGTGGGACCCAAAACTGGACACAGTACTCCAAATGGGGCCTAACCAGAGCTTTATAAAGTCTCAGTAGCACATCGCTGCTTTTATATTCCAACCCTTTTCAGGTGAATGACAACATTGCATTTGCTTTCTTAATCACGGACGCAACCTACTTGTTTACCTTTAGAGAATCCTCAACAAGTAATCCCAGATCCCTTTGTACATCGGCTTTATGAATTTTCTCACCATTTAGAAAGTAGTCCATGCTTGTATTCTTTTTTTCCCAAAGTGGAGGACCTCGCATTTGCTCATATTGAATTCCATCAGCCATTTCCTGGACAACTCTCTCACACTGTCTCGATCCTTCTACAGCCTCCCCACTTACTCAGTACTACCTACCTGTCCACCTAACTTCATATCATTGGCAAACGTCTCTAGAATGCCCCCAGTCCCTTCATCCAGGTCATTAATATAAAACGTGAATAGCTGCGGCCCCAATACTGAACCCAGCGGGACACTGCTTGTCACCGGCTGCCATTCCAAAAAAGACACTTTTATCCCAACTCTCTGCCTTCTGTCAGTCAGCCAATCCTCAATCCATGCCAGTAGCTCATTTCGAATACCATGGGCCCTCACCTGACTCAGCAGCCTCCCGTCTGGCACCTTATCAAAGGCCTTTTGGAAGTCTAGTGACCACATTCACGGGGTTTCCCTGGTCGAACCTACTTGTCACCTCTTCAAATAATTGTTATGTCGCTGTGATAATCAAAAGATGAAATTATCAAAAGAGGTTGGAGAGTCTGCAAATAGATTCAGAGAGGTAAAGACAATAGATAATAGTTTGTCAGGTGGAATTTAAGATGATATAACCAGTCATTCCATTTACAGGAATAATGGAAGGCAGTATGTTTTTTTAAATGGAGAGGGATTACAGGACTTTATGATACTGTTTACTGGGTAGTTCGCTCACATCCGTTCAGACATCGGAGGTTTTGCTCCATCCCTGATCCTCAGTTTCCAGACACTCAAAGTGACCCGATTGGTCCCCGTACACATGGAATACATTGATGTGGTTGATTGGTGGTGGGGATGGTGTTTTGAAACGTGCATCAAGGGTCGGCCTTTATCCAAGATATATTCATTTCTTTCTACGTGGAGTCCCGATGACGATGGGAATGGCTGACTGCTTCTGAATGAAGAAGCCATGACTGCTGCCAGGACAGTGGGTATTCACCATCATGATGTACGATGCATTGGTACACTGTAACAATAAAAAAGAGATGGAGCTCCTTCAGTTCCTCTACCTCTTCCCATTGTCATGAGTACTTTGCAGATGCCATATACACCATCGGGAATCCCACTATACTGGATACACCCGGCAGCTCCCTGCTGAGGGAGAAACGATAGATTTACCTCATCCACCAAATATATGCTCCATCACTGAATGGTGACATTGATGTTGAGATACTGGGAAATGACGGACATGTCACCAAGTCCTGCCTTGAAAGTTCTGGATCATAGAAGCTGAATGAAACAGTGACACTAACATTGACTGGCAGCACCATCCTCCCCCTGGTGTGAAGCTGCAGGTCGAGCTGGAGGAGGTGACATCGCTCTGTGACAAGCTCCTTGTTCAGTCAGGGTCCCCTCACACTCTGCTCATGGGTTATGTGAAGCTTCGAAAGCTGTTCCTGGAAAACCCGGGGTGGATACAGCAGGTCCCTTTCCCCACACACACTCACTGCATGGTTTCAGAGATTCCCCTCTCTGCAGCCTCTGCTCCATTTGTTGTTCATGTTATCGGCCCAGATGCTGTATAACAGTACCAGGCTCCATCCAGAGTTGGGTCACCAAATCCTCAGATCTCCCTGAATGTCTGAGGCAGCTCACAGCACAACCTCCGTCAAACCAGCCCCAGCCTCTCCACTAACTTTTCAATTACAGGAGTCAGTCAGAAACCCCTCGGCTACAAGGTTTTGTGGACCAGACTAGATCCCCCTAGAATATTTTAAGACGGCCACTTAGACCCAAATCTTTCCTTATTTTGAATATAGATGTGAAATGTGCGTTCCAGATACGTTGTGACTGGTCAAACCACTCGACATTAAGCAAAATATAATCTATTAAAATGCTTTAGTTAAAATACAATCAAGGAAAGAACATTGTGGGATAGCTTATATGTTGGAACACTTACACAAACAATAGTAACCGTACTTTCTTGGTTTACATGCTTGGCACAAAATATATTCAAATACAGATCCTTACAGCAGTTTTCCAATCCAGGGGGAAACAACATTAACAGAGATCTCAGTGAAAAGCAGCTCGGGATCATATATTTAAACTTCCAACGCTTTTGGGATACCGAGCTGCTTCTGAATGCTTCAGCTAAAAGCAAAATTAGAAACCCTGGTCTGGGAGAGCTTGCCACTGCCCTTCCATTGTTACCAACAATTTAATGAAACCTAAAGGCTTTCTCAGTTATTTACTTAAACAGTTTTCAAACAGCAGTTCTGCACCTCTGCCTTTAAAACCTCACTTCAAACAAAAACAAGAGAAAATCAACTTTTTACAGTGATAGTATTCTCACAATTCCATCTTTAATAAAATAATCCATCAATATACAAAGATGGATTCATTTTAGACCTCCTAATCTTCCTCTATTAGCAGACTGAAATGCGGTACGGTGGCACAATGGTTAGCACTGCTGCCTTATAGCGCCAGAGACCCGGGTTTAATTCCTGTGTGGAGTTTGCACGTTCTCCCTGTGTCTGCGTGGGTTTCCTCCGGGTGCTCCGGTATCCTCCAATAGTCCAAAGATGTGCAGGTCAGGTGAATTGGCCATGTTTCCACACTGTAAGTAATCTAATCTAATCATATATATTACATTGACTCTGAGCATACAAATGTTCACAACTAGTTTCGATTTCAGGCATTTTACTCCTGCCACAGAATGACTTTGTCTTTCTTCATTCAGGTCTCCACAACGTGTCAAAACGTAGGTTTTTCTCGCCCTGTCAACTGTATTTTTTCGAATTGTTTGGCAGCAATAATAAGCTCAATCGAAACAGACAGGCATTTTTCTCCCTAAACTTCTCCAAGACCTTTAAGGGGTCACGATCAGTGATAAAGATTTGTCTCGTGTATGTTATTCGCAATTTCAATGCTGAAATGTTGTAAAACCAACGCCAAGCTCAAAGCCTCCTTCCCCATTGTGGAATAAATCTGTTAATGTTTCCACTGGACACTCCAACCACACATTACATAATGGAGCTTTCCTCATCTCTCCAATACTCCTTCTGAATGACATAGCTCCTCATGTCTCACCATAAAGGAGTTACATGCTTCTGTACCTCTTAATGCTCTAATCTCTTTACGTGCTACTCCTGGCCTATGCCAGTAAACCTTCCTCTCACAGGTATTTGTTTTAAGAAGATCTCGCACATTCTTCTCATTCTCTCACAGAAACCAAACTTTGATTTCTGAACTCAATCATCATCATCATCAGCCATTTCAGCTTCTAATCTTGCCATTGTTTCTCTCTGCTCTTCCACACGAGTTCTCAAGACTGCAGGAAGTGAATTGTTGAACTTCTCCATAATAAGAATCTCTCGAAGTGTATCATAGGTTTGTTCTGTTTTTAATACCCTTACCCACCTATCAAAATTACTTTGTTTGACCCTTTCAAACTTAATGTGCGTTTAACCAGGGACCCTTTTTTATATTCCTGAAATGCTCTCTGTCGGCTTCTGGCCCAAGCTCATATGCACTTCAGACGGCTTTCTTCACCACCTCATACTGGCCAGATACCTCCTCCAATAGCGATGCATATACCTATCAGCTATGTTTGGAGCAACTAAATCCACATGGTCACTAGCCACTGCATAGGTTTAGCCACTTCCTCAAATGAAATTCAAAAGGCTTCAACATCCTTCTCAGCAAATTTAGATAATGCCTGGATGTATTTAAACAGAACCCCAGCAGGCCATTGGCTACTACAGGGTTGCTCAACCTCACTATCCTCCTCATCCAGCCTACAGTTTACCTTCATCTCCACCTTCTATGTCAACTTTCCTCTTGAATTACTAACTGTTGAAGTTGAAACTCTGCTTTTCTTATCTCCTTTTCTCTCTTTCTTCTTCATTGCCTTTTCGTTTATCTCTACTTTTCATCATAATTCAAACTGTTTCAATTCCTTCTCATGTTCAAAGTGCCTCATTTGAAATTGAATTTTAGCCATTTCCACAGTGTCTGATGGCGGTTCAATAAAATGAAATTGCCGAGCGAAAGCTGGAATTATCTCTCATTTTCTCACAGACAAACGCAACCCCGACTCCAGCTTGTCTGTCAATTTCTACAGCTTTGCCTTCATTACCTTTTTTAAAAGCCCCAACTTTACTTCTACCACACCCAGAGAACTCTTAGTGACTGAAAGAATCTTTATTCACAAAACACTATTTGATACCAACCGAATTCAACATCTGCAACCAAAGACACGAACGACTATTATACGCGATCTTTGAACCCAATAGCCTCCTGGTGCATTCTCTCCAGTGTCTGCATGGGCTTATTCTGGATACTCTGGTTTCCTCCCATAACCCAAAGATGTGCATGTCTGGTGTATTGGCCATGCTAAATTGTTCGTAATTTTCTGGGATGTGTGGGTTAGATCCTTTAGCCGGTGTAAATATGTCATAACATGGTAGAGGAATGGGTCTGGGCAGGTTACTCCTCGGAGGGTGGGTGTGCACTTGTTGGGTCGAATGGCCTGTTTGCACACAGTATGGATTGTAATTCTGAACCCAATTTGGTATTATCGATTTAGAACCAGTCAAGAGTCCACAGTTTACTATAGACCAACCAGACTGTCTCAGACTAGTTTAAGAAGGTAGCTTGAAATCCAACCTTTTCTTATTTTAAAGGTAGATTTGAGTTGGGTGTTCCAGATGTGATGCTATTAGTCAAACTACTCAGCATTAAGCAAAACACAATATATTTAAACACTCTAATGAAAATCCCAACAAAATGAAGAGGAATTTAGAATAACTTAACTATTGGAAACCGTAACTGAATGATGGATACAGTACCTTCTACAAATGAACTGTTCCAATTTATTAACATCACCTAAACCCAGGGCAGCTCCATACGTGGCATGGTGGCGCTGTGGTTAGCACTCCTGCCTCAATGTGCCAGAGATCCGGGTTCAATTCCGACCTCAGGCAACTGACTGTGTGGAGTTTGCACATTCTCGCCGTGTCTGCATGGGTGCTCTGGATTCCTCCCCACAGTCCAAAAATGTGCAGGTTAGGTGAAGTGGCTATACTAAGTTGCCCGTAATGTTAGGTGAAGGGGTAAATATTGGGTAATGGGTCTGGATGGGTTGCTCTTTGGCGGGTCGGTGAGGACTTGTTGGGCAGAAGGGCCTGTTTCCACACTGTAAGTAATCCAATCTAATCTGAACACCACTCCCCGGCAAAAATGAGCATTCAGACATGCATTCTTGCATACAGTTCTCCAATCCGGGAGGAAACAGTTTCAGAGAGAATACCATCGAGGGATAATTTACTAAAACTTCCAACCCTTCTGGGACACTAAGCACCTGGTAACTGTTACACCTACAAGAAAAAAAACTGGAAAGCCTGTCTATGCGAGCTGGCCATTATTACTACTGTTTATTAAAAACACAAAAACATTATAAGTTGTTTATTTGAGCCGTTTTCAGTAGGCAGTTTGCCTTTAAGATATCTTTCTTTAAAAAAAGAGAAAATAACCTTTTTTTAAAAAAAAAGTGACACAATTTAGATGTCTGGTCCTTTACTGAAGGGGCCTCCTCATGTTACTGAGAGCAAGGTCACCTGCGAGGGGCAAACACAGATAAAGACCAAGTTACAAGGATGTGTCTCATAACTTCTTAAACACGGCTGTCCATGGACCATCACTTGGGATATACAGGGAAGGTAACAACAGCTTGACACATCCCATTTCATTATTGCTGAGCTACACAATTCCAGCACTCGATACACTAGGGAGCCAAAACCCAAGGCCAGGGAAAGATACAGAGGGTCAGAGAGATTCACAGTAAAGACAGAAACAGACAGTTAATTAACTGAAAAGATGTTGTGGAAATATGGGGAAAAGACAGGGCAGTGGGACTAACTGCAGAAGTAAGATCTTCGAGAGTAAAATTATAAGAATGAGAACATTGAATAAAGGCATTGTCAGATCAGCTAAAATGGTTTGTTACATCAAATTCTGAATCTGCTTCACAGAACACCACAAACAACATAAACTGGGACAAGATGACAACCCAGCGTGGAGGACTCTGCAGACCATGATAGTGTGTTGCTCAGGAAACTACACTATCTGCCCAGCATGAGAGTATTGCAAACGTTACTATCATATTACTGCCTACAATGGGAAGGTTTGCTCTCCTCTGTGTGTGTGTGTGTGTGTGTGTGTGTGTGTGGTTGAATGCGAAACTCATTGTTTGAGAAGGAACACACATGGAGGAAACTATTTTAAAAACGAACAACTGGCAAGCTTTTTGTTAATTGACAGAGTGAACGAGAGACGTTTCATGGACAGATGCGGTAAACTGTTTGAGAATGTTTAATTAAAGTCATTGCCAGACATAACAGCAATATACATCGGCTTATTCATGAATGACAGATGGATGGGAGTCTGGTGTGAGTTCGAATCAGATTTGCTTGGCAGGTTTGAAGCCCGGAGCAGCAGTAGCAGATTATTGGCTTCATTAAGACTGTACATCATAGCTCAAGATTCAAACAGCAGATGCAGTAAAACAGTGAGATATATTGTGGTGTGGTGAGTATTTCAAGTTAGAAATGGTCAGGGAATGGTGTCAAGATTCAGCTCATGGTCAAAGGGATGTCCCACAGTTGTGACTTGTCTGCTTCAGCCGCAGACATTAGCCAAGGATGGGATGGAAACAGTGGAAGGAAGTGGAATTTGTAACCAGAACAGTAGACAGTGACCTGCATGCTCTTAATATTTAAATAACAAAGGCAATGATGCAATGCATTGTGGTTCTCCACTGAAACTGAGTAGGTCAACATAGAGACCCATGAGTAACAATGTCAGAGCGGAGAGGTAGACAGTAATTGAACACCTTCATTGATGTAGTTAGTCGTGGTCTGTAGAGTAAATATCTGGATTAAGAGTTTCAACAGGAACAATAATAGTGGCAGGAAGTGTAGACTATATGAAATAAGAATAATACAGTCATAATTGGTTTATAGAAAACAAAATCTGGAAAGTGACGCTTACCAGGAAGACCAACGATAGCCAGGAAGGGATAATAAAAGTATTGAATAATGAGATGAGCATAATAGATCTGCGATGATAATGACAACAAATCAAATGCAGAAAGATACCAAACATAATTGGATAAGTGCCTGTCTATTGTTGTAATATTCCGGTCTAATATTCTCAGATTCTGATCCATTGTTGAAACATTCCAGTCTAATGTTCACATATTCTGATCCATTGTTGGAATATTCTAGTCTACTCTTCTCAGATTCTGATCTATTGTTGGAACATTCCAGTCAAATGTTCTCAGAGTTTGATCTCCCTTCCCCCTTTCTCTGGAGCTGTTGATCCCTCACAGTGCTGTCGGTGATGCTCCCGCTCATGTTATGGGATAACACAATGAACGGCGCCCATTTATCATTAAAAGATGGAAACCCTCCACTGGGATAATTAGAATTCATGGAGACTGGCATTAAACAATCACTGAACAAATAGTCTCAGTTAACCAGTTCCATGCATTTCTTTTCATATCACTATAAAAGGGAACATTTACTGTGTATGGATGGAATGGATGAGGGTTGCTGACGGATGGACCATAATCCTTTCAATGTTTTTAATGTTTTTTGCCTTGTATATGAGAGTATTAACAGAACACTGCAGGGGTATATATATGTTACACTCTGTCTATGAAAGGAAGCAGTTATAAAATAACAGATCGTCTGCATAAAAAAACGTCGGCTGGGCAAGTTTATAGATACCTCAACACAAAGTTTGGTGCTTATTGACCAGTGTGACGCGACTCCTGGTTTTAATGTCCTGTTATCAAATCTTTTCTTAATCTTGAGACAGAGCATTGTTGCTGCTATTCAGGAACAGGCCGAAGCAATTCTGTCTCTATGGACCTCTTACAGAGGGATAAGAGAAGACCATTCAGCTCATATTAGCCTGTTGTTACTTGAAAGGTGGAAAGCTGGAATATTTGCATATTTTCTCAAAAGAATCATTCGGAACAAAGGGATGTGTCGCTGCAGCTGTATGCAGTGTTACTGAGAGGTCACCTGGAGTAAATACTGTTGTTTGTGTTTCTGTAACTGAGAAGGGATGGACGTCCATTAGATATAGTTCAAGGGCTGCTTGTAATCACCGGTTTGCTGTGTCATTTAATGTCTCGGGTCTGTTGCACAGGAACAGGAGGAGGCCATGAAACCTCTCGAGTGTGTTATAAAAGAACAGGAGGAGGCCATTAAAGCTCTTGAGTCTATTACAGAGGCAAAGGAGGAAGTCATTCAGCCTTTCCAGTCTATTAAGGAGGGACAGGAGGAGGCCATTCAGCCTCTCAAGCCTGTTCCAGAGGGGCAGGAAGTGTCTATTTAACTTTTCAATCTGTTACACAGAAATATTAGTTTTACAATTGTTGTGAAATAGGAAAGACCTGATGTAAACATTCAATTTCTAACTTTGACTAAGGCCAATTTTAAAAGTGTTAGGTGAGCCCTGTGAAAGGCTGACTGGGACACCATATTCACAGGTAAAGGGATGGTTGGAAAATGCAAGGTCATCAAAACTTGGTTTCAGAGAGTCCAGAGCCAACGTGCTTCTATTAGTGAGATGGGCAAGGCTGGTGGGTGCAAGGAGTGCTGGATGACTATATATAGTGATGTCATCGTCAAGGTAAGGAAGGAGGCATATGTCAGGTAAACAGAGCTGAGATCATTTGGATCCCCAGAGGAGTATAAGAGCAGTAAGTGTATAGTCAATGGGGAAATCGGGCCAGAAAAATGTGGACATGCGTTGGCTTTAAAAATAGGGTGAACGAGGCATTGAAGAAATTCTGCAAATCCTTTAATGGCAAAAGATTAACTAGGGAGAGAATAGGGCCTCTTAAAGATCAGTAAGCCTATCTATGTGTGGAACCACACGAGATGGGAGGGATTAGAAACAAGTATTTCTCCTCAGAATTTAATGTGGAGGGGGTAAGAAGAGCCAGAGAATTAAGAAATATATAGTGATATCTTGAAAGGTATCTATATTACAAAGAGATGTAGGACATTTTAAAATATATATAGATGAGGAACTTCCTGGGACCTGATCAGTTGTATCCTAAAAGTATGTGGGAAGCTAGGAAAGAGCTTGCTCGCATTTTGCTGATGTATTTGTATCATAGATTTCCACAGGTGATGTGTCAAAAGACTGGAGGGCTGCTAACATAGTGTCATTATTGAAAAAAGTAAGGAAAAAACAGGTAACTATAGATTGGTGAGCCTGATGTCAATGGTGACTAAATTGTTGGAGGGGGTTTTGAGGGAAAGGATGTAAATGCATTTGGAAAGACAAGGACTGAAGAGGGCTTTGTATATTGGAGATCAGTTCTCACTGACTCGGTGTAATTTTTGAGGAAGTGATGAAGATGATTGATGAAGGCAAGAGAGTGGATGTTGTCTTTATAGAATTCAGTAAGAAAACCTAAATGTTCTACATGGTAGACCGGTTAGCAAGGTTGGACTGCCTGTGATCCAGGGACAGCTCGCCATTGAGATACAAAATTTTCTTTCATATTGGAGACAGGACGTGACAGTGATTGTTTGTTTATTGAACTGTGACTAGTGAGACTATTGCCTTTTGTTACTTATACAAATCATTTGCACTTGAGTATATGAAGTATGACCAGTAAGTTTGTAGATAATTCCAAATTTGGTGGTGTAGTCGACAGTGAAGAATGATCTCTCAGACTATAATGGGACCTTGATTAGGTGAACCAAGGGGTGGCAGATGGAGTTAAATATAGATAAATGTCAGGTGTTACATTTTGGCAAGACAAATCAGGGCAAGAAATGTAGGTAGGTTACTGTCGAAAGTTGCCACTCAAAGAGAAATCCATTGAAATTATAGAATCTCTACAGTGAGGAAACTGGCTATTCCGCCCATCGAGGACACACCTGTATACAGTATCCCACTGGACAAACAGCTCCCCTATCCCTCTGAGCCTGCATTTCACATGGCTAATCCACCTCGCCTACACATGCCTGGGTGCTTGGGGCAATTTGGCATGGCCAATCTACACTTGCCTGTATATCTTTGGACTGTGGCAGGAAAACGTATCACCCGGAAGGAACGCACGCAGACACGGGGAGAATGTGCAAACTCCACACAGGCAGTCATTCAAGGATAGAATTAAACCCAGATCGCTGTGCTGTGAGGTAGCAATGCTCGCCACTGAGGTACTGTGTCACCTGGTGGTGCTGGTTCTCCTTTCCTTGAAAGTGCCGTCACAGGTAGACAGCGTAGTGAAGAATACACTTGGTGATCTTCCCTTTATTGGTGCGTGCTTTGAGTCTATGCGTTTGCATGACATGTTGCATCTGTACAGGACATTGGGTTGGCCACTTTTGTAATATTGCCTTTAATTCTGGTCTCCCTGCTGTCGGAAAGATGTTGTCAAACATGAAAGGGTGCAGAAGAGATTTAAAAGAATGTTGCAGATGTTGAAGTGTTAGAGCTACAGGGAGAGTTTGAATAGGTTGGGACTATTTTCAAGTGTTGAGGCTGAGGGGTGACCTTAAAGAGGTTTATAAAATTATGAGGGGCATAGATAAGGTAAACAATCAATGTCTTTACCCCAGGATAGGTGAGTCGAAAATTACAGGACATAGGTTGAAGGTGGGAGGGGAAAGATTTATGAAGGGAAATGAGGTACAACACCTTCAAAGAGAGACTGTTGTGTTTATGGACTGAGCACCCAAAAGAGGTGGTGGAGGCAGGCACATTACACCATTTAAAAGGCGTTTGAATGGGTATGTGCATGGGAAAGGTTTAGAGGGACATGGGCCAAGTGCTGTCAAGGGGGACGAGATTAATTTAGGATATTTGGTCACAATGGACGACTGGATCGAAGGATCATTTCCGTGCTGTACATCACTGAGACTCTGTTGATTCTTGAGTGTATATCACAGGAACAGGAAGAGTCTATTCATGTTCTGAATTCTGCCAGTCAGCTTGTTTACTCAATTACTGAGAGTCAAATGCAAAAATACATCATTCAGATTTTGATGGTGTTTTACAGAAGCAGGAGAAATGCTATTAGTCAAGAGAAGCTGTCAGAAATGTGAAGAGGCCATTCGATCCCTCAAGTCAATTCCACAGGAACAGCAGGTGAGCACAGAACGATTAGAGCCTGTTAGTCAGTAGCAAGAGGAGGACATCTATTTCCACAAACTTGGGATCAGGTGGCATCACTCAGTTGCTCAAGACTGGAACTCAGAAACAGGAGGCAGTCACTCAACTGCTCGAGACTGAGACACAGGAACAGGAGGCATTCACTCACCTGCTAGAGCCTGGGACTCAGGGACAGAAGGCAGTAAATCAACTGCTCGAGTCTGGGCCACAGCAACAGGAGGGTGTCATTCAACTGCTTGAGACTGTGACTTTGGGACAACATGCAGTCACTCAAATGCTCGAGACTGGGGCACAGGAATAGGAAGCAGTCACTCAACTGCTCGAGACTGGGACACAGGAACAGGAGGCAGTCACTCAACTGCTCGAGACTGGACGCAGGAACAAGAGGCAGTCACAAAAATACTCGAGACAGAGACAGAGGACAGGAGGCATTCACTCAACTGCTTGAGACTGGGACTCAGGGACAGGAGGCTGTCACTCAACTGCTCGAGACTGGGGCACAGGAACAGGAAGCAGTCACTCAACTGTTCTTGTTGTCTAGAGAAATTAAGGGCTACGGGGAGAATGCTGGTAAGTGGAGCTGAAATGCGCATCAGCCATGATTGAATGGCGGAGTGGACTCGATGGGCAGAATGGCCTTACTTCCACTCCTATGTCTTATGGTCTTATGCTCGAGTCGGGGACACAGGAACAGGAAGCAGTCACTCAACTGTTCGAGACTGGGACAGAGGAACAGGAGGCATGCAGTCAACTGCTCGAGACTGGGACACAGGAACAGAGGCAGGCACGTAACTGCTCAATAATGGGACAGAGGAACAGGAGGCTGTCACTCAACTGCTCGAGACTGGGATACATGAACAGGAAGCAGACATTCAACTGTTAGAGACTGGAGCACAGTAACAGGAGGGCGTCACACAACTGCTCGAGACTGGGACATGGGAACAGGAGGCAGTCACTCAACTGCTCAATACTGGGACACAGGAACAGGAGGTTGTCAGTCATCTGTTCGAGACTGGGATACAGGAACAGGAGGCAGTCACACAACAGCTCGATACTGGGCCACAGGAACAGGAAGCAGTCACTCAACTGCTAGAGACTGGGACACAGGAACAGGAGGCTGTCACTCAGCTGCTCGAGACTGGGACACAGGAACAGGAGGCAGTCACTCAACTGATCGAGACTGGGACACAGGTCCAGGAGGCAGTCACTCAACTCTTCGAGACTGGCACTGGCAAATCTGGAGGCTTGTGAGGCCCCAGGATCCTTTTACACAGGGACAGCAGGAGGTGACTCACTCCCCACAGGCTTTAGTAACTGGGAGAGGAGGGGTTTATGCCTGTTGCAAACAGAAATAGATGAATAAGTTGCATTCTTGGGTCCACACAATGCTGCCCCACCATTCACGAAGAGCACGGCTGATCTGATAGTGATTCGCTCATGCCATTTTACGGAGGCTTCCGTTTGTTGGTCATGTTGCAGACTCAGATGCTGCAATAACAGTCACCATGATTCATACAGAGATTCGGGTCTAATCAGATGAGCCAGGATTTGAAGGGTCCAATCACAAGAATGAAAACACAAAATAAAGGCATTGCCAGATGTTTAGTTCTCTCGCATTCGCTATCCAACTCACATAACCAGCCCATCCATTGTACGCTCAGTATGGAGCACTGTGTAGATCCAGCTAGCGAACTGCTGAATGCAACCCAGCAATGTCCAGAGTGGAACTCTGTGCAGCCCACACCAAAGCTGGATCTATAATCCTGGGCTAAATGTCCAGCATGTGGAGCTGTGCAGACTGCACTGGTTCATTCATATATAACTCCAGGCTTTTTCATTGTTCGGTAACACTGTGTTAGATCACTGCCCAGCGTGGGTAAACGGGCAGCCAATGCTGGCAGTGACAGGATGTGCAGTTCCCATCCATTTACAGCTTTATATCTCCATTGCGCCTTGACAAGGGGTGCTGTGGGTGTGAAAATCATTGGAAGGGAGACATGTAAATTGAAACAGTTTCAATACCCATGATTTCGATTCAGGCGCACACTACTCCAATATTTAAAGATGAAATAACTGGGATAATGTTGAGTGAGTTTTTGTGGATGGTGCAAAGAAGTAAGGGGGATTGGTGATGTTATAGTGGTTTCACTATAAGACTCCAAATAATCAATGGGAATTAGAGAAACAAATATGCAGGGAGGCTAGGGAGAATTGCAGGAGCAATAGGATTGTCATAATAGGTGATTTTTATTATACTAGCATAGACTGGGACTTCCAGAGGGTTCAGGACTGAGATGGAAAGAAATTTGTTAAGTGTGTTTAGGAAAGTTTCCACAAGCAGAATGTAGAGGGTCCTACTCGGGAATGGACAAACTCGACCTACTGTTGGAACATAGGGCAGGATCGGTGACGGAGGTAAAGTGGAGGAGCATTTTGGGACCGGTGATTGCATTGTATTAATTTTAAAATAGTTATGGGAGGGACAGAATTGGTCCACAGATTCAAGTTCTAAATTGAGGCGAGGCGACTTTTGTTGGAATTAAACAGGGATTTGCAAAGATTGATTGGAGTAGCTTGTTTACAGGCAAAAGGATCTCTGGGAAGTGGGAGGCCTTTCAAAGTGAGATACCTCGAGTTCAAAGTCTATATGTTCCTGTGAGGGTGAAGGGAAAGTCAGGCAGGAAGCGAGAACCCTGGATGACAAGAGATAATCAGGCTCTAGCCAGCAAAAAAGAGGGGTCAGGTTCAGGTTGCTGGAATCAATGGAATCTCTGGAGAGACACAAGGGATACAGGAGTTTGCTGGAGAAGGAAATCAGGAGGGCGAAAAGAGGGTATGACATAGCCTTGGCTAAGAAAATTACGGTGAATCCAAAGATATGCTTTCAGTATAGTAAAGAAAAAGAACGACTACAGAGAAAATAGGACGCCTTAAAATCCAAAGTGGGTATTCATGTGTAAAACTACAACAGATGGGCGAGGTCCTCAATTTCCCCTCTGTGTTTACCATGAAGAAAGATATGAAGATCTGTGACCATTGGGGGGGGGGGGGGGGTGTTAGTTGTCATATCTTGGTACCGTTCATATCACAGTAGAGGTGTTGTTGGACATATTAGAATGCATAAATTCAGATAAATCTCTTGGTTCTCACCAGATATATCCAAGGGCACTGCAAGAGACAAGAGAAGACATTTCAGGCGCCAAGGTCCTGGAAGACTGGACAGTAGCAAATGTTGTGCCCTTATTGAAGAAGGGCTGCAAAGAAAAGCCTGGCAAATATAGAGCAGTAAGCTTCACATCTGTTTTCGGTAAACCACTAGAGAAGGTTCTGAGAGCAAAGATGTGCATGCATTTGTAAAGACAGAGTTTGACTTGGAGTAGTCAGCATAGCTTTGTGCGTGGCAGATCATGCCTTACAAATTTTGTTTTAGCTTTTTGAGGAAGTGATCAGGAAGGTTGATGAGGGTAGGGTGGTGGACATAGTCTATATGGATTTCAGTAAAGCCTTTGATAAGTTTCCAGATGGTAGGCTGCTCGAGAAGGTTAGATCGCATGGACTCCAAGGTAATCTGGCAAATTGGCGACACAGTTGGCTTGGCGTTAGGAAACAAATGGCTATGGTGGAGGTTAGCTTGTCGGACTGGAGACCTGTGACTAGTGGAGTGCCTCAGTGATCATTCCTGGGCCCATTGCTGTTTGTTATCTATATCAATGATTTGGACCAGAGTGCACAACGCAACGTTAGTAAGTTTGCAGATGACACTAAAGTAGGAGACATCGTTTACAGTGAGGAACGTTATCAGAAATTGCAGCAGTACCTTGATCGGCAGTGGAAATGGGCTGAGAAATAGCATGTGGAGTTTAACATAGATAAGGGTGACATCTTGCATTTTGGAAAGGAAAATCCAGGTAGAAGTTTAATGATGAATGAGAGGGCCTTTAGGAGTGTAGTGGAACAAAGGACATTAGAGATCAGGTGTACAGTTGTCTGAAATTTGAGTCACATATACACAGGACAGTGAAGGAGGCTGTTGGCACATTGGTCTACATCAGGGCATTGAGTATAGAAGGTAGGACGTTATGTTGCAGTTGTACAGGATGTTGGTAAGGCTGCAGTTGAAGTATTGGGTTCAGTTTTGTTCTCCTTGTTCTAGAAAATATATTATTGAATTAGAAAGTATGTTGAAGAAATTTCAGAGATGTTTCCTGGGCTAAAGGGTTTTAGTTATAGGGAGAAGTTGGACAGGTTAGAACTTATTTCTTTACGGCCGAGGAAACTGAAGGGGTTCTTATAGAAGTGTAGATAATTTGTGAGAAGATTTGTAGCTCAGGTGTTCGTTGTGGTGGTTCTGTTCGCCTAGCTGTGAAAAAGTTGCTCCTTAGGTCTATTTTGTATCTTTCCCCTCGCACCCTAAACCTATGGCCTCCATTTCTGGACATCTGACCCCAGGGAAAATACTTTGCCTATTTATCCTATCCATGCCCCTCATGATTTTATAAACCTCTATAAGGTGACCCCTCAACCTCTGATGCTCCAGGGAAAGCAGCCCCACGCCGTTCAGCCTCTCCCTGTAACTCAAATGCTCCACCCATGGCAAAATCCTTTTAAATCTTTTCTGAACTCATTCAAGTTTCACAATATCCTTCCGATAGGAAGGAGACCAGAATTGTACACCGTATTCCAAAAGTAGCCTAACAATGTCCTCTACAGCCGCAACATGACCTCCCAACTCCTGTGCTCAATGTTCTGACCAATAAAGGAATGCACACCAAGTGCCTTCTGTGCTATCCGATCTACCTGTGACTCTACTTTTAAGGACCTCTGTATTTCATTTGAAAAATTGCGTCAACAGATGGAGTAGCCTGAGATCTTGTGGGTTAAACTAGTTCAGTCTAAGCTATTATGCAGAGCCAGTGAGGTATTTGCAGCGCTGTCTCATGAGTGGTCCAGAAATGATGCACATATCAAACAGGTTATTTTATTTGCTTATGGATTAGTACCAGAAGCATGTCGACAGCGGTTCAGAATCATACAGAAGGAACCAGGACAGACTTATGTGGAGTTCTAAAGCATTAAACATATTAATCTTTCTGCAACATCTCCAGTCTCCATGCCCCTCCCTATCATGGTGAGTTGCTCCAACCCCCCACAAGCTTTCCTGCCTGTGTACACCATTAAGGTGATACAAACCTTTTGATTTCTGTCGTGTCCTGCAGACCTGTTTTTGTGAATTCTGCCAATCACTAATACTCTCTCTCTCTCTGTGTAAATACCTCTAATCTCTACAATCCCCTTTACTTTGCAGCCCCCACCAGACCCGAAAGCCATCGCTATCTGTGAAAGCTCCTTCAGGTCTATATCTTCCAACATGCTGAAACCTGCTCTCACCATTGCAACCCCCATTATTTCCTAACCTTGTTGAGTCTCTAAAGCCATCCCTATCAGTTTAAACTCCCCCACTGCATACAACACTCCCAGTCTGTGTAATCTCTTCAATTCCTTCAGTTCCTATATACCTATGTATAGATGAGACTGTTTTGTGGCCATTGTATCCTCATTTATATCTGCAAAAGGCTCTGCTCGCTGTAGCACATCCTATGCTCATAAGTGAATCTGGTCTCTCACAAGCCTCTCCATGAGTCTGTCGTCCAGTCTCTACAAGTTTCCCTATCCCTGTCGTAACTTGCAGCATGCACAGCACTCACTCTCACTGAAGTACATTCTAGAGCATAAAATCATCTCTCCTTTCAAGTTTATTCAGTCCACAATTTTCTCCCTATCTGTGCAACATTCTCCAGTCTATATCATCTTCCATGTGCTTGCAACATTCTCCAGTCCATACTACCCTCCCTTTCCCTGTAATATTTTCCAGTCCATACCATCTAACCCTATCGCTGCGATATTCTCCAGATCCCACAACTGTTGCTAAATGTACCACATCCTGGAATCATGCGAATGTTTCTACACCCTGATCAGTATAGCCCATGTAATGATGCACAACCCTATACACGTCCCTATCTCTGGAATCTAATCAAATACACTTTATCTCTCTAACTTCCTTCAAACAATAAAATGTTTTCTCCTGTCAACGTTGGCTAGCAACTGTAGCTATGCTTAACCTTGCAACATCGTCGCACTCCCAAACATCTCTCCAACTCTTGTGACCTCTATCTATCCCTCAAAGATCCTCTCTCCGTGTCATGCGCCATGCATTTGCAACAAGGCAGATGGAATGATAGCATTAACTGAAAAGAACAGATATGATCGAAATGTTGTTATGGAGATGTGGCTGCAGAATGACCATGGCTGGGATGTGGTTATTGAGGGGTTGTAGGGAGTTAGGCAGGATCAGTAAAAAACCAAACAACGTCCTGTTTTGTTGTGAAGAAAGGATGCAGTCAGTGCATCCTCAGACAGCCAATTTAATCTGGGAATCAAAATATAGAGTCATGTTGACTGGACCATTTTCATATAGCCGGGGAAATCTGGAAGATCAAATCACAATCCATGGAATCAATGGCCATTGGTAAGTTGGATACAATATTTTCTTGGTAATAGTAGACAGAGGCATGTGCAGTGGTGAATTTCTGATTGGACATCTGTGGCCAATAGTGTTTCACAGGGTCAGTGCTGCGATATCTCTTTGTAATTTATCTCTGTGAATAAGATGTAAAGGTCAGCAGTTTGATTAGTAATTTTGCAGACAACATTTGGAGAGCCATGTAATGATTAGGGATAGTTCAGGGAATTGTGGATAGTGAAGGAGAGTGTTAAAAGTTGCAGCAGTATGTAGATCAGCTGGAACGCTGGGCAGAGAAATGGCAAATCGATTTTTTCCGGGACAGGTGTGAAGTGATGCATTTATGAAGTCAAATGGAAGAGAGAATTACACCAATTGACTAATTGGAAACATTGATAAAACAGGCGACATTGGATGCAAATCCGTAGCTCTCTGAAAATAACAACACAGCATAATGTTGTGGTAAAGGAGGCGTATGGCATGCTTCCTTTCATTGGTCACAGTATTGAATACAGACATTAGCATGTCATGTTGTGACTGAATGAAACTTCATTCAGAACTGTTTGGTATGTCGTGTGTAGGTCTCATCGACACACCACAGGAAGGATGTGGAGGCTTTGGGGAGCGTGCAACAGAGGGTTACCAGTATGTTGTCTGGATGAGAATGTGTTTACTATAAGGAGTTGAGACACATTTGGATTGTCTTGCGAGAGTATCGGCAGCTGTGGGGTGACCTGGTACAGGTATAGAGCATTAGGAGAGGCATGGAAAGTGTGGATAATTGGAATCCTTTCAATGTTAAAATCTTAAACACTAGGACACCTCATTTTAAGGTGAGAGTGAGAAGTTTTAAGTGAGATGAATGAGGCCAGTGTTCTTGACAGAGAGACTGGAAGCTGCTCAGGAGGTGGGAGAGGTGGCAATGAGAGCAAAGTTTTGAAATGGCATTTAGACAGAAACATGAGAACAGGCAGAGAATAGAGGGATATCGTCCATGTGCAGGCAGATGGGATTAGTTTAGAATAGCATCATGGTCAGCACAGCCATGGTGGGCCGAAGGGCCTATTACTCTGCTGTACTGTCCGATTTTCTAACTTCACGGCATCTAACCTGTCAAAGCCCCTCCGAATCCTGGATGTTTCATTCAATTTCTCTCCCATTCTTCAAAATCCCAATAGGTTCAAGGGCAATCTACTCCACCTCTTCTCATTGGAACATCCCGCCATCTCCAGGATCAGGTATCTGCAGCCATTGTTTTTATCTCCAGGATCAGCCGAGTTAATCTTCCCTGGTCTGCCTCCAATACAAGAATGTCTTTCCGTAGGGCACACATACTGTTCATTACAATCGAGGTGTGGTCTGACTTGTACCTTACATCGTTTTAACTAGACCTCCCTATATTTAGACTCCATTCACTCTGTTATAAATGACCGCATTTGATCTGCCACTTTAAACTACCTTTTACACAATGATCCACAAGGATTCCCAAAACTATTTGTACAGTCAGTCTTAAACCAAAAGGTGTTAGCCTGACAGTAAGTCGGGAACATACTGGAATGTGTTATAAAGGATATGACAAAAAAATGATAACTGGACGCTTAGAAACAATGGGAGAGGCATGATTTTATAAAAGGGGAATATTTTTAAATTTGTTGCATTCTATATTTTGGTGTGACCATAAATGGCAGAACAGTTAAATCTGGGGGAGGCTAGTAGCGCGAGGGGGATATTTGAAATTTCAGAAGCATTTGACAAGATTCAACAAGGGCTAAGAATTAGCTCGGGAGAGAATAGGGCCGCTGAAACGTCAATGAGGCTGTCTGTGTGGAATCACTGCTGATGGGTGATATACTGAAAAAATATTTTACATTAGGATTTAATGCCAGCTCAAGAACAACAAGGCTGCTGGAGCAGACGGTCTCCCTGCTGAGGTATTGAATTGCGGAGGCACAGAGCTTTTGCAGCTACTCCAGGTCCTGAGCCAACATAACTCTCCACTCCAGAGAGACGAGGCAGCACAGGCCAGGGATGGAGACTTGGATTTTCCAGATCTCTGTGGGACTCAGTGCCATTCTCCATGTGTAACCCCCACTGCATCAGTCTAATTTCCTATTCTGTCTATTTCTCTGTCTCCTGTAGTTACTCGGGAAGTTCCTGACACAATAGACTTCCCAGCTGCTGGGTGTCTCATTGAAAATGGTTGGCCAGCCAGAGCAACAAAGGGCAGGGAGATCTGGAGCCTTCAATAAATCCTGCAGTGAGGTAAGTGCACAGAGCACAGAGCAATGAGAGGGCTCCAAACATCGGGAAACAAGACATGACATAGTTACAGTGTTGGAGGGGGAGCACAGTTCACACACACCTCAGGCTCAATCACCGCTCCTACTTTAACTTACATTGCATTGAGACAGCATCGGGAATTCAGAGTTATCAATCCAGGCCTGTGGTGTCTTAGTGAGCATCTGTGCAACAGAGGGGAAAGCAGGCCTCCCACAAAAGGGTAGGAATGCTGTCTGAGATCTTTCTGTTCTGTGTTCCCTCTCCAACACTGTATCTATGGCATTTGATTAGATTAGATTACTCCAGTGTGGTAACGGGCCCTTTGGTCCAACAAGCCCACACCGACCCACCGAAGCGCAACCCACCCATACCCCTACAGTTACCCCTTCACCTAACACTACGGGCAATTTAGCATGGCCAATTCACCTGACCTGCATATCTTTGGACTGTGGCAGGAAACTGGAGCACCCAGAAGAAACCCACGCAGACACGGCGAGAATGTGCAAACTCCACACAGTCAGTCACCTGAGGCATGTCTGATGGACCAGTCTCTTCAATAATTTGTAACTCCTACATTAGCTCCCATCCCTATTACCTCCTCCCTTTCCTATAGTCCCTCCACATATTTGAAATGTACTGCATTCCAGACTACCCTCCCTATCGCTGTCACTTGCTTCAGGGTCTACAACATGCCTTACCTGGATAGTCTCCTTCTCCAGTTACTTGACACAGAGTCATGCAGCATGGAAACAGAACCTCAGTCCGACTAGTCCATGCTGACCAGGTTTCCCAAACTGAACGAGACTCATTTGCCTGCATCTGGCCGAAATCCCTTTAAACCTTCTCCTCTCCATGTTTCTGCCCAAATGTCTTTTCCATGTTGTAATTGTTGTTGTTTCTCCCATGTTGCCCTGGCATTCCTTTCCATCAATGCACCTTCCTCTGTGGATAATGTTACCCCTCAGCTCCCTCTTTGCTCTCTCGCCTCACGTTTATGCCTCTAGTTTTGGACTCACCTACCCTTGGCTATTCACCTTCCTCATGGACCGCATGGTTTTATAAACCTTTATAACATCAACCCGTAGCCTCCTATACCCAAGGGGACAATGTTACAAATATCTACAATTTATGTACTCAATGCTCTGATCTATATAGTTAAGTGTGCCAAATTCCGCTTTCCCCACCCTGTCCATCTGTGATACCACTTCCAATTAATAGTGTAACTGCACCCCTTGGACTCTCTCTGTTCGACAACACTGCCCAGGGCTCTACCATTAACCGTGATCTCCCTCCCTGGTTTGTCTTAACAAGATCCAACACCTAATTTTAAGCTCTACCTTTCATTCCTTGGTCTACTGGCCCAGTTGGTCAAGATCCCCTTTGGTAACCGTATTCGCTGCCCACTATAAAATTAATTTGATCATCTACAAACTTAGGAACAATGACTCTTATATTCTCAACCAAATCGTTTATTTAGATGATGCACATTAGTGGACCAAGCCCTGATCATTATAGCACACCGCTGGTCACAGGCCTCCAGTCCGAACAACAACCCTCTCCCATCACCCCTATCTCCTTCTGTTAAGCCAATTTTGTGTACAGACGGCTAACCCTCCCTGGTCCCATGCGATCTAACCTTACAAACCAGTATATCATGCTAAATCTTGTCAAAGGCCCTTTTGAAGTTAGTGTAGACAATGTATGGTCACCACTTTAACAACAATCAAGTTAGTGAAACTTGACTTTGTCTGCACAAAGCCGTGCTGACTATCTTTCATCAATCCTTGCCTTTTTAAATGCATGTGACTCCTGTCTGGCAGAATCACTTCCACAACTTACCCATCACTGACATTGGGCTAATTGGTCTTTAGTTCCATGGCTTTCCATCACAGCCTTTCTTAAATAATGGAACAAAACAATATTCTTGTCATAGTCATACAGCGTGGAAAATAACTCTTCAGTTGAAACAAACCATAATCTCAAAGTAAACTCATCCCAGCTGCCTGTTGCTGGCCCATATCCCTCCAAACCTTTCCTATTCATGTACTTATCCAAATGTCTTTTAAACGTTGAAACTGTATCTACATCCACCCCTTCCTCAGGAAGTTCATTCCACGCTCAAACCACCCTCTGCATAACAATGTGCCTCTTATGTCCTTTTGTATTGAACATCTCTGTCCTCTAGCCTTAAAAATGTGTCCACTCTTCTTGAGACACCCCCATTCTGGGAAAAGGCAACTACCATTAACTCTATCTATATCCCTCATCTTTTTCATAAACTTCCATAAGGTCATCTCTCATTCTCCAGGTTCCAGTGAAAAAAAGACTCATCCTATCCAGCCATTTTTCAGAACTCAAGCCTTCCATACCCAGCAATATCCTGGTAAATCTCTTCGGAATGCCCTGCAGCTGTTAACTGGACGACCAGAACTGGATGGGGTATTGCAGAACAGGCCTCACCAGTGTCTGTGCAATCTCAACATGACGTCCCAAATCCTCCACTCAATGGACTGAGCAATAGTCAAACTTACCAAGCACCGTCTATTCCACCCTGTGATGCAAACTTCAAGAATTATGTACCTGAACCCAGAGGTCCCTCTGCTCTAAAACACTAACCGAGGCCCGAACATTAATTGTATAAGCTCTACCCTTGTTTGTTTTACCAAATGCATTACCTCGCATTTATTCAGATTGAATTCCAACTGCAGTTTTTCAGCTCATTCACCCATTTCATTAAGATCCCTTTGTAATCTCAAAAACCCTCCTTCACTGTCCATGATTCCAACCTCCAGCCTTCCAGCCAATCACACATGGTTGTCAATGGTACAAATACCTTTGCTCGGGGCTCGCCAATTTCTTCCCTAGCATTCCACAATGTCCGGTGATACACTTAATCAGGTCCTGGGGCCTTCCTTACCTTTGTGTTTTAAAACTTCCATCACCACCTCTTCTATAACATGCACTGTTTTCAAGTTGTAGAGAAGTACAGCATGGAAACAGACCCTTCTGTCCCCAACTCGTCTAGGCTCACCAGAAGACCTAAACAAATCCATCCCAATTAATCAGCATTTGACCCATATACCACTAAAATCTGACTATTCATATGCCCATCCAGATACCTTTTAAATGTTGTCATCCTATCAGTCTCTGTTACTTTCTCCCTCCGCTTGTTCCATATCCACATCACTGTATGCATGAAAAAGCTATCCCTTCGGTCCCTTTTAAACCTTTCTCCTCTCACCTCAAACCTATGCCCTGTCGTTTTCCCAACCCCTGGGAAAAGACCTTGACTGTTTACCCAATCCATGCCCCTCATGTTTATATAAACCTCTGTAGGGTCACCCCTTAGTCTTTGATGCTCCAGGGAACATAACCCCAGCTTATTGAGCAACAACCCTGGCAACATCTTGTCAATCTTTTCTGAGCACGTTCAAGTTTCACAACATCATTCCTGTAGCGGGGATCCTGGAATTACAGAGAACTCCAATTGTGGTCTAACATATTACTCTTGTTCCCTGAGTTGCCCAGTCTGTTTCCACAGCAAATTCTTGAGTGCAAAATGTGTTTAGGGTCTTAACCATATTCTACAGTTCCACACATTGATAGCTTCATTGATCTTTAAGTGCCCCATTTCGTCTCGAGTTACTCTTTTGCTCTTAATATATTTATGCAATCACTTTTGGATTCTCCTTATCCTTCTCTGTCAAAGTTATTTCATGTCCCCTTTCTGCATTCGTGATTTCCACCCAAAGTATATTCCTACAGCCCCTGTTATCCTCAGGGATTCCCTTGATCCAGCTGGCTATACATGACATGTGGCTCCTTTTCCTTGACCAGACCCTCAATAGACAGCCAGTGTTTCCAAATGCTGTCAGCATTGGCCTGCATACAAACAGGAACATGCTGGCGCTGATCGCTCAATTTATCTCACTTTTAAAATATTCTCACTTGCCAGATTTCCCTTTCCCTGCAAATAGACTCCCCAATCACCTTTTGAAAGTTCCTGGCTGATACGACAAAAATTGGGCTGGCCCCACTTTATAACTTGAACTTGTGGACCAGGCCTGTCCTTTTCCATCGCTGTTTTCAAAACTAATATGACTGTGGTCACATTAGCAAAATGCGTTCCCACTAACACCTCAGTGCCTTTCCCTTCCTTGTTTCCCAAGGGGAGGTCAGGTTTTGCACCTTTCTCCAGTTGGGCCATTTACATACTGTTTGGGAGTTTTCTGGAAAGCAATTACGTAATTTCTCTCTTCCTAACATTGAATAGTGGCAATGCCAATCTAGATTTGGAAAGTTTAAAAACCCCTACCATAACAGTCTTATTATTATGATTGATATTTGAGATCTCCCGACATATTTGTTCCTCAGTCTGCCATAGGTTATTCAGGGTCAGTACACTCGTATCAAAGTGATGACCCATTCTTATTTCACAGTTCCTCCAACACAGTGGGTGATCCCACAGGAATGTCCTCTCTAAGTATTGCTATGATGTTTCATACAATCAAAACCCACCACCATGCGTCCTTCCTCTCTCGCCACCCCTGCTGCTCTTGAACTAAGGACCCACATTAGATATCCTCCAGTCATTCGGCACTTCACCTGTGGCTAGCAAAGTATTAAATATATCCACCAGGGCCCCAGCAATCTCTTACCTTACCTCCCATAACAGCCTAGGATACATTTTATTGGGCACTGGGGATTTCTCCAGCTTTATGCCTGTGAAAACATTTAATATCTCCCCTTAGTTGGTCTTAATATGTTCTAGAGCCTCACCATCCAAACTGAAATCCCTGGCTACAAAGTCTTTCTCCTGTGTGAATACAGATGGGAAGTATTCATTGAAGACCTCACCTACTTCTTCTGGCTCCATGCACGGATTGTCCCTTTGGTTTCTATCAGGCCTCACTCTTTCCCCAGTAATCCGCTTATTCTAACTATACTGATACAATACCTTGTGGCTTTTCCTTTATAGTATCTGACAAGGATATTTTATGGCCATTGTTTTCCCTTCATTTCTAAAGACCCCCTTTCAGTCCCTAAACTTTTGGATGGCTTCGCCTGGTTTTATTACACTGTATTTTCTTTATCAATCTCACGATATCGCTTAATCAGTATTCGCTGGACTTTCTGCCTTTGCTATTCCCTCGTCAGGAACACACTGGCCCTGAATTCTCACTGTATCAGTTTAACATACTCCCACTTTCCAAATATAGACCCAAGTGCAGAAAGTCCTCCCAGTCCACACTTGCCAGATCCTCTCTAATGAGCTTGATACTAATAGGAGACTCAGTTGTGAGGGGGGGGGGGGTGGGGGGCAGGCAGGAGATTCTTTGGCTGCAGAAGACATCCCAGGATCGTGTGCTGCCTTCCGGGGACCAGGGTTAAGAATGTCTCTGTGCGGTTAATGAACATTCTGAAGGGGAGCGTTAGTCGCCATTGGTTATTGTGCACATCAGTCCACATGACAGTGGAAGACAATGGGATGGGGTCCTGTGAAATCAGTATCAGGTGTTAGGTGAGAGGTTTAAAAGGATGACCTCAAGGGAAGTGATCTACAGATTATTCCTAGTGCCACCTGCCCCGTTGAGGACTGAAATAGAAAGATAGGCCAGATTGATGTGTGGCTGAGGAGCTGGGGGATGGGGTAATGTTTGGATCATTGAGATCTCTTCTGGGGTAGAAGTGACCTGTACAAGGGGGAACAGGTTTGACTTAAAACAGAGGGGCACCAAGATCACTGCGAGGGAGATTTGTTAGTGTTACCTGGGGAGGGTTTAAACTAGGTTGGCAGGGACTCTGAGTAAGAGAGGTACCATTAGCCGGTCAGGGGAAAAATACGTCAGCCACTGAGAACAAGTTTCCTATTCTGGATATCCTGGGGCACAGTCAAGGGAGGGAAAGGACTACTGGTTTAATGTACATTTATTTCAGCACACGAGGCCTGACTGGTAAGGCAGACGATCTCAGAGCATGGATTGGCTTTGGGGACTAGGATATTATAGCCATAACAGAAAAATGGCTGAGAGTAGGGCAGGACTCGCAGCTCACTGTTCCAGGATACAGAAGCTACAGGTCTGACAGAGTGAGTGAGATGGGAGAGTTGCACTTTTGTTAAGGGAGGGCCGAACAACAGTGCTTCGAACGGATACTTTTAAGGGATCATCAAATTAGGTCATATGGTTAGAAATTAGAAACAAAAAGGGGATGGACTCTGTTGGGACAGCGTACTAGATTCCCAAAGAGCCAGCGGATACTAGAGGAGCAGATATGTAGAGAGAGTGCAGGTACCTCTAGAAATAATAATGTAGTATTGATTGGAGATGTTAGCTTCCCCTGGATGGACTGGGCCGCTCACAGAGTAAAAGGCCCGTACGGAGTGCAATTTGTCAAATGTGTCCAAGAAATGTTCCCAAACCAAGATGTAACACGAAAAGGCCTTGCTCTTCTCAGGTCGTAGCAGCACTGGACCTCCCCACAGAAAACGAGGTCTGGAAAGTGACTGAAGTGTCAGTCAGAGAGCACTTCGGGTCCAGTGACCACAACTGTCTTCGTTTTACATAGTTATGGAAAAGGATCAGACATGGCCACAGACAAAACTGGAGCAGGGCTAGGTTTGGGGCCATTAGGCAGGATTGGGTGAATTAAAACTCACAGAACACCAGGTTATAGTCCAATAGGTTTATTTCAAAGCACCAGCTTTCGAATCACAGGTGATAATCCTAAAAGGTGAAAGGCAGAAACTAAATGTATTTGATATTACATTCCATGACACTGCTATTCTGTTGTTATAAATTCTGTGCCGTACGACTCTGCTCCACAACCACCTGATGAAGCAGTGCTCTGAAACCTAGTGCCTCCAAATTAACCTGTTGGACTGTAAGCTGATGTTGTGTGATTTTTAACATTGTCCACCCCAGTCCAACACCGGCTCCTCCACATCACAATTACCATCGATTAGGTGAGTCTGTTTGAAGGAAAAGGAATGACTGGCAAACGGGAGGGTATTAAAAGTGTGATCTCAAGAATCCAGGGCCAGTATATCCCTGTTAGGGTGAAGGGAAAAGTTGGCAGGTTTCAGGATCCCTGTCTTCTGAGGGTTATTGAGGCTCTGTTCAGGAAAAAGAAAACAGCATACATTGGGTTTAATCTATCCATATCTTTTTTCCAGTCCGAAAGACACGATCAATCTGTGGAGACCCTGCAATCCTCTCAGGTCCCTGCTGCAGTCAGGATCTGTAGAACTCACTCCAATGTCTGTTACTCTCCTGATCCAGTTCCGAAAAGACCCACTGTCTGTGCAACATCCTCCCGTGGCTATCTCCCACCCTGTCAATGAAAGCTCCTCCAGTCTCTCGATCCATCTACTCATCTCCATAAACTTCTCCAGCTCCTACACCTCTATCTGTGTAAATGCCACCATCCCCTACAAACCTTCCCACTTTGACGAAACTGCAGGAGGTTTAAACTTCCTTATCTGTGAAACTAACATAGACATAGACATAGAAGAACACAGCGCAGTACAGGCCCTTCGGCCCTCGATGATGGGCCGATCATAGCCCACCTAACCTACACGAACCCACTATCCTCCATATACCTATTCAATGCCCGCTTAAATACCCATAAAGAGGGAGAGTCCACTACTGCTACTGGCAGGGCATTCCATGAACTTACGACTCGCTGAGTGAAGAACCTACCCCTAACACCATTCCTATATCTACCGCCCCTTAATTTAAAGCTATGCCCCCTTGTAATAGCTGACTCCATACGTGGAAAAAGGTTCTCACTGTCAACTCTATCTAACCCCCTAATCATCTTGTACACCTCTATCAAGTCACCCCTAAACCTTCTTTTCTCCAATGAAAACAAACCCAAGTGCCTCAGCCTTTCCTCATAGGATCTTCCTACCATACCAGGCAACATCCTGGTAAACTTCCTCTGCACCCGTTCCAGTGCCTCCACATCCTTCCTATAGTATGGCGACCAAAACTGCACACAATATTCCAGATGCGGCCGCACCAGAGTCTTATACAACTGCAGCATGACCTCAGGACTCCGGAACTCAATTCCTCTACCAATATAAGCCAGTACGCCATATGCCTTCTTCACTGCACTATTTACCTGGGTGGCAACCTTCAGAGATCTGTGTACATGGACACCAAGATCCCTCTGCTCTTCCACACTACCAAGTAGTCTACCATTAGCCCAGTAATCCATCTTTTTATTACTCTTACCAAAGTGAATCACCTCACACTTAGCTACATTGAACTCCATTTGCCACCTTTCTGCCCAGCTCTGCAGCTTCTCTATATCCCACTGTAACCTGCCATATCCTTCCTCACTGTCTACAACTCCTCCGACTTTCGTATCATCCGCAAACTTGCTCACCCAACCTTCTAACCCTTCCTCCAGGTCATTTATAAAAATGACAAACAGCAATGGTCCCAAAACAGATCCTTGCGGAACACCGCTAGTGACGGCACTCCCAGATGAACCTTTGCCATCAACTACTACCCTGTGTCTTCTTCCAGCCAGCCAATTCCTAATCCAAACCTCCAACTCACCCTCAATGCCATATCTCAGTATTTTCTGCAGTAGCTAAACTCTCTTCAACCATCCCATCCTACCAACATCCTTGTGCCTGTAAACTGCTTCATCCCTCCCAACCCCCCCATCTCCATGAACTTCTGCAGGCCCTAGAACTCTGTAACCTCTTGTGGCTCTATTGTCCTCCCTCCCTGTGAAACTACCTCCAGTCCTCACACCCCTCCCAGTCTGGGTAGTCTGCTCCAGATCAGATCATTGCTGTCTCTGTTACCCTCCAAAATCGTGGCAACCCTGACTATTTGTGTCTCTTCATTCAGATCCCATCCTCTCCAGCTTTCTGAAACCTCTTTGTGCCATTGTGACCCTCCCTATTTAGAACGAAGAACAGTACAGCACAGCCCAGCCTCAATGATGTGATGACCTTTTATCCTACAGACCCTACATTTTACTATCATCCGTTTGCCTATCTAAGAATTGCTTAAATGTCCCTAGTGTATTGGACTCTGCTACCACTGTTGGCATTGCATTCCACGCACCCGCTACACGATGTGTGAAGAGCCCACCCCTGACATCTCCTCTCAACATTCCTCCAATCACCTCCAACTTATGCCACCTCATCATTTCCATTTTTGCAATGGGAAAAGTATGTGGTTATCCTCTCTATCTAAGCCTCAAATCATCTCATTCACGTCTATGAAATCACCTCTCATCCTTTTTCATTCCAATGAGAAAAAGCCCTAACTCCCTCAAATGTTCTTCGTAAGCTCTCCCCTCCAGTCCAGGCAGCATCGTGATAAATCTCCTCTGCACCCTCTCTAAAGCTTCCACATTTTTCTGATAATGAGGCAACCAGAATTGAACGCAATAAACCAAGTGTTGTCTAACCAGGGCTCGATAAAGCTGCAGCATAACCTCATAGCTCTTAATTTCAATCCCCCTGCTAATGAAAGCCAACACATCACATGCCTTCTGAAGAAGGCTATCAGCTTGAGTACCAGCTTTGAGGGATCAATGGATGTCGACCCCAAGATTCTTCTATTCCTCCACACTGTCACGAATCCTTCATTTCTCCCTGTAAAGGCTTTCTGCAGAATCGTTCAATCTTAAACCCTCCCTATCTTGGTAAACTCTTCCAATCCCTTCAACACTCGTAAACTGGGAAACCTCTTCAAGGCCCGACAATCCTCCTTACTCTGTAACCCCCTTTATTAGTATCTTCCCTCAAAATTACTGAAACCTATTTGCCAAAGCAATACTCCTGATATCTGCATCACTCTCCAGAATGGCTGTGCACAGTTTCAGATTCCCAGGCTGGGAGATGTGAGTTCAGATGTGAATCTATTTGCCCATTCTGTCTGTTTGCCTGACACTGATCTGGTGCTGCTCTGGTAGAAAGCACTCTCCGTGCATCTGGTAACCTCCAGATCTCTGTTCCTGTCCAGAGCTCACCTCATCGATGCCTTCCTTTGGAAAGTTCTTTATTTTGTCATTATTGTCAAGCGGCGGTTTCACGAGAAGCAGGAATTGGGGAGTTGCCATTTTGAGAGAATGAAACGTTTATCATTGGGAATTGGGAATTTTTAAAAAATGAAAACAGCAGTCCAGAGAGAGTGTACAGTATTCCTGTTAGGGTGAAAGGAAAAACTGATAGGGGTACGGAATACTGGATATGGAGAGAAATTGAGATTTCAGTGAAGAAAAAGAAGTAAACATATCTCAGGAGAGAGTGTGAATCCTGAGAAGAGTATAAAGGCAGTAGGAGTGTACTAAAGCGGGAAATCAGGAGGGTGAAAAGGGGGCACGAGATAGCTTGGATAAGTATTGTTAATGAGAATCCCAAGGGTTTTTATAAAAACATAAAGTACAAAATGGTAACTAGGGAGAGAATACGACCCCTTGAAGATCAGCAAGGCAGCCTGCACGTGGAGCTGCAGGAGATGGGGGAGATACTAAACAAGTATTTTACATCAGTGTTTACTGTGGGGAGGACATGGAAGATGTAGAATGTAGGGACAGAGATGGTGTCAAATTTCAAAATGTCCATATTACAAAGGAGGAGGTGCTGGATGTTTGAAATGCATAAAGGTGGATAAATCCCCAGGACATTATCAGGTCATAGAATCATAGAGATGTACAGCCTGGAAAAAGATCATTCGGTCCAACCCGTCTATGCCAACCCGATATCCCTACCGAATCTAGTCCCACCTGCCAGCACCCGGCCCATATCACTCCAAACCCTTCCAATTCATATACCCATCCAAATACCTCTTAAATGTTGCAAATGTACCAGCCTCCACAACTTCCTCTGGCAGCTCATTCCATGCCCGTACCATCCTCTGTGTGAAAAAGTTGCACCTTAGGTCTCTTTTATATCTTTCCCCTCTCACCCAAAACCCATACCCTCTAGTTCAGGACGCCCCGACCCTTGGGAAAACACTTTGTCTATTTATTCTCTCCATGCCCCTCATAATTTTGTAAAACTCTATAAGCTCAGCCTCCGACGCTCCAGGGAAACCAGCCCCAGTCTTTTCAGCCTCTCCCTGTAGCTCAAATCCTCCATCCCTGGCAACATCCTTGTAAATCTTTCGCATCATCTTTCCGATAGGAAGAGAGACCAGAATTGCATGCAATATTCCAACAGTGGCCTAACCAATGTCCAGTACAGCCGCAACATGACCTCCCAACTCCTGTACTCAGTACTCTGAACAATATAGGAATGCATAGCAAATGCCTTCTTCACTGTCCTATCTACCTGCGACTCTACTTTCGAAGAGCTATGAACCTGCACTCCAAGGTGTCTTGATTCAGGAATACTTCGTGGGACCTTGCCAGGACCTGATCAGGTGTACGCTAGAACTCAGTGGGAAGCTATGGAAGTGATTGCTGTGCCCCGAGCTGAAATATTTTCATCATCAATAGTCACAGGTGAGGTAACAGAAGACCTGGAGGTTGGCTAACGTGGTGCCACTACTTAAGCCTGACGTCAGTGGTGTGCACGTTGAAGGACGTTATCATGAGGGACAGTATTTACATGTATTTGGAAAGGATGTTTCTAATTAGGGATAGTCAGCATTGCTTTGTATGTGGAAAATCATGTCTCAGATAAATTGTTTGATGTTTTTGAAGAAATAACAAAAAGGATTGACAAGGGCAGAGCGGTCAGTGTGAGCAATATGGACTTCAATAAGCTGTTCGAAAAGTTTCCACATGGGAGGTTGGTGAGCAAGGTTAGATCTCATGAAATACAGGAAAAACCAGCCATTTGGATACAGAACTGGCTCAAAGCTAGAAGACAGAGGGTGGTGGTGGAGGGTTGTTTTTCACACTGGAGGCCTGTGACCAGTGGAGTGCCACAAGGATTGGTGCTGGATCCACTATTTTTGTTATTTATATAAATGATTTGGATGTGAACATAGAAGGTGCTTTTCGTAAGTTTGCAGATGACACCAAAATTGCAGGTGTTGTGGATAGTGAAGAATGTTACCTCCAGTTAAAACGGGATCTTGATCAGATGGGCCAATGGGCTGAGGTGTGGCAGATGGAGATTTATTTAGATAAATGTGGAGTACTGCGTTTTGGGAAAGCAAATCTCAGCAGGACTTACACACTGAATGGCATATTTCTAGGGAGTGTTGCTCAACAAAGAAACATTGGAATACAGGTTCATAGCTCCTTGAAAGTGGAGTTGCAGGTTGATAGGAGAGTGAAGGAGGTGTTTGGTATGGTTGCATTTACTGATCAGTGCATTAAGTAGAGGAGTTGGGAGGTCATGTTCTGGCTGTTCAGGACATTGGATAAACTACTTTTGGAATATTGCATGCACTTCTTGTCTCCTCACTATCGGAAGGATGTTGTGTAAGTAGAAAGCGTTCAGAAAAGATTTACAGGGATGTTGCCAGGATTGGAAGATTTGAGCTACAGGGAGAGGTTGAATGGGCTGGGCCTATTTGAGGCTGAGGGGAGACCATATAGAGGTTTATAAGAGAGGTATGGATAGCTTTAATAGAAAAGGTTTTTTCCCTGAGGTAGTGGAGCCCAGAACCGGACAGCCTAGGTTCAGGATGAGAGGGGAAAGATATAAAAGGAACCTAAGGGACAACTTTTACAGGCAGAGGTTGATGTTTGTATGGAATGAACTGCTAGAGGAAGTGGTGGAGGCTGGTACAGTTATTGCATTTAAAAGGCATCTGGATGGGTACACAAACAGGAAGGATTGAGAGGGATTTGGGCCAATTGCTGACAAATAAGACGAGATGATGTTAGGATATGTGGGTGGCATAGATGAGTTGGACTGAAGGCTCTGTTTCTGTGCTGTACATCTCTATGACTATAAATGTTTTCCACTGTCCATTTCCAGCCACACATTTCACTGCTTCCCCTGTTTTCACTGACCTTGGTCAGTTCTCCTCTCGAACACATATAAATGGCTTTGGTTGTGATTGTAGGGTGTGCTTTATGGTCACTTTAACAATCCATCATCTCACTGAATTCCACTACACTACAATTTCCCAGAGAATATCTCAGTGTGACATTACTCCTTCACTCACCGTCATCACCCAACGGTCGATCTGAGATAGTCACATCCCTGGCCATTTACACAATGTGTTATTGAAAGAAATACTGACAAAAACATTCCAAGATGAGTTTGGAGAATATCACTTTTGACAAAGACTGAAGTCTCCCAAAATTATCGCAGTGCCTTTGCATTATACAGGAATTCATTTGAGTGTGTAACAGTGTTGAGCAATGAAATGTTGTCAGGCAGCCTGACAAACATTCTCCTGCTTATGGTTTTGACACGTGTTACCCAGAATCTGCATTCAGACTGATTCAGCTGCATCATCTGAGGCCAAATGCGTTCTCTCTCATGCCTTTATAACCCATTACTGTCAGGGTTACCCATCCTGTATTCCCTGAGACCCCTCAAGGATGTGTGGAATTGAATATTTATGTCCCACCTTTTGTTTCTCCTGTAACCACATCTTTCTGGTGACTAAATATAATTTATCTCCATGTCACAAGTCTGTTACTTTATTGCAGAGACTTTGTCCATTCCAAAGAAAGAACATTGTAATTGACTTTTTCCCATAACTTCTTGTCATAGCCTAATTCACTGATGTACAGTTTTAGTTAAACTCTGTCCCTTCCTGTTCCTTTCTGCTTGTTTTCAGCCACATTCCATGATGTTCTGATGCTTCATCTATTCTATTTGGATGAAGAAAGCTCCTTTCACCTGAACCCTGTCCCTGCCTTCTCTCTGTCAGTTTAAAGCCCTGTCCATATACCTACCGACATAACTGGCCAGGAAACTGCTCCCAGCAGAGTTGTTTTTAATTCACTCGTGGGATGTTGCCCTCTCTGGCTGGCCAGCGTGTATTTCCCACCCCAAGCTGCCCTTGAGCTGAGTGGCAAGCTGGATCATCTCAGGGGGCAGTTCAGAGTCAACCTCCTTGATCTGCGTCTGGAGTCACATGTAGGCCAGACCTGCTGTCGATAACAGATTTCCCTCCTTAAAGGATATTAAGCAGTTAGATGGTTATAGCTGACACTGGCATTAAATTCTGGATGAACAGTCTAGTGAGAATAACACGAGGCCATCACATCTCCCACTCGTATTCAATCGTCACTGAGTACTGATCCTACTGCATCAGGAATCAAAAACCTTTAAACATGACCATTGCGTGATCCTGAAATAATTCCTGCACTCTAGTGATATCACTCAGTATCTCACCATTTGATATCCCTCACTGTGGGTCTATTTGCTGTCTCTGTCAATGTCTCTCACTCTTGCAGCTACTCCAGATCCTGAGCCAACAGAATTCTCCACTCCAGAGAGACGCAGCAGCACAGGCCAGGGGTGGAGTCTCGGATTTTCCAGATCTCTGTGGCACTCAGTACCATTCTCCCTGTGTAACCCTCACTGCATCAGTCTAATTTCCCATTCTGTCCAATTCTCTCTCTCCTGTAGGTAATCAGGAAGCTCCTGACCCAATAATCTTCCCAACAGCTGGGTGTCTCATCCATCACCACATTGAAGATGGTAGGTCAACCAGAGAGACAAAGGGCAGGGAGATCTAGAGTCCTCAATAAATCCTGCAGCGAAGTAAGATCATTCACAGGGAACAGAGCAGAGAGCATTTAAATAGCTCGAAACATCGGCCCTCAAGACATGACGTAGATACAGTGCTGAAGGGTGAACACAGAGCATGAAGCTCCCAGGCTCAATCCCGATCATTTGTGAGAGGATTACACTCAGCTCTGCTGTACTGAGCCTGTCTGAGACAGCATCGGGAGTGTTACAGTTATCAATCCAGGCCTATGCTGTCATAGTGAGCATCAGGACGATGGATGGGAAAGCAGCCCGACCACGAGAAGGTGCTATTGAAGTCTGGGATATTTTATGTTCTCTGTTTACACTCCAACATTCTCTATTATCACATCATAGAGTCATACAGCAAGGAAACAGACCCTTCAGTCCAACTCATCTGAGCTGGTGCCTTGAATGCTTTTAACTCTGAGAACAGTTTCTATCTCTGTAACCTCCTCCTCTCCCTACAATCCCTCTGCAAATTTAAAACCTACTTCAATGCTGACTATCTCCCTGCCCCGTGTAAAATGCTCCAGACTGGGTGACATGCCAAATCTCAGGAATCTCCTCCTCCCATCATTACAATAATCTCTCTTTCTGTCATCTTGCACAATACCTCCAGCCCACCCTGTCTCTGTAACATCCTCCAACCTCGACCCTTTGTGTACCCTCCTCCAGCCCCTACAGCACATGATATAACTGTAACCGTCAATTCCCATAACATTCCTGCCTCCCATCCTACGCAACAACACGGCCACTAATTCTTCCACCATCCTTACTGACCTCTCTAACTGTATAAACTCCTCCAGTCCCTACAGCCTTTCCTGCCTGTGTAACCTGCTCCCATCCCGGCAGCCCTCCCTGTGTACCGTGTCCTGAAGCCACAATAACCCTCCCAATGTCTGCAATTTCCTCTAGCGCTGTGACCTTCTCCTGGTGGGGCAGAATGGCCTACAAGTGCGCCTCTTTCCTATGTTTTTGTGCAGCACTCCCTGACTCTGTATCTCTGTCAGAACCCACTATCCACACTATCTGTGTAAACTACACAATCATCAATCACTGTAATTTTCTCAGACCATGGAATACTCCCCATCTATCCAATCTCTTCCAGCCTCTCCAACCCTCCCAATCTGATTCCTCCTGCAGCCCGATAACCTCACCTATCTTTGTAATTTCCTTTATCCGCTGGAACGCTCCCTATCTCTGGAATATCATATCCTATAGCATCCCTCCATTTGTGTGTTCCTCCAATCACAATGGCGGTGCCTACCTCTGCGACATTACCCCAGACACTGAATCCACTTCCAACACTGAACCTTCACTGTTTCTGTTACCTTCTCATGCAACCACAGACCTCCCTGTCGGTATGAACTTCTGACTTTCATCAGGCCACCATGTCTCTGCAATCTATACCATCCTCCAGAGCCCTCCTTTCATCTGTCACCTGCTCCAGCAGCTGTATCACTCCCCATCTGTCAGGCCAACTCTGTAACTGCTCCTGCAGTTATATCACTCCCCATCTGTCAAGCCTAATCTGTATCTTCTCCAGCAGCTATATCACTCTCCATCTGTCAGGCGTACTCCAGTCCTCACAGACTGTGGAGACCATTATCTCAATAACCTGCTCCAGGCCCTGAAAGTCTCTCTGTACTCAGAGTACTTCTCCAGCCACAGCAACAATCCAAATCTCTGTTTGCTTCTCCTCTCCCTCCAGCAACTCAAATACTCTCTCTGTTTGACTTGGCAACTCTCCCTTTGCGTTCAGTATTTCTGTCCCAAAAATCTCCCTGTATCTGTAACCTCTCTCTCTCTCTCTCTCTCTCTCTCTATATATATATATATATATATATATATCCCACCCTGTCAAAGGACGCTCCTCCAGTATCTCCATCCATCTACTCATCTCCACTACCTTCTCCAGTTCTTACCCCTCCCGTCTGTGTAAACATCACCCTCCCCTACAAGCCTCCCTACCGCAGGAACCTCCTCCAGTTTGTGCAATGCTCTCTACCTGCGTAAGTGTCTCCAGGCCTTATTGCTGTTCCCTTGTCTGTAAGCTCTGCCACACTCTCCAGCCTTCCCATTGATGTAACTTCCCGAACCTCATCATCTGATATCACTACAGCCTTCCGTACCTCTGTTAGTGTCTCAATTCTATACAAATCTCTTCATCTCTGTAAATAGCACCATTCCATAAAATACTCCCTGTCTGCATAAACTACCCCATCCTGCACTGAGAAGCCTCACTGTCCTTTTGATCACCTGTAGTCCCTTTGGATCTCCCTGTAACTTCCCTGACTCCATTGAATACAACTCATCTCATGTTATAACTCCTTATACTCCCCATCTCTCTGATATTCTTCAATCCCTGCAATTCTCGTTCTTTTTCTCCAGACGTTCCAATCCCCCTGATCGATGTAAGGTTATTGATCCCTTGCAGCATGTTTAATTCCTGAAGCAGCTTCCAATCCCTCAATGCATCCTGTCGCTATAACCTCCTCAAATACTACAGCTTTGTAACTGTATTTTTACTATCTTCCAACATCTACAACCTTTTCGATTTCTCTAACCTCCTCCATAACAGCATTCCACATCTGTGTGTAATGGATGGGAATGCTGCAAACCTGTTTTCATAGCCCTCAATAACTCTTTGAACTCCTGCAGCCTTACAAACCTTAGTATCTGTGGCTCCTCCAATCCTTACAATTTACACTGGCTGTGAACTGATCCAACGCCTTCAAACCTTTCTAACTCAGTAAACGCCTGCACAGCCAATGAACATCCTTATCAGTGTATTGCCGAAGCCCTAAAACCCTCCCTACCGCTCCAAATAACACCCTCCCTATCTTTGTAACTCCTTCAGGACTGATAACCCTGTTCCTCTCTGTGACATTTTTCATCCCAACAATCTGTCTGATCTCTAACTACCAGCAGTGACCTCAAAACACCCCAACTCTATAACATCCTCCAGTCTCTACAACCCTGCTTTTCTCTGTCAGCTTCCCGGGTGCCTACATTCGCCTTTATCTCCGGTTACAGATCCTTTCTCAGGGAAGCAATGTCTCAGTACAGATCCTGTAAGAAGACCAAAGAATCTTTGATGTATCAGTAGATTTGCCTAATTTTCCAAATTCTCATGAGTTCAAATTCAACCTTCTCCAGCTTTTCTCATCAATATCCCTCCATTTTGAGGGACAGTCTGTCAAACCTTCTCTGGGCTGCCTCCAAAGCAAGAACATTTCCGTCGAGATAGGGAACCAAACCTGTTCACAGTATTTTCATTGTGAGCTGACTGGAGCCCTCGATAGTTATTACAAGCCTTCCCTATTGTTATTCTCCATTCCATTTGGAGTCAACCCCAACATTCCATTTGCCCTTTCTATGACCTGCTGACCCTGTAAACTACAGCTCTGAGATTTGCACACAAGAATTTCCAAGTTACTTTGTGATGTAGATTTCTGCAGTCTATCTGAAACCAAGAGGTGACGGTAAAAATCAGGAAAGTGTTGGAATGTATGGAAAATGAAATGGCAGAAATGATAACTGCACAATTCAAAAGCAGATGAATAAGCACGGCCCGTAAGCCCATCCCGATGGGACGGAGGCAGCGCGGTGGCTCAGTGGTTAGCACTGCTGCCTCACAGCAAAAGGAATCAGGCTTCGATTCCAGCCTTGGGAGATTGGCAGTGTGGAGATCTCCAGGTATTCCTGTTTCCTCTCACAGTCCAAAGTTGTGCAGGTTAGGAGAGGTGGCCATGGAACGTTGTCCACACTGTCGGGTTTCTGTGATCAGATATACAACGAGGCCAATTGGACCATTGAGTCTATTCCGCTATTCGATGATGGTGGAATTGTTTCTATCTCATAGTCCCTGTAATCCTTCATCCCCTTACTCATTAAGAACCTATCAGTCAGGCGAAAGTGAGGGCTGCAGATGCTAGAGGTTAGAGTTCAGAGTGTGGTGCTGGAAAAGGACAGCAGGTTAGGCAGCATCCGAGGAGAAGGAGAATCAATGTTTCGGGCAAAAGCCCTTCATCAGTCCTTTCCTGATGAAGGGCTTTTGCCAGAAATGTCGATTCTCCTGCTCCTCGGATGGTGCCTGACCTGCTGTTATTTTCCGGCACAACACCTCTGACAAGACCTATCTCTGAGTTAATACACTGAATTCCTTCTGATCCATAGCCCCCTGTGGACCTCACTTGTCACTGGCTGACTCCTTTATATCTGCTCTCTGTGTTCTTAAGTGCCAGCATGTTGTTCTGAAAGCGAGATGTCATTTCATAATCACTGCTGGCTTTGTTTTCCTGTCTGGCTGTAGACAGCAGAGTAGATAAAACAGAGGAATGGTTTATTGGGATTTTCAGAAACCTTTTAACAAGGTCCCACTGAAGAGGTGGATAAGCAAAATTGGCCCATGTGGGATTGGAGGGAATGTACTGGCATGGATTGGGAATTTTTTTAATGGACAGAAAACTAAGTGGAAGAAAATGGATTAGTGCTTGACATACAACTAAATTCAAATGGATTTGATGGTCGGATAAAAGGTAATGTTCCACATTTGTTGGTGACACAAAATTAGCTGGGAATGTGGGTTGTATGGATGAAACGAAGAGAACATGAACAGTCTGTGAGTTTCCCTTTTTTAAAATTCAATGATGTACCGTGGTCATCACTTACTCGGCCATCATTTCTTTCCCATCTGTAATTCCCTGGAGAAGGTGGTGGTCAACTGTCTTCCTGACCCATTGCAGTCCTTTGGGCTTAGGGACAGATACATTGCTGGGAGGATGGAACATGACTTGGACGGCACCTTGGAAATTCTGGTGTTCCCGTGCTCCTGCAGCTCCTCTTCTTCTAGGGAATAGTGGTTCCGGTTTTGTGAAGGGCTGCTGAAAGAGCCTTCCTGAGTCACCTCAGTGCTGCTTGTTGATTTTTCTACAACTTCCTTCCTTCCTTCCTTCACTCATGGACATGTGCATTGTTGGCTGATTCAGCTTTTTTTAAATCGATTTTGAGTTGTCCCTGAGAAGATGGTGGTGAGCTGCCTTCTTGAGTGACTGCACCAGCCATTGGAACTGTTGTTATCTGTGTCCCCTCCAGCAGGCGCTCCAACACTCCTCATATCTGTAACATATCCCACATGTGCCACTGTAACTGCGTACAGACAATGCAGCTCTCCCTTTATGGGTGACATACTCCTCTACGTACAACTCTTATAGTTCCTCATAATATCTCACCTCCTCCATTCCGGTCTGCGCTGTTGATCTTGCAAATTGTTTTTTTATTCCTGTTTAAACTTCTGATCAGCTTTCAACTCTTCCATTTTAAATGTGTAACTTCTCAGTATCTGTATCCCTCTATATCACTGTTACAAATTACAACACAGGCTCCCCTCCTTAACTCTCTGAATTACAGTGGCTGGATGTGTTTAATTCACACTTTTCACCCTCGTCCAGCACCTACAATCCCATCATTTCGGAATGCTCCCGTTCTCTGCACCGCCTCATATCCTGAGTGTCCTTGAATACCACCAGTGCTCCAATGATCTATATGCCCCCAGTTATTATAAGTCTTCTAACTCTGTAACATCCAGCAGTGTCCAGTACCTTACAATGCTTCCTGGCTGTCAATTTGCATTCGTTGAAGTCTTTCTATCTCTCTAAGCAGTTCACAAAAAAACCCTTTTGACTCGACAAAGATCCGTCAAAAACGCACCAAAAACTCTCTATTTCCTTTGCCTTATTCACTTCCTGCAAATCTCCCTGTATCTTCCAGTAACCTGCTTTAGGCACTGTACGTCTGCCTACTTCAGATAGCGCGTTCCATCCCTTACAGCTCACTCAATTACTGTAACACCCTCTGGCCCTTTTAATCCTCCTCTTTTTCACTGTCTTCCAGGCACAACAGCAATCCTGTGAAGGAGCAATGCGGAATGGGATATTATAAATCTCAGCTCATGCTTGAGGAGTACAATTACCTGGGAGGCACAAAGGGAGAGGACTTGAGAGCGAGCAACACAGAGCGGGAGAATATAAATCAGCAGTGAGGATCGAGGCCGACTGCGACTTGGAGTTGGAGAAACAGCAGAGCAGGAGGCGCAAAATCAGCACCGAGTCACAGAGGGAGTGACCGTGTGATGGAGACATTTTGAGTAGGAGCGTGACGCTCACTCACACCTGGGAGCTAGAGGCATCAAAGTGTGAGGAAATAAATCAGCCCTGAGGATCGAGGCCTAGTCATACTGGGAGTCACAGAGACGATGACACTCTGAGGGAGCAGAGTAGAGTGGGAGCTGGTGGATTAAACGTCCCTGGGAGACACAGAGACGGTGACACTCTGAGGGAGCAGAGTGGAGTGGGAGCTGGTGGATTACAAGTCCCTGGGAGTCACAGAGACGGTGACCCTGTGAGGTCTTCACAGAAGAAAATGAAAGTTCATTTGCTGATAATAAACAGTTACTTGCTGTAACTTGCTGCAAAATGGCATTATCTTTCATGGAATTAGGGCTGAAGGCTGAAATATCAGTAATAATTGAAAGTCTGAATCATTATAATAAAGAATCTCAGTCAGGTACAGGCCGATAAGCGAATGCATGTGAAACGTATACCACTGATATTAACTTAATCCAACGTAATTCATTGAGTAAGACTAAACACGTTTCAGCTTATGGTGTGGTAGTGCAGGTTGGTCAAATGGGAAACGTTTTCTGTTACATTTGGAAGTCATAGCCCCTGCTGGTGTTCGAGATGAACACTGGGTCATGCAGCTCAGTTAGTGACTGGAGATACTGTGAGACATCAATGACGCTGAGAGTTAGGTGGAGAGCACATACAGGGAGGGGATCACACTGCTGTCATAATGGCCTGTAAGAAGGAAGGGAATGGGTGATCAGTCGAGAGATACGGTCAGGGAATACAGGATTAACCTGGGGGGGAGGGGAGGTGAGGCTCCCTCCCCGTTCAGTTTCCCAGTTTGGAAGCTGATGAAGATTCGGGCTGCTCAGTGGAATGCAGTCAGAGCCATATCTGTGGCATCACAAGCAGCCTGACTGTACAGGAGGGGAGGGAGAAGGAAGGAGGGGCAATAGTCACAGAGCAGTCAGGAAATTGAAGAAGGTGTCAGTGTTTCTGTGACTGTCAATGTAATTCCAGGATCGTGGTATCAAGAATGTCACTGTGTCCATCAAGTCTGCTCCACCATTCACATTTGACTGATCGGTTTATCAAGCCCGTTTTCCTTCTTTCCCCCTTTGATTTCATTGCAATCAAGAACTTTTCTATCTGTGTTTTAAGTCTACTCAATGACCTTGCATCCATAGCCTTCTGTGGCAATGAGTCCCACAGATTCCCCACTCTCGGGCTGAAGAAGTTTCCCCTTATCTCTGATCGAAAAGGTTTTCCCTTTACTCGAAGGCTGTGCCCTTTGTTACTCGTCTCTCCTGTCAATAGAAACCTCTTCCCAACGTCCACTCTGTCCAAGCCATTCAGTATTCTGTAAGTTTCAATCAGATCTCCATTTGTCCTTCTAAACTCTATCACGTATAGTCCCAGAGTCCTCAAACATTCCTCATCTGGTAAGCCTTTCATTCCTTGGATTTTTCTTGTGTACTTCCTCTGGACCTGCTCCAGGTCCAATACATCCTTCCTGATGTGTGGTGCCCAAAGTATAACGTATTCAAAAATGATATAAAGGAAAGCAAGGGATGAAGTGTAGAAGTATTGGTTCAGGATAGTGTTAGTTAATGAGTCTGAGATAAAGTTGATGCCTTCAAGTTCAGATTGAATTTGACTGGAGCTTGAGTTAAAAAAACAACTATAAGGTTACGCTGTGAGGGACCGTCTGTGGGCTGCCAACTAGTGAAACGCATACAGAGATGGCAACGTGATAGTGCTGAGAAACTTGCATTATCCAGATACCTGCTGGGATACTGACAGCGTCTGGGCAGTGACGGATTGCATGGAAGAGAGCTTACTGCAGGAGTATGTGCCCACCCCAAAGGAACCATGTCCTGTTGAACCTTGGAAAAGTGATGGGGAAAGTGGATCCAGTATCAGGTGGGAATATTTTCTGGTATGATGATCATTTAATTGTTACGCTCAGGATGATGGCAGAGAATGCTGTGCATTGACTAAGTTTGAGAAAAATTAATCGACTGGGAGCTGCATTCACTCTGGTAAGAATAAATCTGGGAAAGTATGGCCGGCACACCAAGTTGGTCAGAAAAATAAAAATTGAACAATGGGCTCAATCAATGGCTTGGGTCAGTTCGAGGAATAGTTCCTCACACTGGAAAGGCAGGGGAAGCAAACCCAATGCTCCATCGATGACAATGGAGCAAAAGGTTAAGGTGAAGAAGAGCAATTGAATAGCTGTCAGATAGAGAACAATATTGTGAACCAGGAGAAATGTTGAAGGTTTAGGGTAGACATGGTAGAGCCGAGGGATTTATAAGGGAACGGAGAGCCAATATAAAGTTGTCACACCTCTAAGGGAGCGTGTGAAAAGGTGAAGTAAGGCTGATTCCACACTTGAGAGAGGGTTTATGCTGAGAAGAAGGGGAATGGCTGAGTGTTAGCTGAATACTTCATCTCTGTCTTTACCAAAGTGGCCGAACCCACCCAGGCCATGGTGACAGAGGAGGAAACTCTGTCACTAGAAAGGTACAAAATTGATGAGGAATATCTTTGTGGCACAGGCAAATAACTTGTTTCACGGTTTTTTTTCCCCTCGATATGTGTGACATTAAATCATTCATTCATCCATTCATTCATGGAATCAAAGGGACTGTATCAATTTGGAAACAAAATTGACTGATGGGTAGGAAATCGAGAGGAATGGTGACTAGATTTTTAATTCAGGCTGGAGAAAGATTTTCAGTGAAGTTCTGTAGGATTCAGTTTTGGTGACCTCATTCATTTTGATATGTATAAACTATGTACATCTGGTGTGCACGGACCCATTCAAAGTTTACAGTTGACGCAGCATTTAAAGAAATTGTAAACTGTGAGGAAAACATTATAGAACTCTAAACTTACATCGCCAACTCCTTAGAAAGATTAGAGAGGTGATTGATGAAGTTTGGCATATTGAAATATGAGACAATGCAAATTTCCAAAAAGAACATTAAATGATAATATAAAATAGGCAAGAATACAGGAACAGAGGATGTGCAAAGATCAATGAAGTTTGTAGGACATTAAACACAGGCAAAGCCTACAGTGTTCCTGTCTGAATAAATATTGATAGTGCAAGAGTAAGGAGGTGATGTTGAATTTGCATCAAACACATTCGACCTCAACTGGAGTATCGTATACATTCCTGGGTGTCACATGATAGGACTGATATGAACACATTGGAAAGGATGAAGAACTGATCTAAAAGAGTATTTCCAGGAATGAGTAAGATCGGTTATGAATTCAGACTGAAAATGTTGCAACTGTTTTCACTGCAGTGAAGGTGGCTAAGAGGAGATCGGATGCAGTTTTTCAAACTCATAGGCAGACTGAATAGATTAGATTGGATAAAACTGTGCCCATTCACAAAAGGAGGGAAAAACGAGAGGGCACAGATTTCACGTTATATACAACAGGAGAAATCTGATTGAAGTTGTCAGGATACACTTGGATGTGTTGTAAATGGATGTTCAATGGATATGTTCAAGAGGGGATTGGATGATTATTCCGACTAAAAGAAATGTGTAACGGTATGGGGGAAAGTAGGCGATCAATACTCTGTAACGAACTCAGATCAAGAGCTGGTGCAATCATCATGGTTCAAATGACACCCTTCTGTGCCTTAAGACTTGTGTATGGTTTGGTGCAGTCTCAAGAGTTCTCCAACTCTAATAATACTGTGTCTCCATAACCTCATTGATCCAGTGCGATCCATTCTTACCTCTGAAACATCCATCAGTCAAAGCACCCCTCCTTATCTCTGTAACTCACACAGGCCATGTTATAAACCTTCTTTCTCTGCAATCTCCTCTCAATACTCCCTCTCTCTGTAATAATTCTCAAGGCCTGACAGCTCTCCCTTTGTCTGTAATTACTCCGATACACAGAGAGATTCCAATCTTTACAATCTCCTCCAGCTCACACAATCATCAGTCTATCAATGTCACTAACTCCCTCCCGCCCTGACAAATCTCATGATCTCCATAACCTCCTCCAGCCATTACACTGTTCATTATTCAGTGAACATTTCTCCGTCCCTTACAAATCTGCCCATCTTTAAACTTCCTCAAGTCCCTACAATTTTCCCTGTTGTCTAACGTGCACCAATGTGTGATCTTCTGTGTAAAATCCTCGTGTCCCTACAGCTCTGCCGATTCTGTAACCACCTTCTGTCCCTATACAACTCTGCAGCCTCCACATTCTAAATCCCTCCCTATCAGTGGAAATACCTCCAGCTCTCCTTATTTCTGTAATCGCCACCAGATCAAAAGAACCCTCTATGTATCTTGAATCTTCATTAGCCCCTTCAAATATCACTGTCTCTGAAATTCCTCCCGCTACAGCAATACTCGCTATGAAATCTTCCAAGAAAAGTCACATTCTTTTCAGAGAACCTCATCGTATTAATCTCCTGCAGTGCAAGCTCTCTATCTCAAACCCTTCACCTATAACGTCCTTAATATCTCTAATCTCATTCACAACCTTGATCGGCCTGTATGTCTGTGACCTTCTCCAGGAGGAGGAATGGCTTTTCGGGAGTAGGGGTAGATTTTGTGTTTGGAGGATGTCATAAATGTTTGACTGTTTGTAGAAAGTAGAGGATTTACAGAGATGGGAAGGGTGACAGAACATGAGGGATGTTGCAGACTGATATTTGTAGGCACAGAAAAAATAATCTGAGGTTTGCCTGGTTAGCTATAGTTTGAAGAGGAAAACATGCTATTAAACTGCAAATGTATGGGCCTATTATTGAGATTGGGATCTGCCTGTTCTAACTGTGGGACTCCATACTGAAATAGGTGCGAGCAGCTGACCCCGAAAAGGCTGGGCAGAATATGTAATCTTCCAAATCGTATTTGGGAGATCAGTTCCAGGATAGGTGAGAGCAGCTGGCAATATTCAGGCAAGTCAAGAAGCATGGGATTTTCCTGATCTGATTGTGGGACTCATTTCCAGAATGGATGCGAGTATCTATAAATACCTAATGTGCTGGGCTTGTTCAGTTCTAAATGTACTTACCTATTCTGTGTCTATATCTGCATGTGATTCCGAACTGACATTGTTACAGCAGAAGTGACTGCTGAAAGACAGCAAATCCCAGGTAGGAATACTTGACCGGGGTCAACTCAACAGAGCCTCAGATAAGATTAAATTCTCACTTCCTGAAATGTTACAATTGAAAATTATTTTATGAGAACAAGTCTTGTTTCATCTGGTGTGAATTCAGTCTGCATCATTGACCCGAATCTTTATGGTAGGACAGATCAGTTCATCGGTCACAGCGTGGGCTCTATCTGTAGGCCTTGTGTGCCTTAACCACTTCTCCCAACACCACTCAGCCCTCCCACCATCTCCCACATCAGTTGAATTCTTTTTCTGATACAGACAGACACGGAAATCATTTTCATCAGGTTTTCTGGAGAGTTTCTCTTTGCAAGTTTACGGTAGTCAAAATATTGATCTGGCTGATCCAGCTCACTTTTCACTTCAACCAAAACCTAAAACTATCTTTGTCCTTGTAATGCCCTTCAGCCCCTAGAACAATCCATATCTCTCTAATATCCCACTGTCTTCGCACGCCTTCCTATCTCTGTAAACTTTTCCCAAAATTACATTCGTCATGGTTTCTGGTACTTGCTGTCATCTCCAAATTCCTTCCTGTTTTTTCAACAAGGCCAATGAAACAGTCGAACAAATAGAATGAAACAAGACAGATATGGCTGCAAAGTGACCAAGACTGAGAACCGGATAATCAAAGGCTTTCAGCATTTACACAAGAAGGATAAAAAGGCCACATAGTGAAGCAGCGTTGTATATAACGGCTGTGATCAGTGTTTTTGTGATGCTAATCAATTTACACAATACTCCTCTCTGTCCTCTCCCTGATCCCTTTGCATTGATTCTCTAGACATTTTCTAAATATTAGAAATTTCTACAGCATAGAGAAGATTACTCTCGAAATTTTCTGCACTGACTGAAAAGAAGGTACCACCCAGCATAATCCTTTCAAAAACAATCATTGTTATGATACCACAGAGACTGTATGACTTCAGGTTCAGATCTAGGCACATAATTAAAATTTTCCAGAGTTTCTGCCTCGACTCCGCATCCATGCATGACTCCCAGATCCCTTCCTTACTCTGGTTGAAATAACAACTTTCCTCACCACTTCTATAATATTTCAACCAATTACATTAAATATTTGCTGCTGGTAACTGAGCTGTCCAATAATAACAAGGCAGTCTCTCCCTCTCTATCCAGACCCTTGACAACATGTGCAGGTTAATCAAATCTCCTCTCAGCATCCTCCACTTCAAACTTTCCTCATAACTGCATTATCACTTTCCCAGGACAACAAATCTCTCCAGTACCATTTCCAAGAGTGAAACATGCTCGAAATGTCAATTCTCCCGGCACTCTGCTCCCTGACCTGCTGTGCTTTTCCCACACCACACTCTTTGACTCTAATTTCCAGCATCTGCAATCCTCACATTATTCCTGTACAGTCACCATTCTAATTCCATCCTTCCATGTGATATAGTGACCTGAATTACATGCAACACACAGACTGTGCCTGAACTAATTATTTGTACAGTTCTTGTATAAGTTTCCTGCTCTTACATTCTGCACTTGAGCTGAGAGAGGAAATGGTGCCATTTGCTGCCTTATCTAGATTATCGACGAGCCCGGCTACCTTCAGGGTAAAAGCAAATTACTGCGGATGCTGGAATCTGAAACCAAAAGAGAAAATGATGGAAAAACTCGACAGGTCTAGCAGCATTGTAAGGAGAGAAAAGGCTGGCATTTCGAGTCTAACTGACCTTTTGTCAAAGCAAAAAGCAGTGAGAAATAGGGAGTTATTTATACTAGGATCTGTCCACACTGACAGTATGTTCATTAATTGTGTATTCTTTCTATTGATTGCTTTCCCTAAATGACTTGACTTGCACTTCTCCAGGTTGCTGATACATTCAACTGGACCTCCTAGCTTCCATCTGCTATGTGTTCGCTCATCAAATCGAGTAAGTCACGTCAACTGTTCAAGTCTCTGCATGAAAACCAAACAGCCAGATTAACTTCACACAGCTTTCACTGCAGAAATTCAGACTGACAGTCCTGGATTCCTCTGGGATTTTCTAAGGGACCATTCTTCCTGCCTCGCAGAATTCTGATCTGTAAGTATTCAGTTAGCCCCTTGCTTCATACTAAACTAAGCTACAATATCAGCAGGTCTCTGACACTTTGCCTCTCCTCAGTGAGGAACCGAAAATGATGGACAATGAGCAAACATGGCAGGGGATTTTTCTCCCCAGCTTCTTTTAAGGATGTGAATCTCCTGTACAGGTTCTCTCTCTCTTTAAGTATATAACTTACAATAGTTTGCATGACAAAATCTGCACAAGACAAGGGCCTGAGTCTTTTGACTTGGCCAATCTCATTTCTGTCAGTTTCATGGAGGGTTTGTCTCCACAAGTGGATAGACCTTGTAAGAAGGCCTATGGTGTATTAACGTTCATTAGCAGAGGGATTGAATTCAAGAGTCGTGAGGTGATGTTGCAGCTGTACAGGACTTTGGTAAGGCTATATTTGGAATACTGTGTGCAGTTCTGGTGGACTCACTTTAGGAAAGATGTGGAAGCTTTGGAGAGGGTGCAAAGGTGATTTACCAGGATGTTGCCTGGAATGGAGAATAGATCATACGAGGATAGGTTGAGAGTGCTAGGCCTTTTTCTCATTGGAACGGCGAAGGATGAGGGGTGACTTGATAGAGGTTTGTAAGATGATCAGGGGAATAGATAGGGCAGACAGTCAGAGACTTTTTCCCCAGGTACAACAGAGTGTTACAAGGGGACATAAATTTAAGGTGAAGGGTGGAAGGTATATGGGGGATGTCAGGGGTAGGTTCTTTACCCAGAGAGTGGTGGGGGCATGGAATGCGCTGCCTGTGGGAGTGGCAGAGTAGGAATCATTGGTGACCTTTAAGTGGCAATTGGATAGGTACATGCTTAAGTGCTTAAGCGAGAATAAATGTTCGGCACAATATCGTGGGCAGTAGGACCTGTTCTGTGCTGTATTGTTCTATGTTCTATGTTCTATGTAAGTCTATGTGAATGTTCTCATAATAACAACATCCTGAATCTGCCTCATTAACTACCTTCCCTGCCTCTATGTCCCTTCTTTCACCTGATACGAGCCCAATGATTATTTTCCGCTTTGTTATCGGTATAAAAACTGCCCACGACCCAGGTTTCCCAGAATTCACCGGATTCCCTGCTACAGATGCCATTTTTAAAAAGTCATTACACTCTTGGATTGTCAGTCCGAAACTGCCCTGGACATGACGGCGGGGTTGTGGAGGGAGGGAGGTAGATCGGGAAACGTATTAAACTGAGGGCCCCACTTTGTGGCTGAGCCCCTGAGGTTCTGGTGGATGGCATAATGCAGGACAGGGACATTATCTTCCTCCAGGATAAATAGACAGTCTTTTTCCCTGGGGTCGGGGAGTCCAGAACTAGAAGGCATAGGTTTAGGGTGAGAGGGGAAAGACATAAAAGAGACCTAAGTGACAACGTTTTCACGCAGAGGGTGGTGCGTGCATGGAATGAGCTGCGAGAGTTTGTGGTCGAGGCTGGTACAATTGCAACATTTAAGAGGAATTTGGATGGGTATATGAATAGGAAGGGTTTGGAGGGATATGGGCTGGGTGCTGGCAGGTGGGACTGGATTGGGTTGGGATGTCTGGTCGGCTTGGACGGGTTGTTTCCATGCTGTACATCTCTATGACTCTATGACAGGCGGGGGAAGCCATGGCAGCAGACCTGCTAGCTTGTCTGAGACTTACCCGTGGGCCAGTGAGGTGCCAGCCTTCTGGGTGAATGCCCAATAGTGTAGTAAGAACGTCAGTGACCAGGGTAAGTGCCACCATCTGCAATTTGTGAACTTGCCCCCCCCCCCCCCCGTGTGTATGTGTGTGTGTTTGTGTGTGTGCCTCTCTCTCTCTCTGTTACTGCACCCACCTCCCACCAATACCCATGTTCTCCTACTCTCACTGAATGCAGCAACTTCTCTCTGTTTCTATATGACCTCTTCTCTGTCCCGCTCGCCAGCTCAGCCTGGTGTCTGTGCTGCCCACTCAGTCACTCAGGACACCTCGCCACCTTTCCCTCAGCTGTCCCAACACTAACCGCTGTACCAACCACTTCCATCTCCCTCATACCTCTTGATAATTCTCCCATTCCAGAAGGAACTATCCCACAATAGGGCAGAAAGAGCCAAGACGGGTATGAGATAGCCCAACATTCAGCTCCTCACTTATCACAGGGAAGGATCCTGACCCTAACAACCACAAGAGGCTGACTGACCACGTCCAAGCTCCCGGGCTGGGATCTGAGACTCCCCCTGACTCACTGTGCTGGACACCGTGACTGACTGTTGACAATGATATTCAGCTTTCTGAGTTTGTGTCTGTGCTAAACACCAAGACAATACAGCAGGCGGGTGAGCCTGGTAGATTTGGCTGAGGGGAAACACTGTTGATGGCAGGGTAAGGCAAGGCAATAATTCTGTGAGCATTCAAGTCAGCTCAAAGTGAATGTGTACAAACACGGAGTGAGCAGCTCAGAGGGACAGACCATGAGCTGGGTGTGTGTCCCTGAGCATAGTGTCCTTGCAGCAGCATTGCAATGAGAGTTGTCAGTGCACCCTGAGCTGCAGCATTGAAGTACAGAAGCATATTGTTAGTGGGTCGGGATGTGCTGGGATGGCATAATGAGGCTGGCATGTGACAGATGTCAGCATTGGTGGGTGTGGAGTGCATGCAGCTTCTGTTCATGCGGCGTCCCCGATACGTTGGTGTCCAGGATAGAAGTCTGCAGAAGCGAGCGGCGAGATGGAGTCACCAGGTACCAGGTCTGACTTTCATGTCAAATTCGTCATATTGAGTTTCCACACAGTGGGGGAGGATTTGAAGCTGCAAGTTGATGAGTGGGGGGGGGGGGGGGGGGAGGGATCCACAATAATGTGGCTATTGATAATCAGTAATCATTAAGTCAGCATCTCGCCTCTCCCGCGCTCAAATCTTGACTTAAAGAACAGTCCAGCACAGGAACATACCCTTCAGCCCAGCAAGCCCGCACTGACACATGATGCCCTTCCAATGTTAAAACAGAAGTTTTTGCTCCAATAACTTCTATGTCATTCTATTCTCTATTTACTCATACTTGTGCCAAGATCCCTCTGAAACCTTGCTATATTGGCTTCTTCCCCTCTATCAGTGCATTTCAGGCACTTTCACATTCTGTCTGGAACAGGAAAAAAAAACTTACCTATCACATCGCCTGAACTTTCTCCCTTTTACCTAAAACCTCCGGTCCTGAGTAATTTTCATTCCTACTCTGAGGGGTGGGGGGGGGGGTGGGGAAAGGTTCTAACTTTCCTTCATTCTATGCCTCTGATAATTTTGTAAATATCTATCAGGTAGCCCCATAGCCAATGATGCCTTGGTGGAAACAAACTGTGTGTGTTCAATTTCTCCTTCTGGCTAATACCCTCCGAACCAGACAACATCCTGATAAAACTTTTCCATACCCTCACCAACACTTCAACTTCATGTGGCAACCAGTACTGTACCCAATATTATAAATGTACCTCGAACTAAGTTTCTCTCCAGCTGCAATATGACCTGCTAATTTTCATACTGCATGCTCTGATGCCTGTCTGCAAGTTTGCTGTCAGTCTTCTTGATCACACTCTCCACCCGTGTTACCACTTTCAGGGAACTGTGGAGAGGTACACCAAGATTCCTTCGGATGTTGATGCAATCAATAGTTTTTCCATCCACTTTATTCTTCTCTCCTGCATTAGACCTTCTAAAACGCATCACGTCGCAACTGTCCAAATAAAGTTACATCTGTGTTTTCTCTGTCCAAGTCTGCAGCTGACCTACATCCTGCTGTATTCTCTGGCAATCCTCCTCACAATCTGCAACTCTGCCAATCTATTTACAGATCTCCAGACACAAAAACACTGTTCCACCACTACTCTGTCTTTAATGGCCAAGCAGTTCTCTATCCATCTTACTAAGTGACCGCTATCCCTTTCACTTCATCTTCTATATGAGCCTGCATAAGGAACCATATCAAAGGTCTTGCTAAGGTCCAAACCGCCAATATCCAGCCCCATGCCCGCATCAATCAATTTTGTCACTTCTTCAAAATAATCAATCAAGTTTGAGGGACAAGATATTCCCCACACAACTGTGTTTCCTGTTGCTAGTAAATCCAGATTAGAGTACTATTGGATCTGCACTCATTCAGATAAGTGATTATTCCATCATATTCCTCACATGAACCTTGGAGAGTAGATTAGATTCATTACAGTATGGAAACAGGCCCTTCGGCCTAACCATTCCATGTCAACCCTCCGAAGAGTAAGCCACCCACACCCATTTCGTTCTGACTAAAACCCTTATCAATTTAGTATGGCCAATTCCCCTGGCCTGCACATCTTTGGACTGTGGGAGGAAACCCATGCAGACACAGGGTGAATGTGCAAAGGCCACACAGTTAGTCACCCAAGGCCAGAATCGAACCCAGGACCTTGGCACTGTAAGGTAGCAGTGCTAAAAACTGAGCTACCATGCCCCTCGCGATAGGGGAGGTATGGTGGGCTGTGATGGTTACTGTACAGTGGGAGGTGTATCGGGCCATGATGGTTACTGTACAGTGGGAGGTGTATCGGGCCATGATGGTTACTGTACAGTGGGGGGTATGTCGGGCTGTGATGGTTACTGTACAGTGGGAGGTATGTCGGTCTGTGATGGTTACTGTACAGTGGGAGGTATGTCGGGCCGTGATATTTACAGTACAGTGGGAGGTATGTCGGACCGTGATGGTTACTGTACAGTGTGAAGTATGTCTGGCTGTGAAGTTGCAGACTGCATGAGATGTACAGAGTATGATTCTGCTGCTGCCGATGGCCCTCTGCACCTCATGGCTGTATCATCGTTGATTATTCAATCTGTATAAAGTCTGTCCCATTCAGTACTCATGGGGCTACATATCATCGTGAGGAGGGTCTGCATAATGTGAAGGTAGCCCTTGCTCCCCATTGTGCAGTGACCATTCTTACTGATATATGAAATGGAGAGGCGTATCTGCAGCAGGCAGATCGGTGACAATGTGGTCAACTATATGTTTATTAATTAGCTTTTAATAATACAGCTTTTATTAATTCCACCATAACCTGCCACAAAGCAGTCTAACAGCCACAAGATCCAGCATCAATGCTGAGCACTATCATTAGACTGGATTCCCTACAGAATGGGAACTGGCCCTTCGGCCCAACCAGTCCAAACTGACCCTCCGAAGAGCAACTCACACTCCTCCGACAAATGCATGAATACTTTGGGAAATTTACCATGGCCAATTCACCGGAGCTGTAATTCATTGGACTGTGGGAGGAAACCCACAGAAGCACAGCGAGAATGTGCAAACTCCCAACCGGCAGTTGCCCGAGGCTGGAATCGAACCTGGATCCCTGGTGCTATAAGGCAGTCGTGATCACCACTGAGCCGCTGTGCCACCCTATATTGACTATATACCAAGGAGCTAGCCCCCTCTGCCTGGCTGTATCCTGTCAGTGGGAGAGAACCTACCAGAGAAGGTGATGTTGCCTGGGACATAGTCCTGTTCTCAGAATCCTGCTTTACAGACAATATCTGACTGTTGCTTGATTTGTCCAAGGGAAATAGATACCAGGTCACTTTCACATATTCTATAATGAAGAGTTAATATCACTTTATTTCTTACATATTTTAAAATAAACCAAAGATCATTGTTTTTCAGTTGAAGTGAACAATAATTGAATTACCAGAGCGCAGAGCTAACGATTACACAATTCAGTGACTGTAGTAAACAACCGATTCATGTTCAGATCAGTGAACACACCGTCTTGCAGGCAGCAAAGCTGTTGGAAATGTCTTTGATGAAATGCCTGAATTCAGATACAGTGCTATTGGGCCTCACCACGACCTCCAAAATACTGGCCATCTCCAAAATCTGTCCAGAGAGCTCCCAAACTGGAGCTGGGCAGTTACTCGCACAATCCCTCACAATAGACTGGTTAGAGGCATACCTGAACAACAGGGAGATGTGTGTTGGGCAGACTGGTCAATGGACTAGCACATGGCGCTGGTCCAGACGCAGTTCAATATTTATAACAACGACCTGTAAACAGCCATGTCTTGCAAGTATATCTCTTCTTGTGGTCCACATTTCATGAATAAATTAACATAAAAGTATTTTGTAGACCTGTTCAATGCTGGACACGGTTTTGGGTTTTGTGAGCTCAGGCTGCTTGGTCCAGGCAGTACATTGCTTGTTGTGAACGGCTGAAGGGATATGATGTTTGAAACAATATGTCAGTCTCTCAAAGGCATGGCCTACATACCAAGCATCACAAACACTGGCATTTTCATCCCACATTACTGAGTTCTGAGATAGACAGAAGCAACTGAAAACGTACTCATATCTGACTGGAACATATTTAAACACACAGTGACATTGTTGCCACGAAAATGATTATAATGAAGGTGTTCCACCTAAACTCTGTAATTCTGCACCTTGGACCTGATCTTGAATAGGGTGTTATAAAGGTGATGGACTCCTGCAGCACATGCCATCTTACATTGAATCCATCATAAACCATATCCAGTGTATTTTAGCCCCACAATGTCAGTATCCAAACAGAATTGTGCAGCTCCATTGATGGCCAGCGTGATCCCAGCCCAAAGACCTTGTGTGTGACTTGAGCAGGAAATCTCTGTGTAAATGTTTGCAGCATTGTTCTAACCATTAACAACCATTAAGTAAAGTCTCTTTACTGAAGGTCCGATAGCCTTTCATAATACCAACTTTTAGATTGTCCAATAAGCACAAAATAAACCCATTTATTCAGTACACTGTTATAACAACGATATGATGAAAACTCACAGTAATTAGCATAGAAATGATGAGTCTCATTGCCACACCAAGACCAATTTGTTATTAAGTACAAGGACTTTGAAAATACACAAATACTTTCCCTTGTATTAATATTGTTAACTAATAGTGTATTCTCCTGCTCCTCAGATGCTGCCTGAACGTCCCAGTTTTTTTTTTCAGAACCACACTTTTTGAGTCTGATCTCCAGCATCTGCATTCCTCACTTTCTCCCTGCTAATATTCATCATAATCATTTACGTGGCAACAATGTCACTGTGTGTTTAAATATGTTCCAGTCAGATATGAGTACGTTTTCAGTTGCTTCTGTCTATCTCAGAGCTCAGTAATGTGGGATGAAAATGCCAGTGTCTGTAGTGCTCGGTAGGTAGACCATGCCTCTGAGAGACTGACAGATTGTTTCAAACATCATATCCCTTCAGCTGTTCACAACAAGCAATGTCCTGCGTGGACCCAACCAGCCTGGGCTCACAAAACTCAAAACCGTGTCCAGCATTGAACAGGTCTACACAATACTTTTATGTTAATTTATTCATGAAATGTGATTGGGACGGCATTTATTGATAGATAGGGAACTTGAAACAGTGACACTGAAGAAACGGCAATATACTTCCCAATCAGGATGGTGGGTGGCTTGGAACAGAATGCGAACATGGTGGGGGTCCCGTGTATCTGCTTCCCTTGTCCTTCTCGATGGTCGGGGGTTCAGAGGTACGTTGTAAGGAGCCTTGGTAGATTTCTGCAGAGCACCGTGTAGATGGCAGGTATTGCTGCTACTGAGCGTCAGTGGAAGAGGGGTGAAGCTGCACTCAAACAGGCAAATGGAAGTACTTAATCACACACACATTCAACAAGTGTCTCAGCAATAGGAGACAGGCTTTTGGAAATTTTGAGGTGAGTTATTCCTGCAGAATTTCGAGCCCCTGACATATTCTTGTAACTAAAGAATTTATATGCGTAAAAAAGTGGCGCTGGAAAAGTAAAACAGGTCAGACAGCAGGAGAAGTTAATGTTTCAGTATAAGCCCTTCACAGGACTGGGTAATGAAATCATATGGTCAGTCCAGTTCAGGTTAACGGTAATCCCCGCGATATTGTTCGGTGTGTTCAGTTATGGTGGTGGAATTGATCGTTAGAGGATGTGTTTCAATTTTCCATTGATACCAGTAATCGTTGTCTGGCACATGAGTAATGGAAATGGGATTGTCACTGTTAAGCACACACCTGCATATTTCCAGGTCCTGGTATATTTGGACAAGGACTGCATCAGTATCTGAGTAAATCACGAATGGTGTTGAATACTGTCCAATCATTGGCAAACATCCCCACTTGTGATTTCACAGTCATTTATGAAGCAGCTGAAAATTACAGGGCCTAGGGCAGAGAGAACTCATAACGCTCACTAATACTGTCCCTCTCTCTGAGCTAGGAAGCTTGCTTCTCGTTCCACCTGCTCCAGAGGTGTCTAACAACATATCTGAATGGAATAATATTTCAATATCTACCACACAGAGCTGCGTGAGGATTTGGTTAGCTCAATCAGTTGGATGGCTGGTTTGTTATGCAGATTAATGCCAACAGTGTGGTTTCAATTCCTTGGGTGACTAAAGGAATGTCCTACTCAATCTCTCCCTTACTTGAGGTATGATGACCATCCAGTTCAACTACCGCCAGTTGTCTCTATCATCCTGTAGGAGTCTGGTGCCCTACATTTCCGTTTCTGGTATACAGGCTTACCCAGATACCCCGCCCCTGGGGAACTGCGGCGAAGCAGAGATGGCTGCTCTCCACCAGCCCCAGCCACCTTCCTTTGTACCAGGTGTAACTTCTGCTAGTGCAGATGATTCCTATTTGCTCCAGGTGTGCCGTTAATCCTGGATACGACATTTGGTCAAATGCAGTTATGATCATGTAAAATGTGCAGTAACTGTCACCTCACCTCTCGAATTCAGCTGTGTGTTCTCTTGTTGTACATCATTAAACCAAGGCTTCAATGAGCCCAAGGGATGAGAGCCCAAACTGAGCTTTAGTGAGCAGGCCAGTACTGAGGAAGTGCTGCTTGATCCCACTGTAGATGACATCTGCCATCCCTTTATTAATGACAGGGATTAGAGCAATGGGGTAGTCACTGATTGTCCGATGTTTTGTCTGTGTGTCTACAGAACTCACCCGGATAGTTTCCCAAGTTGTCAGGTAGGTCCCAGTGCTGTATCCCAGCAGGAACAGACAGAATGGAATGTTATCATGGCCCATAGCCTTTGCATTCTCCAATCTCTCCAGCTGTTTGTAGATACCACACAAAGTGAGTCGGCTTAGCTGAAGACTGCCATCTGGAGGAGACTAAAATAGATCATCCCATCGATATTTCTGTCTGAACATTGCTGTGAATGTTTCAGCCTTAGATTTCTATTGTTGTGCGAAGCCCTTCCATCATTCAGGAAGGTGGTATTGGTGGATTCTTCTCCTCCAGTGAGTTGTGTGATTGTCCACCACCACTCACCCGGATTGTAGAGATTAGGTCTGATTCATTGGTTAGATTTGTGTTTCATTTGCTATTTATACCATGTGGTGAGTAAGTGGCCCAATTTAGTAACTTCATCTCATTCTGAGGTGTATTAGGTGCTACTATGGGCAGGCCTTTCTGGTTTCTCCACTTAGCAAGGGTGTATCACTGGCTTGATGTTCAGGATAAAGTGGACCATATGCCAGGCAGTGATAGTGAAAATTATACTGGAGTACAATTCTGCTGCTGTTGGTAATGACCCAAACCACCTCACACAGGCCATTGCAAAATTCCAAAATCTATTGGAAATCTGCCCGGTTGAGCGTAATGATGATGTCACATATACACAGGGGGTCTTCACGATGTAAAAGTGGAAAATGTCTCCATAAATACTGTGTGCGGTAGTCACCGTTCCCAATACGGTCATTGAACAATGTGTCTGCAGCCAGTAGGTTGGTGATGGTGAGGTCAAGGATGTTTCTCCCTATCAGTCGTTCTCCCTGACCCGGTGCAGACGCAGTGAAGCAGTTGTGTCCTTTTGAACGCGACCACCTCGATCAGCAACGCTGCAGCTGAGCTCCTCTTGGTGGTGGTTTTGAAAAGGCCCACACAGTATACATTCTCCAGCTCTGTCATTCTCTCAGTGCTTCCACCAAGTGTTGTTCAATGTAGAGGGACACTGATCCACCAGCTGAAGAGGGGTGTCAGCAGGATGTTTCCGTGTCAGTGTTTGATCTGACACCGTGAGGCTGAGGGAAGGGAGTCAGCAGGAGGTTTCCGTGTCAGTGTTTGATCTGACACCATGAGGCTGAGGGAGGGGAGTCATCAGGAGGTTTCTGTGTCAGTGTTTGATCTGACACAATGAGCTTCAAACCTCCTCCAAACCTACCCCCTTCGCTATCACTCTCTCTCCTTCCCCAAACCCGACATTCCTCTCTATCTCTATAACCTCCTCCAAACCTTCCACCCATCCCATCTATATAACTTCCTCCAGCCCCTACTGCCTTTGCTATCTCTATAACACCCTTATGCACTGTACCCCTTTTATATCTCTCTAACTTCCTCCAAACCCGACACCCCTCCCTATCTCCTTAACCCTTTCCAAATGCTGCACCCCTTCCTAGTTCTCTAAACTCCTCCAAACACTACTCCCTACCCTATCTCTTCAACCTACTCTAGACCCTGGACCACACTCTATCTCCTTAACCCATTCTAAACCCTGCTCTCCTCCCTATCTTTCTGATGCCTCTAAACCCTATACTTCTCACTACTTACTCAACTCCACCAAACCCTTTCCCTATATATCTAATCCCCTCCAATCCCTAAACCCTTCCCTATCTCACTAACCTGCTCCAAACCCTATGCTTCTCCGTATCTCTCTCAAACCCTGCACGCCTCCCTGTCTCTCTAACCCCTCCAAACCTACACATTTCCCTATCCGTCTAACCCCCTCCAATCCGTAACCCTTCTCTATCTCTCCAACCTCCTTCAAACCCTATACTACTCCATAACTCTCTCCAACCCTGCACGCCTCCCTATCCCTCTAATCCACCCCAAACCCTACACCCTTCCCTATATCTCTAAACCCCTCCCAAATCATATATTACTCCCTATCTCTCTCAACCCGCTCATACTACCCGCTAATGTTTTATCAAGCGTCATATTTACGCTTCTACTTACGTTTTAAGTTTAGCCTTACACATATGGTAGTTGCCTCCATTGACCTGCTCAATGGGTACCTGCTTTAAGCTTCTCTTTCCGATTTAATTCCCTCTTACTGCAGCAACTGACTCCATAATGACTAATAATGCATCACCACCTCCTCCTTTACCCCTCTCCTGTGCTGCCTATAGTTCTTGCACTGCAGAATATTGAGTTGTCAGCCCTGACCTCCCTCAAGCACATCTCTGTAATGGCAAAAATGTCACAATTCCACGTGTCACCGCGTTCCCTTATCACATCTGTCTGTCCGATAATATACCCAACATTAAGGGAAAGCACATCCACCCTGGAATATATTACCTGGAATACTCTGTACCTCGGAGTTCTTCAGTCATTGACTGCTCGTTATCAAGCTGCCTAATTCATGAACCAAAACTGTAACTCTGGGACTGAATGAATATTTGTTGAATAGTAATTTCGTTTTCAGTAAATGTATTCATCAAATGCAACTTTCCAGAACTGAACGGTCAACTCTAAATCCAGCGAGTTTCTGCTGATTAATTGCCTGCTCAGTGTGCAGAGGGGACAGCCCTTTGTAATGAAGGAAGTAAGAATTGGAGATGCTGGTGATCAGAGTCGAAAAGTGTGGCGCTGGAAAAGCATAACATATCAGGCGACATTTGAGGAGCAGGAGAGTCGAAGCTTTGGGCATCAGCCTTTCATCAGGAAGGCATTGGTGCCTTCCCATGTTTTCCATTCCATGATTAACAGGTTATAGGGAACCATATGTGTTCAGGAAAGCAGCACTGTATAGGGCGCTGAAATAGAAAGCAGTCAATCAGGTAGTTGGACAATGAGTAAACATGGTGAGGTGAAGTACAGTCTGATTGAAATACAAACATAGGGATAGATAAATCTCCTAGGCGAGACGGGATCCACCCTGGCTTACTACAGGAATAGAGCGAAGAGATTACTGTACCTTTGGAGATGATCTTTGCGTCCTCACTCTCCATTGGAGTAGTGCCAAATGATTGGAGGGTGGCAAATGTCACTCCCTTGTTCAGGAAATTGAATAGGGATAATCCTGAGAATTACAGACCAGTCAGTTTACATCAGCATTGGGCAAAGTTTTGGAGAGGATTCCGAGAGACAGAATTTATGATTACTTGCAAATCATAGTTTGGTTAGAAATAGTCAGCATGGCTTTGTGAGGGGCAGGTCATGCCTCACAAACCTTACTGAATTCTTTGAGGATGGGATCAAACACATTGAAGAAGCGAGAGTAGTGGATGTGGAGTACGTGGTTTTTAACCTGGCGTTTGGTAAATTTCCCTATGGTAGGTTCATTCAGAAAGTAAGGACGCATCGGATACAGGGAAAGCGGCCTGTCTGGACGCAGAATTGACTGGCCCATAGAAGAGAGAGGGAGGTGGTAAATGGCAAGCATTCTGTCTGGTGCTCGGTGACCATTGGTGTTCCATTGGGATCGTTTCTGGGGCCTCTGCTGCTTGTGATATTTATATATGACTTCGATGAGGAAGAGTGTAGGTGGATTAGTAAGTTTTTCAATTTAACAAAGCATGGTGGAATTGTGGATAGTGTGGAGGGCTATTGTAGTTTGCACAGGACATTGACAGGATGCTGAACTGGGCTGATAAGGGACAGTTGGAGTTCAACCTGGAAAATTGTGAAGCGATTCAGTTTGGAAGGTCAAATTTGAATGCATAATACACGGTTAAATGTTGGATTCATACGTTGTGGAGTAACAGTGGGATCTGATGATCCATGTCATAGCTCCCACAAAGTTGCCACCCAGGTTGATAAGGCTCTTAAGAAGCCGGATGATGTTTTCATTAGCATGGGGGTTAGGTTTAAGTAGTGAGGTTATGCTGCAGCTCTCTGGAACCCTGGTGAGATCACACTTAGAATGCTGTGTTCTGTACTGGTTGCCTCATTATAAGAAAGATGTGGAAGCATTGGTGAGTGTACTGAGGAAATTTATTAGGACGCTGCTTGGACTGGAGGGCAGGTCTTGCAAAGATAATTCAGGGAACTAGTTTTTCTTCTCATTGGAACGAAAAAGAATGGAACTTGACTTGATAGAGGTGGACAAGATGATTAGAGGCATAGATCGAGTGGATAGCCAGAAACTTCCACCCAGGACGGAAATGGCTATGATGAGGGGACACGATTTTAAGGTAATTGGAGGAATATTTATTGGAGATGTCCGAGGTAGGTTCTTTACACAGAGAGTGTGGGTGTGTGGATAGGCACATGAATGATCGTAAAATGAAAGGTGTGTAGGTTAGTCTGATCTTAGAACAGGATAAAATGTCGGCAGGACGTCACGGGCTGAAAGGCCTGTACTATGGTTCCTGTTTTACCAAGCTTGTAGATTCTCATCAATTCTTGAGTGTGTGAGGGCGTGATGTGTGTGAGATCAGGAAGCTTTGACGAGGTGTTAGGTCAAAATTTACATTTACGTTGTGCATTGTTACAGTCACCTGGGTGCCAGTACAATATGTGTATGTCACCACACACCAAACAGAATCCGCCAAGTTCAGTTCTTAACGTGCTTCTTGGCCTGCCGTTTGCTGCTGTTTTCTTCAGATATATACTGTTTGGTGAACCATGTATTAATCTCTGGCCATCCACAGAGATGTAAAATTTCATTTCGATACTGGTGATAATGAAGGTGACATTTATTGGGTATGTTTTCAGAGGTTTCTTTGTGAGGCTCAAGATAGTGCATCAGACTGTCAACATTTTAACGTCTTTTCCCAGCATCCGGTCCAGGGTGCAGATGTATGGAGTCTGGGAGGCAGGCCAGGTGTCAGCACCATCAATAAGTTGTGCGGTGTGATTCTGACACTGCATGTCGACACATCTGCCCAACGGGCCAGGCTCTGACTGAAGATGGTTTTTTAAAACCTGGTTGCTGGTCAGCCATTGACATCTAATTTGGACATTATTTGTATCTACACTGAGACCAGTAATAGTCTGTTAGCGAGCTCCCACCTTTCCCAGGGTGGATTCCAAATTATTTGTTGTGAAGAAATGTTTGACTGACTGCCCTGACCCAGGTTAGAAACTCTTTGCACAGATTTAGGAGCAGGTCAGTGTGTCACTCAGCATCACATGCAACAGTGAATTCCAGTAACACTGTAACTGATTCTAAATCTTTTGGAAGCCATTTTTAGCGTAGCTCATTGCAAGGTGTTGAGTTTACTGACCCGAACAATAATCAGCTGTGAGCTATGTTTCGTGAATTGGGCAAAAATGAGATATGAAGTATGATTATTCAACTGAACGATAATCCCTGAAAACAATTAGGTCGATTCTATATTTATCGGAGTAAAGTACAAACTCCTTTCAATTTTTTTTGTAACACAAAAATAAAGAATGCACATTTTATTTTATGTCGAATAAAGAACATGGTACCTAACTGTTGTGATCAGAATTATATATTCAATGTCAGGCTTCAAAACAATGCATTGCCACTCCAACATTTTGAAAATGGTCGGCTTCTGAATGATTACATGTTCAGAGTGAGTATACGATTTGACAATCAAATAGAATTAGCCTTCTTATACATCTATATATAATCAATCAGTTAAATTTCTCAGAGAAATAGCCAGCAATTTAGAAAAGGCAATAATTCAACATGCACCGTGAATGATTTATGTTCTCACATTTTAGCGAAGAATAATTTGAAAACTGTCGATTTTTAGGAAGAATGATACTTAATATGAAATGTGGACAGTGAAAAAAAGGACATATTATGGTGTGAAGGAAAAGTCAGAGCTTTTCAAAGAGATTTGTGCCAAAGCAATGATATATTTGTTTTCGTTATCAGAACATAACATTTAAAATATTCATGTTCTGAGTAATAAATAGACGACATAATGAGACTGACCTTGCAATATTTGCATTTTAAATGTTTATCCTGCAGCAAATAATCAGATATTTGCGAGCACTGAAAACTGGAAATAATCCTATACTGATTTTTATTTGCATCAGACACATGATAGAGTACAAGCCTTTGAAGTACAGGAGGAGGCCACTGGCCACTGTGTGTGCACCAGCTCCAGTAATGTTTCCCAAGCACCTTCCATTTGCCAGCCTTTTCTCTGTAGCCCATTAAATTCATAATTTCCGATTATGTATGTCCAATTCTTTATTGAATCGTCATCTACAACTCTCCCAGGCAGTCTAATCCAAACCCTAACAACTCTCTCAATAAAGAAGTATTTATGTATCTCAGTCCCAGCTCTTTTGCTGACCATTTTGAAATTAGAACTCTTTGATGCTGTAATGCCAACTCACGGAAACAGAGTTTTCCTGTTTTACTCTGCAACTTTCTTCATACTTTTGAGCACCGTGATAAATTCACATCATGTCTATTCTGCTCCAGGAAGAATAAGCCTTTCAAGTACTGTAACAAACACTACAACGGAAAAACAGGCAGAAAAATAGCCACCTGGATGCATGATCAACAACTAGCCAGAAAAAAGACATGACCCACTATCACCAGATCCTTACATACGAATGAGGAAGTATATCATTTTGACTGGGTCTGCACATCCATCTAGGACAAGCCAAACAGAGACACGCACGAGAATTTCTAGAAGCATAGCAATCCAACCGGAACTCTATCAACTCACACATCGATTTTGATTCCATCTAACACTCTCTGAGGAAAAGGACCAGGCATGAAATCACCAATCCTGGAAATTACATCACTGACTCAAGGAAACCTAAACACTTCAATAGAAAGTGGGACATAACACTAGCATTTCACCGGAGGCTCACTGATAATGTTCACTGGGATAGTGATGAACCATCGGAAAATGAACTTTCCAACTCAGCAAGCAAATTGATATCCAGAAGAAATACAATTTCTCTCATCCTTTCTTTAACTAACTCCTTCATTCCAGTTAACATTCTGACTATTTATAAGGTTATTGGTACTCTTCTGCAAAGCAATGTAGTGTCGGTTTGATTGTGTGTGTGTGTGTGAGAGAGAGAGAGACAGAACAAACCTCTGTAATCTCTGAATTACTCCCCGTGCCATTTGGAAAAGAGGTAAGGATTAGGACGGCGGTATAGTTTAACATGTTGTCAAAAATCTACTTCAGGGTTGCTGGTTTCAGATTTTTCGATTATTGGGATTTCTTACAGGACATGTGGGACCTGTACAAAAAAGACAGATTGCATCTTAACTGGAGGAGCAAAAACATCCTTTTGGGAAGTATTGCTAGTGCAAGTCGAATGGATTTAAATTAATAAACCAGGAGTTTGGTAATCATAGCAGCGAGTCAGAAACTGAGTAGAAGGTCGAGATGAATAGCACATCAGGCATGGCCAGTCTAATGACCATGCTGAGGGAAGGAATCATATCAGTTCACATTGTGAGATGGAAGTTGGAATAAATGATAGAGATGAGGCTCAGGTTTATCAGCGATTCACAAATGAGGATGGCGAGTGTGGGGGATGTGAGGGATTGAGGTGTGAGAGATCAGGAAGACAGTGCACAAGAAAATATTAAAGGGTAAATATTGAAGGGGTGGAGTGGGGTGGGGAATTCTGTGATAAATAACTGGCAGCAAAACACAGGAAAACTTGCTGTTTGTCAAAGTGAATATCTGGAAAGTAATTTATTATGCTTCAGAGAAATAGCACCCTCACAGCTAGAATTCTGCATTATATTGAAGGAAAATCTGTGTCTATGACATTGCTGTAGCTATAATAATGGTGGTAAACAGCTGGAAAATGCTCGTGCTGTTGTTAGACAATGCTTGCACTGAGCATGTGAATTACCCTGGCTGAAACTCCATGAGATGATTCTGGTTTGTAATCTCGCCACATACTGAATCCAATCAAAGGAACAAACCAGCAACTGCCATTGCTTATTGCTTCAGAATATATCAGAGCATTCATGGCCACCAACGCAAAGAATCATGAAATGAAGGTCTGTCATGTCTGCACCAGCAAGTGCACATCCAAAGGCTTTTTAAACGTTTGTGAGGTTAACTCCCTCAACGACCCTCCTGGACAATGCATTCCAGATTCATAACACCCTCTCAGTGCGAAACACATTCCACAAATCCACTCAAATCCCTGCCTTTCATTTTTAAAATGTGTTCCTTTGTTTTAGACCCTTTGACTAAGGGAAACAGCTTCTGTTTGTTGATCCTCTCCATACCACTAAACTCCATTATACCTGTAGCAGGTTCCCTCCTCAACCTTCCCTGCTCCAAAGAAAAAACGAGCAAATTTAGCCCTCCCCATTCATAGTTTGAGTACTCACATTTCTTATTACTTCTGACGTGCATCACCCCACATTAAGTAGTGCTAAATTTCATCGGCCATTAATCTGGCTATCTGAATAATCTATTTATATTCTCCTGATTGTGAGCCACTCAGCTCAGCTTTGTGTCATCTACAGCATTGGTCAGCATTCCACTGCAGCCCCCCCCGCCCCCCTTTTTCCACATGCTCACCATCGTCATTTATGAATATCACAAACAAACCGTGATTTCCTTCCTGTTTCGCAGATGTTATTCAGAGGAAGATTTGAGAATTCCAGTCTCTGTTTTTTCTTATTTTTATCAATTTACATTTTGATTTGGTTAACATCTTTTATGAGGAAGCCAGAGATAACATTTTTGATACAGAGTTGAATTCACCTTTTACAGTTTCCATGTTTTATTCATAAAGCTTGTAAATAATTTAGGATGAACTAGGGTTTGGCGCCTTGCGCTGGAACATTAACCTTTTGGAGGCACTGCAATAGCCAGAGCTGGAGACATTTTTCATCTGCAGGATGGACACAGACTAATTCATTGTTTGTTTAAATCAGCTAGTGTGATGAGGATAAATACTCAATTAAATTCTATGTTATGGACAAACTGAAGGAGATCAAATCATATTCTCATGTCTACCTTTAATTGGAAGCAAATACATACTGAAAAGAAAAATCAAAAATGTTGAAACACCACAAAAGACAAGAAAAAATATCCTCTGCACTTGATACAGAAAGATAGAGTACATGTGACATCTTAACAAGAATCAAGTGATAGAAAAGAAAGAACATGAAATCTTTTCTTAATTTTCAATGGAAACCTGATCTCGATTTTCCTGAACAGTGATGCTTTCGCACCCAATCCCGCTTCCCCAAAAACAAGATTTTCCCTGTCACTAAAACTTCATCCGTCATTCTTCCTCCTTCATCCTACTCTTTCCTCACAGTCCTACTTCCCTTGCACTACCCCTTCTGCTGCTACATGCTCTTCCACTGATGATTTCACTTTACACCCTCCTTCTGCCACTCCCACTGTAAGTTACACCAATTCCCCAGTTACTTCGACTTCATGTGACCATCGCATTCCTTTTTTGCTTTCCAATTGGAATGATGGGAGCCGCTGGCTTCTGTTCTGCTATTGATTATCAGTGAATGTTGAGATTGGGATGATCAATGTCCAATTGGAACAGACAATAATGTGTGTCTGTCACTGTCTGATCCACCGTGAACAGGATGGTTTTGTTCCCCATGGTCCAGAGTGGAGTGTCTTTCTGACTCTGTATCACAGTGCACAACCAAACAGCCTCATCACAAATAGGATGAACATTTCCTCAAAATCAGAAGTCCATGCCTCAGTTTTCCCTTAAACATTGTGAGTACAGTGAGCACATTTTTCAAACAAGCCGTGTTTTACACTTTTGCTTTTTATTATTTTAACGGTTTACCTCTTTTGAGGTGAGATCAGAGTAACTTCCCTTGCATCAAAGTAGTATTTGAATCATGTGGCATCACGGACCCTGAGTAAACAGGGGTCAATGGGAATCGGAGGAAATTCTGTCCTGGTAATTTCCTCACTGAACGATGACCCCTTCCCCAGAGCTTTTGAGAATGACAAATAAACTTTGCCCTTGCTAATACCTTCCAAAACTAGGAATGACTTTGTCCTGTTAATAACATCAACATTTATTGTGTTTTCACAGTTTTGTCTAAAATATCAGAAAAGTAACACTTTGCTGGTTGAGTGTCACTCCAATGAAATCAGGGCATTACAATAAGATTACGTTCATTTTCTTCAGTTACTTCCTGAGGACTGATCATGTGATTGCAGTGCCTGTGATATCAACATTTTATCTGTGCAAAAGCATCACATCTCATTGGCTCAAGGCTGCACCGCTCCCCAGTTCTATTTCTTTCTCTGGCTCATTCGCCATGCTCATCAGATATATGAGGCGCACAAGATGCAATAACACAGAGATGTCTATGACCCCTTGGAACCTGCCTCCCCACCCGTGCCCTGCACTCTGACTGCATCCCCTCCCCCAAATGCACATCCCGTCGTATCTTCACCCTCCCTCCTACCCTTCCGCTCTCTGATGTTGAATGCTCTGTACTTAACAATGGTCTCAGCGTTATATCGCAGTGCCCCGACTTTAATGAATTTCGGGTATGGCATGACGTTGAACTCTTCGCCCACCATCTTCTCCTCGGTGCCCATTTCTTTGGGCAAAGATTCTGTTCCCTGTTCGCCTAGCTCCAATACACTTCCTCCACCTGGCCCTCTCACTCTGCTGTTTGCTTGAACTCAATCTGTTCATTGAGAATGTTCGATGTCACATTGGTTGTCTTAATTTCTCTGCATCTCCTCACCCAATCCAACAAATCACCCTCTGAACACGCTGTACGCTGTGTGCTTTGATCCAAACCTGACTTTGTTATTCAGCCTGTGCTGGTAAGGGTGATGCTGCTGTAGTCTGGTGGACTGACCTCTACATTGCAGAGACTGAGGGCCAGCTCTCAGTTATCTCCTCATATCACCTACTGGACCATGACCCGACCATGGCACATCAGGCCATTTTATCTGCTATGATAATTGACCACATTTCATCTGGTCATTCACACCGTACTTGCCCCCACCTAACGGTCCCCAAGCTGATGTTCCTCTGATAGCAGAGCTCACTTCTATCTCCTCCTGAAAATCCACAAACAGAACTGCCCGGGCAGGCCCATTGCTTCAGCCTACTCCTGCCACACAGAGGGGGTGCATGGATACACACGTGGGCTCCAGTCATACCTGTTTCTTCAAGGGGTACATAGACAAGTTCCTGTTCCACTTCTATTCCAGACCCATCCACAACTCTTTCTCCAATGCATAGATTATATCACCGATTCTGCTTCTCTCTCTTGTCCAGAATTTGGAAAAAAAATCGATCTCACTTCCAATTTGCATCCCTCCCTCCCTTTCACCTCGTCTTTCTCTGACTCATCACTTCCTTTCGTCAGCATCTCTGTTTCCATTTCTGGGGATCGACAGGCCACTAATATCCAGTATTAACCAACTGACTGCCACTGCTACCTGGAGTATACACCCTCACAACCAGTTTCCTGCTAATACTCCATTCCATTCCACCAATTTTTCTGTCTCCACCACATTGCTTCTGATGATATCAATTTCCAAAATGTCCATCTTCTTCCTCAATTGAGAATTTCCCAGCACTGTTCTCGAGAGGGCCCTCAACCAGGTCTGACCCAACTCTTGCATTTCTATTCTCACCGTCTCTCTACCCTCCTGCAACAGCAAGAGAATTCCTCTTGTCCTGGCCCACCATCCCACCAGCATTCACATGAAGTGGATCATCAGCTGCATTTCGCCCACCACCAGCAAGGTGCCATCACCAGATACATATTTCCCTCCTCTTCCTTGTCCGCCTTCTGGAGGGACCAGGACACCCTGGTTCACACTTTATTCACTCCCATTGCCCAGCCCTCACCCCCACCACAGGTCCACTTCACTTGCCCCTGCCGAAAGTGTAACATGTTCGCACTTCCGTCCTCCTTTCTCACTATCCAAGGGCCCAACCACACTGTACCGATGAAGCAGCACCTTTCCGAAATTTCCCACAATTCGTCTACAAGATTCGCTTCTCACAATGTGGTCTCCTCTACACTGGTGAAACTAACGGTAGCCTGGGTGACCGCTTCACTGAACATCCAAAGTATACCTATACAAATGACCCTGAACTTCCAGTTGCCTGCCAGTTTAATACCGCACCCTGTTCTCTGGCTAATATCTCTGTGTTAGGCTTGCTGCAGTGTTCCAGGAAAAGTCTATGCAAACTGGAAGAACAACACCTCATTTACCCAACAGCCCTTCAGACTCAAAATCAATTTCAATAAGTTTCGACCCTGAACTCCCCAGTGTCCTCGGCCCCGACCAATAATACACCAGGCCGAGTGCTCACATCGCCTTCCATTACACACCCTCTATGATTAGCCACTAGCAATCTGCATTAACAGCTGTCCAGCACCTTCAGCATATCAACCAATATTTTTCTAGCTCCCATCAGTTCTGAGGAAGCGTCACTGAACCCGAAACGTTAACTGATTTCTCTTCACAGATGCTGCCAGACCTACTGAACTTTAGAAGCAAATTCTGCTTTTGTTTCAACATTTTCATGGCACGTTTTCACAATCCAATACGTCATCAATATTTAGAGCCTTGTCAAACATAGGAACTTTGTAATTTTTCATTTAATGTCCATAACAAATTACTCGAGATCCAAGTGAGACAGTAGCTTTGCTGTTATCGTTCAGATCAGACAATTTGTCACAGTTCAGATAGAAAAAGAAATCGAAAGAGCTGGAGCAAAACTCAACAAATCTGGCAGAATTTGAGCAGAGATGCATAGCATTAACCTTTGACTTTTCAGAAATGTCACATCATAATTAATATGTTAACTCTGTGTCTATCTGCAGATACTTCTTCACGTTTTTATTTCGTTTCTCCACCATTTTCAGTTTGTATACCATGTTTGCATATCATGAAATCTCATGTTTCTTGACAGGTCCATTTGCTGACCTTGGTTATATTTGGACACTGCGGTCCTATTACAGTTGGTGTGTCTGTGACACGTGTATTAAGGCCGAAATCTGTTTCTTCTATAAGATTCAAAGAGAAAACAAAACATGTTTCTGAATATCCTGTAAATCTCAGAAAACCACTTTGTTTTAAAACACTTTTCATTGCAATTGAACTTCATGACGTAATAAGAATCGATTTTTGTTGATGGAACAGTCTGTGTGCTTTATTGTACAAGCTTGTCTCCACCACACCCTCCATAGGCTTTCAATACATATCACAGAATTATTACAGCAAAGGTTGCGGAAACTCAACCCATTGTCTCTTCCAGCATAGAATGAGCTGTATCTCTTACTGTTATTCTGTATACTGGCAACTCAAAGCATTCTATTTTTGTGACATGGTAACTGCTCTTCCCAGGACCATAGAAACTGCAGACGGTTGTGTGCACTGCACAGCCATCACGGAAGGCAACCTTCCATCCATTTACACTTCTTATTGTCACCGAAAGGCTGATAACATAAAAAACATCTCTCCCAAACGGGTAATGATCTCCGACAACCTCTTCCAACAGGAAGAAGATACTGAGGCTTGAAAACATGGACCAGCATACTCAGGAACACTTTCTTCCCTACCGTAATTAGACTGACGAATTGACATCTCTAAGGGGTTTAGATTAGGGGTTTGACCCTAATCTGTCATCGAATATGGAACACCTTTCCAATAACAGAAAAAGTCTAAAATATTCAATATTAGAAACATTGTTTTCCTGTTCGTGTTCAAATCAGATAATCTGTCCCGTCGAGATGCTCGACTTGGAAGTATTTGTTTAAAAAATAATTTTTGGATGTGGGCAACACTGGATGGGCCCAGCATTTCTTGCCCGTCCGGAGTTGCCCTTGAGAAGGTGGTGGTGAGATACCTTCTCGAACTGGTGCAATATACGTGCTGTGCGTTGACCCACAAGTGATTAAGGAGGGAATTCTTGTGTTTTGAACCAGCAACAGCGAAGGAACAGCGATAAATTTCCAAATAAGGATGTTGACTGGTTTGGAGGGGAATTTGAAGTTGGTGGTGTTCTCAAAAGTCTACTGCCCTTGTCAGTCTACATGGAAGTGTTCGTGAGATTGGAAGGAGCTCTCTGAGGATTTTTGTTGAATTTCTGCATTGTGTCTAGTAGATAGTACGCACTGCTGTTCCTGAGCGACCGTGGTGAAGGAAGTGAATGCTTGTGGATGTGATGCAAATCAAATGGGCTGCTTTATCCTGGATGGTGTCAAGCTTCTTTAGTGTTATTCGGGCTGCACTCAGTCAGGCAAGTGAGGATTATTACATCTCATTCCTAACTTGTGCCTTGTAAATGTTGGACAGGCTTCGGGAAGTCAGAAGGTGACTTAATCGCGCAGTATTCCTCGTCTCTGATCTGCTCTTATCTGTGACGAGTCCAGTTGAGTTTATGGTCAATAATAACCCCCAGGATTTTGATAGTGCGGAAATTTAGTTATGATAATGCAGCTGAATAACAAGTGGTTATATTGTTTCTTATTCGTGATGGTCATTGTCTGGATTTGTGTGGCACGAATGTTACTTGCAACTTGTCAGCCCAAGCCTGGATCATCCCCACTCCCGACCTTATGATGGAAGGAAGGTCATCGTTGAAGCTGCTGAAGATGTTTGGACCTCGAACATTATCCTAAGGGACTACCGCAGAAATGTTCTGGAGCTGAGATGACTGACCTCCAGCAACAATAACCATCTTCCTATCTGTCAGGTATGACTCCAATAATGCAGTGTTGGCCTGTGATACCGTTTTTGTTTGGGGTCCTTGATGTCACATTTAGCAGAATGCAGCCTTGATATCAAGGGCTGGAATTCAGTTCCTTTTTCTATATTTGAACCAAGGCTGTGATGAGGTCAGGAGCTGAGTGACCCTGGTGGAACACAAAATGGGCGTCCCTAAGCAGGTGCTGCTTGATAACACTGTTGATGACACCTTCCATCACTTTACTGATGATGGAGAGTAGACTGATGAGGCGGTATTGGGTCGGGTTGAATTTGTCCTGCGTTTTATGTACAGAACATACTTGAGGAGTTTTCCCCATTGTCTGTTTGTAACCGTACTGGAACAGCTTGTCTAGGGAAGCGGGAAGTTCTGGAGTACAAGTCTTCAGGACTATTGTCGGCGTGTTATCAGCGTTATAGCCTTTGAGTATCCAGTACCTTTAACCGTTTCTTGATATCAGTGAATCGAATTTGCTGAAGACTGCTATCTGTAATGATGGGAACCACGGGAGGAGGCCGAAATGGATAATCCACTCAAAACTTCTGACTGAAGAGTGCTGCAAAAGCTTCAGCCTTAACTTTTGCACTGATGTTCTGGGATCTTCCATCATTGAGGATGGGGATAGTTGTGGAGACTCCTACTCCAGTGAGTTGTTTGATCGTCCACCACCATTCATGATCAAATTAGGAGGACTGCAGAGCTAAAATCTGATGCATTCATTGTGGGATAGCTCAGTTCTGTCTGTCCCTTGCTGTTTATGTTATTTGGCACGCAAGTATTTCTGTTTGGAAGATTGAGCAGATTAACATTTTATCTTTGTATATTCCTGGTTCTGCTCGTAGCATGCCCTGCTCCACTCTCCATTGAACCAGAGATGATCCTCTACCTTGATTGTAATGGGTGAGTGGGGGGATATGATGGGTCATGACATTACAGTTTGTGCTGGAGTACAGTGCTGCTGCTATTACTGATCCACAGTGTCTCATGGATGCTAGTCTTGAGTTGCCAGATCTCTTCGAAATCTGTACCATTTAGCATGGTAATAGTGCCACACAACACAATAGAATTTATTCTGAACCTGACCACGAGACTTTTACCGATACTGTTATGGACAGATGCGTCTGGAGTTGGTAGATTGGTAAGGATGAGATCATGTATGACTTTTTCCCCTCCTGTTCTTTCCCTAAAAAACCTGCTGCAGACCCAATCTAGTAGCTATGTCCTTTAGGACCCGACCACCGTGATCAATAGTACTGCTGCCAATCCATTCTTGGTGGTCGACTTTGAAATCTCCCAGCCAGAATACGCTTTCTGCCCTTGCTTCAGTCAGTGCTTTCTCCAAGTGTTGTTTAACAAAGAGGAGCAGTGATTTAGATGAGGAATGACGTTACGTGGTAATCAGCAAGAGAATTATTTGTCCATGTTTAATCTGAAGCCATGGGACTTCATTAGGTCTGGAATCAATTCGGGAGACTCCCAGAGCAACTACCTACCGACTATATCTCACTGAGCTGCCCCCTCTGCTGGATTGGTCCTGCCTTTGGGGCAGGACATATCCCGGGATGGTGATGGTGGTGGCTGGGTTATTTTTGTAAGGTATGATTCCATGAGTATGACTATGTCAGGCTGTTGCTTGAATAGCCTGAAAGGTAGTTGTCCCAGTTTTGACACTACGCCTTAGATGATAGTAAGGAAGTCTTTGGAGGTTCTATAGTGATGTTTCTGATGTTGACTTTTCCAGTGCACAGTTTGATGCCAGGTGGTCCAGCCGGTTTCATTTCTTTGAAACTTTGTAACCATTGGTGCAACTGAATGACTCACTGGATCATTTCAGGGAGCGATTGGGAGGCAATGACGTTGCTTTGGGTCTGGATTTGCATGTCAGCTAGACCAGGTGAGGATAGAATATTCCTTCATTGAAGGATATTAATGATCCAGGTGGACCTTTCTAAAAACCGGCAATGATTTTATTCTCATAGGTAGATTCATAATTCCAGGGATATTTTAAAATTATTGAGTGGAATCTCCACCATCTGTAGTGGCGGGATTCGAACCTGAGTCCAAAGAACAGGAGCTGATTGTCTGGATTAATAATCTATCGGTAACACCATGAGGCCTATTTTGAACCACATGTTGTACTCAACTGCTATTTCTTGTGTTGCTGTGTTTTTCATTCATTGATTATGTTATTCTGGAATTTCATCCATCATTAAATCCTGATTGAAATACACAGTCATGAACGTCGTCTCGACTGCTTGAATTTCATTCAATCTGTTTGGTTTGAACAGACATTTCAAGGCAGCTGCACATCAGAAAAGAACAGGAAGTAAGAATGGCTGACTGTGCACTGTACCTGTCACCGGCAAGCATATCTGGGTATGTCAGTTAGTCTGATTTCGAGTAGATACAAAATTGGTAGGATATCAAGGGTCGAAGGGTCTGCAATGTGCTGTACTGTTCTGTGTTTTACGTTTCACCCAGCCTGTGGATTCTTATCAATTGTTGAATGCTTGAGGGAATGATATGTGTAAGATCAGGAAGCTGGGGAGGGGCGTTAGCCCAAAACTTCCAGTTATGTTTTTCATTGTTCCATTCACCTGAATGCCAGTCTGTGTGGTGTCCTACATCAGGCAGGCTCCGCCAAGTTCAGTTATTAACGTGATTCTTGACTTGTCATTTGCTGCTCTTTTCTTCAGATACAATCTGTTGGGTGACCCAAGTATTAATCAGATGTTTGCTAAGTTGAGTGAATTAGGCAAAAATAAGACATCAACTATGCTTATTCAACTGAACTGTAATCTCTGAAAAGAATTAGGTCGATTCTATATTTATGGATCATAAATAAAAACTCCTGTCAAGATTTTCTTACACAGAAATAAAGAATGTACATGTTATTTTATTTTGAACAAACAACATGGATGTAACTCTGCTGGCGATCACAATTACACACACAATGTCAGGATTCAAAACAATGCACTGTCACTCCAACATTTTGAAAGCGGTTGGCTTCTCAATGATTACATGTTCAGGGTGAGCAAACGATTGGATAATCAAATAGAATTAGAGTTCTTATACATTTATACATAATCAATCAGTTTAATTTCTCACTGAAATGTACAAGCTTCAGCTATTTGCCAGCGAATTAGAAATGGCTATAATTCAACATGCACGGTGAATATTCAACTAAATAAATGATTTGTGTTATCAAATTTTAGTGAATAATAATTGAAAACGTTTAATTTTTAGGAAAAATGTTATTTAATTTGAAATGCAGACGGTGAACAAAAATAATAAACATATTATCGTGTGAGTGAAAAGTCAGACCTTTTCAAAGAGACTTGTGCCAAAGCAATGACAGATTTGTTTTCGTAATTTGAATTCAACATTTAAAATATTCATGTTCTGAGCAATAATTAGACTATATAAAGAAGATGGTCTTGCAATACTTGCATTTTAAATGCTTGTGCTGCACTAAATAATCAGATATGTGCGAGCATTTACAATGAGAAATAATCGTATACTGACTTTTGTTCACATCAGACACATGTTAGAGTGTGTGCATCAGCTCCAGGAATGTCTCCAAAGCCCCTCCCATTTGCTAGCCTTATCTCTGCAGCCTGTTAAATTCATATTTCCAAATACATATCCAAATCTCTTTTTGATCTTCATCCACAACTCTCCCAGGCAGTCCATTCCAAATCCTAACAACTCTCACAATAAAGAAGTTTTTCCTTATCTCAAACCTGGTTCTTTTGTTAACAGTCTTGGAATTAGAACTCCTTGATGCTGTAATGCAAACTAACGGAAACATAGTATTCCTGTTTTACTTTACAACTTTATTTCATACTTTTGAGCACCGCAATAAGTTCACATATTTGTCTGTTTTCCCCCAGGAAGAATCAGCCTTGCAAGAACTGTAACAAGCACTACATTGGAAAAACAGGCAGAAAACTAGCCACCTGGATACATGAACAACAGCTATCCAGTAAAAAAGACATGACCCACTGTCACTAGTATCCTTACATACAGATGAGGAAGTACACCATTTCGACTGGGTCCATCTAGGTCAAATCAAACAGAAACACGCACGAGAATTCCTAGAAGCAGAGCATTCCAACTGGAACTCTATCAACAAACACATTGATTTTGATTCCATCTAACACTCTCTGAGAAAAAGAACCGGACATAAAATCACCAATACTGGAAATTATATCACTGACTCAAGGAAACCTAAACACATAAATAGCAAGTGGGACATAACAACAGCACTTCACCAGAGACTCACTGATAATGTTCCCTTGTACAGTGATGAACCATATGAAAATGAACTCTCCAGCTCAGCGAGCAAACTGACATCCACAAGAAGCGCAATTTCTCTCATCCTCTCTTTAAATAAATCCTTCATTCCTGTTATCATTCCAATTATTTTAAGGTTGTTTGTATTCTTCTGCAAAGTAATTTGGTGTCTGTCTGTCTTCTGAATGTGTGTGTGTGTGTTTTTGGGGGGTGGTGGGTGCGAGAGAGAGGGCGAGAGAGACAGACGGAGAGAGGCAGAGACAGAGAGAGAAAACAATCCTCTATAATCTCTGGATTACTCCCCGTGCCATGTGGAAGAAAGGGATGGATGAGGAAGGCAGTATAGCTTAACACGTTGTTAACAAGCTCGTTCAAGTGTGGGGATTTCAGATTGTTGGATCATTGCGATCTCTTCCAAGACAGGCGAGGACCTGCACAAAGAATACAGGTTGTATCTTAACTGGACAAGCACCAACATCCTTGTCGGGAGGTGTGCTAGTGCAAGTCAGATGGATTTGAGAACCAAAGCAGCAGATCAGGGACTGAGCAGAATGTCGAGGTGAATAGGAGATCAGGCACGCCAGTCTAATGACCATGCCGAGAAAAGGAATCAAATCAGTCCAAAATGTGAGCTGGGAGTTCGAATAAATTATAGAGACTAGGCGCATGTTTTTCAGGGATTAATAAATAAGGATGGAGAGTGTGGGGGATGTGAGGGAGTGAGGTGTGTGAGAGCAGAGAGACAGTGCACAAGAAAATGATAAAGTGAAAAGAGGGTAGGGTGGGGAATTCTGTGAGAAACAACTGGTAAAAAAAAAACACAGGAAAACTTGCTGTTTGTCAAAGTGAATACCTTGGAAATAATGTATTATGCTTCAGCGAAATAACAACCTTATTTCTAGAGGTGTTTATTTTAATGGAGGAAAAGCTGTGTTCAAATTATGGCTGTAACTATAATAATGGTGACAAACAGCTAGAATAGTGTCAGTGCTGTTGTTGGCCAATGCTTGCACAGACCATGTGAATTACCCTGGATGTTCCCAGAGATGGCTGGGCTGACTTTGGTTGAGTAAGTGCTGAAGCTGCATGAGATGCTGCTGCTTTGTAATACAGAAACTTACTGAGTACAGTCAAAGGAACAAAGCAGCAACTGCCATTGCTTATTGTTTCAGAATATACCAGAGTGTTCATGGCTGCCACTGCAAAGGATCATGCAATGAAAAACAGGCTCATCACGCCTGTGCCAGCAAGTGCACATCCAAAGGCTTTTTAAACGTTTGTGAGGTTACCTGCCTCAATCACCTTCCTAGACAACGCATTCCAGATTCAGGCTACCCTCTCGGTTCGAAACACATTCCACAAATTCTCTCTCAAACCCCTCCCTTTCTCTTTAAAAGTGTGTCCTTCCTTGTTTTATCCTTTGACTCAGGAAAACAGCTGTTGTCTGTTCATCCTCTCCAAATCCCTTATGCTCTTGTACACCTGTACCAGATTTCGTCCTCAACCTTTTCAGCTGCAAAGAAAAAACGAGCAAATTTAGCCCTCCTCTTTCATACTCACTTCTGAGTACTTACTTGTTTTGTTACCTCTGACTTGCATCTTGCCAAATTATCGGTGTTAAATTTCATCAGGCCATTGATCTGGCTATCTGAATAATTTGTTTATACCCTCTTATAGCCTAACACTTCCCTCCTGACTGTGATCCACCCAGCCCATCTTTGTGTCATCCACAACATTGATCATCATTTCACTGCTCCCCACCTCCACATTCTCACAATCATCTATTCTGAATATCACAAACAAGCCGTGATTTCATTCCTGTTTTCCAGATGTTATTCAGAGGATTATTTGACAATTCCAGTTTCTTGCTTTCCCCATTTTGGTGAATTTATGACTGATGTAATTAACACATTTTATGAGGGAGCCACAAATAGCATTTTCAACATGGAGTTGAATTCACTTTTTACACTCCGCCCCTCTGCATGTTTTATTTATAAACCTTGTAAATAAATTAGGATAAACTGGGTTTGGCATCTTGCGCTGCAACATAAGCATTTTGTGTGGCACTATTCTTTGTAACATTCCCTGCAATAGCCAGAGCTGACGAAATGTTTCATCTGCAGGATGGACGTGGACTCATGCATTGTTTGTTTAATTCAACGCGTGTGATGGGGATAAATATTCAATTAAAATCTATATTATGGGCAAACTGCAGAAGGTCAAGCCATATTCTCATATCCACCTTGAATTGGAAGCAAATATATACTGCAAAATAATCAATAATATTGAAACACCACAGTAGGGGAGAAAAAAAAACATGTTGCCTGCACTTGATAGAGATTTCGAAATATATAGTACATGTACAACATGAACAAGGACCAAACGATAGAAGAGAAAGTACAAGAAATCCTTTCTTAATTTTGAATGAATTCCAGGTCCCGATTTTCTTGAATAGTGATGGTTTCTCATCCAATTTCACCATCCAGTCTTTTCTGCATATAAACCAACATTTTCCGTATTATCATCAGTTCTGAGGAAGGGGCACTGGACCTGAAACGTTAACTCTGATTTCTCTGCACAGATGCTCCCAGACCAACTGAGCAGTTGCAGCAACTTCTGTTTTGTTTCAACATTTTCATCGCAAGTTCTCACAACACAATACGTCATCGATATTTAGAGCCCTGTCAAACAGAGGAACTTTGTAATTTCTCGTTTAATGTCCATAACAAATTAATCAAGATTCAACTGAGATAACAACTTTGTTGTTATCATTCAGACCAGACACTTTGTCAGAGTTCAGAAAGAAGAAAGAAATCAAAAGAGCTGGTGCGAAACTCAGTAGATCTGGCAAGATCTGAGCAGAGATGCAAAAAAATTGACCTTTGATTCTAATATGACTTTTCAGAACAGTGTCACATCATATGACATATGTTAATTCTGTTGCTCTCTGCAAATACTTCCTCATCTTTTTCGTTTCTCCAGCAATCTCTGTTTATATTTCATGTTTCCATTATCACTATATTTCATGTATCTTGACAGGTCTACACGTTGAAGTTGGTAATATTTGGACAATGTGGTCATTTCTCGTTCTATTACAGTTGGTATTCCTGTGACACCTGAATTACAACCGAAATCTGCTTCTTCTTTAAGATAGAAAGTAAAAGCAATTCTGAACATCCTATAAATCTCAGGAGATCTTTTTTTAAAAATATATTTTAGAGGCAGCTGAACTTCATGAAATAATAGGGATAGATTATTGATAATGGAACACTCTGTGTCCTTCATTGAACAAGCTTGTCTCCCCACTCTACAAATGCTTTCAATGCATAACATAGAATTATTACAACAAAGGTGGTGAAAGCTTAGCCCATTGTCTCTTCCAGTTTGGAATGAGCGATATCTCTACTATTATTCTCCTGTATTGTCCCCATAGCCCTGCACATTTTGTTATTAGTATCTGTTTTTAATTGTAAGCATCCTGCAATATATGAACAATATGATCAAACTCAAACAAAAACAGACATTGGAGGGAAAGCTCAGCAGGTCTGGCAGTAGCTATGAAGAGAAATCAATGTTAATGCATCAGGTGCGGTGACCCTACTCAATCTGTATTCCCAATGATTAAATGGTGTGTATATAAAATATAAAATATCCTTGTTATGAACTATATTTAATTCTATCTGACGTTAAGAGTGTTGATGACATGTGGAATATCATTGTACTCCCCATGCAGTCTCCACAGCCACTGCCCCCATTCCGCCCTATCTCCCAGCCAAACCTGATTCATTAATTCAAAAGTCTTAATGAATAAGTTCACTTTTGGTTTGGGACTGAGGAGAAAAAGTGCAAAAATTACTGCTTTATAGCAAATAAAGCTGCATTAAAATGTTTGTCCATTTGTATAAATTAATTACTCAAGCATATTATGAATGAAAGTTCCAATGTTTCATTATTAGAGCAGGGAGAGGAACATTCAGAGAAGTCCACACTTCCTGTCTATGTGCAGAGCAACTGCACTCAGTGACAGTGTGTTGGCTGGCGTTTCTTCCCGTGGAGGAGAGATCAGCATAGTAACAACGTCCTGATTGTGTCTGCACTTGATGGAGATTTAGAAATATATACTACATGTACAACCTGAACAAGGACCAAGCGATAGAAGAGAGAGTACAAGAAATCCTTTCTTAATTTTGAATGAATTCCAGGTCCCGATTTTCTTGAATAGTGATTGTTTCTCATCCAATCCCACCATCCAGTCTTTTCTGCATATAAACCAACATTTTCCGTATTATCATCGGTGAAAATTTGGGGTAAGATGGTTACAGCATTGCAAACGTACAACCGAGCAGAGTCATCCAGCCTGTGAAAAGAAAACATCCATCATTCTCCCACACAATGACTTCACTAGAGCAATTAGTGATGGGAGATGTGACCAATAGCCAGCGATGTCAGCATCCAGTCCAGTCCAGTTATATTGTGAACTGAATGTGCTGTATTGAAAGCTAGAACTGTTTGCTCAGTGACTGTGATTGATGTCAGTCTTCATGCTTGTAACTTTGTCACTGGAGGGTTTCCCTCTCCTATTGGTGAGGGGCTTCACTCAGTGCGCTATCCCAGTGTAGGATCAGATGCATCAGATCTAACAGTAACAGAGATCAACAGCTGCACAGACGTGGAGAAGACAGATCTGAATCTGAGAATAATGGACTGCATAATTAAACCAATGGAGAGGAGGCTTTCCTTGGGACTTATTAAATTTTTTCTCTGTTGGGAATTTCTACCATATCGGATATTAGCGGTACTGATCATTATTTTGGGCGGGGTGGAGAGTGTGTTACTAACCTATTCTCGCTCTTGTTGGTTTTTCTACCTCTCTCCATTCATTAATCCCATAAACAATTTTGAACTTCGTTGCAATTGCTGTTATCTATATTTGTCAAAGAAAGAAACTGTTATCTTCAATTCAAATTGCAGTCTCCATTCATCTGAAATGCAGACCACTCCCTTACAAACATCTGAGAAAAAAAACTGTGGACAACCTCGAGAACCCTTTTGGCCCTGAATTCGTTAATGTCTCGTGTTCTCTCTGTCACGAACCCTGTCCACTACCAGCTCATAATATCCCCAGTCTCTATCTCTGCGTCAGTTCTGTGTCTGAACAAACCATTGTCTGCACGTTGGTAAAATTCAGACTTTATGTTTCAAGCTCTCTTCTGTCCACTTTTCCAGTTACAAGTATTTCAATCACAAAATTGTTCTTGTTTCGGACGTTACTTCATGATTAGGACAATGTATCAGAGTAGGAATGTCGCTGGATGTAATTCAGGAGCAAAGCTTATTAAACGAAATACATTGTTTCAAGTGATTTTTTTCAAGTCCTACCACAGCTGATGGCAGAACTTAAATAAAAATGATAAGAATTCGAATAAAGTGCATTTCACGAAAAACAACCATAAAACCCAGATTTTGTCTGAAAATCTTGCTGTTTCACTGATGACTTTAAAGAAGTCTAATGTTACTACCCAGTCTGGGTTAAGTGTGACTTCAGACCCATATCAATGTGCTTAATTTTATATTGGCTTGTGGAATGGCCTCACAATCAGGACAATTAGTGATGATTAACAAATGCTGCCCTGGCAGAGATGCCGACTTCCCATGGAATAACAAATTTGAAGCTTAAACCAAATAAAAGAAGATGCTGGAGATCTGAAATTGCATAAGAAATGCAAAGCAAAGAACAGAAAGTGCCGGGAGCTTTCCTGAACTGAAAACAGTTGGAAAATAGTGTGAATAATGCTGGGGACAGGGAAATCTGGTTTGAAAGGGAGGAGGAGTGAGCTAAATCGACAGAGAAAGAGAGAGATAGAAGAAAAAGAGCAAACAAAGGGAATGATGATCAGCTGGTTTGGAAATAAAATGTGAAATTCACCTCATTTATTTTTGACATTTCCCATCTTCCTGAATATCTTGCCCATGCCGGTACATGTATACCCCGCTTTTCAAATATTTGCTTTTTGCCACTTCCCTTTCCGAAAAACTTCCATTACGTCCTGTTTTCGCTAACCAAAAGAAATCCGAAGAGGATTTTCACTTCTACCAAGAAAGATGATTTTTTTCCCACGTAAATTATTGCTGCTTTGCTTTACGCCATAACAGCTTATGAAAGGTTTTGTAGGAACACTCTACCTTCAGATACCGAGGGAAACCTGTATATATGTAAGATCACGTTTAAAGTGATTTGATCCCACTTGTCTGTCTTCGCTGAGTGTCATCATCTTCTTAAATTTATTAATGTGAAATAGGTATCGATGGCTGGACCAGCATTAGTTCACTCATTTGATTGCTCTTGAGAAGACCTTGAGCCTCAATGGAACTTACACAGAGTGAGGCACACAAGGTGACAGCTGCACAGGAGGTGTGCAAAGCAAGATCGACTTTCGCAAGATTAATATTATTTGAAAAGTTAGAGATGTCAATTCTTCAGTGTAATTAAGGTAAGGAAGATGGTGTTCCTGTGCACGCCGGTCCATGTTTTCAAGCCTCTGTATCTTCTCCCTTTTGGAAGAGGTTGTAGGAGATCATTACCGGTTTTGGAGAGATATTTGACGTTGCCCGCCTTTCGCTCACAATGAGAAGTATAAATGGATGGAAGGTTGACTTCCATGATAGTCTGGGCTGTTCACACAACCGTCTGTAGTTTCTTCTGGTCCTGGGAAGATCTGTTACCGTCAGACTATTATGCACATGAATAGAATGCTTTCAGTTGCCAGTGTGCAGAACGTGGGAGAAGGCAGTTCCAAAATATTTAGATGTAGCAATTGGCTATTAAATGGATATCCAAGTTCTGGTTGCCGTTTTGACAAAATTGAAATTTAACCAATATTGTCAACATCCAACCAAAGAGCCATCACATGCTTCAAAACAATAGAGAAGCCATCACCATCACAAAGAGGGAGAACTAGACAGACACGTATAAGGAGAGAGAAAACAAAACGAGGGAAACAGAATGACAGTCAGTAAAACAGAGAAAGGAAACAAAACAAGAAACAAACAGTCACATGGACAGGGAGAAGGGGAGATAGTGAGTTCAGGGAAAGAAACAGAAGACAGAGAAAAGGAAACAGACAGTGTGAGAGAAATAGTGAGAGACAAAGCACACAGTGAGCTGGGGATGGGGTCACAGTGTGCTGGGGTGGGGAATGGGAGGTGCTGGGGGTGAGGACCATTGAGAGCTCGGAGTGAGCTGGGGGGAGGAAGATGAGGATTCACTTTGACCTGTACCAAGGACTACAGGCTGATCATAGTAAGCAAGGATGTGCAGAACAATGGCTGTAAAACATGTCTGAGAGGCATATCGGTTACGCTGCACACGGCGTGCGCGAGACGAGATCAACCTGAACAAGATCAGTATTATCTGAGATTAGAGAGTACATTCATCAGTCTAATAACAGTCAGGAAGAAACTTTTAATGAGCCAGCTGCTCATTGTTTTCAAGCTACCATATCTTTTAGACTGATGGAAGAGGTTGTGGGAGACCATTACTGGGGTGTGATGGGTATTTGATAATGTTAGAACAAAACATTCCAGCACAGAAACAGGCCATTCGGTGGTCCAAGCCTGTGCCCATCCAAATCCTCTATCTAAACCTGTCGCCTATTTTTTCAGTATCTGTATCCCTTTGTTCCCTGCCCATTCATGTATCTTTCCAGAAACATCTTAAATGGAACCACTTGTCACAGTTCTCCATTTTGAGAAACTCCCTCCCCCTACTATTCTCTGCCTCCTGTTGCCCAGCCAGTTCTTTCTCCACGTAGCTAGTGCACCATGTGACTTTCACTTTCTCCATAACCCGACCGAGGGGAAACATACCAAACGCCTTCCTGAAGTCCATGTACATGACATCTACAGTATCTCCATCATCAATCAACTTTGTCACTTCCTCAAAGAATTCTATTGAGTTGTTAAGACATGACCTTCTCTGCACAAAACCATGTTGTCCATCATCGATAACACTATTTTCATCCAAATGAGAGTAGATCCTATCCCTCAGTATCTTCTCTGGCAGATTCCCTACCGCTGACATCAGTCTCACCAGTCCATAATTGACTGGATTATCCCTACTACCTTTCTTAAACAAGGGGTTTAACAATTTTCCAGTCTTCCGCGACCTCAGCCGTGTTCATGGATGCTCCAAAGATATCTGTTAATGCCCCAGATATTTCCTGTCTCCCTTCCCTCAGTAATCTGGGGTGGATGTTGGCAGCCTTTCTGCGGCAACGAGCCATGTAAATGGAAACGATGGTTGGGATGTTAGAGTCCGTGTTGGTCAGAGCTGTGCACCCAACCTTCTGTCGTTTCTAACAATCCTGAGTAGAGCAGTTGCTGGACCAGGCTGTTATCCACCGGGACAATACGCTCTCAATGGTGCATCTGTAGAAGTAGTGCATGCTGAATTTCTTGTATCACCTCAGGAAGGAGAGGCATTTTTGAACCTTCCCGACCGTCGGACCTATGTGAGAAGTTCAGGACAGGTTGTGAGTTATCATCACTCCGAGGGACTTGATGCTCTGCACTCCCTCAAACGGTTGATGTAGATGGGGGTGTGTTCCCCTCCTTTCTTCATAAAGTCAGTGATCAGTCCTTTACATTTGCCGGATTAGAGAGAGAGGTCATTATCAATACACCATGCCACCAAGCTCTCTATCGCCTTTCTAGATTCTGACGCGTTGTTGTTTAATATCCGTACTGCTATAGTGATGTCATTATCGAACTTGTAGTTGGCGTTGTTTGGAATTCGGAAACACAGCCGTGGCTGGACACGGAGTACGTAGGGGCTGAGGGCACAGCCGTGGGTGTACAATGAGGACATTAGGGGGCTGCAGAAACAACCGTGGGTTTACAAAGAGTACAAATGTTGGTTTAGGGCGCAGCCGTGGGTGTACAGGGAACACACTAAGGGGCTGAGGTCACATCCGTGGGTGTTCAGGGTGGATCGTGGGGGGCTGAGGACACAGCCGTGGGTGTACCTGGAGTACCATCAGGAGCTGAGGGCACAGACGTGGGAGTACATGGAATACAGTAAGGGGCTGAAGGCACAGATGTGGGTGTGAATGGAGGACAGTGAGTGGCTGAGGACACAGCCGTGGGTCTACCTGGAGTACCATCAGGGGCTGAGGGCACAGACGTGGGAGTACATGGAATACAGTAAGGGGCTGAAGGCACAGACGTGGGTGTGCATGGAGGACAGTGAGGGGCTGAGGACACAGCCGTGGGTGTACAGGGGATACAGTAGGGGGTTGAGGGCACATCCGTGGGTGTAAAGGGCGTACAGTAATGTACTGAGTGCACAGCCATGGGTGTATAGGGAGGACAGTAGTGGGCTGAGGGTACAGCCGTGGGTGTACAGGAAGTATTGTCGGATGTTGAGAACACATCCTTCAGCAGCTCTAGTGTTCATTGTTATTGTGGAGGAGGTGGATTTAACCTATCTTGACGATTGTGGGTCAAAAATATGAGGAGCCAGATGCAGAGGATGGAACCGAGACCAAGGTCGTGGAGTTTTTGATTAGTCTGTAAGGGATAATGATTTTGAATGTGGAGGTTTAGTCAATGAGCAGGAGTCTGGTGTAAGTGTCCTTGTTGTCCAGATCTTCCAGTGATCCGTGCAGTATCGGATATGGCATCTGTTGTGCATCCGTTACATCAGTCGGCAAATTATAGTGCAGCAGGTCAGGCTGGGAGACTGAGTTGGTGTAGGCCATAACCAGCCTCTCAAAGCACTTCATGATTATTGAGGTCAGACCCACTGGATGGTCGTCTATAAGGGCATGTTCCATGTGATTTCTCACGAGGATGATGATAGCCTTCTTGAATCAGATTGGGACTTTGGCTTCTGGATGGAGAGGCTGAAGTTGTATGTGAATACCTCTGCTAATTGGTACAAGCAGGATCTGAGTGCTCAGCCAGGAACACTGTCCAGACCCATCACTTTCTTTGATTTGACTCACTGAAAAGCTGATCTTGCCTGCAGCGGTGACAACAGACACAGGTAAATCTGGGGCTTTCGCGGCCTGTGTCAGCCCTCAGTGACAGTCACACAGTCATTTATGATTGACATCTCCTCCCCCACCTCCCTCTGTCGTCATCAACACAAAATGACATTCGTTGGTGTGAGCACCACACAGTCAGCATTGAGACAGATTGCCATTAATAGACTGGGATCGTGCGCCATCAAGTTCTATGTCACGATAATGGGGTAAATTCATAATAAAATAGTGAGCAGGGTGTCAGTGCCAGTGGTGCAAGGAGTGAAGGCATTGCAGGTGTAATTCCAGTCATGCTGTTTTAACATAAATGGAGTCAAGCATCTTGAGCGTTGTGCCTTTTCAATGGTGGTCTTAGGTACTTCAATACTTCTTAGGTAGTCAAGAAGTACCATTTACGTGAACCATCTGACCTGACGGAAGTTTTGCGAGGTTTGCAGATGATACAATGATGATTGGATGGGCAGGTGATATTGAGGAAGTGGGGAGGCTGCAGGAAGACTTGGACAGTTTAGGACACTGGGAAAACACATGGCTGATAGAACACAATATGGGAACATGTGAGATTATGCACTTCAGTAGGCGGAATACAGGCAGACACTATGTTCTAAAAGGCTTCATGAAATCTGAAGCACAAAAGGAGTTTGGCGTCATCGTCCTTTCTTACAGTTAATGCGCAGGTGCAGTTGGCAGTTCGGAAAGCAAATGCAATGTTCACATTCATTTCAAGAGAGTGAGAATACAAGAGCAGAGACATACTGCTGAGAATGTAATGGGCTATGGACAGACAGGATTTGGAGTATTGTGAACTGTTCCGGGGAAGGATCTACGGGTGTTGGACATGATCTATTCTGGGAATGATGGCTTGTCATATGAGCGGCAGTTGAGGGCTCTATGTTTGTACTCAATGGAATTTAGAAGAATGGTGGGGGGGGGGGGCGCAACTGATTGAAACTGAGCGATTACTGCAAAGATTGATACAGTTAGGGTATAGAAGATATGTCCACAAGTCTTAGAGACTATGACAAAATGAGACAGTTTCAGAGTGAAGAGATAGGCTGAATGGCCTAAATCTATTGCCATATAGTATGCCTTTATTGTCATACAGTCTATTATTCAGCGCAGAATTGCAAATCTCAGACCTGCTCTTCTAACCGTTGTATGTGTACTTTGATTTGAATTCACCTTTGGTCAATGGCAATCCCTGTAATATGGACGGTGGGAGGATTCAGTGTAAAGCAGTAGTGGCAGTAAGATGTTGAACATAAGCTGCTATCTGTGAGTCTCATCTGGCGGGAGTACATTGTTTCGTCGATGATTATCATTTTCAGACTGGTATTTTTGAAGGATCGATCCAGTTACACGAATATTGCATTTAATAAAACAAGTGCAATTTATCACAGCACTCAGCAATAATATGCCATGGAACACTGAACACCTTTCTAAAAACAGAAAGGTCGAAAATGTTCAGTATTAGAAACACTGCTTTCCTGTTCATGTTCAAATCAGAAAACCTGTTACATCGAGGTGTTCAACTTGGAACTTTTTAAACTTTTTTTTTGGTTATGGGAATCGCTGAATGGGCCCACCATTTCTTTTCTGTCCCTAGTTACCCTCTTGAGAAGGTGGTGCTGAGTTGCCTTCTTATACCGCTGCAGTCTACCTGCTGTGAGTTGATCCACAATGCTACGAGGGAGGGAATTCCAGGGTTTTGACCCAGCAACAGTGAAAGAATGGTGATATATTTCCAACTCAGGATGTTGACTGGTTTGGAAGGGAGTTTGAAGGTGGTGGTGTTCGCCAAAGCCTGCTGCCGTTGTCGTTCAAGATGAAGTGATTGTAGGATTGAAAGGGGCTGTCTTGTAGATAGTACATACTGCTGCTACTGAGCATAGGTGGTGACTGGAGTGAATGCTTGTGGATGTGGTGCCAATCAATTGGGCTGTTTTGTCCTGGATGGTGTCAAGCTTCTTCAGTGTCGTTGTGGCTGCACTCATTCAGGCAATTGGGGAGTATTCCATCTCACTCCTGACTTGTGTCTTGTAGATGGTGAGCATGCTTTTGGAAGACAAGAGGTGAGTTAAACGCACAATATTCCTAGCCTTTGATCTGCTCTTATATTTATGTGGCGAGTCTAGTTAAGTTTCTGGTCATTAGTAACCTGAAGTGTATTGATCGTGTGGTGGGGAGGGGAATTTAGTGACAAATATGCTGCTGAATACCAAGTGGTTATATTGTTTCTTATTGGTGATAGTCATTGTCTGGCATTTATGTGGTGCGAGTGTTACTTGTCACTTATTAGCCCAAGCCTGGATATTGTCCAGATCCTGTTGCCTTTAGGCATGGACTGCCTCCATAACTGAGCATTTGCAAATGGTGCTGAACATTGTGCAGTCATCGTCGAATATCCCCACTTCTGACCTTATGATGGAGAGAAGGCCATTGATGAAGCAACAGAAGGTGTTTAGACCTCGCTTTCATCCGGAGGGCAACTGAAGATATTGCCTAGCATGGTGACGAAACAACTGAAAATGACCATTCCAGCTCATGGAGCAAACATACATCCACATTATCCTGAGGGTCTACTGCAGAGATATTCTGGAAGTGAGATGACTGACCTCCAACAATAACCGTTTTCCTATCTGTCAGGTATGACTGCAATAATGAAATACTTGCTCAAAATATCCTTTTTGCTTGGGTTCCTTGATGCCACATTTGAAAGAATGCAGCCTTGATTTTCAAGTGCTGGAATTCAGTTCCTTTTTCTATGTTTGAACAAAGAATGTGGTGAGGTCAGGAGCTGATTCTCCCCGTGGAACCCAAACTGGGCTTCACTGAGCAGGTTATTGCTGAGTAGGTGCTGCTTGATAGCACTGTTGGTGAGTCCTTCCATCACTTTATTGATGATGGAGAGTAGACTGATGAGGCGGTATTTGGCTGCTTTGAATTTGGCCTGAGTTTTATATACAGAACATACTTGAGCAGTTTCTTCTCATTGTTTCACTTTTTATTGCACTCGGGTTAATCCGCTGGTTTGATGGTAATGATTGAGTGGTTTATATGCTGCGCCATGAGATTACAGATTGTGCTGGGGTATTGTTCTTCTGCTATTGTTGGACCACAGCGTCTTATGGATACTCAGTCTTGAGTTGCTAGATCTGTTTGAAGTCTGTGTCATTTAGCATGGTGATATTGCCACACAACATTATAGTGTTTATTCTCAATGTGACCGTGAGACTTTGTCTCCTCAACGACAGTGCGGTGGTCAGTTTTACCGATGCTGTCATGGACAGATGCATCTGCAGTTGGTAGATTGGTAAGGATGAGGTCAGGTATGTTTTTTTTCCCCTCTCGTTCATTCCCTCACTACCTTCTGCAGACCCAATCAAGTAGATATGTCCTTTAGGATCCTACCAGCGTGATCGGTAGTGCTGCTGCCAAACCACTCTTGGTGGTTGACTTTGAAATTCCTCAGCGAGAATAAATTTGTGTCCTTTTCACAGTCAGTGCTTTCTCCAAGTGTTGTTCAACATGGAGGAGTACTGATCCAGCTGAGGAATGACGTTACATGTTAATCAGTAAGTCTGCTTTGCCCATGTTTAATCTAAAGTCATGGGACTTCATTGGGGTGGGTGTTAATTTTGGGGACTCGCAGAGCAACTACCTCCAGAATGTATTGCACTGAGCTGCCCCCTGTGCTCGATTGGTCCTGACCTTTGGCCAGGACATATCCAGTCATGGTGATGGTGGCTTCTGGGATATTTCTGTCAGTTATAATTTCATGATCGTGAATATGTCAGGCTGTTGCTTGACTAGTCTGTAAGGCAGTTGTTCCAATATTGGCACTAGCCCTCAGGTGTTAGTAAGGAGGACTTTGCAGGTCCGACAGTGATGTTTCCAACTGACGTTTTCGGTTATCAGATCGATAACTGTTGGTCCACCTGGTTTCATTTCTTTGTGATTTTGTAGCGATTGGTATAACTGAATGACACTCTAGTCCATTTCAGAGCGCGACTGAGAGTCATCACGTTGCTGTGGGTCTGGAGTGAGGATGCAAGATTACTTCTTGGAGGATATTAGTAAGCCAAATGGTTTTTTTCTTTTCTGACAATCGGCAAAGATTTCATTCTCATCAGTAGATTCTTAATTCCAGCTTTTTTAAAAAAAAAATTGAGTTGAATTTCCACCTTCTGCAGTGGCAGGTTTCGAACCTGGGTCCACACAAGAACTGACTTTCCGGATCGATAATCTAGCGATAATACTATGAAACCTACTTGGTGCCATATGTTGCATTCATGTGCTATTTCTTGTGTTGCCCTGTTTTTCTTTCATTGCTTAGGTTTTTCTAGAATTTCATCCTTCATTAAATCCTAATTGAAATCCACCGTCATGAACGTCTTCTGGACTGCTCGAATTTCATTCAGTCCATTTTGTTTGCACAGACGTTTCAAGGCAGCTGTACATCAGAGAAGAACAGGAAGAAATAATGGGTGATTGTGCACTGTACCTGTCACCGCACCAGCTTATCTGACCAGGTACCTAAAGTATTTGTTGTGGATCAGAGAACTGCCGAATTATTATAACACCGATGGAGGTCAGTCAACCCATTGTGGGGTCACAAGCTCTTCAACTGCACAACTGGAGATAGAGAGAGCGTGTGGAGATAGATGGTGTGAAAGAGAAATAAACCGGGGAACAGAAAGTGAATGGAGATAAACTGAGAGAGGATAGAAAGTGGAGCGACTGACTGAGTGGGAGAGGAAGAGGTGTTAGATGAGACTGAAGTTAGATAGATCAGAAGACAGCATGAGGGTAGATAAATACGGACAGACAGAAGTTGAAAGTTTTAGTTAGAAATTCCTGTGAACTGCAATCCATTTGTCTGGGTACCATACCTGTGACCACTCTGCTGATACTGTCTGTCGTCCCAGATCATTCTTTTCCAATAATATCACAGAGCTATGTGACTAACAGCGAAACAGAACCCAAAAGACCGTAGGTTAGTCATATGGCGAAGGTGGATTTTTAAAAAAATAAACTGTGCCATGAGCAGCAGGAAATGATAACCCCACCCAACACTCCCACACCACCTCCAGATACTGAGTGAGAGTTTGGGCCAGAGAATCTCAGTGAGGGGGATCACTGACAGAAAGGAAATCAGCATCTCCCCTGTGGATCAAATAATGATTGATACAGTTTGCACATCACTTTTCCAGTTTTCACATCCACATTTCAATTTATATAACTCAATATCAGGAGTGCATTTTAACAATCTTATCTCTTCGTACTTTGCATATTTTGGTCTGTATAGAAAATCATTTTGTCCCTGTATTTTGCATTGCATTAATGCATTTCATTAATATTGTCTCTGCTAATTTCTGATTGTAGATGTATCCTTGAATCTGTTCTTCATATGAGTTATAAAGTGTAACGTTCCAATACTGATAACTAGGGAACAGCAATGTTCCTCTTCTCAGTTTGAACAGCCATGTCCCCCAGTCCTCTCCATCTTCTGTCTTTTCCCCAATGTCATAATCACAATGTAATTGAAGTCAGTAAATGACACTTCATCACAGTTCCTTAACATTGAAAACATCAACACCCACGCTTGCCCTCTCTGATTCTGGAATAACAATCTGAATTGTATTTGTCTCGTACAATTCTCTGTTAACATATGTATGCTGTTTGATTGTTATAAACCCACATTGTCTTTGGCACATGTTGCCATCAGATCATGGATGGAAGATGTACTCTCAATGTTTTAGTGATTTTGCAATGACTCATCAGTAATTATCAGATTTATTTCTCCATTTATGAGCAGAGAAGCATGTTTATGTTCAGTTAAACCTCTGGCCTTACCTGTATATCCAAGGCAGACTGAATGATTACACACAAATTATATGTCATCTCCAACATTCCTCCTTCAGTCACACTCACATCTCACATCCAGAATGCATGTGTTCAAAGTTATTTTGAATTTTAGTAAAAAAGTATCACATTGACAGAGGTGAGCTGGAGCTGTTTGTTCAGCGATTGTGATTATGCGAGTCTCCATGGATCCTATGGGTCCCCAGAGAGTTTCAGTCTTCTATTAATAATGGAATGTGTTCAATGTGTAATCCCATAGTATGAGCGGGAGCATCATCCACACCAGTAACAGGGATCAGCAGCTTCAAGGAGAGAGGGAGGAGAGAATCAGAATCTGGAAAGAGTACACTGGAGTGTTCCAACAATGGATCAAGATCTGAGAACATTCAAATGTAAATTTCCAACAATGGACAGGAGTTTATCCTCGGGTCTTTTCTGGCTTTCCCAGCCTTGGATATCATTAGGATCGCGGATTGAAGATGTACTGATGGTTATTAAAGCTGGTTACTATCCTATCCTTGCGATCGTTGGTGTTACTGCTAAGTCACTAGAGCTGTCTAGTGAAACGGTCTGAACTAAATTGATGGCCATGATATGTAAATTTTCGAATGGTGCAAGTCAATGTTTTCACTTCCAATCAAAGATTCCATTCCTTACATATTATAACGCGCAAATGATTATTTAAAAATTACACACCAATATGTGAGGATGAAACAAACTGTTCTCCTTGATTCGTTTTCTCCTGCACAAGTTTACATTTCCATATCCTCCCCACTCACGATTTCTGTCCAGTACCACCAACATGACATCCCAGTCTCCTCCTCAGCCTCAGTACAATTCCTGATTAAACTATCATTTGTGCCTTTGTTAATCTCCGCATACAGCTGTTTCAAGCCCATTCATACCATGTGTCCATTGCAAAATAATTGCACTTGAGATGTTTACGTTGTTCTCTGCACAGAATTAGAAAGATGAGAAGACAGTGTATGGTTGTTACGTCACTGGCTCATAATCTACAGCCACAAAATAATAATCTGTTGATATCCGCTTGCTTCATGCCCATTAGAGATGGCAATGGGTCATTCTTCTCTGGTCAGGTCTCTGTGTGACTGCAAACCCACAGTACTGCGTTTTAATCGTTACTGTCCTGTGGAACAGCTAACCAGCTACTCAGTTCAAGGTCAACATAACATGCTGGCATGACCAGGGCTGAATACATCCCGTGAGGGCAGATGAAAAGGAAAGATAACCCCCTTCCTCTGCCTGTATCCCATATTCCTGCAGCTGAGTTACATTCAGGTAGGTGGCCACTCACACTTTTAGACGTATTCTTTATGATTGAGTCTGTCTCCGAGAGTGTTTTCCATCTCGATAGGCACCTCTGGTGCTAGCTTTATTGATGCCGACCTCCAGATGTAAGGATATTTTAAATTCCACGTCAGTGGCTGTGCATTGTAAATGAATGGTATCCTGTGTCACATGAAGGAAATGGAGCCAGCTAAGTGAGGGAAATGAGTTATTGTGATCAACTGTGAGAGCGTTGTTGAGGCAGGGTTTGGGTTATTGTGGACAGATTTTATCTCCTTTATATGGAGTGATCTCCTTACCACAGAGAGAATGAACAAGAGTCCCACCGGATTAATCCCTGGGATGATGGCACCATGAGGAGTGAGTAAAGGTTGATCTGTAGCGCTGTGAGATAATAAGAGGTGATGGCATTGAACCTTGAGGGGGATGGACAATCACTCCCTACATTCTAAACAGACAATGAGAAGGCGATAAATTCCATGACTGTTGATTCATTCAGGATACATGGTTCTGGATAGTTTAAGTGCCTCTGAGGACGTTACGCCTATCCACCCCAACCACCACTCCCTACGGCGATTGACAGAGACAGAGACGTCCAGGTTTTGAATAAACTAACACCATATTAATACAGTGCAGTTAGTGTGTGATCCTGCACTGAATGACATATTATCCACCACCCTGACAGCACCAAAATATCTTCATTCAAAAACAGTCAAATATTTTTGGCCCTGGTGAGACCACACCTGGAGTACTGTGTGCAGTTCTGGTCTAAAATTTCAGGAAAGACATTCTGGCTATTGAGTGAGTGCAGCGTAGGTTCACGAGGTCAATTCTGGATTGGCGGGATTACCTTACACTGAAAGACTGGAGAAACTGGGATTGTATCCCCTTGAGTTTAGATGACTGAGAGGGGATCTGATTGAGACATAAAAGATAATTAAAGGATTGGATACTTTGCCGGCAGGGAACATGTTTCCACTGATGGGTGAGTGCCGAACCAGAGGACACAGCTTAAAAATACGGGTAAGCCATTTAGGACAGAGATGAGGAGAAACGTCTTCAACCAAAGAGTCGTGGCTGTGTCGAACGCTCTGCCCCAGAGGGCAGCGGAGGCCCAGTCTCTGGATTCATTTAAGAAAGATTTTGATAGAGCTCTCAAGGATTGTGGAATCAAGGGTTATGGAGATAAGGCAGGAACAAGACACAGATTAAGGATGATCAGCCATGATCATATTGAATGGTGGTGCAGGCTCGAAGGGCAGAATAGCCTACTCCTGCACCTATTGTCTATTGTCTATTGCCTATTGTCTATTTCCACCAGCTTCTGACCTTCATGAAGAACACGAATCCATATTCTCAGAGATGCAAAAAGACTCCTTAAAGTTTAAACCATAATACTATAAGACATAGGAGCTGAAACTAGGCCAGTTAGCCCATCGAGTCTGCTCCGTCATTTGGTCATCGCTGATAAGTTTCTCAAACCCATTCTCCTACCTTCTCCCGGTAACCCTTGATCCCCTGGATAATCTGAAAAGCTATCCCCGTCTCACATATATTCAATAATCTGGCCCCACAGCCTTCTCTGCAAATAACTTTCAAAGATTCACCATTCCCTGGTTAAAGAAGTTTCTCCTTAGCAACATCCTAAAAGATGTTCCCCTTAAGCTTAGGCTCTGTCCTTGGGTCCTGGTCTCTCCTACCAATGGAAACATCTTATGCACATCCACTCTGTTCAGGTCATTCAGTATTCTGTATGTTTCAATTACATTTCCACTCTTCCTTCTAAACTTTATCGAGTATAGACCCAAAGACTCAAACATTCGCCATACAACAAACTTTTCACTCCTATGACTGTTCCCGTGAAAATCTTCTCAACACGGTCCAGGGGCAGTATACCTTTCCTGATATGTGGGGCACAACAGTGCGCTCAACACTCCAAATGTAGTCTGACCAAAACTGTAAACAGCCTGTTGTTATATTCAATTCCTCCCATAATAAATGCCATCAATAATAAGTGCAATTGCCCTCTTAACTACTGCCTTAACCTACAAGCTTACCTTAACAGAACCCTGCACTAGAACTCCCAAGTTCCTTTGCACTTCACAGTTCTGAATTTTCTCCCCATTTAGAAAATAGACCATGCCTCGATTCTTCGTGACAAAGTGCATGACCACACACTTTGTGACGTTGGAAGCCATCTGCCAACACTTTTACCGGGTCAATTCCTTCTTCAGCTTCTCTATGCGACCAGTCCACCTGCTTATCTTTGTATCGTCTGCAAACTTAGCCACAGTGCCCTCAGTTCGATCATCTATATTGTTAACGTAACAAGTAAAAAGTTACGATTCCAACACTGAGCCTTGTGGATCACTTCTTGCCACCGGCTGCCATTCTGAGAAGGACCATTTTATCCCCACTCTCTGCTTTCTGTCAGACAGGCAAGTTCCTATTCATGCTTCTACCTTGCTTCAAAAACCACGGACCCTTATCATACTCAATCATCTCCTGTGTGACACCTTGTCAAAGGCCTTCTTGGCGTCCAGGTGGGTAACACCCATTGGCTGTACTTGATTGAGCCTGTTCATTTCTTCTTCAAAGATTTCCAACAAATTTGTCAGGCATGACCTTCCCTTGATGGAACCATGCTGACTTTGCCCCTATTTTACCAAACACTTCCAAGTATTCAGAAATCTCATCCTTCCCAATGGATTCCAGGATCTTACCCACGACAGAGGTTAGGCTATTCATTGCGGTTTTAAAAGTAATTTTTCCTTACTCCCTGCTATAGCTGACTTCCCTCATCAGTCATGGTTCCCTCATTCTCCATGTACTCTGCCTCATTTTATTCGGGGTAAATCTCTGCTGCATCCCGAAGTACTCAAAAAGTCTCCTGCAATTGCTGCTCCACTGTCTCGCCTGCTGGGCCCTTCTACCAGTCAATTCTACCAAGCTCCTCTCTCATGTCTCTGCAGTTGCCTTTATTCAGCTTTAATACCGTTACTTCTGAATATAACTTCTCCATCTGAAATTGCAGAGTAAATTCAATCATATTACGATAATGCCTCCTATGATTTTCTACACCTTAAGCTCCCTCATCTAATCTGCCTGCACAAGCTGCTCCAAAATGCCATCTCATAGACATTCCACAAATTCGTTTTCTTGCTTACCACCATCAATCTGAATTCACAGCCCACCTCCGTAATGAAATCCCACATGAGCACTGTAACTTTGTATTTCCTACACATCTTTCTAGCTCCCGATGTATCTTGCACCCCAGCTCCTGAGTACTGTTTGGAGGCCTGAACAGAACTCCAACTACTTGTTTTTAACCTTTTTGATTCATCAATTCTACCGACACAGATTCTACACCATTTTACCTTACATCATTTCTTATTATTGATTTAATTGCATTTCTTACTAATAAGACAGCCCCATCCCCTCTTCCCCCTGCCTATCTTTTTGATAGGATGCATATCCTTGAATATTCAGCTCCCAATCCTGATCCTCTTGCAACAACGTCTCTGTGATGACGATCTGCCAATTTGTGTGTGAGCCACAAGCTTATTTACCTTATTCCTTATACTGCATGCATTCCGATATAACTGTTCAGCCCTGTAGTAACCATCCCTATTCTCATCGTCATTTGTTTGTCCTGAGTGTTTGAAGTTTGATTGCTAACACTTTCCATACTCTGCGTCTGTGCAGAAGATTTGAATAACTTCGAGTTTTAGAGTCATCGAGGTGTACAGAATGGAAACAGACCATTCGGTCCAACCTGTCCATGCCGATCAGATATTGCCAATCCAGTCCCACCTGCTAGTACCCGGTCCATATACCTCCAAACCCTTCCTCTTCATATACCCATCTAAATGCCTCTTAAACGTTGCAATTGTATCAGTCTCCACCACATCCTCTGACCGCTTATGCCATGCACGTACCACCCTCTGCGTGAAAACATTGACCCTTAGTTCTCTTTTATATCTTTCCCCTCTCACCCTAAACCTATGCCCTCTAGTTCTGGACTCCCTGACCCCAGGGAAAATACTTTGTCTGTGTATCATATCCATGCCCCTTATAATTTTATAAATCTCTAAAAGGTCACTCCTCAGCCTCCAACGCTCCAGGGAAAGCAGCCTCAGCCTGCTCAGCCTCTCCCTATAGCTCAAATCCTCCAAACATGGCAACATCCTTGTAATTTTTTTCAGAACCCTTTCAAGTTTCACAACATCTTTCTGATACGAAGGAGATCAGAAGTGCATGCAATATTCCCACAGTGGCTGAACCATTGTCCTGTACAGCCGCAACATGACCTCCCAACCCCTGTACTCAATACTGTGACCAACAAAGGAAAGCATACCAAACGCCTTCTTCTTGAAATCTGCAGACTTACCCGCTCCTTTAATTCGGGTTTTATAATTTTCCCTATAACTGACACCACCCCAACCCCATTTAGCTTAATGCCCAGTCTACAGCCCGAGTTATGCGATTTGCTTGGACTCTGGTCCCAACACGGTTCAGATGAAGACCGTCCGATCAGAACAGTGCGCTCCTTCCCCAGTGTCTGCTGTCAATGTCCCATGATACAAACCCATTTCTCCCACACCAAACTTTGAACCGCGCATTTTCCTGCTGACCCTGTGCTAATTAGCTCATGGCTCAGGCCGTAATCCAGAGATGATTTCCTTTTTGATTCTGTTTTCTAATTTAGCTCAGAGCTCTTCGTATCCCTTAGCAGAACCTCTGTCCTAGTTTTATCTCTGTCGTTGGTACCAACACAGATCATGACCAATGGATCTTTACCCTCACACTCGAAGTTCCCCTGCAGCCCAGATGAGATATCCCTTACCCAAACACCAGTCGGTAACGCCGCATTCAGGACTCTCAATCCGGGTCACAGAGAACAGTGTCTATGCCGCTAACTATACTATCCCCAGTTACGTTAACATTTCTCTTCTCTTGCCCCACTTGAAAGCTTTCCTCAACTCGGTGCTGTGGCCAATCAGCTCATCCTCCCTGCAGTCCCCATCCTATCCACACAGGGAACAAAACTCTTGAACCTGTTAGACATGGACAGGGGCTGAGGCTCCAGCAATTCTACGTCCTGGATCCCTTTATCTGCCTCACTCATAGATACTCTCTCTGCTTTCTAACCACTGGCTGAATTTGAGTCAGTTGATCTAAGGAGTGTAACTGTCTCTTGAATCACAGCATCCAGGGAACTCTCCCCTTCCCTGATGCCTCGCAATGTTTGAAGCTCAAACTCCAGCTCACCGACTCAGATCCAGAGTTGTTCTTGCATGCGACATTTACTCCAGACATGGTCACTGGGAACCACAGTGGGGTCGACCACTCCCACATCATGTAGAAACAACACATCACCCGACCCTCCATCCTTATTTTATTTATCTACTATTGAATTGTTCCTCTGCAATTTTATTTGTTTATGTACATCTGCTTATGCAAGTTGTAACCAATAAATTAACATGATTCAATTTAACACAGATTCAAAGTTAACACACTGCCTATTAGCAAATGAGATCACATCCTCCCTTTGTCAAACCTGCTCATTATCTTCTGATAGAATTCTGACAGACTTGTCAGCGGGACCACTCCTTGATGAAGCCATGCTGACTCAGCCCTATTTTACCATGCACCTCCAAGTACTCTGCAATGTCATTGCTAGCAATGCACTCTAAATCCCAAATAACGGCCGATGCCAGGCTATACTACCCTATGATTTCCTGTATTTTGCCTTTCTTCCTTCTTACACAGAGATTTTAAATTGTCCATTTTCCAGTTCTCTGGGACTCTGTCTGATGATAGTTATTCCTGAACAGTCGCGACCAATGGTTTCACAATCTCCTCCGCTAATTCCTTCAGAACATTGGTTGTTATGCTTCCAGTCTGTGTGATTTATCCATTTTCAAACTTTGCAGCTTCCCCAGTACCTTCTCCTCAGCGCTGATCACTACATCCGTTCCTCACCCTTGACTCGCTTTATGTTCTGGAATGTTCCTAGTATCTACCATTGTGAGGATTGACGGGAAGTACCTATTAAAGGTCATTCTCCAATTCTTTGTTTTCCATTTCTCTGCAGCCAGCCTCAATTTCTGGTTGTCCAATATTAACTCTCCCCTTTTATATATCTTAACAAAACTCCTGCAATCTCATTTTCTAAAGCACGCTAGCTTACATGGTTCGTGTTCATCACTTTATTGCTTCTTGAATTGTCCTCTGCTGCTGTATAAAGGCTTCCCAATCTTAGATAGGCTGCATGAGAGCATTCCTGTTAACTAACTGTCGAAAATATACTAATGTAACTGTCCTAAGCCTGTTGTTCATCATTGGATAGCGTGGTGATACAACACTGCTGCCTCACAGTGCCAGGGACTCGGGTTCAATTCCAATCTCTGGACCCTGTCTTTCTGGAGATTTTGCAATCTCTGCATTTGGAGAATTGCCTCTTCTCTCTCTCCACAGTATGTTTCTGTGTTTGTTTCAGGTTTCTGCCATCCACAGTATATTTGCTTGTGTTTGATGTAGAATTGCTGCAAATATGACAGGTTTATTGAAAAAGTGGCTCTGGTCCTCAGGCTTCCTGAGTGTTTGGGAATCTTGCCCAGCTACTTATGTGAGTGCATGTCCCTTATTACCTACTCTGTCTCTCTAAATGCCTGAGTCCATCTGTCACTGCATGCAGCCTGTCATTGAGCCACCCCGGGATTCCCCACACCCCATCGCCTGGAACTGGATGCTCCCTCCGCAGTGAGTGCACAAAGACACTGGGCACTTTCTGAAGCGCTAGGGATCCGGGGTAAAGCCACAGCCATTAAAAGGAACAGAATAGCTAAAATCCAACTGAACAGCAAAGCAGAGTAAACAGGCTGACTGGCACGCATCTGTTATGACATTTTCATGGCTTTTGGACTAATTTCTGTTTATCCTTGTCCATGTACAAATAGATGCTCCATAAGGATATCTTGGCACTCAGGTTTGGTGAAGGTCATAGATATCAGATCCTATGATCACTGCGACTGATTCGCTGGGCTCCACGTTCCTGGTTAATGAGATTACACTTAAGTTTTTATTGTCAGGTCTATCCATTTTAAAGTAAAGGTCTTGCTGGAGTTGTGCTGAAAGCATATTTGAATGTTGGGGAGACTAGATTATGCCACATGCCAGTGAGGTTAGGAATAGGAAGGTAGTAAAGTTAAAAATATGGCCAAAGAGCTGGTAGGGAAGGCAGCACTTCCAATATGTGGATCATTGGGATTCGCGGGACGGTAGGATAGACAAGAAGGACGGGATGCAGCTGAACTGGCAGCAATCTCAGATATGTGGGTCATGGGAATCCTGGGTCAGTATGAAATACACAAGAAGGACGGGATGGACGTGAACTGTCAGCAATCTCCGGGCAGGCAGGTTTGCTATTGTCACTCAGGAGGTTTTTAACTAGTGTGGTGGTGGGGGAGGGAGGGGGGAGGGTGGAACCAGAGCAGCACGTCCACAAGCACAGTGACTGAAGAGCAGTTGGAGACTAATCCCAGTACAGCTAAGACCAGAAACAAACTGACAGTGTGGAGTGAACACAATTGGACTGGAAGTCTAAAGTGTGCTGATTTTAATGTGAGCAGTGTGACAGGCAAGACAGATGAATATATATAACTATGATACAAATATTACAGAGATTTGGTTGAGAGAGGGATCAGAAAACTATCAATCCAATGGGTCCAGAGCGAGTTGAAGATTGTGCCGTGAGAGGATGGAGACGGTTGTTTCAAGCAAAATAATTAAGCAGCAGTTTATTGGAATTGGACAGTGTGGGATGCAATATAAAGATTGAAGGGATAAGGGAGGAAACAGAAATTGTCTGTTTACAATATTTTCCGCTTTACTGACAGTCCTTTGTAATCTCCTGTTACCAGAGAATAGACGCGGAGGAATTTACATCAGGGAAACTCAAACCAAATATCAGGTCAGGATCTGTTGGAGTTGGGCTGAACTGTATTTATTTCAATGCAAGAATTGTGTGTTATGGGTAAGGAATATGAACTGGGAGCCTGAATCTATACATGGGGCTATGATGTTGCGGCTTGACAGAGACTTGGTTGAGAGAGGGAAAGGACTGGACGTTCAAAGTATCCAGGGTTTCATTGGTTTAGGCGAGATAGAGAAGAAGCTGAAAGAGGTGGACGAGTTATTTTACTGATCAGGGAGAATGCTACATCTGCACGTCAACAGGACATACAGGAGGGACCATCCACTGCAGCAATATGGGTCAAGCTCAAAAATAAGATGGATGCAAGCACTGTGTTACTATAATCTCTCCAACAGCCACGGAGGGATTGAGGAATAGATTTGCATGTCGATTAAGGAAAGGTGTATTAAAAACAGAGTGGTCATAGTGAGTGACTTTAATATCCCCCTTCATGACTGGAAGTCCATGAGAGCAAGGGGCTTAGACGGGGCAAAATTTGTTAACTACAGCAGTATGTGGATAGTCAAACGAGAGGAAGAACCATACTGGATCTCGTATTGGCTAATGAGCCTGGCCAGGTGACTGACCCTTCAGTGGGACATAATTTTAGAAACAGTGGTCAGAGCTCCTTCAGATTTAAAATAGCTATGAACACGGATATGTCAGGACCTTGTGGGAATCTACTGAATTGGCGAAAGGCAAATTTCGTCAGCATCAGGCAGAGCTAGGACGTGTCAACTGGGAGGAGCTGCTATCAGGCAAAAGGATTTTATAAGAGGGAACTGCTTGTTAATTCCTGACAGCAAAATCATCTCGGGAACGTTCTCCCAACTGCTGGAATTTCTATCTTTTTTGTACTGATATTTCAAGGCCACTGAAAACAGACAACAGGTAGAGATAAAGGATGATTCTGCGCTGTATCCTTCTCAGTATCAGTTTGTCTCTCCAGGCACCTGAAGTCTTTATTGTGGGTCAGAGAACTTCAGAATTGATAGAACATTGAGCCCATTTTACAACGACGAGCTCTCCAAAAGCACAATTTGTCAACAGAGAGAACAGAATGTGCGTGTGTCTGTGTGTGTGTACGTGAGAGAGAGAAAAATTAACAGAGAAAAAAGGAAGTGACGAGAGAGAAAAGGAATGGAGAGAAAATGGAGCGACAGAGTGAGTGAGAACAAGGGTTGTCAGACGAGTGTGAAGTTATATCAGAAGACAGCATAAGGAGAAATACACAGAAATTTCATTTAGAAACTCCCACAGACTGCAAGCCATTTGTTTGGTCCGTACCCCGTGAGCACTATGCTGTCATCCCAGATCATTTATCGCCAATAATATCACAGAGTCGGGTTACTGACGCTGAACAGGATCCAAAAGAACAATACATTAGTTCCAGGGAGAAGGTGAATTAATTTAAATATTTTGGGCCAACAGGAACTTGTAGTCCCTCTAGACACGGTGTGAGAGACAGGGCGAGAGATTCTCAATGAGGGGGAATCACTGACAGGGGGGAGATCAGCATCTCAGCTGTGGGTCAAATAATGACTGATAAAGGTTGAAAACCTCGTCCGAGGTTTTTAAATTCACATTTCAATTCATATAACTCCACATCGTAAGTGTATTTTAACAATCTTGCATCTTTGTAGTTTTCATGTTTTGGTATGTGCAGAAAAGCTTGTTTTTTGTCCCTTTATTTTGTGTTGGGAGCAGAGTCCGATTGAATCCTAACTAAGGCTGGAGACAGAGGTCTAAACTGATTAGGAGAGTGTTTGTGTTGGCAGGGTGGGGGGGGGGGGGGTGGGTTCGTTATAGGGTTTAATTAGAAAAGAGGAGGTAAATGCACAGAACTCAGGAGAGGTTATTAAAATCTCCAGCACAGACGCAAATAAGACAGAATGTATGGAAAGTGTAAGCAATCAGACTTCAAGCACACTGGACAAACAAATAACAATGAGAAGAGGAACCGTTAATAGAAGATTGAAGGGGTTATATCTGAATGCACGCAGTATAAGGAATAGAGTAAATGAGCTTGTGGCACAGATTGGAATTGGTAGGTATGACGTGATTGGCATCACAGAGAAGTAGTTGCAAGGGGATCAGGATATTCAAGGACATATATCCTATCGAAAAGATAGGTAGCAGAGGGAGTGGGTTTACATTATCAATAAGAAATGAAATTAAATCAACAGTAAGAAAGGAAGTAAAGTCAGATGGTATAGAATTTGCGTGGGTAGAATTGAGGAATCACAAAGATAAGACAACCACATTTGGAGACTTGCACAGGCCTCCAAAGAGTAGTCACGAGCTAGGGTACAAGATACACCAGGAGATGGAAAAGATCTGTAGGAAAGCCAAAGTTCCAGTGATCACAGGGGGATTTCAATATGCAAGTGGAATGGGAAAACACGTTGGGAGTGGATCGCAAGAAAAGGAATTTGAGGAATGTCTTTGGAATGGCTTTTTGGAGCATCATGTGGTGGAGTCCACTCTGGAACAGATGACACTGGATTTAATGATGAAGGCTAGATAAGGCAGCTTAAGGTGAAGGAAAACTTCAGAAGCAGTGATCATAACATTGTTGAATCTATTTTGCAATTTGAGAGAGAAGGTAAAATCAGAGTTAACAATATTTCAGCTAAATAAAGGCAGCTGGAGAGGCATAAGGGAGAAGCTGGGTAGAATTGTCCGGGACAGGGGTCGAGCAGGAAAGACAGGGGAGTGGCAATGGCAGGTGATTCCAAGATTAATTCAGGAGTCACTGCAGAGATTCATGCTGAGTAATAGAGGTATGGTACAGGGAGGATGAGGCAACCAGGGTTGACAAGGGAAGTGAGGGATTGCATATAAGCAAAAGAGCAAGCATATAATGCTGTGAAGGGCAGAGGGAAACCATTAATATATAGGAAATTGTAAGAGATTCTTTAGATATATAAAATGCAAAAGAGAGACAAAAGTGAATATGTACCACTGGAAAATGATACTGGAAAGACAGTGGTGGGATACAAAGAAATGGTTGAGGAATTGTGCATCAGCCTTCACGGTGGAATACACGAGTAATTTACCAAGTATTCAAGATAGAGAGTGTATAGTCCTGAATATGGTGGCCATCACCAAGAAGAACATGCTAGAATACGGAATGGCCTGAATGTGGATAGCTCACCTGGACCAGATGGACTACACCCCAGCCTTGAACGGGAGATAGCTGAAGAGTTCGTGCAAGTGTAAGTGGTAATCTTTCAGGAATGACTAAACTCAGGAAAGGGCCAAATGGCTGTATAATTGCGAGCATGACACCCCGTTTATTAAGGGAGTTAGGCACAAGATGGAAAACTGTAGACTGATTAGCAGACTGATTGGTTGTGGGTAACATCATGGATTCCATCGTGAAGGATGGGATTTCTGGATATTTGGAGGTCTTTGGTAAAATAGAACAGAGTCAGCATGGTTTCATCAAAGGGAGGACATGCCAGACAAACCGGCTAGAATACTTTGAGAGAGTAATGAGCAGATTAGATCAAGGAGAACCAATAGATTTTATCCAACTGCATCTCAAGAATCATTTGACAAGGTGCTATGCATGATGCTATTGAGAAATGTATGGGCCCATGGTGTTAGAGGCAAGGAGCTAGCATGGATAGCGGTTTGGCTGTCTGACAGAAAGAGAATGTGGATTGAAGTGTCCTTCTCAGGATGGCAGCCAGTGAAAAGTGGTGTTCCACAAGACTCAGTGTTGGGACCACAACTTTTCACTTTGTGCATTCATTATCAATATGAAGGAACTGAGGGTATTCTGGCTAAGATTTCAAACAGTGCAAGGATAGATAGCGGGACAGGTAGCATTGAAGAGGTGGTTCGGCTGCAGGAGGATGCTCAAGCGCATCTCCTTAACTTCCCACAGCTCCGCCCTTGAACTCCACCCGTCCAACTACAACAAGTTAGAACCTCGTTGATGCTTGCCTTCCATCCCACCAACTTCAGGCTACAACGCATCATGCTCCGCCTTTTCTGCAACCAACAGTCAGAGCTCACCAACAGAGATATACTTGCCTCCCTACCCTATCATCATACTGCTGATTCCCTCACAAACTCACTCGTTAGGTCCACGCAACCCGACCAAGCCACCTTCCTCTCCCAACACCTTCCCTTGCCACTACAACAGGTATGAAACCTGTGCCAAAACCTCCCTTCTCACCTCCACCCAAGGCCCCAAAGCATCCTTCCACATCAGGCAGAGAACATCCTGTGCATCCAAATATCTCATCTCGTTTATCCATTGCTCCTGGTCTCCTCTACATTTCAAGACATGACGTCAACTTGCAGAACGGTTCAGGGAACACTCTCGGACGCACACACCCAACAACCCCACTGCCCTGTGGCTGACTACTTCAACTCCCCCTCCCACTCCGCCAAGGTCTTGCAAGTTTTTGGCCTCCTCCACTGAGAAATTCTAGCCACCTGATGTCTGAAGGAAGAACGCATCATCTTCTGCCTTGGGACCCTCCCAACACACGATATCAAGGACAATTTCACCAGTTTCCTCATCTCCACTCCCTCCACCTTATTCCAGATCAAGCCCTCCAACTCAGCACTGCCCTCTTGAGCTGTTCTACCTGTCCATCTTCCTTCCCATCTATCCACTCCACCTTCCACTCTGACCTATCACTATCACCACCCACCTTCATCTAGAAATCGCCTTCCAAGCTACCTTCCTCTCAGCCCCAGCCCCTCCCATTTATCTCTCTGCCCTTCCCCGCCCAGCCCACATTCCTGATGAAGGCTTTATGCCTGAAACGTCGAATCTCCTGCTCCTCGGATGCTGCCTGACAGGCTGTGCTTTTCTATGCCCACACTTTTTGACTCTGATCTCCGGCATCTGCGGTCCTCACTTTCACCTGCTGAAGGATTTTCACAGGTTTGGAGAGTGAGCAAAGAAGTGGCAGATGGAGTACAATGTGGAAAAGTGTGGGAATGCATTTTGCCAGAATGAATAGAGGCATGGACTATTTTTTTTCTAAAAGCGAGCAAATTCAGAAGGCTGAAGTGCAAAAAGACTGTGGAGTTCTAGTCCAGGACTCTTGAAAGGGTAAACTTGCAGGTTGTCAGTAGTTAGGAAGGCAAAGACAATGATGGCATTTATTTCAAAAGGGCTTAAATATAAAAGCAGGGATGTACTTCTAAGGCTCTACAAGGTTTTAGTCACGTCACATTTGGATTATTGTGCGCAGGTTTGGGTCCCATATCTCAGAAAGGATGTACTGGTCCTGGAGTGTTTTCAGACGACATCCACGAGAATCGTGCCAAGAATGCAAAACTGGCATGCATATGAAGAATATTTGAGGGCTCTGGATCTGTATTTGACAGAGTTCAGAAGAATGTTAGGAGGTCTGATTGAAACTTACAGAATACTAAATGACCTGGGACAGAGTGGATGTTGGGAAAATATATGCAATGATAGGAGAGACGAGTACATGAGGGGACAGATTAAAGTGAAGACCTTTTCAATCAGAGATAAGGAGAAACCTCTTCAGCAGAGAGTGGTGAATTCATGGAATTCACTGCCACAGAAGTCTGTCGAGTCCAGGTCATTGAGTATATGTAAGAGTGAGACAGTTAGGTTGTTGACTGTAAAGGGCATCAAGGGTTACAGATAGAAAGTGGGAGAATGGGGTTGAGAAGCTTAACAGCCATCATTGAATGGTGGAGCAGGCTCAATGGGCCTCATAACCAAATTTCTGCTCCAATATCTTCTGGTTACATGGTTAATATTGGCTCTCTTCATTCCTCATTGGAGTTGTATCCTGGAATTTGATCTTCAAATGATTTATAAAATGTAACATTTCAGGACTAATGACTGGGAAATATCATGTTCCCTCACTCCAGTCTCAGCAGCCATATCCCCAATATCATATTCACACTGCAACTGGAATCCAGTGAATGGTACATAATCACAGTTGATTGACATCGATAACATTAACAGCATGAGCCTCACCTGCCCTCCTATTTCCTGTTAACATATCCATGCCATGTGTGTGTCATCACTCATGCTGTCGTCGGTATATTTTCCTGTCAGATTACGTCCAAGAAAAGTTCTCTCCATATTTTGCTGACATTATAATCACTGATCAGTAGTTACAAACTGTATGTTTCCATTTATAAACGGAGAAACTTGTTTATGTTCTGACAAACCTTTGACGTTACTCACATATACAAGGCAGATTGAATGAATACACGCATTCAATCTATCATCTCCAATATTCCTTCCCTCTCTCACCCCCACATATTCCAAGCCAAATATGTAATTTTTAAACGTTCTTTCTAATTTTAATAAAACCAACATTGAATTGAAAGGGGTTAACTGGAGATATTTGTTCAGTGACTGTGATTAATGTCAATCTCCGTGGATCCTAATTATCCCAGTACAGAGTCTCCATCGTTGAATGATAAATGGGCTCTGTTCATGTGTTATCCCATAGTATGAGTAGGAGCATCGCTGACAGCACTAACAGGGATCAACTGCTCGAGAGAAAGGGGGGAAGTGATCAGAATCTGAGAACATTAGACTGGAACGTTCCAATAATGGTTCAGAATGTGAGGACCTTGGATTGGAATGTTCCAACAATGGATCAGAATCGAAGGTCAGTAAACTGGAATAGAACAACAGTGTATCAGAATCTGAGAACTTTAGACTGGAATGTTCCAAGAATGTATCAGAATCTGAGATCATTAGGCTGGAACATTGTAATAACAGACAGGAGTTTATCCTCGGGTCTTTACTACCTTTTGCTGCCTTGGATATCATTAGCATCACGGATCGAAGACATCCTTTGGATTATTCAAGGTGGTTACTATCCCATCCTCGCTATAGTTGGTGTTCCTGGTAAGTCATTATATTTGTCTACTAAACCGGGTTGGACTGAATTTCTGCTCATGATATATACATTTTGGAAAGTACAAGACAATGTCTTCAGTTCCAAACACAAACTCTTTTCCTTCTAAATTATAAGTATCAAACTACTATTCATAAATTACTTACTGATATGCGACAAGGAAGCAGAATGTTCTCAAACTCCATAATACATTTTGTCCTTCACAGATTTACACCTCCAGCTCCTCCCCACTCACCAAATCTATCCAATTCCACCGTCAAGATATCCCAGTCTTGTTCTCAGTTTCAGTGCAACTTCTGAATAAACCATGATTTGTGCCTTTTTAAAATTCGGATGCAACAGTTTCAAGTTCATTCTACCCACATGTCGGTCACTAAATAATTGTTGTTGAGGATGTTTATCTTGTTCTCTGCACAAACGGGACAACAGTTTATGGTGTTCAAACCACTGACTCATACTGTAGAGCCACAGAATAATACTCTGTTGATATCCCATGAGGGAAATTGGTGGAATTTAAAAGTAACTATTTTCATTTGCTCTAAAAGCCCTTCTGCTTGCCCCAAGTCCTTTAGGGAAGTCAATGTGCCCTTCTTCCCTCGTCAGATTTCAGTGTGACGTCTGTGATGAACATGTGGGTGTACTGCACCTTTAAAAGAATTAAAAGCCAGCAATAACTACCTGACAGCACCAAGTCTTCCGAAAAATAGATTTAGTGTAACATTTGGTTGAACAACTCTGTTAGCTCATTGTCTGAAGGCAAAAATAAATTCAGCCAAACAGTTTGAATTACACCTCAAAATACCCACCTCCAATCAAGTTTGAATTTAGTTTATTGAGAATCTTAAAAGCCAATGACACGATCCAATGGTTTGGGGGGGGGGGGGGTACAAGACCGTGGGAAAATGAGCAGTTGAGAGGAGAACTGCTAAGTTACCAGCATGCAAAGATTGCCTGAAAAATAGCTCTCCTCTCGGTACCTGTATCGATTAGTAACTGGTAAAGCTGGATCCGAAAGAAGAAATCAAGACAGGGAATATAGAGAAGAACCGAAAGTTTCTTGGTTTTGAGATTAGAAGTTTTGTTTTGTAGATCTTAATTATGAGTATAACCGGACGAGTATCGTGGGGGTGGCGGAGGTAAAAGATAGGTTAGAGGAAGAAGTTGTAAATAGACGTTCGTCTATTATTCTCTGTTATACTTTAAGAAATAAGTTGTTAATTTTTAGTTTAATTGGTTTTGCACTCTCGAATTGTCACAGAATATGCAGTGGATAAAACTTTTCCCTGTTGCTGGTTTTAAATTAAGCAGGAGAATTTATCCTATGTTGTAACACTACAACCCCACAGGAATGTGTTTTACTCTTTGCTGTCCAGTGGAACAGGTGATCTAAACACTCAATTCAAGGTCGGCATAACATGCTGCCCTGACTAGGGCTGCATACATCCTGTGAGAGAAGAACAGAAGTAAAGATTGCTCCCTTCCTATGTCTGTTTGCCGTATTCCTACAGCTCAGTTCTATTCAGGTAGGTGATCATTCCCTATTTTAGGTGAATTCAATCTCATTGAAATTCTCCCCGAAAGTGATGCACGTCTCCATACGCATCTCTGGTGTTGGATTTATTGATGCTAACGTACAGATGTAAGGGAGTTATAAATTCCATGTCAGTCGTAGTGCATAGAGAAGGAATGTTTTTTTTGTGGCACAGGAAGAAACTGCGATGTCTAAGTGAGAGAAAATATTTATTGCGATCATCCCTGAGAGTGTTGTTGAGGCAGTATTTGGGGTACAGTGGATAGACTTTCTCTCAAGTTTCAACAGACTAATCCCTGGGATGATGGCACCACGAGCAGAGAGTGAAGCTCAGTGAGAGAATAAGAGGTGGTTGCATTGAACCATAATGTGGATGGACAGTCACTCATTATGCTCTAACCAGATACTGATACGATGATAACTTCCATGGCTTTGTTTTTTTTAACTCGGGTTACATGGTTCTCAATAGGTAAAGAGTCTCTGAGGACGTCCCCCTCATCCCACCCCCACTCCACATGTTGATTGAGAGCGACAGAGTGTCAGTCATTGAATAAACTCTCCCCATATTAATATAGTGTTTTTAGTGTGTGATCCTGCACTGAACGTCATATTGTCCACAATCCCGACAATATCCACAATACCTTCATTCTAAAACAGATAACTATTCCCACCAGCTTCTGACGTCCTAGGAGAACATGGCTCTGCCTTCTCAGAGATGGAAGATGCCTCTCTGAGACTTGACACAAAACATCTGGCTTTCTTCCTCACTGCCAGCGTTAAACCACGTTAAAGTGTCATGTGTCCCACTTGTAATGGAGCCACGAGGAATATCATGGACCCGTCTATGAATGCATTCTCTGCTTCATTGATTTGTCTGGTTGGAGCATCAATGACACCCTTCTGTGTCTCGAGGAGCTGAATGGCCTCCTCTAAGTCCCATGCAACAGGTTCATGTGTCTGACTTGACCTTACCTGTTCCTGTTTAACAGATTGATGTGGTAACCAGACTCCTCTTCTTCCTGTGGAACAGGCAGGAGGATAGAATGGGCTATCCCTCTCTTTGTTCAGTAGTTTCTATGGGCTGAATGGCTTCCACATATCCGTTTTTAACGTGCTTGAGATGCTGAATGAGCTTTTCATTTAACTATGGAAATGTAAATTGTCTGACCTTGCTGTTACATGAATGTTACCGACACTTTAACGGCACAAGCCTGAATGTTGTCCGGGTCCTACTGCACATAGGCACTGACTGGTTCAGGGGCTGAGGTGTGACACATTGTTCTGAACATTGGGTGATCTTCAGTGACCATCACCATTTCAGATCTTATGATGAGGAAAGACAGTGATAAAGCAGCTGACGATGTTTGTTTTGAGGCAGCTACCCTGAGGATCTCCTGCTGAGATGTCCCCGGACTGAGAGGATTGTCGGTCACCGACCACAAACATCTTCCTTTGTGCTCTGAAAGACCCCAAACCAATGGGGAGGGTACACCTGATTCCCATTAAGCTCAAATAAGTAGGTGGTCCTGATGCTATCCTCATTCAAATACTGCCTTGTTTTTGAATTCACTCTTTCCTGAGCCACTGTGTTCACCTCTTGTTCATATCAATAGATGATAGTGTATGTGTAGGGTGTGTTTTCCTCTCATAGAGGGTAATCAATGCCAGGAATTATCTGGGCTAGAGATTGAGGTGAGTTACATCACAGATAGTATTCAAAGAGGTGATACATGAATTTTTGACCTGTCAGAGAGCCAAGGGGTGTGAAGAATTAGATATTAAAGACGAGTTAATGCCAACAGTAGATCAGCCATGATGGCATACAATGGCTTGATTGCCCGAGTTACCTAATCTTGCGCCTTATGTTCTCATGTTCTGTAATTACAAAGTTAATGATTGTAATTTTCCTGAAGGTTCTGTTATTGAATGTTGCAGTTAGAGAAAGTACAGTATTTTGTGAGTCATCTCTGGGTGAGGTATGGGGGCTGTATTCACAGTGAATCTGGGTTTCCAACATGACCAATAAATGAAGCACAAGTTGCAGAGGAGAGATACTCTGTAAAGAGACCAGAGGTGTCTTTCGAAACCAACATGGTTTTCCAAATATCATTTTCCAACCCACGACAAACCGTGTGTGACAGTCTTGAGTTATTGAATGATATCCTGCGAGACTGTGGACCCGGTATTTGGAGCAGGTGGCCTCTATCTGCTACTTTCAGGATCTGTGAGGAGCTCAATGGAACATAGGAACATAGGACTGAGCAGCAGGAGTGGGCTATTAGACAATTTGCCACTGTTCCACCACTCAAAAAGTGATGGGATTGTGGTCTCAGCACCACTTTTCTCCCTGTGCACCATTTTCCTACATTCACGTGTTTGTCAAATGTTTGAATACAACACAACTTTGAATAAATGTAGTCATCCAAGCACCACAACCTTCTGGGGAAGGGAATTTCCACTTGAACAATCCTTTGAGAATTTCTCATTTGTGTTCCAACCATTGTTGGAGGGTCATTGTTTTCTTTTCCAGTCCCACTCCTCCACTGGTTACAACAAATTTTAAATGCAACCAGTTTAGTTAGGTGGCCAATGACCTAGACATCAGAGTAGCTCATTTTCTAGAAAAAAATGTGAGACACAGAAATTTGAACTCATAGCAAATGGTAAATTGGCAGAGTGTCCCAAACGTTATTCTGCCTTTGAAGTTATTTTGCTCACACAAGATGCTGGTCATGGGATTTCTTTCTGCAATATTTGGATTTGTCTAAATTCCATTTGTTTCAGGCAGTGGGGAGATTCCCATGAATCCTCACCAGGAATCCTTCACAAATGGTAAAGATAACTCAGGGATTTTATGGTCTCACGCTTTGCTATTGGGCGGAACAAAGTACGAGAGAGGGATCAATCGGCTGCTGCTTCTCAGGCAGGGAAAATTTTTCTCCATCTCTGTGTTGGAACATACAATAACATCAACAGAACACCAAACTGGACCATGTGCGATCTCCTGGAACATTCTCTTGAAAACCTGATTATGGACTATATGCAGGTGCATCATTGCTTTTGTTGTACACAGCGCCTTCCGATCGCAAACAAGTGTTCCCACTTTATGATTTATTGACATGCTTTCATGTATCTGTGTAATTTGTAAATATTGGTAGGTGTCTTCATAGTACATATGTTCATATCAATACACCTTTTTCTTAAAATGTATTCTCTCGCTTTAGTCTCCCTGACAAGAGAAAATATGCGTCAAGCTGATGCACTTTTCAGAAAGTCATGGATGGTTCAATAATATTTCCTAGGTAAGTTCGAAACTGATAACTCCCCCATAATAACAGGCCCTCATTCCAGGAATGAGTAAAGGGAAACCTCTTTGAAAATCTTCGAAAAGAATTATATCCTGTTTTAGTTTCTGGGATCAAAAACGCACGCAGTGTATCAGATGTTGTCTCAGCAATGCCCTGTACAGATGCAGTAATACATTCCTGATATTAAACCTGATACCCTTTGTTAATAACTGTATCATTGCACGTACTTCCAAATCACTTGCAGCATCTGCAGACTGACTTCATGTGGTTCATGTTCCAGGATCATAGAAACCGCGGGAATCACAGAGTTCTGCAATCTCTCTCCATTTAAATTATTTCCCATTGTTTTATTCTTCATGCCAAAATAGACAATTCACCCAATGTTCTTGCTGCTGCAGGTTAGCTCACTAAGCAGTTACAGCTTTGCAACCTGAAAATAAACACTTATTTCTATTCTCTATTTCCTGTTAACAACAGCTTCCCTGTTCCTGTGTAGCAGTTCAGGCGGGTTGAATGGCGTCCTCCTGAGCTGTGTAATGTACTCAATGAGCTGAATTACTTCATTCCATAATCCTGTGTAGCTCCGTCGAAAGGCAGAATGGTCTCCTTCTGTTTCACTGTAACGATTATGTTTGACAGAATGGGAAGGTTCCCTACCCTGTAACGGCATCGAGGGTTGGATTGAGAGAACAGCACATGGAGTAGGGACAGCAGTATATCACTGTAACAGCCTCAAGGGGTGGATTGAGAAAGCAAAACATGGGGTGGGGAGTAGTATATCTCGGTATCAGCCTTGAGAGGTGAATTGAGGGAGCAACACATGGACAAGGGGCAGCAGTATATCACTGCAATAGCCTTTCTGTTATAGTCCAGGCTGCTTCTCCTGCATTGGGAGAAAGGGAGGGGGGAGGGAGAGTGGCAGTGGGTGACCCTGCTCTTAGTGCCCTTGCAGGTGGGAGGAATTGTGAGGTGTCTGGAAGGAGTCAGTCGACAGTTTGAAAAAATATAGTATTATTAGTGTGGGGCTACTGGGTAGGCGACAGAGAAAGAGAGTAAGAAAGTTGCTGAATCCAATAGTGAGAGTGGTCGTGCCTGACCCTTATTTGGAGATAGACTGTGAACATTGTTCGGGGGTAGGTTCTATAACAGACATACAGTGAGTGTAAGGGAGCAAATAGAATGTGGTTACATTTATCCAGACAGAGCGGGGAGCATATTGTTACTTGTCCTGAATTGATGGATGTTTCTTCAGATCATCTCAGAGTCGAGGTGAGCCTCTCCGAATGTCTTGTTCAAGTCTATCACTAATAAAACCACAGACCCTGTTCCTCAGATTCCACAGAATCAGTTCAAGTGGAGTTTACAAACAGCAAGGAGAAGCAAATATTGGTGTGTCATATATCTAAACCAAAACAGTTGTGAAAAATCTGAGTATCATATGCTCTGGAAATTAGATATGCAAGTATTGTGTATACTGCAGTCTTATTGGATGGGCTCAAGTTGAATCTAAACTGCATTAACTAAGTGACTGCTCATGTTGTGAAAAATAAATTCTGTAAGTGTATATGAGGTGGGTTGAAGAGTATGTTGTGAAGCAAACTAGAGAGCAGATTATTTTGGATTTGGTGTCGTGTGGTGAGGCGGGCTAAATTATAACCTTGCTCTGAAGCAACTTTTAAGGAATAGTGGCATTAATAAGGTGCACTTTACACGGTGCCTGTATGCAATATACATTCTGGTTAAACATCATGGAAGACTGGAGGCTAGAGGGTCAAGTTAGCTTCAGTGAATTGCGAAAATACAACATAACATTCAGTGGGAGACAAGCAATGATTGTTAGAGTCATAGAGTCCTACAGAACGGAGACAGGCTCTTCGGCTCAAACTATTCTGTTCTGACCAAAATGTCCATCCACGCTATCCCCATTTCCCTGCCATTGCTCCATATCCTTCTAATCCTTCCCTATCCGTGTTTTGTCCAAATGCCTTTTAAATGTTGTTAATGTTCCCGCCTCTACCACTTCCGCTGGCAGCTCATTCCATATGTGTACCAGCCTGTGTGTAAAACAGTTGTTCCTCAGGCTCTCTTATAGTCTTTCCCCTCTTTCCCCTCTGCCCTTAAACTGATGCCCTCTCGTCTGTGCTTACCCAACCCTGGGAAAAAAGACTGAGTACATTCATTCGGTCCATGCCTGTCATGATCTTATACACTTCTGTCAGATCCCCCTCAACCTCATACAGGCTAAAGTAAAATATCCCAGCTTGTCCAAACTCTCCCTATAACTCAGACCATTGAGAAGGTAACATCCTTGTAAATTTCTTCAGCAGTCTTTCCAATTTAATAACACACTTAATATAGCAAATTGAAAAAAAACTGAACATTACGCTTCCAGTATGGCCTCACCAGCATCCTATTAACTGGAACGTCATTCTCTGATTTCGATACTCAGTAATATACACTGATGAAGGCCAGTGTGTCAAAAGCTTTCATTATTGTCCTGTCTACCTCTGAATCAACTTTCGGAGAACCATGCACCTGAATTCCAAGATCCCTCTGTTCCACTACATTCCTTAGGACCCAACCATTCACCATGAAACTCCAATCTTGATTTGACTTTCGAAAATGCAGGAACTTATACTGATCTATATTAAAATCCATTTGCCGTTTCTCAGCCCACTTCTCCGGCTGATCAAGATACTGCTGTAATTTCTGAAATTTCTGATAACCTTTTTCACTCTCCATGATGCCGCCTGTTTTCGTGCCGACTTCAAACTTACAAATCATGCCTGTACATTCTCATCTAAATCATAGATATATGTAATATGTAGTGGTCCCAGTACCAACATCTGAGGCACTCCCGTAGTCACAGGCCTCCAGTCTGACCAGCATGTTTAGAGTATTACACTCTGCTCCCTACCATCAAGGCAATTTTGTACCTAATTTGCCCGGTCCCCTTCAATTCCATGCGATCTAACCTTCCAGAGCAGCGTACCATGTGGAACCTTATTGAAGGCCTTACTGGAATCCACCTAGATTACGTATACCACTCGGACCTCCTCAATGTTGCTGGTCACTTCATTAAAGAACTCCAACAAAATTGTGAATCATGATCTCCCTAGCACAAACTCCTGTGCTGAATTTCATGAAGGGCTTTTGCCCGAAACATCGATTTTCCTGCTCCTCGGATGTTGCCTGATCTGCTCTGCTTTTCCCGCGCCATTCTAATTTTACTCTGAACCACACCCTGTCTTTCCAAATGCATATATATCCAATCTCTCCGAATCTTCTCAAGTAACCTACCCACTAGATTTTCGATTCACTGGTCTTTCGTTCCCAAGTTTATCTTTGTAGCATTTCTTGAATACAGCTCAGCATTCGCTACCCTCCAGTCGTCCAGGCCCTCACTCTTCCGTCAGCGATGAGAGAAAAGAGCCAACCAGTGCTCCCGAAGTTTCTTCTCTATCCTCCTATCCTCCTGCGGTGTTCCTGAATATAACTGGTCAGGACCAGGAGTTTTTAGAAATACTGAAAAGTCTGAAACATACATCTATTTATTTCAGGTACAAACACCAAAGAGTGAGAAAGTGACTCAATGATGGTTAACATAACAAATTAGAAAACATGTTAATCATAGGAAGTGACTTCAGAAAAATTCCAGATATTGTGGAAACCTGAGAATTCTCAGAAATTAACGATCCAAGAAAGGAAGGCCATGAAACGGATAAGGAAATCAAAAAGAGAACATACATGCTAATACACAGGAACACAAAGACTGCATCAATCTGCGATCTATATTTCAAAGGAAACAAAATAAAAGCAAGGTCAAATGTGGAAATTTGTAATTGGCAGAGGAGAGGTCATTGTGGAGAACAGGGAAATTGCCAAGAAAACAACCAGTTACTTTGCATCTGTCTTCATGGAGGAATATCCAGAAAATCACCCAGTAATACCAAGTGATCATATCGGACTCCTGGAGCGAAAGACATAAAGTAAATTCAAATCAGTAACAAGGTAGTGCAGCTGGAAAGAGCATTGCTAAGTCAGATATACTTCCTATCAAAATGTCAGAAATAAATCACCAATAGAAGTATTAATTACACTGTCGATGACTGTGTTTTATTCTCCTGTATATTCTGAAGAGGACAGAAACTATTGTAGATAAATGGAAGTTAGCAAACGTGATCCAAGCACTATAGATGAATGGAAGGGATCCAAACAGCTACAAAGCGAAAAAGACATAGTGTGGAGAACTGCAGACCAATTAACTTGACATCTGTCGGCAAACATTTGAAATCTATTACACAGGATGAGAAATGTGATATTTAGAAATTAACAGCATGCATTTCTGATAGAGATATCATATTTGATAAACTTTTGAATTGTTTGAAATTGTTTCTTATAGCATAGATAATGGGGAACAACTAGAAGTGGCATATGTTGGATTTTCGGAAGGATTTCTATAAGAACTCAAATAATGAGTTCGTAAATGCAATGAATGTGAAGGGTATTTGGAGGAATATATGTAAGTGGAAAGTAAAAGTTTGTTTCTCCTTCATTTCCGAGATATACAGATAGGGGTAGGTTGGCCATCCTAAATCGTGCATAGTACCCATGGATGTGAGGGCAAGGTGCATGAGCCATGGGAAATGCAGGCTGAGAGCGATAGGGTAGGGGTTTGTCCAGTGGGATACTGTTTAGAGGGACGGTGTGGCCTCGATGGGCCGGAAATCCTGTTTCCTAACTGTAGGGATTCTATGATTTCTATGGAGTTCTCTTTGATTGGCAGCTTTCGACAGGATCCTACCTAAATGTCTGGCCCTGATTTTTCTTGCCAAAATGCAACACCTCACATTTATCGAAAATAAACTCCATCTGCCACTCCTCAGCTCACCTAACTAAGTTCCCATTATAGTCTGAGAGATCATTCTTCACTGTCGACTACACCATCAAATTCGGAATTATCTACAAACTTACGAACTATACTTCATATACTCAAGTGCAAGTGATTTGTATCAGTGACAAAAGGCAGTGTACCCACTATTGATCTTTGCGAGCAGCGCCACTGGTCACATGTCTCCAAGTTTAATGAACAAATGCCAACTGTCACACCCTGTCTCCGATATTCAAGTAAAGTTTGGATCTAAATGGTGACCTCTCCCTGGATCCCAGGCAGCCTAACCTTGCTAACCAGTCTACCATGTAGAACATTTTGGTTTTCTTACTGAATTCCATGAACACAACATACACTGTCCTGCCTTCATCAATCATCATCTTCACTTCCTCAAAACATTCCACCGTGTCAGTGAGACATGACCTCCAATGTACAAAGCCCTCTTCTGTCCTTTTCTTTCCAAATGCATGTACATCGTTTCCCTCAAAAATCCCCCGCAACAATTTAGTCACTATTGACGTCAGGCTCACCAATCTATAGTTACCTGGGCTTTCCTTAATTTCTGAAATAATGACACTATGTTAGCAACCCTCCAGTCTTTTGTCACCTCACCTGTGGAACTCAATGTTACAGATATATCAGCAAAAGGCTGAGCAATTTCTTTCCTTGCTTCCCACAATATTCTGGGATACTACTGATCAGGTCCCAGGGATTAATTCACCTTTATATGTTTTAAAATGTCCAACATCTCCCTGTAATATAGATACTTTTCAAGATATCACTATGTATTTCTTCATTCTCTCGCTCTTGTAACCTCTTCTACATTAAATACTAGGAAAAATACTTGTTTAGTATCCCTTCCACCTCCTATGGTTCCACACATACGTAGCCTTACTGATCTTTAAGGTGCCCTATTCTCTCCCTAGTTAACATTTTGCAATTAAAGGATGTGTAGAGTTGCTTCAATGCCTCGTTAACCCTATTTCTAAAGCCATCTCATGTCCACATTTTTCTGGCCCAATTTCCCCATTGACTGTACACTTATTGCCCTAATACACCTCTCGGGATTCACTTGATTACAGCTCTGTTTACCTGACATTTGCCTCTTTCCTTACCTTGACCATAACATCAATATATCTAGCCATCCAGCACTCCCTGCACCCACCAGCCTTGCCCATCTCACTAATAAGAACACGTTGGCTCTGGACTCTCTAAAACCAAGTTTTGATGGCCTCGCGTTTTCGAACCATCCCTTTACCTGTGAATAGGGTATACCAATCTGCCTTTCAGAGGGCTCGCCTAACACTTTCAAAACTGGCCTTGTTCAAATTTAGAACTGTAATGTTTACATCAGGTCTTTCCTATTCCACAACTAGTTTAAAACTAATATTTATGTGTAACAGACTTGAATGTTAAATAAACATTTCCTCCCCTCTGTAACAGGCTCGAGAGGCTGAATGACCTCCTCTTGTCCCTCTGAAATAGACTCAAGAGGCTTCATGGCCTCCTCCTGTCCCTGTGTAACAGATCCGAGACATTAAATGAAACAACCCGTGGATTATGATCAGCCAGTAAACTGTATCTGATGGAGGTCCATCCTTTCTCAGTTACAGAAACACAAATAACACTATTTACTCCAGGTGCCCTGTCAGTAACACTTCATACAGCTGCAGCGAAACATCTCTTTGTTTTGAATGATTCTTTCGGCAAAATGTGCCAATATTCCAGCTTTCCACCTGTTTAAGTAGCAACAGGCTAATATGGACTGAATGGCCTTCTCTTATCCCTCTGTAAGCGTCCCATAGGGACAGAATTGCTTTTGCCTGTTCCTGAGCAGCAGTCTCAATGCTCTGTCTCAAGGTTATGAAAGGATTTGATAACAGGGCATCAAAACCAGGAGTGGCTGCACACTGGTCAATAAGTACCGTACTTTGGTAACTTTCCATCCCATCCTTGGCCAATATCTGCAGCTGAGGCAGACAAGTCACAACTGTGGGAGATCCCTTTGACTATGAGCTGATTCTTGACACCATGCCCTGAACATTTCTAACTTGAAATACTCAAGCATCGAGAAACTTGACCACCCGAATTTTTCTTATGTAGCCGATCTGTTAGTTTATAACTGCTTCCTTTCATAAACAGAGTGGAACATATATAGACCCCTGCAGAGTCCTGTTAATCCTCTCATATACAAGTTAATAAAAAGATTTAAAAGATTTAAAGATTTATGATCCATTCCTCAGCAACCCTCATCCATTCCATCCAAAACCAGTAAATGAAAAGTGATGTGTTGAACAGGTTAACTGAGCCTATTTGTTCAGTAAATGCGATTAATGCCAATCTCCATGGATTCTAATTAAGCCAGTGGAGGGTTTCATCTTTTAATGATAAATGGGCTCTGTTTAATGTGTTATTCCATAACATGAGCGGAAGCATCACCGACAGCACTGACAGGGATCAGCAGATCCAGAGAGAGGGGGAGGAGAGATCAGAATCTGAGAACATTAGACTGGAATGTGCCAACAATGGATCAGAATTTGAGAACATTAGACAGGAATATTCCAACAATATACAGGAGCTTATCCGATTATGTTTGGTATCTTTTTGCATTTGATTGGTGGTCATTATCATCGCAGATCCATTACGCTCTTCTCATTATTCAATATTTTTATTATGCCTTCCTGGCTATCATTGGTGTTCCTGGTAAGTGTCACTGTCCAGATTTTGTTTTCTCTAAACCAGTTATGACTGTATTGTTGTTATTTCATATCGTCTACACATCTTGTCACTATTATTGTTCCTGTTGAATCTCTCAATCCAGATATTAACTCTACGGATCACTACTAACTACATTAATGAAGGTGTTCAATTACTGCCTCCCTCTCTGCTCTGGCAGTGTTACTCATGGGTCTCTATGTTGATCTATTCAGTTTCAGGGGAGAACCACAATGCATTGTATCATTGTCTTTGCTGTTAAGAGCATAGAGGTCACCGTCTACTGCTCTGGTTACAAACTCCACTTCCTTCCACTGTTTCCATCCCATCCTTGGCCAATATCTGCAGCTGAAGCAGAAAAGTCACAACTGTGGGAGATCCCTTTGACTATGAGCTGATTCTTGACACCATACCGTGAACCTTTCGAACTTGAAATACTCACCACTCAGGAACATATCTCACTGGCTTATTCCATCTGTTGTTTAACCTTGAACTATGAAGTCAATAATCTTAATGAAGCCAATAATCTGCTGCTGACGCCCATCCATCCATCATTCATGTGCACGCCCGATGTATATTGTTGTTGTGTCTGGCAATGCCTTTATTTTAACATTCTCAAACACTTTATATCATCTGTCCATGAAACTTCCCTCGTTCTCTCTGTTGATTAATAAAAAGCCTGCTAGTTGTTCGCATGTAAAATAGTTTCCTCCATGTGTTTTCCTTCTCAAATAATGAGTTTCGCATTCAACCACACACACACATACACACACACAGACACACACACACACACACACACACACACACACACACACACACACACACACACACACACACACACACACACACACACACACACACACACACACACACACACAACAAACCTTCCCATTGCAGGCAGTAATCTGATGCGAGGATAGTTAGCATATAATAGTAATGTTTGCAATATTTTCATGCTGGGCAGATAGTGTAGTTTACTGAGCAACACACTGGCATGGTCTGCACAGCTCTCCATGCTGGGCTGTCATCTTTTCCCAGTTTATGTTTGTTTGTGATGTTCGGTGAAGCAGATTCAGAATTTGATGTAACAAACCATTCCAGCTGATCTGACAATGCCTTTATTCAATGTTCTCATTCTTGTAATTTTACTCAGGAATATCTCACTTCCTCAGTTAGTCCCACTGCCCTGCCTTTTTCCACATATTTCCACAACATCTTTTCAGTTAGTTAACTGTCTGTTTCTTTCTTTAATGTGAATCTCTCTGTCCCTCTGTATCTTTCCCTGGCCTTCGGTTTTGTCTCCTTAGTGTATCGAGTGCTGGCATTGTGTAGCTCAGAAATACTGAAATGGTGTTTTTTCAAGCTGTTGTTCACTTCCCGGTATGTCCCATGTGATGGTCCATGGATAGGCGTGTTTCAGAAGTTATAAGACACATCCTTGTAACTTAGTCTGTACCTATGGCTGTCCCTCTCAGGTGACCTTGCGATAAGTAAGACGAGGAAGCCCACTGAGTGAAGGACCAGGCATCTGAATTGCCTGACAATGCGCTAACTTTTTAAATAAAACGCTTGTTTCTCTTTTTTTATTAATAAGAGGTCTTAAAGGCCAAACTGCCGACTGAAAACAGCTGAAGTAAATAACTTACGAGACTTTTAGGGTTTTTAATAAATGGGAGTAACAATGGCCAGCTCGCACAGACCAGGATTTCTAGATTGTTTTTTCTTGTAGCTGCAACAATCACCGGGTGCTTGGGGTCCCAGAGAGATTGGAAGTTTTAGTAAATTATCCCTAGCTGCTACTCTCTCTAAAGCCTCACTTGATGGTGTTTCCTCCTGCATTGGAGAACTGTATGCAAGAATGTATGTCTGAATGTTCCTTTTTTTCAAGGGGTGTGTTTAGGTGATGTTAGTCGATTGAACAGTTCATTTGTAGAACGTACTGTATCCATTATTCAGTTAAGTTATTCAATAGTTAAGTTATTCTAAATTCCTCTTCATTTTGTATGGATTTTCGTTAGAGGATAGTGAGGTTGAGCAACCCTATGGTAGCCAAAGGCCTGATCAGGATCTGTTTAAATACATCTATACATTATCTAAATTTGATGAGAATGATGGCGGAGCCTTTTTAATTTCATTTCAGAAAGTGGCTAAACAAGTGCAGTGGCCAGAGAACATGTGGATTAAGTTTATCCATACAAAGCTGATAGGTATTTGCATCCCTATCGGAGGAGGTGAAAAAAGACATCTGAAGTGCATATGAGCTTGTGCCAGAAGCCGACAGTGTTTCAGGAATCGAAAATAGCATCCCTGGTTAAACGTACGTTGTGTTTGAAAGAATCAAACAAAGTAATTTTGAAAGGTGGGGAAGGGTATTAAAAACAGAGCAAACCTATGACCCTCTTAGAGAGATTCTTATTATGGAGAATTTCCACAATTCACTTCCTGCAGTTGTGAGAACTCGTGTGGAAGGGCAGAGAGTAACAATAGCAAGATTAGAAGCTGAAATGGCTGATGATGATTGAGTTCAGAAATCAAAGCTTGGTTTCCGTGAGGGATTGAGAAGAATGTGCGAGATCTTCATAAAACATATCCCTGTGAGAGTAAGGTTTATTGACATAGGCCAGGAGTAGCAGGCGAAGCGGTACAGCATTAAGTGTTACAGGAGCATGTAATTATTTTATGCTGAGACATGAGGAGCTATGTCTTTCAAAAGGACAATTGGAGAGATGAGAAGTGCTCCGTATGTAACATGTGGTTGCAGTGTCTAATGGAAACATTAACAGATTTATTCCACAATGGGGAAGGAGGCCTTTAGCTTGATGTTGGTGTTACAACATTTCAGCATTTACTTTGCGAATAACATACATGAGAAAAATCTTTATCACTGATCGTGACACCTTAAAGTTTGTGGAGAAGTTTAGGGAGAAAAATACTAGTCTGTTTTTATTGAGCTTATTCTTGCTGCCATTCAATTTGAAATTGTAAAGTTGACAGGGCGAGAAAAAGTAAGTTTTGACACGTTGTGGAGACTTGGATGAAGGAAGACAAAAGGCATTCTGTGGCAGGAGAAAAATGACTGAAATGGAATCGAGTTGTGAACATTTGTATGCTCATAGTCAATGTAATATATATGCATTTCAGTCTGCTAATAGAGGAAGATTAGGAGGTCTAAAATGAATCCATTTTTGTATATTGATGGATCGTTTTATTAAAGATGGAGTTGTGAGAATACTATCACTGTAAAAAGGTTATTTTCTCGTGTTTTTTTTAAGAGACGTTTTAAAGGCAGAGGTGCAGAACTGTGTCTGAAAACAGTTTAAATAAATAATTGAGAAAGCATTTAGGTTTTAGTAAAACGGTGGTAACAATGGAAGGGCAGCGGCCAGCTCTCCCAGACCAGGTTTCCTCGTTTTGTTTTTAGCTGCAGCATTCAGAAGCTGTTCGGGTCCCAGAAGGGTTGGAAGTTTCAATATATGATCCCGAGCTGCTTTTCTCTCTGAGCTCTCTGTTGATGTTGATTTCTCCTGGATAAGAAAACTGCAATGTAAGAATCTGTATTTGAATAAATCTTTGTGCCAAGCAGTGTATACCAAGAAGGTACGGTATCTATTGTTTGTGTAAGTGTTCCAACCTATAAGCCATCCTGAATTGTTCTTTTCTTTGATTGTATTTCAACAAAATCATTTAAAGAGATTATACTATGCTTAATGTCGAGTGGTTTGACCAGTCACAACATATCTGGAAAGCACACTTCACATCTATATTCCAAATAAGGAAAGGTTTGTGTCTAAGCGGCCTTCTTAAAATATTTTGCAGGAATTTGGTCTGGTCCACAACACTTATAGACGAGGGGTTTCTAACGGACTCCTGTTATTGAAAAGTTAGTGCAGCAGCTTGGTATGGTTTGCTGGAGGTTGTGCTGTGAGCTGCCTCAGACATTCAGAGAGACCTGAGGATTTGGTGACCCAACTTTGGATGGAACCTGGGGACTGTAGTTACAGCATCTCGGTCTGTAACATGAACAACAAATGGAGCAGAGGCTGCAGAGAGGGGAAGCTTTGAAACCACGCAGTGAGACTGTGTTGGGAAAGGGATCTGCTGTGTCCACCCCGGATTTTCCAGGAACAGCTTCCCAAGCTCCAATTAACCAAGGAGCAGAGTGTGAGGAGACACTGATTGAACAAGGAGCAGGTCATAGAGCGGTGTCACCTCCTTTAACACGTCCTGCAGCTTCACACCAGGGGGAGGATGGTGCTGCAGTGGCTGTTTGGGTCACAGTTTCATTCAGCTTCTATGTTCTGGAACTTTTCAAATAGGACTGGGTGACATATCCATCATCTCCCAGTATGTTGCCATCAATGTCACCATTCAGTAACGGAGGATATATATGGTGGATGAGGTAAATACATTGTTTCACCCTCAGCAGGGAACTGCCGGGTGTATCCAGTATAATGGGATTCCTGATGGTGTACATAGCATCTGCGGAGTAGCCGTGTCAATGGGGAGAGGTAGAAGAACTGAAGGAGCACTCACTGCATTAAGCTTGCAGCGTGCCCATCACAGTACATCATGTTGGTGAATACCCCTGTCCTGACAGCAGCCACAGCCTCTTCATTCACAAGCAGGCAGCCATTCCATCGTCTTCAGATCTCAATGTAGAAAGGAATGAATGTATCTTGGATAAAGGCCATCCCCTTGATACACGTTTGATAACAGCATCCCCCATCACCAACCAAACACTTCAACGCACTCCATGAGTACGGAGAGCAATGGGGTCTCTTGGAGCATCAAGAAGCAGACGATCAGGGAGGGAGCAAAACCTCCCATGTCTGAACGGGTCTGAGTGAACTCCCCAGTACACAGTATCATTAATCCCTCTAATCCCTCTCCATTTCAGTAACATACTGCCTTCCATTATTCCTGTAAATGAAATGACAGATTATATCATGTTATATTCCACCTGCCGAATTATTCTCCATTGCCTTTACCTCTCTGTATCTATCTGTAGACCCGATGCCCTTTCTTGATAATTTAATCTCTTGCTTATCACAGCAACATGACCAAACTCAGTATCTCTATATCTGTTCCCTCCTCCTGATCATTGATATAGATTGTAAATAGTTGAGGACCCAGCACTGGTCACTCTGTGACTCCACTGGTGACGTTCTGTCAAACTGATTTAGACTGATTTATCCGGAGTACCTGCTTCCTGTTTGATATATAATCCTCCCCCATTACTGTGTAACACAGTCGTAAAGCTGAATATGAACAAGGAGCATTAGTCAAGAATCCAACCCTTCGAATCTGCTCCGCCATGGAATACAATCATGGCTGATGTCATCGTAGCCTCTGTTCCACTTTCCTGCCATCTCTCAATCCTCAATCTTATTATAGATTGCGCCACATGAAAAAATATCCACTCCACAGCTACAGTTTCAATTACGTTTAGCATTTTACAGACCTCAATGATCTCTCCTTTCATTCTTATAAGCTCGAGAGTATAGGCCTAAACTGCTCAAATTCTCTTCATAAGACAAACACTTCAAATATGGAATCAATCGAATGAAGCTCTTCTGAATTGCCTCCAGTGGAAAACCTCATTCAGCAGCACACCCAAACTGTACTCCAGTTACAGCCTCACTAATGTCTTGCATAGTTACAGCAACACTCCCTACCTTTCTACTCTATCCTTTTACAAATAAACGTTGAAACTATGCTTGCATTCCTCATGACTTCAAGTACCCACAGGCAGGTTTACTGTGATATGCAAGCAGGCACCCAGATCCCTCTGCACTTAAGCACTTTGAAGTTTCTCCCCATTTAGATAATAATTTGCCTTTTTATTAGGCTGGCCAACTTGAATAACCCCATATTTATCCACTTTAATTTTCATTGCCAAATGTTTGCCCATTCACCCAATATATACATATAGTTTTTAAATCTCTTGCATCATCATTCCGAAGTAATTTCCCACCAATGTTCGTGTCATCTGAAAATGTAGCTATAGCATTTTCTATCCCGTCAACCGAGTAATAATGTCGATCACAAATGGTTGAAGCATGAGAAGTGAAATCTACGGCACACAACAAATTGCATTTTCCAACAGAAAATGACACAGTTAATTCATCTGACTGCATTTTGTTAGTTAACCAATCCTCCATCCAAACCAATAAATTACTCCTAAACTGATGCTGTCTGATCTTACCACTCACTCTTTGGAGAAGCGACATATCTGAATCCTTCACGAAGACCAGATATATTCCATTTCCAGGATTCCCACTATCCACCTTGTTTGTCACATCTTTAAATAACTCAAGAAAACACTTCAATCATGATTTATCCTTTGTAAAACCATGTTGACTCCGATGAATTGTGGTTTTACGTTTGAAAATGTCCTCAACAATGGATTCTAATAATTTGCCTTAAATTACAATACTTTATTGTTCCATTTTACTCCATAATGTATTCAGTTATTATAAGTTCTTCCCTTTTGAAAACGGTTACGTTTTCTTTGAATTCCTGTTTGATGGGCAAAAAGGTTTTAAGAGATGTGCTCCAATTGCTGCATAAGCGGTATGTGTGGCTGACTGGACTCATCATCCTGCTGGTGTACCAAATCGATGGGATGAAGTCTTTCTGGGGTTCCCACGTTGTCATCTCCAAGCCTAGAATGACTACCTCCTGTTGATGCGTTAGAGGGGTGGGGGATTATGGAATCTTCCCGTTATTGTGTAACATTTTGAGGGGCTGATGGGTCTTCTCATATTTCTCCATAATAGGTGAAGATACTGAACGGTCTCCTCATGTATCCCAGAGATGGGACGAAGGGAGCGATTGGTCTTCTCTTGTTCCCATACAACAGACACGTGTCTGAATTACCTCCTCCTTTCTCATGAAAAAAGTCTTTGATAGTTTTTATCATAACACATTTCCCCTTGCAACAGACTCGGTGGGTCTGAATGGCCTCCTGTTATCCCATTGTAACAATCTCCAGTCACTGTGTGACCACTTCCAGTTCCTATGTCACAGACTTGAGGAGGCTGAATGGACTGATCCTGTTGCTGTGTCACAGGATGCAGGTGCAGCATGGCCTACTCTGGGTCCAGTGTTATAGATTCGAGGGGCTGATTGGCCTCGAACATATATCAGGCTCGAGGGGCTGAACAGTGTCATCCTATTCTGGTGTAACAGGCTCGAAGCCTGAATATCCTCCTGTTGTTCCTGTGTAACAGGCTGGAGAACGGAATGGATTCCCCCACTATCTGTGTAATTCTCTTCAGTTGTTGACTCCTTCCTGTCATCTATGTTGAAATAAGATCATCCTTTATTTATGGAAACTCCAATGGCTATTGGATCAACCTGATCATCCTTTAGTTATAAGCTAGCACCTTCATTGCAGGAATCAGCTGAGGGAACCATCTCTGAGCTGCTTCCAATATAACAACATCCTTTCTTCATTGAAGAGACTAAATCTGTACACACTACTCCAGATGTGATCTCACTCAGATCCTGTACAGCAGCAGCAATGCTTTACCAGCCTACTGTAAGGTTCCCACCAAGGTTAGAGCAGTCTCAGCTCTCTGGGGGAATACAGAGCACTTATGAACGATCAGTGTCCTTCTCTACTCCACTAGCATAACGGGAGATCTGGAGAAAATGTCACAATGATGCTTAAGAAGATCATAAATGATGTGGCGAGATGTTCTCTACCATTAATCTCCCCAAATCCCACATCGCTCAGATTCTCCAGAATCTAGTAAGGTGGAGTGCAAAAACAGCAAGGAGAAGGAAACATTGATGGGAGTTATATATCAAAGTGAAAGCTGCAATACAAATGCTGGACATGTTATAAAATAGGAAATGAGATATACACATTTGTGGGTACTGCAGTAATAATGTCCTGTTTACATTATATCTAAACTGTGTTAACCCAACTGAATGCTAATGCTGGGAAAAATGGATTTCATGAGCATGTGTTATATAGCTGGTATTAACATTTTGTCGAGCACGGAGCTAGAGATCAGGTTATTTAGAAGTTGGTGTTGGATGATCAGAAAAGCTACTTGAAAACTTTGCTGTAAAGGGCCTTTTGGGAACAGGGACCACAATGCATTTGTTTTCTTTTATGCTGTTTGAGTACACGGTAGTTTTTGTTTTATTTGAAGTAACTGTCATAAATCTGAATCATGCAAGCCCTGAAGGTGTGAGGAGAAATTGGGGACTGCAGATGCTGGAGATCAGAGTCGAAGAGTGTGGTGCTGGAAGATCAGAGTCGAAGAGTGTGGTGCTGGAAAAGCACAGTCAGGCAGCGTACTAGGAGCAGGAGAATTGACATTTTGGGCATATGCCCTTCATCAGGAATGAGGCTTATGGATGAAGGGGGCTGAGAGATAACTGAGAAGGGGGTGTGGCAGGAGGGAGGTAGCTAGGAATGCGATAGGTAGATGAAGGTGGGGTTGAAAGTGATAGGTGATGAAGGGAGACAGAACGCCTCATCCACTACCTACATTAAAGCCAGTGTGGTCTTCCCGACATTGGTAAGGCAGGTGGATCATTTCAGAGAACATATCTGGGATAGCCACATTGACCAACTCCACCGCCTTGTAGCTGAACACTTTAACTCCCCTTTCCTCTCTGCCAAGGACGTGAGAGTCCTGGGCCTCCTCCATTGCCAAACCCTAACCACCCGACGCATGGATGAAGAAAGGTTCCTCTTCTATCTTGGGACCCTCCAACCACAGGGGATTAATGTAGGTTTCACCAGTTTCCCCATTTACCCTACATTCCTGATGAAGGGCTTTTGCCCGAAACGTCGATTTCGCAACTCGTTGGATGCTGCCTGAACTGTTGTGCTCTTCCATCACCACTAATCCAGTATTTGCTTTCCAGCATCTTTAGTCATTGTTTTTACCTCCAACTTATCCCAGTCCAATCTTCCAACTCAGCATCCTCCCCCCTTTTGAACGTTCCTATGTGTTCATCTTCCTTCCGATCAATCTGGTCCACCCGCCTCTCCGACCTCACCCTTTCAGCCTCACCTTCAACTATCTATTAGATCACAGGAATTAGCTTAGAAAAATGCCAAGAACCGTAGTAAGCCAGTGGATTCGGAGAAATATAGGACCCAGCAACGGATGACCAAGAAAAGAAAATCAAAAAGCGAAAAAGCATACAAACAAAAGAAAAACATAAAGACTGCTAAAAAAAAAGTACATCAGTGTATGAAACAAAAGTAAAAACAAGGTCAAATATGGAACAGTAGGTGTGCGGACAGAATAACTTATTGAAGACAACAGAGAAATCGCAGGGAAAAGAAACAGTTTCTTCGTGTCTATCTTCAAGGCAGAATATACAGAAATTCTCCCAGAAATACCAAGTGACCATGGGGCTTCTGGAAGTAAAGTCTAAGACCATTCTTATCAGTGTTGAGGTCATGTTTTAAAAGGAAGCTGGATGGAGTATTTATAAATCTGACAGATCAGATGTAATTCATATAAGAATTTCAGAGGAAGCAGCAATAGGCATGCTGATTGCATCGCAGATTAGCACGTTGTTTTCCAATACATTCCCGAAAGATATTTAGCCAATCTGGATAAGGCAAAGGTTACAAATATTATCCAACAGTTTTAGAAAGGATGAAGACGGAGAGTGGTGAACTACAGATCAGTAACTTGTCATCTGCGGTCGGGTGTCTGTTGGGCTCGATTATAAAGAACGTGTTACTGGATATATAGAAGGTAATGGGAAAACTGGGGAGGATGATAATGCATCGATGAAACGAAAACCATAAGTGGCAAACATTTTTTGGAATAATTTGAAGATGATTCTTGTGGACATAGGCAATGAGGAGCAAATGGATCACGTATAGTTGGATATTCAAGAGGATCTTTTTTTTAAGAACTCTCCCACTAACATCATAAGAAAAGTTAAAGTGAAAGAAATTGGGAAGAATTGGGCGGCACATTGGCACAGTGGTTAGCACTGCTACCTCACAGCGCCAGAGACACGGGTTCAACTCCCGCCTCAGGTGACTGACTGTGTGGAGTTTGCACATTCTCCCCGTGTCTGCGTGGGTTTCCACCGGGTGTTCCGGTTTCCTCCCACAGTCCAAAATGTGCAGGTCAGGTGAATTGGCCATGCTAAATTGCCCGTAGTGTTAGATAAGGGGTAAATGTAGGGGTATGGGTGGGTTGCGCTTCGGCGGGTCGGTGTGGACATGTTGGGCTGAAGGGCCTATTTCCACACTGTAATGCAATGTAATCTAAACACAAGCAAATAGGAAACGAAAAATTAGGTATACATTCATGTGAATGTAATTGAAATATAGAAGATGCCATGCGCCAGCTGCACAGAGTGTTGCTGAGACGAAACTGACAGTATTGTGTACCGTTTGGAGTCCCAGTCTAAAATAGAATATACTACGGACGAACTGCAAAAGGTATTCTCCAGATTAATCCCTAAAATGGCAAGATTGTCTGATGTGGAAACTCAGCCTGTGATCTCGAGTTTCAAAAGATGAGAGGTGATTTTACTGAAACTGAGAAACAGAGAGGGGAGAGAATAACCGAGGGACATGGAGAAGTGCAAGCAGGAGAGATGAGGGAGAATCCCACGATATTCTACACGGACAAGTAGAACAGAATAATCAGCAACAGTTAGTGTCCATTAGAAACCAAAGGGGCAATCAGTGTGTCAACCCGGAGAACATTGATAGATTGTTGCATGTAAACATAACAGCTGTTTTACTTGGGAGAAGGAGGATGCAGGTACAGAATTCGAAAAGATGGACTGGAAAGCTCTTGAAAAGAGATTGATGTAAAATACGAGCGGCGGTTTGAGGCTTTGTCTGGTATAAAATTGGACTAATCTGCAGGTCTGGATAATGTTGGAGTCAAGGGAGGAAAGACGCTGACTGGAAATTTTAATTAGAATCTGACAATAGGGGACGTGCCAGAGGACTGGAGAACAGCTATTATGATTGCACTTCACAGTAAGGGTGGGTGAGATAGACCAGGAAATTATAGACGAGCGAGTATTGAATCACTGTTCGGGAAACGACTGGAGAAAATAGAGAAGGAGAAAATTAAACTCCAATCAGAATGGCAAGGTTTGATCAGGGATAATCATCATGACATTATCAGAGTGAAGTCACACTAATGGAGTTGATTCAATTAGTTTGAGGAGGTCGCTTATTTAGTTTTGATGCAATGCCTTTGACAAAGTTCCGCATGGGAAACTGAAAAAAAAGTAAAATCTCAGAGTATCAAGGATACCTTGAAAAGTTACAGCGAAAATTGTCTTAGTGTCAGGAGGCAGAGGGTGGTGGGAGAAGGCTGTTTGTGTGACTGGTGACCAGTGTCCCCTGGTGTACCACAGGGATCAGTGCTGTGTCCCTTATTGTTTGTAGCATTCATAAATGGTATAGATGTGAATCTGGAGGGGGAGGGGGTAGAGGGGTGGGAGTTGTGATAAGTAAGTTTGTGTTTGACACAAAGATTGGCCGGGTGGTTGGTAGTGAGGAGGAAGTTCTGATTTTAAAGGAAAATACAAGTGGAATGATCAGATGGGCAGATCAATGGCAGATGGAATGTGATCCTGATAAATATGAGGTGATGTACTTTGTAAGGAGGAACCAGACATGGGGTGTACACAATGATTGGCAGCACACTAGGGAGCTCAGAGGGTGTTTCTCCACACACCTCTGAATGTGACTGAACAGGGTAATGGACTAGTTCAGAATTGAACCTTGGGTGTCGCGGTTGTTATTCAGGGAGTAGATTATAAGCGTTATACAGGGCTTAGTTTAGTCCATGATGGAGTAGTGTATGTTGTTCTGGGAGCCTCATTATAAGGAAGGATGTAATTGTACTGGAGGGGTTTGCAAAGGAGATTCAACTGTTCCTTTTAGACAGAGGGTCAAGAACAAGGCAGCACACTTTTAAAGTGAAGGGTTTGAGGTTCAGAGAGGATTTAAAGATTACTTTTTCTTCACCCAGAGGGTGTTGGGGTTTGGAAAGTACTTTCTGAGAGGGGAGTTATCAAGGTTAACCTCTCAACTGTTAAAAGTACTTGGACAAGCACTTGGAAGTGCCATAACATTCCAAGCTATGAACCTTTTGTCGGAAAGTGGGACTAATATAGATCATGCTGTATTTCTGTTGGCACAGAGACGATGCTCCTGTGAGTGTATGATGTGGAAAGTCAATGACTGAGCAGCTTAAAACAAGAATTGATGGGTTTCTGAACATAATGTTCACAAAGGTTATAAGAGTGAACTGTTATAGCTTGTCAAATTATGTCAATGTGATAAGTATGGAAAAAATGCATTTTTTTCCAGTTTGAAACCAGAGAATGGAGAATGGGAAACAGGGAAATGGCAAAACTATGAATCCACTACTTCAGTTCTGTCTTCACAGAACTTTCTGACAATACCAGGAAAACCAAGTCTGGTCTGGAAAACGAAATAGTACATGGAACATAGAACATAGTAAGTAAATCGTTTGGGAGAAATTATTGGGACTGAATTAATTGTCATAGACAACACTAACACAGGTTTATGAAATGGGAATTATGTTTGAGAAACAGACTGGGAGACAAATGAAAGAGAAGCAATGGATGTAAAACATGTGGATTTTCAGAAAGATTTTGGTAAAGCTCCAAGCCGAGTTTGCAAAATCAAATCTTCGTGGATTGGGGTGAATATATGGCCATGCTTCTAGAATGGGACAGCTGGCAAGAAGCAGTGAATAGAAATAAACAGGCTTCTGAAGCAACAGCCTGGCATTGTATTTAAGGTATGGTTCTGTGAGTATGACTATATCCCTGACACCCCATCACCTTCCCCGGACATCTCCTCTCTCACCAGCAGGTCAGACAAAGCAGATGTGGTGGCACCGTGGGATACAGTTTGAAGGGAATTGCTCTGGGAGTCCTCAAGAGTCACTCTGTATCCCATGAAGTCTCATGGCGTTAGTTTACACATGGGAAAGGAAACCTCCTGCTGATTACCATGTTCCAGCCTCTTCCAACTGATGAGTCAGTACTCCTCCAAGCTGAACAAAACTTGGAGGAAGCACGGAGGTGGCAAATGCACAAAATGTACTCTGGGTTAGGGACGTCAATGTCCACAAAAAGAGTGGTTCAGCAGCAGCATTACTGATTGAGCTGGTTGGATCCGAAAGGATATAACTTCTCGACTCGGTCTGTAGCAGGTGGTGAAGGAACCCACAAGAGTGAAAAGCCATATTTGACCACAGCCTTACTAATCTGCCAGCTGCAGAAGTATCTATCCATGACAGTATCGGGTAAGAGTGACCACTGCATAGTCATTGTGGAGATAAAGTCACACTTGCATATTGAGAATAACCTCCACCATTTTAGGTGGCACTGTCACCATGCTAAATAGGACAGACTTTGAACAGATCTAGCAGCTCAAGTCTGGGTTTCGATAATATGTTGTGGGTCATCAATAGCAGCAGAATTGTACTCCAGCACAACCTCATGGCCTGGCATATCCTCCTCACAACAATTACCATCAAGCCAGAGGATCAACCTTGATTCAATGGAGTGTGCAGGAGGGCAGGAGCAGCAATGGGAATACCTGAAAGTGAGGTGTCTGCCTGATGAAGTCACCAACCATGACGACCTGTGTGCCAAACAGCATAAGCAGTTAGTCATAGACAGAGCTAAGTGATCCCACAAGCAACGGTGCAGATCTAAGCTCTGTAGTCATTCTACTTCTAGTAGAGAATAGTTATAGACAATTAAACAAGTCATCTGAGGAGGACATTCCACAAGTATCCCCATCCTTAATGATGGAAGAGTCCAGCACTTCAGTGCAAAAGATAACGTTCATGCATTCGCAACAATCTTCAGTCAGAAGTGCTGAGTGGATGATCCATCTCAGCCTCCTCCAGTGGCCCTCAACAATTCAGTTACCAGTCATCAGCCAATTTGATTCACTCCACACGATATCCAGATTCAGTTGGAGACACTGGATACCTCAGAGGGTACATACCCTGACAACATTCTGGCAATAGTACTGAAACGTTGTTCTCCAGACCTTGTCACTGCCCTCACCAAGCTGTTCCAATACCGTTACAACAACATTTCTCTGATTACATGGAAAATTACCCCAAGTATCTCCTGTATATTAAAAGCAGACCAAATCCAATCAGGCCAATACCACCGCATCAGTCTACTCTCGATCATCAGTAAAGTAGTGGAAGGTCTCAGTGCTTTTAAGCAGCACCTGCTCAGCAATACCCCTGGTTAATGAAGCCCAGTTTGGGCTCCACCAGGGCCACTCAGCTCGTGACCTCATTACCATGGTTCAAACATGGATAAAAGAGCTGAATTCCAGAGGTGGGGTGAAAGTGATAGCCCTTTAAATCAAGGCTGCCTTCGCCCAAATGTGTTATCAAGGGGCCTTAGCAAAACTGGAATCAATGGGTATCAGAGGCAAACTCCCCGCTGGTTAGAATCATACCTGACACGTCGGAAGATGGTCATGGTTGATAAAGGTCAGTCAACTCAGCTCCAGGGCAAGTCTGTAGGGGTCCCTCGGGCAGTGGCCTAGGCCCATACATCTTCAGGGCTGCTTCATCAATGACCTTGCCTCCATTTTAAGGTCAGAAGTGGACATGTTTGCCAATGATTGCACAATATTCAACAACATTTGTGGCTCCTCTGATACTGAAGCAGTCCATGTTCAAATGTGACAAGATCTGGACAGTATCCAGGCTGACAAGTGGCAAGTAATAGTCACGTCATACAAACGCCAGACCGTGAATAGCACCACTAAAATACAATCTAGCCTGCCCCTTGACATTCAATGGTGTTACTGTCACTGAACCCACAGTGGACTGCAGCGGTTCAACAAGGCAGCTCACCACCACCTTCTCAAGGGGCAACCAGGGACAGGCAATAAATGCTGGCCCAGCCAGTCACACCCAGATTCAGGAAATAAATATCATTTTTAAAACATAACAGCGGAAGGTTTCTGGGATATCACAGAGATCGGTGCTCAGGTCCCAGTTGTTCACAATACCCATTAAACATTTGGTTGCAGGAATCAAATACAATATATCCCAACCTGCTGATAGAACTAAAGGATGTTGGATTGCGAGTGGGTGAGGAGGTTGTAAAAAAGCTTCAAGGTGACTAAGACAAGTGGAGTGAATGGGCCAAAACGTGGCAGATGGAGAGCAAGGTGGGTTGAGGTGACAGTGTGCCCTTTGGTTGGAACAACAGATTGGCAGCTTTTCGTTTGAAAAAGGATTGTTTGAAACATGTTGATCTGAAAAGCGACGTATGGGCCTTTTTGGTGTTTCCTTCTGCGCGGCCCTCCGAGGTCCCTGCAGCACAGTGAGGGCTGAACCTACAAGGGAAAGGCATTCACACGCTGCCCAGTGTACAAAGACCTACCAAGTGGGGAGCTGTAACATTGCAAAGGATCTGGATCTCCCTGTAGACCAGTCACTGAAAGCAATATTGCAGGAGCAAGAACCAGATAGGAAGATCAATGATGTGCTGACCTTCTTTTCAGGGGTATTTGAGTCCAGGAGTAAGGGTGTCTTACTGCAGCTGTAGAGAGCATTGGTGTGACCCTATCTCAAACACTGTGCAGTATTCTGCAGATTTGGTCTCAGTACATAATAAAGGACAAACCTGACATTGAGGGAGAGCAGTGAAGGATGACCAGACTGATCGCTAGGATGACAGGCTTGTTGTGGGAGCAGAGTTTGGGGTGACTGGGCCTGTATTCCATGGGGTTTAGGAAAATGGGTGGAGATCTCAGTGAGATATATAAAGATCTGACAGGGTGAGACGGATTGGAAGCAGGGATAATAATTCCCCTGGCTGTGGTGTCTAAAATAAGGGTCCACAGTATTAGGTACAGACAGACCATTCTGCAATGAGATGACAATAAATGTCTGCACTCAGTGACTGGTGAACCTGGGGAATGCACTCGAAGCTGAAAGCCAAGACACTGAATATAAATAAGGATTTAGAGACAGTAAAGGAATGGTGGGAGAGAAGGAGAACGATATGGAAATAAAGGGCAAGGTATCATTATATTGAATTGGGTAGCAAATTCGACAGACCAAATGGACTACTGCACTTCCTACTTTATAGCTTCCCACAGTTAATCACATTAAGGGATGTTTACAGTGTCTGTGTGTGGAAAAAGTGCATTGTGTACACATTTGAACATGAACTGGAATGGGGAAGGCTCAATGTGTTGTATGACTGACTCCATTCCCGATGTTTCTATGTAGTCTGTAAATGTTGTCACAAGCTCTCAGATGTTAGGAAGGAGGTCTCTGCAGGGTCAACAGGACTGTGTTTCTCATTCCCTTTTTCCGATACTGAGGCTGGGGCCGGGTGTTCTGTCCGGTTTTATCATTTAGACCTCGGAACTGTTTGATACAATAGAATGTCTTGTTTGGCGGATTCAGAGACCATTGAAGAGTTTATCACATGTCTGGTCTGGATTAGTAATCCAGTGACCTTTCCACAGCTGCACCATCTCTACATGGGAACCTATCTGAAATCGTACTGAGCAGGTTATTTCTGTGCTGCTTGATAACTCTGTCAAAAAGAACTCCCACCAATTTGACAGTCGAGGTGGGACTGAGGCGGAGGTAACTGGCCAGATTGTAATTATAATCCTCTTAGGAACTGGACATAGTTGAGTAATTTTCCACATTACCAGGGAGATGTCAGAGTTAGACCTGGAATGAAAGAGCTTCCCCAGGGACACGGCTTGTTGTGCAGCACAAGTCTTCAGTCCTATTACAGGAATGGGGTAGGGACCATTGCCTTTTTTGTACGTATTGTGTTCAGCTGTTTTTTCATGTCACGTACAGCAAAATGAATTGGTTGAAGACTGGCACCTGTGATTCTGTGGGTATCATGGCGAGGGTGAGGTGGATCATCAACTCAACACTTCTGGCTGAGGTTGGATGTAGCTACCACATCCTGGTATTTTACACTGGTGTGCAGAGCTGTTCGATTACTGAGGATGGGGATATTTGTGGAGCCCTTTGCTCCAGTCATTTGTTTAATCATCCATCACCAGTTATGTCAGAATGTGACAGGATTGCGGAGGTTCGATCAGATCTGTTGGTCAAATGTGGTAGCTTTAATGGGTTCACGTCAGGTTTAGGTTCACGTGCTTCTGACCCAGTCATGTTCACCCATAGTCATTACTGAAACATAGATCATATTGATGGTAATGGCAGACTGAGGAAACTATTCGAGGCTAAAAGTTACAGGTTGTGGTTGAATGCTGTTTTGTTTCTGCTGCTGTAGTCTACAGCACTACATAAATACGCAGTTTTGAGCTGCAATATCTGCAATGTAATTCTGCTGTCTGTCCCTTAGTTCACATCGAGACCCATTCACCCATCAGTCATGTAATCAGTGACCTACTCTGGTTTCTGATGTGGTAACACTTACATTTTCATACTCTCATTCTGCTGAGGGTCTCTTCCCGGGTCATGCTTTGAATGTGACACATTCTGCAAAACCAATTAACTGTTTTTAATTCAATTGTTGAATTCATCTGAATCTGTTTCCTTGAGTAATACCATTTTCTGTGTTTAAAGTGAATGTGTTTCTCTCTGTTTCTCTCCCTGACCATGATTAAGAGCTCTGCAGTGACAGTGATGCCAGCGTTATGTAGTTTCCGAGCCAATGAATTCTCTGGATTCCCAATCATCTTCACCACATTGTATGTTTCCTCTTTTGGTTTGATGCCTTATTACTCATGGTTGCCTTGTCCTGCCATGAGTATGTTTCATCACCTTTGGGAGAATTTCTGATATCCTCCGAAATATACCCAGAAATTCCTGCTTTTGCTGTTCCATGGTCTGCCCAACTCGGCTCCCCTTCCAATTAACTCTGGCCAGCTCCTCCCACATGTCATTGTAGTTACATTGTTCAATTATAATCACATTACATCAAGAAGAGGCCAATAGATATAAACCAAAAGAAGGAGCTTTGAGAGAGGAGACGCAAAGAATAATTGGTAAATTTCTTAACTAGATACAAAGAGAGAAAGAGCGAGACAACATAGATGAAGAAATGTGAAAAATGAGAAAACTAGATCATTGAAAGAAGTAGGTGCACATCCCTCAAAGTTTTGGCATTTCCTGTGTACTGTGGTCCTTTGTATAGGGCATGGACAACAGAGTAACATGATCAATTGCTGGCTCTGATGCCAGAATTTTTATCTCCAATAATATGCCAGACACTAGCTTTGGAAAGTATCCAACAGGCCAACTTTTTGAATTCTGGTAGAAAGGGGATTAACGAAACAATTTGGGACACCAGAAGCAAGAATTTATAACACATCCTGATAAAAATGAGAGATTGGAGTGGAGAATTCCAGAAAAACAGGGAACGTTGAGGGAAGTGGAACGTATCATTTTAGATGAGAATCAAATGATGTTTTAATGTTTTATAAATTTTATACATCATATACATCACTTGTTGTTAACTATGTCTCCGTTGTTCATTTAGAATGTGTTGTGCACATATGAAAAATGTTACTTATCTGAACACACACATTATTTAAACAGTGTATATAAAATCATTTTTCCGCCATTGAATTGGCCCTGTTGTTGTGTTACCAGGATACATGAACACCAACTGGCCACCAAAAGACATGACCCGTTATCACTATGTTCCATACATACAGGCAAAGAAGGGCACCACTTTGATTGGGAAAACGCACACACATACTAAGACACGCAAGGAAGTTCTTAGAGGAATGGCATTCTGACCAGAAGTCCATCAATAAACGCATCAATTTAGATCCTATCTACCTTCTCTTGTAAAACAAAAGAACTGGAAATGACATCACCCACCTTAAGAAACCAAGACTTATAAATAGAGAGGCGCGACATACCACCAGCACTTCAGCAGAGACTCTCACTGATGATGTTACCTCGTTATAGTATCGAATCGTCAGAAAACAAACCTTCAAGCACAGCGAGCTAACTTGCATACATACAAACTGTTATTTTTCTTTTATTAGCGGAATTTGGGAGTTCCTTGTCACTCATGTATTAACAGATTACGAGGTGAGGTGAGCTTTTTAGGTTTGTGGATTTAATTAACAGAAGTGCTCGACATAGATGTCTTCACACTTTGGGGCCCTGCCATATGGGACTTGGGCAGATTTGAACAGATTTCGGGTACAAAATATCCCAGCAAATTCCAACACATTGCAATTAGTGACCTAGATCTTAAAATAAAACCGGTCGGAAATCTGTTTAATTTTGTTTACTTGTGGTGGTTTAAATTAAAAGTGAGGGGAAAGGCTTTTAACATTACTAAAGAGGTTCCCAAATTTGCCAAGAAAGTTTAGAAAGACAAAAGGAGGACATTTTTTAGAATTAGCAAATAGGTTGGAATTGGGTTTAACCAGGGACAAAAGGAAAGCTGAAATTGTAATGAAGTTGGTAAAGCACTTTGATGTATCAGAGAAACAGTCGAGTTAGAAAAAACTTAAATTGCAAATATGGCAACTGAAGTTAGAAGATAAAGAAAGAGACGGAAACAGAGAGAGAAAAAAGGGAAGGAGAGGAAAAAGAAAGAGAGAGAATTTGAGATTCAGAAGTTGGGAATTAGACAAGAAAGTTAAATTATCAGGATGGAGATGAAGGGAGAATATCGGGATGTATACAACTATGTTAGCGCCTTGCCATATTTCGGTGAGAAAAATGTGAAAACCTTTTTTATTTCATTTGAAAAAAATGACTTGGCAGATGACGTGTCCGGTGAATTTGTGGGTAATGCTCGTTCAGACTAAGCTGGTGGGCACAGCTGGTGAGGTATGTGCAGCGCTGTCAGATGAGGGATCAAGAGATTATGCAGATGTCAAATTGGCTATTTTGATTGGTTATGAATTGGTACCAGAATAATAGAGACAGAGGTTCATAAAAATAGAGACGGAACCAGGTCAGACTTATATTAAGTTTGAAAGAATTAACTACAGTCATTTTGATAGATGGGTGCTGGACTTAAAAATAGATAAGACCTGTGAGGCTCGAAGGGAGATTATTATGCTGGAGAAGTTGAAAGACACTTCTAGAGATGGTAAAAATTCATGTGCATGAACAGAAAGTTCAAGAAGCGAGAAGCGCGGCAGAAATAGCAGGTAAATATGCATTGGTGCATGAGATGAAATTTAGCTTCCGGGAGAATTTACATGCTATGAGGGATAGAAATTGGGAGAAGGGAAGTTCACACATTACAAAACGAACAGTAGCGCACAATAGTTTACCACAGGTGAAAAAAGAAGCCCAAAGGGGTTGAAAGGAGGTGAAAGGCCTCAGGTGTTCTCAGTATAAGGGCGTGGAACACATAAAATGACAGTGCTGATGGTTTAAGAAGGGCACTGGGAAAAGGTGTATTCATTGAAGTAAGCTGGGACACACTGTGATGGTCGTTGAAGGAAGGCACTTTGGGGAAAGATGCGGTAGAAGAGGCTAAACCAGTGGCATTAGTGAAACTGGTATAGGAGACCCCAAGTAGAGCGAGGAGCTGCAGGAGAGTGCACAGCCGAGGCAGGATCTGGGGATGGAGTCGGTACCTGATCTCTGAAAGAATTCGCCTCAGTAGATAAAGTTTACTTAGAAAGATCACGGGGAGAAGGACAAGAAGTTATAATTTTGTGAGATATGGGATCTGCTCAGTCTCTAATAGTTGAGAAGTGAGACGCTGGAAAAGCACAAAAGATCCGGAAACAACCGAAAAGCAGAACAATAGAATATCAGGCAGAAACCGATTGTCAGAAATGTGATGGGGGGACAATGGGGCTGAAAGATAAATAGCTGGGCTGGTGGGACGATCACTGGGAAGGCGATAAGAAAATGTAGGTGGGAGTAATAGTGATATGTCGGTTGGTAGGGTGGAGTCGGTAGGTGGGAAGGAAGCTGGACAGTTAGGGCGGTTCAAGAGGGCAGTGCTAGATTGAATGGTTCAATCTGGCAGAGGTTGGGGAGGGGAGATTTGGAATTTGGTGAAGTCAACGTTGATGATGGTTCTAGTTTGAGGGTTCTAGTTGTCCTACCACCTATCCACAACACCCTCCTCACCGAACTATCACCATCACACCCCACCTGCGTCTACCTATCGCCTTCCAAGCTATCTTACACCCAGCTCCACTCCCACTCTCCTATTTATTTCTCGGCCCCCTTCCCTCTCCCTTACCCCACCCCTCACCTTCCTGATGAAGAATTTATGCCTGAAACGTCAACTCTTCTGCCCCTCAGATGCTGCCAGGTTGGCTATACTTTTCCAGACCCACACTTTTCAACTCTCACCTCCAGTATCTGCAGCCCTCACTTTCTCTCGGCCTCTAATAGTGAGAGATGAAAATATTTTCACTCTTTCTGACATATTAGTCAAGATTGTAACAATTTGTGGAATGGGGTTAGAAATTAAGTATTCCCTTGTGTAACATCAGGATGGAATGCCAATTCAAGGTTGGGGAAGTAACAGTGACAGTGAGTAACAGAGTGTCATTTCCAGGAATACAGTTTATTCTTGTGAACGATTTGACAGGATCCAAGGTGGGAGTGTCCCCCACCCCCTTGTATTGGAGAAGGCAAAAGGAAAACGAGGGAATTGGGGAGTTAAAAGAAAAATATCCAGGATTTCTCCAGACTGTATAGTAACAAGATTCCACTGTTAAAAGTTAGAGCAGGAAGGAAAACCGTAATAAAAAGCCAAAGGAGTTGATGTGCAGTGAACTGACACCCTGTTTGATGTCACGGTGCAGGAAAAACCTGAACAGGTAGAGGATCAGGCAGAGGTGTTTAGTCCTGAAAGGCTAATGGACTTACAACAGATATATACACACACATTCACACACACATACACATGCACACACACAGAAAATGAATCAAAATATATTGTCGAACGTTGTTAACTTAAAGATAGAATGCCAAAATTAAAATGGAGACCACGATAGGTTAGTGCAGAAGGGAAATGGGCCGAAGTGCACCAGGTTGTTTTAGAGGTAGCGTACAGTGTTACAGGTAGCACATAAACTAATGGCAGGGGGTCACCTTGGTGTACAGAAGAATCAGGTTAAGGTACAGAGGCATTTCTAGTGGCCTGCAATGCACACGGACGTGGTTATTTTTTGACGTACATGTCAAACATTCTAAATGGTAGGTAAGTCACAGGCAGTAATAAAGCCAGAACCTTTGTGACCAATTCCTGCATTCGAAGAACATTTCACGTAGGTTATGATGAGTTGTGTCGCTCCCCTATCTAAAATAAAAGTGGAAACTAATGTTTGCTTGCCATAATGGATGTGTCTACCATATTTCCAGAGGCAATTCTATTATGGAGTGTTAAGGTAAAAAGGGAGGTGGTGGAGTTGGTAGCTTTCTTTACTCACTGTGTGCTCCACAGAGAGAATCAGTCAGACCAAGGTCTCATTTTACCAATCAGCTGTTTAAGGAAGTCATGGATAGCTTAGGCATACAGCAGTTTAAATCAAGGGCGTCCCATCCTGAATCCCAGGGAGCCTTGGAAAGTTAGCATCAGACACTGAAGACCATATTAACAGTGTACTGTCAGGATTACCGGAATGATTGGATTGAAGGTGTCTCATTAAATTGTTTGCCATTGGACAAAAAATATTTGCCCGAAATAAATCTACTCAGTTTATTTCCTTTGTGTTAATATTTGAAGTGAGAGGTCCTTTGGAATTAATTGAATATAAATTGACAGGACCGAAGTCAGAGATCTCACACTCGGATTATGTATGTGAGGTGAGGGAGAGATTAGATGGAGTAGGTGAGTTAGCTAAACAGCACCTGAAGGGCACAGCACAGAATGAAGCACGTGGCAGATAAAAAAACTCTGAAATTTTGACGATTTCCTGTGGGGATGACGTATTAGTCTTGCCACCAGTGATACGAATTCCCTTCAAAGCCAGGTTTAGTGACTCAGGAACAGAGGTATGGTCTGATGAACAATTTGCGTAGTTTATCTGTATGATGTAGTGACCTTTAGCAAGTGATTGAAAGCTCACATGTTACAGTTGGCAGAGCATGTTGAACGATTACAAGAAGCAAACTTGGTAATAACCTGAAAGAAAACAGAATTCTCGAAGGCAGAGGTGACGTTCTTGGGGCATTACATTGGACATGGAAGGTGGACCCCATGGAACACAAAGACGAAGTGCTTTGAGGAATTTCCACGACCTACCTCGAAGAATGAGGTGCTTAAATTTTTGGAACTGATTGGATTCTATTGGAAGTTTGTTCCAAACTTCAGCAGCGGATTGGCACCACTGATGGACTTAGTAAAGAAGGAAACAGAATTGTGGTGGACAGAACAATGCCAGGAGGTATTTGAGAATTTTAAAGCAGGATTAATCACCGCACCAGTTTTAGCTATACCAAATATTCTGAAACCCTTTGAAAATTCTATTTGCTTCTAGGGATTTAGGGGTTGGAGATGTATTGATACAGAAAGGTTATGGTGGATTTGAGTGGCTAATTGGCTACTTGTCAAAAAACGCAATATCCATCAGAAAGAAAAATACAACATTCTCCATTATTGAAAAAGAATGATCAGGTTTTGCACTGACCTGACAATATGTTAATGTTTATGTGACAAATAAATTGTCGGAGATGGTTGTGGACAACGACAAACCTCTCACGTTTTTTGGAATATTTAAAGACCAGAATATGAGAGTATTTCATTGGAGTCTTATCACAACAACTTTAAACTTACAAAATGTACATGCTGTGGGTCCTAAAATGTGAAAGCAGATGTGTTATCGCGGATTTAAAGGAAAATGTTTAGATAAGATTTGACTTATTCCGGTTTAAATAGGTGTACAAAATTAATATGAATGACATAATTGAGATTAATATTTTTGTATTTCATAATAATGGGATTAGGAATTAGAGGAAAAGAAAGGAAGCCATCTTTTCATTCTGATGGTTCTTTTGTTTTCTGAAGGAGGGAGGTCTTATGAAGCCGAAAGCATGTCAGGTCACTTTAAGACAGAACGGGTTTTGTTGAATAGAAAGTATAGCACAGATGCCAGCTACATGTCAGATTGTTCCATATGTCACAATTAGCTGGGAAATGGAGACCTGAGTTTTGGTTGCTGTTTTGACAACACTTCAAATACAACCAAAGATTTTAAATAACGTTCAGGATACCAGAAGCCAAAGGAACTTGAATATTATTGTTCAGACATCTGGAAAGCCATAAAATTATGAGAATTGTTGTATCATGGGGAGTATATAAACCCAGCATTTGAACACTGGAGGGAGAGCCACTGCCATCCAACAGCAGAGCAGCTGCTGTCGAGCAGGAGTGTTAACTGGCCATCCCAAACACTCTCTATCAAAGACACATGTTCATGTCAAACCTACTTGCAATAAAAAAAAATGACCCAGGAAGATCAGCAGCTGGAAGAGTGAACACAGCGGGGAAGATAGAGACTGTGTGGTCTTGAGATTGTAATGTTTAATATGTGGGCTTTTGGAACAGAAAATTTTTCCAGGGTCGGAGTCAGATAGTAAGTAGCTAAGAAAAGAGGGGCTTGTATTTGTGAGTAGCTGTTGTTTAGTGTTCACTATTAAAGTTAAGAAACTAACTTGCTAATTTTTGTTTAAATAGTGGAATGTAGGAGATCTGTGTCACTCATATTTTAACAGACGACGAGGTGCGGCCAGCTTTTCTGGGTGTTTGGTTTTAATTAACAGAGGGGTTTCGACTCTACGTTGTAAATGTCCATCCACGCTAACCCCAATTCCCTGCGGTTGGCCCATATCCTTCCAGTCATTTCCTATCGACATATTTATCCAAATGCTTTTGAAATGTTGTTAATGTAACCCCCTCAACCACATCTGCTGGCGGCCCATCCACGTACCAGCCTCTGTGTAAAGAAGTGGCCACTCAGGTTCCCTTTTATTCCTTCCCCTTTAACCTTAAACTGATCCTCTCTCGTCCGCGATTCTCTAAACCTTGGAAAAAGACTGAGAGCATTAACTCTGCCATCATGATCTTATTCAGCTCTATAAGGACGCCCTCAGTCTTCTACATGCTAAAGATAAGGTCCTAGCTTGTCCAAACTTTCCCTATAACTCAGACCATTGGGTCCTGGCAACGTCCTTGAAAATTTCTTCTGCACTCTTTCTAATTTAATAACATCCTCCCTCTAAAAAGGTTGACAAAACTGAATACAATACTCTCAGTGCAGCTTTACCAAAGTCCTGTGTAACTGCAACATAAATTCCCAACTTCTATATTCAATGTCACACCTGATGAAGGCTAGTGTGCGAAAAGCCTTCTTCACTGCCCTGCCTACCTGTGACTCGACTCTCAGAGAACCGTGCACCTGAACACCAAGGTCTCTCTGCCCACAACACACTTGAAGATCCTCCCATTCACCATGAGACTCCTACCTTGATTTGAGTTCGCAAAATGTAAGACATCACGCATCTATATTAAATTCCATTTGCCATTTCTCTGCCCATTTCTCCACCTGATTAAGGTCCTGCTGCAATTTCTGATAAACTTCCTCACTGATCATGCTCCCACTTATTTTAGTGTCATCTACAAACTTACTAATCATGCCTTGTACATTCTCAACTAATTCAGAGATAACAAACAGCTATGGACCCAGCCTCCAGTCTGACAAGCATCCTTCCACTAAACCCTCTCTGCCTTCTACCATCAAACCAACTGTGTATCCAATTTGCCAGTTCCCCCAGCATTCCACGTTGTGTCCCCTTCCAGAGCAGCCTGCCGTGTGGGACCTTATCAAAGGCCTTAGTGAAATCCATAGAGACTATGTCTACCGCTCTGTCCTCATCAACCTTCCTGGTCACTTCATCAAAGAACGCAAACAAATTTGGGAAGCATGATCTCCCATTCACAAGTCTATGCTGACTGCTCCGAATCAAACCCTGTGTACGTAATGGATGCAGTCAATGGTATGCTGTCCTTCATTGTAAGATGATTCGAGTACAGAAGTAAAGCCATCTTCCTGCTGTTGTAGAGCCTTGCTGAGAGAGCATTTGGGGTACTCTCTACAGATTTGATGTCCTTTGTAAGGAACGATCTTCTTACCACAGACACCAGTGATGGTAACATGAGGATAGAGGAAAGAAGATAAGTGTTTAACCTGTAGAGCTGTGAGAGACGAAGAAATGGTGACACTGAAACACGAGGAGTGGCAGCGATCACTTATTTCCAATAGACACATTGGCAGTGTGAGAAATTCCATACTTTACCCAGGATTGATTGGTTTGATTTATTGTCACGTGTACCTCAGTACAAGGAAACACTTTGTTTATGAGCAGTGGGGGCAGGTCTTAGTAAGCATGGCCAGACAGATCATAGGGTGGAAATAGACTTGGACCGAGTAAGGCATACAGGTTACACTGAACAGGATGTGCACTAGACAAGATCAACACGAGCAAGATCACCATTATTTGAACTTAGAGAGTCCATTCATCAATCTAACATGGCTTTCCGAATAGTTTATATGCCTTTACCATCTCTCCCAACGTTATTGTGCAGTCAGCGTGTGAACCCTGTACTGAACGCCAGGTTCTTCACAATCCCCAACAGCAGCCACAATACCTTCAATCTGAAACTGGTAGCCATTCCCACCAGCTTCCGCCCTACATAGAGAACACCAGGCGGCTTCTCAGAGATGGAAGGTACCTTCTTGAGACTTCACACAAGACATATGGCTTCCCTCCTCACCATGTGAAAGTCCTACATGTGTATCATGAGCATCGGAGCCAGGAGGAACAACGTGGGGCAGTCTGTCTGTGCAGTCTCTGCTCCAATTGTTCATCATGTTAGAGCAGTAATCTGGAGACACTTAATACTGGATTAGTGGTGCTGGAAGAGCACAGCAGTTCAGGCAGCATCCAACGAGCAGCGAAATCAACGTTTCGGGCAAATGCACTTCATCAGGAATAAAGGCAGTGAGCCTGAAGCATGGAGAGATAAGCTAGAGGAGGGTGGGGGTGGGGAGAGAGTAGCATAGAGTACAATGGGTGAGTGGAAGAGGAGATGAAGGTGATAGGTCAAGTAGGAGAGGGTGGAGTGGATAGGTGGAAAAGAAGATAGGCAGATCGGACAAGTCAAGGAGACAGTAACTGAGCTGGAAGTTTGAAACTAGGATGAGGTGGGGGAAGGGGAAATGAGGAAACTGTTGAAGTCCACATTGATTCCCTGGGGTTGAAGTGTTCCAAGGCGGAAGATGAGGCGTTCTTCCTCCAGGCGTCTGGTGGTGAGGGAGCAGCGGTGAAGGAGGCCCAGGTCCTCCATGTCCTCGGCAGAGTGGGAGGGGGAGTTGAAATGTTGGGCCACGGGGCGGTTTGATTGATTGGTGCGGGTGTCTCGGAGATGTTTCCTAAAGCACTCTGCTAGGAGGCGCCCAGTCTCCCCAATGTAGAGGAGACCACATCGGGAGCAACGGATACAATAAATGATATTGGTGGATGTGCAGGTGAAACTTTGATGGATGTGGAAGGCTCCTTTGGGGCCTTGGATAGAGGTGAGGGAGGAGGTGTGGGCACAGGTTTTACGGTTCCTGCGGTGGCAGGGGAAAGTGCCAGAATGGGAGGGTGGGTCGTAGGGGGGTGTGGACCTAACCAGGTAGTCACGGAGGGAACGGTCTTTGCGGAAGGCGGAAAGGGGTGGAGAGGGAAATATATTCCTGGTGGTGGGGTCTTTTTGGACGTGGCGGAAATGTCGGTGGATGATTTGGTTGATGCGAAGGTTTGTAGGGTGGAAGGTGAGCACCAAGGAGCGTTCTGTCCTTGTTACGGTTGGAGGGGTGGGGTCTGAGGGCGGAGGTGCGGGATGTGGACGAGATGCGTTGGAGGGCATCTTTAACCACGTGGGAAGGGAAATTGCGGTCTCTAAAGAAGGAGGCCATCTGGTGTGTCCTATGGTGGAACTGGTCGTCCTGGGAGCAGATACGGCGGAGGCGTAGAAATTGGAAATACAGGATGGCATTTTTGCAAGAGATAGGGTGGGAAGAGGTGAAATCCAGGTAGCTGTGGGAGTCGGTGAGTTCGTAAAAAATGTCAGTGTCAAGTCGGTCGTCACTAATGGAGATGGAGAGGTCCAGGAAGGGGAGCGAGGTGTCAGAGATAGTCCAGGTAAATTTAAGGTCAGGGTGGAATGTGTTGGTGAAGTTGATGAATTGCTCAACCTCCTCGCGGGGTGGCGCCAATGCAGTCATCAATGTCGCGGAGGAAGAGGTGGGGAGTGGTGCCAGTGTAATTACGGAAGATCAACTGTTCTACATAGCCAACAAAGAGACAGGCATAGCTGGGGCCCATACGTGTGCCCATGGCTACGCCTTTGGTCTGGAGGAAGTGGGAGAAAGACTGCCGATGCTGGAGATCAGAGTAGAGCGTTGATTGCTGGAAAAACACAGCAGGTCAGGCAGCATCCGAGAAGCAGGAGAAACGACGTTTTGGAATAAGACATTCATCAGGAATCAGCATCAGTTACCACATTCTGCACCCGTGTAAGTGCATTGAGGTGGGAATGGCCTCCTGCTGTTCCTGTATAAGTGACTCAAGGGGCTGATTGGCATCTTGCTCGTCCGATTGGACAAGGCCAAGGGCCTGACTGGGTTACCCCTGATTCCTGTTTGACAGCTCGATGTACTGACAAGTCTGATGATGCTGTAGCTTTAAGAGGTTATTTTGTCCTGGATTCTTTTAAGAGAGAGATTGAACAATCGTTACCAAACTGGTTAGTTAAGAACACTTGAGTAAGAGCTCGGGGAGGCCTTAGGTTAATTTTAATGCAGCCTGAATGGGTGTGGCCAGCTCTCACAGGTTAGGATCACTGGGTTTTGGTTTCTCAGTAACATCAGAAACTATTGGGGTCTCCACAGAGTTGGAAGCTTTGGGGAATGTCTCCTGACTGCTCCTCTCTCTGAATTTTCTCTTGATTCTGTCACATTGTATCTGGAACAGACACTTTACATTCCCTTTAAAATAAGAAAATTTTAGAGTCTACGCTACTGCCTTCAAATATTTCCGAGGGGCTCTGGTGGTCCATCCCACTAGACTCCTGCTCTTCCTGAGTAATAGGCCGGAGGTACTGAGTGGGCTGTCCCTGTTCTACTCCAATAATACAAATGTGCTGAATAGCTTCCTCATATTCCTGTGAAACTAGCGTGAGGTGCTGAATGAACTCTTGTTTTAATGTGGCAATGTGCAGTGTCAGGCAGTGCTGTTACATGAATGTTACCGACACTTTAACAGCACAAGCCTGAGTGTGTCTGGGACCTGCTGCACACGGACACAGACCAACTCAGGAGCTGAGGGGGGACAAAATGTTCTGAACATTGTGGAATCTTCAGTGACCATCCCCACTTCTGATCTTATTGTGGGGAGGGTGGGGGAGGGGAGACATTGATGAAGCAGTTGAAGATGTTTGTGGAGACTAAGCTACCCTGAGGATCTCCCACAGAGCTGACCCAGGACTGAGATGATGAACATCTTCCTTTCTGCCATGTTTGACACCAAACACTGGAGAGTTTACTCTGATTCCCATTAAGTCAAGTTTTGTTAAGCTCCTTTACGTCAACAGAAGTTAACCACTGCCTTGATATCAGGGTCAGTCATTTTTACCTGAACCCTTGTCTCAACCTCTTTTGTTCACATCAATAAGCCATGATATAAGAGGAGCAAGTGTTTTCTTCAAACAGGTGGTATTGAATGTCAGGATTTCTCTTCTCAAGAGTGTTGGGGAGCGAGATGACTGAAAGTATTTGAAGAGGTGCTAAATGGATATTGACCTGTCAGAGAGTTGAAGGCTATGAAGAATTGGGTATGAAAAAGGATTTGAGACCAAGAGCAGATCAGTCATGATCTTAGTGAAGGGCAAGGCTGGCTTGGGGAGTGAACGACCTGCCCCTGTTTCTGATGTTCTCACATTCTGTTATTGGAGTGTTAATGGGTGTTATTTTCATGAATGCTCTGTTGTTGCATATTGCAGTCAGGGAGACCAGAGGATTCTGTGAGCCATCTCTGGGTGAGGTATGGGGGCTGTATTCTCAGTGAACTTGGGTCTAAACATGACCAACAAATAAAGCACAAGTTGCAGAAGGGGAAGCTCTGTAAAGAGAGATGAGGGGCCTCTTTCATACCCGTGCCTGGATTTTCCAATTACACTTCCCAAATCACCTCAAAGCGTGTGGGACAGTTTTGAAGGGCTGAATTGTCTGTGTTTCTGTGCACCAGTTTATAGCAGTAAGTAGCATATAAGTGCTCCTGTCTAGCAGGTTTGATGGGCTGAATGGGACACAGAAATATGGGACTGAGGAGCAGGAGTGGGTCATTAGATACTTTGAGGCTTCTCCACCAGGCACTAAGATTTTACTGATCAGGTTGGGGTCTCAGCCCCATTTCCCTGTCTATATCCCATTATGCATGACTCACACTTCTGTCAAATATTTACCTAATGCAGCTTTAAATCAATGTGAGCATGGAGGCACAATAAACTTCCAGTGAAGAGGGTTCCGACTTGAAACGGCATTTCAGAATTATTCGTCATCCTTCTTAACGAATCAGAGAGTCATGCAGAACGGAAACAGACCCGTTCGTCCAACCTGTTCACTCCGATCAGATATCCAATCTGATCCAGTCCCATTTGCCAGCATTTGACCAATATCCCACTTCTTTCAGATTCTTTTTAAATGTGCGATTGTAACCGCTTTCACCACCTCCTCTGACAGCACTGTCTGTACACACACCACTCTGTGTGTGAAACATTTATCTTCAGGTCCCTTCGAAATCATTCGCCCTTTCTCCTTCAACCTATGCCCTCTTGTTCTGGATTCCCCTACACTGGGGAGAAGAACGTGGCTGTTTAAAACATCCATGCCACTGCTGGTTTTGTGAACCTCTATAATGTCACCCCTCAGCCTCTGACACTCCAGGAGAAAGCACCTCAACCTAATCAACCTCTCCACGAAGCTCAAACTTCCAGTCATGGAACATCGGTGTCTAAATCATTTCTGCCGACAATGTGTTGTACGTAGTATTCTTAAAGTGGCCTCACCTACATCCTGTACAGATACAACATGCCACCACAACCCCTATACTCAATGCTCCGACTGATTAAGGCAAATGTGCCAAATGTGTTCTGTCCCACATTGTCCACCTGCGACTCCACTTTCAAGGAACAATGTACCTGCAGTCCTATGTCCCTTTGTTCCACAACACTCTCCAGGACCTTAACATCAGTGTATAATTTCTGCCATGATTTGCCTTCCCAAACTGCAAAACCTCGTATTTATCTAAATTAAAATTCATCTGTCACTCCTTGCCCCTTTGTTCCATCTAATTGTGGTCTCGTTATACTCTGAGACAATCTACTACACCACCTTTCTGATGTAATCTGTAAACTTACTAACTATGGCCCCAATATTCACATCTAAAACCCTGACATAAATGATGAAATGCAGTGAACTCAGTACTGATTCTTACAGCACACTGCTACTCACAAGCCTCTAGTCTGAAAAATACCCCTCTTCCTTCAAGCCAATTGTGACTAGCTTCCTCTGTCTCCCATGTGACCGAACCTTACTAATCTGTCTACCAATCAGAATGAAATACTCGCTATGAAGACAGTCTGAGTAGGTTAGGTTTACATTCACTAGAAAAAAGGACATTGAGGGCGGACCTGATTGAGGTTTGCAAAATCATGAAGGCTATAGACAGGGAGAACAGAATTGAAAAATGTGGTGCTGGAAAAACACAGAAGGCCAGGCAGCATCCGAGGAGCATAAGCCCTTCTTCAGGAATCAGTGTGGATCGAGACCAGTTTTTTTCCCAGGTTGAAGGATTCAATAACGAGAGGTCGTGCTTTCAATGTGAGAAGTGAAATGTTTAAGGATGATACACGCGGTAAGTACTTCACACAGAGGGTGGTGGGCGTTTGGAAGGCGTTGCTAGCAGAGGTGGTAGAGGCAGGCACGGTAGATTCATTTAAGATGCGTCTGGACAGATGCATGAGTCGGTGGGCAGCAGAGGGATACAGATACTTAGGAATTGGGCGACAGGTTTAGACAGTATATTTGGATCGGCTCAGGCTTGGAGGGCTGAAGGGCCTGTTTATGGGCTGTACATTTTCTTTGCTCTTTAAATGAACACCTTGCTGAAGTCCATATAGACAATGTCTACCAAACTATCTTCATCAATCTTCTTTGTTATCTCTACAAAAAACTCAACCAAATTAATGAGACATGATTTCCCATGCAGAAAGCCACGTTGTCTATCCCGATCAGCCCTTGGCTTCCCAAATGTATGTAAATGCTATCCTTCAGAATCCCCTCCAACAACTTTCCCACCGCTGACATCAGGCTCAGCGGTCTATAGTTCACGGGTTTTGGGGTCACTGTTTCCTTTTCTAGTCCCACTCCTCCACTGCTCCCAACAAATGTGAAATGTCACCAGGTTTGTGATATGGCCGAACATATCGGTCTCAGACTGGGTCAGGGTCAGTTTTAGGAAAAAGTCAGGCTAGTTTCTTTAATCTGCTCAAATAGCACATTTATGATCCAGAGCGATGTTACTCAAACTGATGGAAAGATGAATGGTAAACGGTTTGGGTATTGCAAGTATATAATCAATATTTCCCTTCCTAAACACACACACACACACACACACACACACACACACACACACACACACACACACACACACACACACACACACACACACACACACACACACACACACTTTTAACTTGAAAGAACTCTGTTCAGATATGATTGAAACTCATGACTAAAGGGAAAATTGTCCAGAACGCTATTCTGTTTCTGAAGATATTGTACTCACACAGCTGCGAGCAATGGGATTCCATCCTGGGACAGTTGGATTTGGCTTAATTCCCTTTGCTTTAGGCAGAGAGGAGATTCCAGTGAATTATGGTCAGTGATCACCCAAAGGGCAGCACGGTGGTTAGCACTGCTGCCTCACAGCACCAGGGACTTGGGGTCGATTCCAGCCTTGGGTGACTGTATGTGTGGAGTTTGCACATTCTCCACTTTTCTGTGTGAGCTTCTAATGGGTGGTCCAGTTTCCTACCACAAACTGTGTAGGTTCAGTGGATTGGTAATGCTAAATTGTCTGTAGTGTTCAGGGATTTCTAGGTTAGGTGAATTAGTTAGGGGTAGGTATAGGGAAATGGGCTGGGAAGGTTGGTATGGACTTGTTGGGTCGAAGGGCCTGTGTCAACACTGCAGGGATTCCATAAAAATAAGAATGGTAACTATTGTAGAGGTTTTTTTTTAGCTTGCACACATTGCTGTGATGAGGAACAATGAAGGAGAGAAAGTGCAATAGGCCATTCCTTCTCGGGCAGATTACATTTTCTCCCTCTCTGAGTTGAATCACACAGTAATGTCATCCTCTCCCAAACTGGACCATGTGATGTCTCCTTGTCCATTGTCCAAACTATGTCTCCATCACATTCCCTGCTCAATTTAGGTGCATCATTGCTGCTGTCATACACAGAGCCATTCTCTTAGCAGAAAATGGTCTCGTTTGATTTGAAATATGTTTACATGGCCCTGCGTCATTAAAAAATAAAATGTTTAATTTATTCAGAATACCTGTGTTAAAATGAATGCATTTTTTAAAGAAATACAGAAATTGCTGGAAAAGCTCGCCAGGTTTGTCAGCATCCAGATGCCTTTTACATGCTGCAGTTGTACCAGCCTCCACCACTTCTTCTGGCAGCTCATTCCAAACACACACCATCCCTCTGTGTGAAATGGTGCCCTTTAGGCCTCATCAAAACTTTTCCCCTCTCACTTTCAACCAATCCTCTATCGTTCTTGACATCCCTAACCTGGGGAAAAAAAAACCCTGACTACTCACCCCATCCATGACCATTCTGATTTTATAAACCTTTACTGCTGCGAAATGTGCCTCCAATCAACACGAATGGCTGTACTTTCAGTCATCCTGGGCCTAAATTCTGAAATTCGATACTGACACCTCTTCCTTCTCCATCAGGTCACAATTCTAAATCCATTTTAATCAGTTTGTTCCGATGTATCCTGAGACACTTCTGTGGGCTTTACACCTAGACCTTTGTGCCCGGAGGTCGTGACGCTAGCATCACTCAGCAATACCCATAAAGCTGTAACAGTATTCTCCTGTGTGTTTGCTCATCAGCCTGTTCTGACATGATGTGACATACGTCTGCAATAGGCAGGACTTGAATCCAGTCCTTCTAGTCCAGAGCTAGGAACACTACCACACAAGTTCAGGAATTGGATTAAATTCAGAGCATTGACTGAGAGGCAGGGACACTACCCACTACACTACCATACCCAGATTTTGGGACATATTTTAGTGCCCGCTTTCAGCTCGGTGTGGATTTATTATAATCAGAACTGAAAAATGTGTTGCTGGTAAAGCACAGCAGGTCAGGCAGCATCCAAGGAGCAGGAGAATCGACGTTTCGGGCATAAGCCCTTCTTCAGGAATGAGGCTGGTGTGCCAAGCAGGCTAAGATAAAAGGTAGGGAGGAGGGACTTGGGGAGGGGCGTTGGGAATGTGATAGGTGGAAGGAGGTTAAGGTATGGTTGATAGGGCGGGGGTGGAGAGGTCGGGAAGAAGATTGCAGGTCAAGAAGGTGGTGCTGAATCTGAGGGTTGGGATTGAGATAAGGTGGGTGGAGGGGAAATAAGGAAGCTGGAGAAATCCGCATTCATCCCTTGCGTTTGGAAGGTTCCTAGGCGGAAGATGAGTTGCTCTTCCTACAGTCGTCTTGTTGCCATGGTCTGGCGATGGAGGAGTCCAAGGACCTGAATGTCCTTGGTGGAGTGGGAGGGGGAGTTGAAGTGTTCAGCCGCGGGGTGGTTGGTTTGGTTAGTGCGGGTGTCCCAGAGGTGTTCTCTGAAATGTTCCGCAAGTAGGCGGCCTGTCTCCCCAATGTCGAGAATGCAGTAAATGATGTGTGTGGTGGTGCAGGTGAATTTTTGGCAGGTATGGAATGATCCCTTGGGGCCTTGGAGGGAAGTGAGGGGGGAGGTGTAGGCGCAAATTTTGCATTTCTTGTGGTTGCAGGGGAAGGTGCTGGGAGTGGAGGTTGGGTTGGTGGGGGGGGGGCGTGTGGACCTGACGAGACAGTGGCGGAGGGAGTGGTCTTTCCGGAAGGCTGATAGGTGTTGGGAAAGAAATATATCCTTGGTGGTGGGGTCTGTTGGAGGTGGCGGAAATGACGAAGGATGATCCGATGTATCCGGTGGTTGGCGGGTGGTAAGTGAGGACCAATGGGGTTCTGTTCTGGTGGTTATTGGAGGGGCAGGGTTCAAGGGCGGAGGCACGGGAAGTGGAGGAGATGTGGTGGAGAGCATCGTCAACCATGGCTGAGGGGAAGTTGCGGTCTTTGAAGAAGGAGCCATCTGGGTTGTTCGGTATTGGAATTGGCCCTCCTGGGAGCAGTTGCAGCCCAGGCGAAGGAATTGGGAATATGGGATGGAGTTTGTACAGGGGCCTGGGTGGGAGGAGGGGTAGTCTAGGCAGCTGTGGGAGTCGGTCGGTTTATAAAAAATGTCCGTGTTGAGTCGGTCGCCCGAGATAGAAATGGAGAGGTCTAGGAAGGGGAGGGAGGATTCTGAGACGGTCCAAGTGAATTTGAGGTGGAAAGTGTGAGTAAAGTTGATGAACTGTTCAACCGCCTCGTGGGAGCACGAGGTAGCGCCGATACAGTCATCGATGTCGCGGAGGAAAAGGTGGGGGGTGGTGCTAGTATAGCTGCGATAGGCCAATGTCCGGCCTAATACCCTCACCTTGACCTCCTTCCAGCTATCACATTCCCAATACCCCTCCCACAAGTCCTTCCTCCCTACCTTTTATCTTAGCCTGCTTGGCACACCAGCCTCATTCCTGAAGATGGGCTTATGCCCGATACGTCGATTCTCCTGTTCCTTGGATGCTGCCTGACCTGCTGCGCTTTTCCAGCTCATTTTTCAGCTCTGATCTCCAGCATCTGCCATCCTCACTTTCTCCTATTTATTATAATCAGGTTGCCATTACTGAGTTACAAGAAAACACCTTATATTGTTAAACAAATGCAAAATATTTGTCTTAACTAGTATATTGAGTGCACGTGCTGTGCCATCGAGACTAACCAAGAACAGCTTTAATTGCTATGATCTGTAGTCTGCAATATTAGGGAAAGAAATCCTGCAGACACACTCTGCCCAATGAAGGGTCTCAAATTGATATTTATTACTGAACACCAGAGACAAGGGAAGAGCTTAATTTCTGGCCCCAAAGCACCGATCAGTCTTAACCACCTCTAACATGCGACTGCCCACTTCCTAAAGCCATGAAATGATACCAGGCCAGTGAAAACTGTCCAGCCCCTCCTCCCCACTGACTGTGTCTGCAATCCGTCCTCCTCCCCCAAACCACACGAGGCTACCCAAGCTCAGGGTCTTTGTGAAACCCAAGGCCGGAGTGTGCAGGCCTCCTGGAGAGGGGTGGGCACTTTAAAATTGAAGGGGGACGGTGAGGTGGCATTAATATCACACACTGGCCTGAGGGGTGGCAGGTGGAGTTTAGTTTGGATTAATGCGAGCAATTGGATTTGGTAAATCAAACAACCGCAAGACCTATACAATTATAAGTAGCGCCTTTGGCAGTGCTGTAGTACAGAAACCTAGGCCGTCAGGTATAATTCTTTAAAATTTGCACCTCATATAGATCTTGTGGTTAAGAAAGTGTTTAACACACTTGTCTTCATTGGTCAGACCTTTGAGTATCGGAATTGGGATGTCATGTTGTGGTTGTACAGGACATTGGTGAGACCCCTTCTGGAATACTGTGTCCAGTCTGGTTACCCTGCCCGCTCATTCCATAGGCACACCACCCTCTGGGTGAAAAAGTTGCCACTTAGGTCACTTTTAACTGTTTCCCCAGTCACCTTAACCCTATGTCCTCTAGTTTTGGACCCCCTGTACCCTTAGAAAACACCTTGTCTATTCACTTTGATATTATTGACCCTGATAATATTAAGCTGGAGAGGGTTCAGAAGAGATTAACCTGGATGTTGCTGGGAATGGAGGGAGTGAGCTATAAGGAGAGGCTGGATAGGCTGGGACTTTTTTTCACTGGAGAGTATGAGATTAAGGGGTAATTTCACAGAAGTTTACAAAATCGTGAGGGGTACAGATAAGCAGAAGGGCTGATGTCTTTTCCCTCGAGTTGGGGATTCAAAACTGAGGGATATTTTAAGATGCGAGGAAAAATGATTCACAAATGTCATGAGAGGTAATTATTTTAGACAGAGTCTGGCTTGTGTGTGGAATGAACTTCCAGAGGAAGTGGTGAAAGCAGGGACAGTTACAATGTTTAAAGGGCATTTAGATCAGTACATGGATAAGACATCCGTTTGGATGGTGCTGTGAGCAGCTGCCCTCTCCCTCCCAATCTCTGAATGAATCCCTGTTGGTTTTCACCCTCTGCCAATGCCTGTGCAGTGGCGTGGGGAGGTCAGCAGAGGGTGGCATTGCATCACTTTAAGCACCACAGAGACTGACAGAGTTGCCCCACACAGAGACACACAGCTACACACACGGGAATTGTTAGGACACTGCATGAAGCTCATCTGGTAATTTAAACTAAACAAAAGTTAGCATCGTAAACTGTTAAAATATGAGTGACAGACCTACCAAATTCTACTATTTAAATAATAACATCAATTTATTTTTTCATGCTGAAAGTGAACATTTTACATGAACTATTCACAAATCTGGGACTCTCTTTCTCTTCACTGCTTATTACCCGACTCCAGCTCTATAGCAATATATTCTTTCTGCGTCTGCCATCCTCTCATATCACAGGTGCTTGTAAGCTCTCAGTTCAGAACAGCATTCACCCTCTCTTAAAGGTACAGTACACACTTTCAACTTAATCACATTATACTATGATGAATATAGATAAGTGGAACCTATCCGATTTATCTTGCTCTGTGGATTGTCAATATTTCATCTACTCTGTCTCGTATGTGTAAGGAGTTTTGTTGCTCCATTGACAGTATGTCATTATTCGACTCTGTCCGTGGGAATATATCAGTAGTTCACTTGCTCACACTCGTGAGTGTGGCAGGATTTTAGTTCTTTCATGGGGACTGTGACGCTATAACAATCTCAATGCCTGTAGCTGGCACCGAACCTGGAAGAACTCTGAAGTCTATGGAGATCAGTGTGGAACTCTAACAGTACAATCACACGTTAGTGTAGTATTCAGGTTTATGGCAGATGGGGATCAATGCACAGCAGTTTGAGGTGATGGACTGTGGGAGGAAAGACATTGAAAGGCAGTTTAATACAGGTCATACCGTTATAAAGGGAGTGCACGAGCAGAGAGCCCTGCCTGTATATGATCATAGATTGTTGAAGATGTCAAGACAAGTGAGGAGAGCAGTAACTATCACAGATCAGTTTCAGTATCTGAGCTGTTTATAGGGGGAGGTGTAGGAGGGAGTCTCGGTACTCCCTTCCTGGGAGGTGGTGGTGACGATGTGTTGTGAGCTCACCCTCCTGCCCACCGAGACCATGGGGATTTCATTTGTACCAGCTCGACGCAAAAGGGAGATGGCATCAGGGCCACGGCTTCTAAGTTGTGCTGGGGGGGAAACGGAGCTGCCAGTGGTTTTAAGTGAGATTGCCCTTCACTGAACATTGCTCCTTAATTGGTTGGTGGGACGTGAATGTTTCAGAATCTCCACATGAGGTGTCCTGGTCCTCTCCGACTCGTACCAGGGCCCTCCCCACATGGCGGGGGGAGGAGCATGTGAGGGAACGGATATCGGAAACACCATCACCCGGATAGGCCCTTTCTGTCCTATTCCAGGCTGTTTCTCCGGGAATGGGAGAAGGGGAGGGAGGAAGGGTCGGGGTGTGTGGTCCTGCTGATAGTGCTAGAAGAGGTGGTGAACAGGGTCGTGGTGAGGGGTCTCAGGGGAGTCAGTCCACAGTGTTGTATCCATGCAATGTTATTAGTGAAGGGGGGTAAAGCGGAGGGAGGGGGAGAGAGACAGAGATAGACAGAGACAGACAAAGACAGAGACATAGACAGAGAGAGAGAGAAGGTGCTGTTTGCAGAAGTGAGAGTGGTTGAGCATGAGTCTTGTTCGGTGTTGGTGCTATAACAGATATACAGTGAGTGTGAGGGAGCAGAGAGAACACGGTGACCCTTATCCTGACAGAACGGGGAAGATTAGAGATGCTTGTCCTGTATTGCTGGACATTTCTTCAGACCGCAGATACTGCACTGAGCTGGGTGGTGAGCTCAGACCATGCTCGGTGGGTCTGGTGGTGTGGTCCCCTCTGGGAAGAGAATGGTCCCCCTCTGTACTAGCCCATCCACCAGGACCTCCGTGCCCCTGTCGACAAACCGTGGTGTAATTGCCCCTTATCTGCCATGCTCGGGGTAAACTGTGCAGGACAGCTCCAAACTGAGAAAGTTCAACCGTGTGCTCCTTGGCCTTTTAAAGATGGCACAAGTGCCAGGGATCACGGAATATCCAGCCACACCCAGGCGATGGTGAGTACCTCCAGTCATGATGGGTGGAATAATCGGGCTGGTATTGAATGAGAGGGACACCATGGGATGGGGTGGGTAGTTAATGAGGTGAGTTCGATATGATAGCACCAGGAAACTAGCTCGGCCTCGTGCAGATGTTCCCTCTGTCACAGTCAATGAAAATGGCACTGAGACAAATTATTGTTAGATTTAGCCCAATGAGTCAAAGACTCTGCTGATCTTACACCCAGATACAAAGCTGAAGAACAAATACTTATCCAAAACTCTGCATCATCTGTACACCCACCAATACCATGTTCACCTACCATTCCTGGAAACACTGGCTTATGTTACAGGATGCTGTTAAAATGTTTTCATTTCAGCATTCTGAAACCTGGGAACACATCCTTCCATAATATTGTCTCTCAGTCTCCCCCTCTCTGTCTATTTCCCAAACCCCTCTTATGTGTTATTGTTTAAACTGACTCCCTCACCATCTCTCTCTGGCAATGATGTTCACACTCACAGCATCCCCTCTTCATGGCCCAATGGAGATATGGAGCTGGAAATGGGTGGGAGCTGCACATCCTGTCACTTCCAGCATGAGCTGCAAATTTCCCCACACTGGGCAGAGATCTAACACAGTGTTACAGAGCAATGCACTGGGGTGGTGTACACAGTCCTACATGCTGGGAGGGTGACTGCTCCTGGTTTACAGATCAATGCATGGGGTAATGTACACAGTCCTACATGCTGGTAGGGTAACTGCTCCTGGGTTACGGATCAATGCACTGGGGTGGGGTACACAGTCCTACATGCGGTGAGAGTAAATGCTCCTCTTTTACAGATTAATTCACGGTGATTAGTGCACTGTTCCCTGTGCTGGTCAGACTAGCTGGTTGAGGTTTATAGATAGTGTCCGTGAAGCTCCACATACTGTAAGGATATTTCTTTCAGGTTCACACATTAGTGCACTGCGGAATTCTGCACAGCTCCCCGTCCTGGAGAGATATCTAGTCCGGGTTTATAGATCAATGCACTGCTGTGGTCTGCACAGCTCCCCGTGCTGGACAGATATCTAGTCTGGGTTTATTGATCAATGCACTGCGGTGGTCTGCACAGCTCCCCGTATTCCCTTGCATCAACTTTGAAATGCTGAATGTTCCTTTCCATTTCCTGTGCAACAGGTATGAGAGATTAAAAGTTCTTTTCCAATCGCTGATTAACAGCCTCCAATGGCTGACTGGTCTCATTCTGTTCCTCTTTAAAACTCTTGATGGGCTGAATAGCCTGCTTCAGTATCGGTGCAGTTGTGAATGGTGCTGAATATTTTGAAACCATCAATTTCAAAATAGGCCACTTCTGACTTTATGATGGAGGGAAGGCCATTGATGCTGCAGCTGTTACTAGCCCACAGTGCCTCATGGATGCCCAGTTTCCATGTACTCGGTTCTTTAGAAGTATGTCCTACTTCACAGGAGGGTGTGCCACATCACACAGTGAGCAGTACGCCTAATATGATTTATCTCTCCATCCCGGAGGCTTGCAGTCTCATTCGTGATGAAGGTCTGCTGCCCGAAACGGTGATTTTCCTGCTCCCGGGATGCTGCCTGACCTGCTGTGCTTTTCAAGCAACACACTAATCATGAGTATGTCAAGTATGAGGCTGAGACTGTGCCTCCACCAGGACTGTGTGCTGGCTGCTCCTACAGAAACTGTCAGGGACAGATCCATCTGGGACAAGGAGTTTGGTGAGAATGTTTCCCCCAGTCTGGCTGTTGTGTATTGAAGCCTGTCCCTGCTCAGGCAGCGGTGGGCCTGTGGGGACACTCTTAGTGATGAACATTGAAGTCCCACACCCAGAGGATGGCCTGAGTCCTTATCACCCTCAGTGCTTCCTCTGATTTGTTTACAAGAGGAGGGGTGGGGGGCAGGAGATAACCATCCTCAGGCGACTTCCTTGACCATGATCTGTTACCATGAGATTTCCTGGGTTCTGGAATCAATGTTGGGGATTTGCAGGGTAACTCCTTCCCTGACTGTATCCCAGGGTGTCCCCAACACTGGTGGGTCTGTCCTGCCGGTGGGACAGGACATACCCAGGGATGGTGATGGGGCTTCATGAAACATTATGGGTGAGCACGGTGGCACAGTGGTTAGCACTGTTGCCTCACAGCGCCAGAGACCCGTGTTCAATTCCAGCGTCGGGCGACTGACTGTGTGGAGTTTGAACATTCTCCCCGTGTCTGCGTGGGTTTCGTCTAGGTGCTCCGGTTTCCTCCCACAATTCAAAGATATGCAGGTTAGGTGAATTGGCTATGGGAAATTGTTCGTAGTGTGAGTTCAAGGGGTAAATGTAGGGGAATGGGTCTGGGTGGGTTGCGCGTCGGCGGGTCTGTGTGGATTTGTTGGCCTGAAGGGCCTGTTTCCACACTGTAGGTGATCTAATCGAATCTAAATTACACATCAGGCCTGAACTTGTGAATATGATGGTGTCGGACCGTTTCCTGACTGGGAGTGTGGTGCTGGAAAAGCACAGCATGTCAGGCGGCATCCGGGGAGCAGTGGAATGAACGTTTCAGCCATAATCCCTTCATCAGGAATGAGGCTTGTGGGCCGGGGAGCTGAGAGATAAATGGGAGGGGGCTGGGGCTGGTGCAGGAGGTGGGGCTGGGGTAAGGGAGCTGGGAATGTGATCGAGAGACGGAGGTGGGGGAGAGGTGATAGGTCAGAGGGGATGGGGAAGGTCATGGACAGATCAAGAAGTTCCCCGGAATGTTCTGTCCCTTACATTCCATAACTGCCATTCTCAGGAACGTTCTGACCCTGACATTCTATAACTGCCATTCTCCAGAACGTTCTGTCCCTGACATTCTATAACTGACATTCCCCGGAACGTTCTGTCCCCAACATTCTATAACTGCCATTCCCCGGAACGTTCTGTCCCTGACATTCTATAACCGAAATTCCCCGGAACGTTCTGTCCCTGACATTGTTTGTGAACGGCCAGACGTCAGTGAATTGAACTGCCCTCAGGCAGTTAAAGGGGTGAATACGTTTTCCCTGCGTTTACATTTCTTCACGACACAGGATCGACCACAATTTAGACCAAAATACAGAAATTCCCAAACTCCGTTTGTCTTCAGGAAACTGGGAGAGAATCCTTCAGGACAGCAACATTCCCACCCTCCGTATTACGAACTGGGAAGGAGTGACCTGTGTCTGCTCTCGAGTGAGTGAGTGTGTGGGAATGTTCTCGAAACAATCTGTCATTATGGATGTGTCTTTTTTTTGGGGGGAGAAGGGTTTCTTGTGGTTTATGTCACTTTTTTGTCAGTAATTCCGACCTTCCCATTTGTTATTCCAGCTCCAATTATTTTAATAAATCCCTGAGTACAGGGACACATTTGAAAATCTCACTGGGTCCCCGATCAAACGGGTCCCTTTGCCTCCAGGCTGATGGATAATGGGTTTGCTTTCCTTCCTCACAGTTAACGTAGTGACCATCTATGTCCTGCTTTATAAAGATTGTGGATTGTCTCCATGTGTCAGACGTTACCTGGGGGCCATGGCAGTGGCGGATCTCCTGGTCATTATCCTCGACATGATCCTGAGACACATTCCCATTGTTTATCAGGAACAGTTTTATTTCCTGTACTCCGTCCCCGTGTGTAATATCCACGCCGTCCTGCTTTATGCAGCCACTGACTGCTCTGTCTGGTTCACTGTCACTTTCACCTTTGATCGGTTTGTGGCCATTTGTTGCCAGAAGTTGAAAAGTAAATATTGCAGTGAGAAAACGGCGGCTGTGGTTCTGGGAGCAGTGACTGTGCTGAGCTGTTTAAAGAACATTTTCTGGTATTTTATGCTCGAGGCTCAGTATCGGCTGTGGAACAGCCCCGGGTTTTGTGATGTAACAATCGCTGTTCATTTCTCCATTGTCTGGGTCACAATCGAGTGCCTCCACCACATTCTCACCCCGTGTGTCCCATTTCTCCTGATTCTGCTGCTCAATGTTCTCACCGTCAGACACATTTTAGTGACCAGCAGAGCCCGCAGGAGACTCCGTGCTCACACCAATGGGGACGCTCAGTCTGACACTGAAATGAGAAACCGAAAACAATCCATCATTTTACTGTTTGTGATTTCGGCCAATTTCATCCTGTTATGTTCAACGTTAATGCTGTATTCTATATGGTACCGGATTTATCATATTGGGGATCGTTCTGTGTATCTCCATCGCTATTTGCAGGAATTGGGCTTCATGCTGCAGCTCCTCAGTTGCTGCACAAACACCGTGATTTATGCCTTGACTCAGACTAATTTCAGGCAGCAGCTGAAGAACGTGCTGAAATATCCCTTCACCCAAATCCATCCATCCATCAAATTCCTTCATTAATCAATCCATCCGGGATTTCCTCATTTCAGTTCAGTGTTTCAGTGATGGAGCAACCTGTAGCTATGGTAACAGAGGGGAGCGCTGGTTTGTCCATCCTTATCCCACAAGGGGGTTACAGGGAAACATTTCAATGTTTCTCACAACTCAGTGGCCAGTGAGAAAAGGAACCATTTCAGTGACTGTATCCATCACTTCCATTTGTAAACAATAAAAATGTTGATTAAAGCGTGCCGAGCAGCAGAGTGACCGATGTTGTTGTGTGTCTTTGTGTTGGAGAAGCTGAGCTGGAGAGAGACAGACTCAGCCCCATGTCCTGGTCGTCCGAGAAGGGGAGGGCACCGCGCCATGAGCTCAGGAGCTGGGTTTAACTTCGCTGTCCTTATTTTCCCTTCTGGGTCTCCCACTCCAACTTGGCTCTCAGCCGAATTCACCTTGCTCCCTTTGTCACTCTCCTTCCATATTTCCCTCTGACTCTCACACTGCACTGGTTTTTCTCTCTCCTTTTCCCATTTACACACTCAATTCCACGGTCGTTGCATTCCCAAATCTCATTCACTCTCTCTCCATCTTGCGATCATATCCTCCCAATGTTCCTGTCTTCCTCGAATCCTTCGGTGCTGTGGGAACAGAAGAGGGTTGTCGACCTTCAGTCTGATGTTAGGGAACAGAGATTGGGACAGCATATCAGGCCATTGCCAGGGCGAAAGTATGGAGCGTGTGCCAAACGCCATTACTCGGGGACATAGTGGGTGTGAGAACATGAGCCGTTACCAGGGGGTAACAGGTGGAGTGGCACCGTAGGCTGTGGCTGAGACTGGTACAACAGGATATCACAAACAGAACACATTGTGTGGAACATACCGTCTATTACTCAGGGAATAGAATGGGGATGGGGTTAATGGCCATTTATAGGGGATCAACTGGGTCAGTGTTCACAGGCAGGAGCTCAGTTTAAGGGATTTGACGGGTGTGATGGTGAGAGATTGCGTGGGCGTGTGAGCATGATGCCTGAGGAGTGTGCGAGGGAGTGAGCCAGATGGTGGGTGAATGTGTGGGGGAGAGGACGTGACGGTGGGAGAGAGTGTGGGGAAGTGGGAGTGACGATGGGGGCGTATGCAGGGGAGTGAACGGGACAATAGGAGTGTGCGGGAGATTGAGCGTGATGGTGGGGCAGTGCATGGGGTCTGAGAGTCAGGGTGGGCCTGTTTGTTTGGGCGCGACCGATATAGTGGGGGAGAGTGGATGTGAGTGTGTCTGATGGTGAGGCTTTGTGCAGGATGAGTGACCATGACAGTGGGGCATTGTGTGGTGGAGTGTGTGTGAAGTGTGTGACTATGCAGAGGAGTGAATGTGACAGTAGGGGAGTTTGTGGGGGTGAGCGTGACAGTGGGGGTGGTGTGGGTCAGTGTGTGTGTGTGGTGGAGTGTGTGTGCGTGAGCGTGATGGTGAGGGTGGTGTGGGACAGTGGTTGAGGATGGTGGCGTGTGTGGGGGTAAGCGAGTCGGTGGGGGTGGTATGGGGCAATGTGTGGAAGTGTGGGGCAGTGTGTGGGGGTGAGCGTGATGGTGAGGGTGGTGTGGGGCAATGTGTGTGACAGTGATGGAGTGTGTGGGTGTGAGCGTGACAGTGAGGGTGGTGTGAGGCAGTGTGTGTGAGGGTGGTGGTGTGTGGGGGTGTGAGCGTGACGGTGGGAGTGGTGTGGGGGAAGTGTGTGTGAGGGTGGTGGAGTGTATGGTGGTAAGCGTAATGGTGAGGGTGGTGTGGCGCAGTATGTGATGATGGTGGAGAGTGTGGTGGTGGGCGTGATGGTGAGGGTGGTGTGTGTCGGCATGTGTGAAGGCTGTAGATTGTGTGTGGGTGAGTATGATGGTGAGCGTTATGTGGAGCAGTGTGTGTGAGTGTGGTGGAGTGTGTGGGTGTGAGTGTGATGGTGGGGGTGTTGTGGGGCAGTGTGTGTGATAGTGATGGAGTGTGTGGGTGTGAGCGTGACAGTGAGGGTGGTGTGAGGCAGTGTGTGTGAGGGTGGTGGTGTGTGTGGTTGTGAGTTTGACGGTGGGGGATTTGTGGCATTGTGTGTGATGGTGGTGGAGTGTGTGGGGGTGAGCATGACGTTGGGGGTGGTGTGTGGCATTGTGTGTGAGGATGGTGGAGTGTGTGTGTGTGAGCATGACGGTGTAAGTGGTGTGGGGCAGTGTGTGAGAGGGTGGTGGAGTGTGCGGTGGTGAGCGTAATGGTGAGGGTGGTGTGTGTCGGCATGTGTGATGGCTGTAGATTGCGTGTGGGTGAGTACGATGGTGAGGGTTGTGTGGAGCAGTGTGTGTGAGTGTGGTGGAGTGTGTGGGCGTGGGTGTGATGGTGGGGGTGTTGTGGGGCAGTGTGTGTGATGGTGGTGGAGTGTATGGGTGTGAGCCTAATGGTGGTGGTCGTGCAGGGCAGTGTGTGTGAGGGTGGTGGAGTGTGTGGTTGTGAGTGTAATGGTGGGGGTGGTGTGTGGCATTGTATGTGATGATGGTGGAGTGTGTGGGATTGTGCATGACGGTGGTGGTGGTGTGGGGCAGTGTGTGAGATGGTGGTGGAGTGTGATGGGGTGAGCAAGACAGTGGATGTAGTTTCGGCAGTGTGTGTGATGGTAGTGGAGTGTGTCGGGGTGATCATGACGGTGGGGGTGGTGTGGGGCATTGTGTGTGAGCGTGGTGGAGTGTGTAGGGGTGAGCATGACGGTAGGGGTGGTGTGGGGCAATGTGTGTGAGGGTCGTGGACTGTGAAGGGGTGAGTGTGAAGGTGGGGGAGGTGTGCGGCAATGTATGTGATGATGGTGGAGTTTGTGGGGGTGTGTGTGATGGTGAAGGTGCTGTGGAGCAGTGTGTGTGAGTGTGGTGGAGTGTGTGGGTGTGAGTGTGATGGTGGGGATGGTGTGTGGCAGTGTGTGCGATGGTGGTGGAGTGTGTGGGGGTGAGCATGACGGTGGGTGTGGTTTGGGGCAGTGTGTGTGAGGGTGGTGGAGAGTGTGTGGGTGAACGTGACGGTGAGGTGGCGTGGGGCAGTGGGTCTGACGGTGGCGGAGTGTGTGGGGTGTGAAGTTGGAGGTGGGGTGGTGTGGGTCAGTGTGTGTGAGTGTGATGGAGTGTGTGGGGGTGAGCATGACGGTGGGAGTAATGTGGGGCAGTGTGTGTGATGATGGTGGAGGCTGTGGGGAGAGCGTGACGGTGGGGGTGGTGTGGGGCAGTATGTGTGATGGTGGTGAAGTGTGTGGTGTTGCGTGTGATCATGGAGGTTGTGTCGGGCAGTATGTGTGATGGTGGTGGAGTGTGTCCGACTTAGAGTGACAGTGGAAGTTGTGAGGGGCATTGTGCGACCTAGTGAATGAAAGCAAGTTCAGAGGGTTGGTGACGGAGTGACTGTGAGGATGACAGGGTGACAGTGATACAGTGAGTTTGAGAGGGCCAGGGTGACCGTGAGTGAGTGAGTGTGAGGGGATCAGGGTGACCGTGATGGAGTGAGTGTGAGGGGGTTAGGGTGACTATGATGGAGTGAGTGTATGGCGATCAGCGTGACGGTGATGGAATGAGTGTGAGGGGGTCAGTGAGATGATGATGGAGTGAATGAAAGGGGTCAGTCTGATGGTGATGGAGTGCGTGTGAGGGGGTCAGGGTGACAGTGATGGAGTGAGTGTGTGAGGTCAGGTAGAGTGTGATGGAGCGAGTGTGAGGCGGTCATGGTGATGGTGATGGAGGGAGTGTGAGGGAGTCAGGGAAACATTGATGGAGTGAGTGTGAGGGGGCAAGGGTGAGAGTGATGGAGTGAGTGTGAGGGGGTCAGGAAGACGGAGATGGAAGAGAGTGTGATTGAGTCAGTATGAGGGAGATGGAGTGAGTGTGAGGGTGCCAGTGTGACATTGACGGAGTGAGTTTAATGGGGTCAGTGTGACATAGATGGAGTGAGTGTGAAGGTGTCAGGGTGACGGTGAAGGAGTGACGGTGAGGGGGTCAGGGTGATGGTGATATAGTGAGTGTGAGGGGGTCAAAGTAATGGAATGGAAGTGAGTGTGTCGGGGTCAGGGTGACGGTGATCGAGTGAGTGTGTCGGGGTCAGGGTGATGGTGATCGAGTGATTGTGAGGGGGTCAGTGTGACGGTGATGGAGTGAGTGTGAGTGGGTAAGGTTGACGGTGATGGAGTGAGTGTGAGTGGGTCAGTTTGACGGAGATGGAGTGAGTGTGAGGGGGTCAGGGGGAGAATGATGGAGTGACTGTGAGGGGGTCAAAGTAATGGAATGGAAGTGAGTGTGTCTGGGTAAGGGTGACGGTGATCGAGTGATTGTGAGGGGGTCAGTGTGACTGTGATGGAGTGAGTGTGAGTGGGTCAGTTTGACGGAGATGGAGTGAGTGTGAGGGGGTCAGGGTGAGAGAGACGGAGTGAGTGTGAGGGGAGCAAAGTGACATTGATGGAGTGATTGTGAGTAGGTCAGGATGACGGTGACGGAGTGAGTGTGAATGGGTCAGGGTGACAGTGATTGTGTGAGTATGAGGGGGTCAGGGTGACGGTGAAAGAGTGAGTGTGAATGGGTCAGGGTGACGGTAATGGAGAGAGTGTGAGGGAGTCAGTGTGACTGTGATCGCATGAGTGTGAGGGGACAAGGTGACAGTGATGGAGTGAGTGTGAGAGGAGAAGGGTGACGGTGGCGGAGACATTGTGAGGGGGTCAGGGTGATGGTGATGGAATGAGTATGAGGATGTCAGGATGACGGTGATGCAGTGAGTGTGAGTGTGTAATGTGGACGCTGATGGTGTGACGGAGAGGTGGTTAGTGAGACGAATATGGCGTGAGTGTGAGGGTGTCAGGGTGACTGTAATGGATTGACTGTAAGGGGGACAGCGTGAGGATGATGGAGTGAGTGTGAGGGGGTCAGGGTGTGGATAATGGAGTGAGTGCGAGGGGGTCAGGGTGAGGATGATGGAGTGAGGTTGAGGGAGTCAGGGTGAGGATGATGGAGTGAGTGCGAGGGGGTCAGGGTGAGGATGATGGTGTGAGTGTGAGGGAGTCAGGTTGAGGATGATGGAGTGAGTGTGAGGGGGTCAGGGTGACGGTGATGGAGTGAGTGTTAGGGGATCAGTGTGATTGTGTTCGAGTGAGTGTGTGTGGGGGTCAGGGTGATGCTGATGGAGTGAGTGTGAGGGAGTCAGGGAGATGTTGATGGAGTGAGTGTGAGGGCATCAGGGTGACGGTGAAGGAGTGAGAGAGGGGGTCAGAGTGATGGTGAAGTAGTGAGTGTGAGGGGGTTAGGCAGAAAGTGATGGCGTGAGTGTGAGAGGGTCAGGGAGATGGTGATGGAGTGAGTGTGAGGGAATCAGATGATGGTGACGGAGTATGTGTGAGGGGATCAGGGTGAAGGTGATGGAGTGAGAGTGACAGTGTTAGAGTGACGGTGAAGGAGTGAGTGTGAGGGGGTCAGGGTGACGGTGATGCAGTGAGTGTGAGGGGGTCAGGGTGACGGTGATGGAGTGAGTGTGAGCGGATCAATGTGAAGGTGATTAAATGAGTGTGAGGGGGTCAGGGTGACAGTGATGGAATGAGTGTGAGGGGGTCAGTGTGATGGTGATGGAGAGAGTGTGACGGAGACAGGGTGGGGATGATGGAGTGAGTGTGAGAGGGTCAGGGTGAGATTGATTGAGTGTGAGGGAGTCAGTGTGACAGTGATAGAGAGAGTGTGTGGGGGTCGGTGACGGTGATGGAGTGAGTATGAGGCGGTCAGCGTGACGGTGATGGAGTGAGTGTGAGGGTGTCAGTGTGATGGTGAAGGAGGGAGTGTGATGTCGTCAGAGAGATAGTGCTGGATTGAGTGTGAGGCGGTCAAGATGACGTTGATGGAGTGAGTGTGAGAGGGTCGTGGTGACGGTTATGGAGCGTGTATGAGGAGATCAGAGTGATGGTGATGGAGTGAGTGTGTAGGGGACAGTGTAACAATGTTGGAGTGAGTGAGAGGGTGAGGGTGACTTTGAAGGAGTGAGTGTGAGGGGATCAGTGTGATGGTGATGGAGTGAGTGTGAGGGCGCCACGGTGACGGTGATGGTGAGAGTGTGAGGGGGACAGCGTGAGGATGATGGAGTGAGTGTGAGGGGGTCAGGGTAAGGATAATGGAGTGAGTGTGAGGGGGTCAGGGTGAGGATAATGGAGTGAGTGTGAGGGGGTCAGGGTGAGGATAATGGAGTGAGTGTGAGGGGGTCAGGGTAAGGATGATGAAATGAGGGTGAGGGAGTCAGGGTGAGGATGATAGTGTGAGTGTGAGGGGGTCAGGGTGACGGTGATGGAGTGAGTGTGAGGGGATCAGTGTGATTGTGTTCGAGTGAGTGTGTGTGGGGGGCAGGGTGATGTTGATGGAGTGAGTGTGAAGGAGTCAGGGAGATGTTGATGGAGTGAGTGTGATGGCATCAGGGTGACGGTGAAGGAGTGAGAGAGAGGGGTCAGATTGATGGTGAAGGAGTGAGTGTGAGGGGGTTAGGCAGACAGTGATGGTGTGAGTGTGAGGGTCAGGGAGACGGTGATGGAGTGAGTGTGAGGGAATCAGGTAATGGTGATGGAGTATGTGTGACGGGATCAGGGTGACGGTGATGGAGTGAGAGTGACAGTGTTAGAGTGACGGTGAAGGATTGAGTGTGAGGGGGTCAGGGTGACAGTGATGGAGTGAGTGTGAGGGGGTCAGAGTGATGGTGAAGGAGTGTTTGTGAGGGGGTCAGGGTGACACTGATGGAGTGAGTTTGAGGAGGTCAAGGCGACACTGATGGAGTGAATGTGAGGGAGTGAGAGTGATGGTAATGGAGTGAGTGTGAGGGGGTCAGGATAATGGTGAAGGAGTGAGTGTGAGAGGGTCAGGGTGATCATGATTGAGTGAGTGTGAGGGGGTCAAGGTGACAGTGATGGCGTGAGAGTGAGCGGGTAATGGTGATGTTAATTTTGCAAGTGTGATGGGGTCAGGTTGACGGTGATGGTGTGAGTGTGAGATGGTCAGGGTGGCGGTGATTGTGTGAGTGTGAGGCAGTCTGGGTGACCACGATGAATTGAGTGTGAGGTGGTCAGGTTGACACTGATGGTGCGAATGCGAGGGGGTCAGGGTGATGGTGATGGAGAGAGTGTGAGGGTGTCTGCGTGACAGACATTTCTGTGAGTGTGAGGTTGTCAGGATTAAAGTGATGGAGTGAGTGTGAGGGCATCAGTGTGACGTTGATGGATTGCGTGTGAGAGGGTAAGGATGATGGTGATGCATTGAGTGTGAGGGGGTCAGGGTGACGGTAATGGAGTGATTATGAGGGGGTCAATGTGATGGTGATGGATTGAGTGTGAGGGGATCAGGGCGACTGTGATGGAATGAGTGTGAGTTGGTCAGGGCGGTGGGGATGGAGTGATTGTGGGGAGATAAGTGTGAAGGTGATGGAATGAGTGGAAGGAGGGCAGGGTGACGGTAATGGAGTGAGTGTGATGGGCTGAGTGTGACAGAGAAGGAGTGTGTGTGAGTGGATAAGAGTGACTGTGATGGAGTGAGTGTGATGGGATGAGTGTGACACAGAAGGAGTGAGTGTGAGTGGATCAGAGTGACTGTGATGGAGTAAGTGTGAGGAGGTCAGTGTGACGGTGATGGTGAGAGTGTGAGGGGACAGCATGAGGATGTTGGAGTGAGTGTGAGGGGGTCAGGGTGAGGATGATGGAGTGAGTGTGAGGGGGTCAGGGTGATGGAGATTGAGTGATTGTGAGGGGATCAAGGTGACTGTGATGGAATGAGTTTGAGGGGCAGGGCGGTGGGGATGTAGTGAGTGTGGGGAGATGAGTGTGACGATGATGGATTGGAGGGGAATGGGTCAGGGTGACGGTGATGGAGTGAGTGTGAGGGGTTCAGTGTGATGGTGATGGAGTGAGAGTGAGGGGGTCAGGGTGATGGTGATGGAGTGAGTGTGAGGGGGTCAGCGAGACGGTGATGGAGTGAGTGTGAGGGCGTCAGGGTGACTGTGATGGAATGAGTTTGAGGGGCAAGGCGGTGGGGATGTAGTGAGTGTGGGGAGATGAGTGTGACGATGATGGATTGGAGGGGAATGGGTCAGGGTGACGGTGATGGAGTGAGTGTGAGGGGTTCAGTGTGATGGTGATGGAGTGAGTGTGAGGGGTTCAGTGTGATGGTGATGGAGTGAGTGTGAGGAGGTCAGGGTGACGGTGATGGAATGAGTGTGAGGGGGTCTGGGTGACGTTGACGGAGTGAGTGTGAGAGGGTCGGTTTGACTGTGATGGAGTGAGTGTGAGGGTGTCAGTGTGACGCTGATGGAGTGAGTTAAATGGGGTCAGTGTGACGGATATAGAGTGAGTATGAGAGGATCAGTGTGACTGTGATCGAGTAAGTGTGAGGGGGTCAGTGTGACGGAGATGGACTGAGTGTGAGAGCATCAGGGCAGCACGGTGGCACAGTGGTTAGCACTGCTGCCTCACAGCGCCAGAGACCCGGGTTCAATTCTCGCCTCAGGTGACTGACTGTGTGGAGTTTGCACATTCTCCCCGTGTCTGCGTGGGTTTCCTCCGGGTGCTCCGGTTTCCTCCCACAGTCCAATGATGTGCAGGTCATGTGAATTGGCCATGCTAAATTGCCCGTAGTGTTAGGTAAGGGGTAGATGTAGGGGTATGGGTGGGTTGCGCTTCAGCGGTGCGGTGTGGACTTGTTGGGCCGAAGGGCCTGTTTTCACACTGTAAGTAAACTAATCTAATCAGATTGACGGTGATGGAGTGAGTGTGAGTGGTTCAGTGAGATTGAGAAAGAGTGAGTGTGAGTGTGTCAGGGTGACCGTGGTGATGTGAGCGTGAGGGGATATGTGTGACGATAATAGAGTGACTGTGAGGGGATCAGGCTGAAGGCGATGGAGTGAGTGTGATGTGGTCAGTGTCACGGTGATGGAGTGAGTGTGATTGGGCCAGTGTCACGCTGATGAAGTGACTGTGAGGGGGTCAGGGTGACAGTGATGGAGTGAGTGTGAGGGAATCAGGGTTACAGTGACCGAGTAAGTGTGAGGGTTCAGTGTGACTGAAATTGCATCAGTGTGAGTTGGTCAGGGAGACGGTGATGGAGTGAGAGTGAGGATGTCAGTGTGATGGAGATGGCGTGAGGGCGAGGGGGTCAGGGTGAGGATGATAGAGTGAGTGTGAGGCTGTCAGGATGATGGTGATGGAGTGAGTGTGAAGTTCTCAGGATGATGGTGATGGAGTGAGTATGAGGGGATCAGTGTGAATTTGATGGATTGAGTACGAGTGGGTCAGGATGACAGTGATGCAGTGAGTGTGAGAGGTTCGTGGTGACGGTGATGGAGTGAGTGTGAGGGGGGTCAGTGTGACAGAGATGGTGTGAGTGTGTGTGTGTAAGGGAGATGGTGATGGAGTGAGTGTGAGCGAATCAGGGTGACGTTAACCGATTGAGTGTGAGGGAGCAGTGTGGTTGGGGTCGCATGAGTGTGAGGGGGTTAGGGAGACGGTGATGGAGTGAGCGTGAGGGGGTCATGGAGACGGTGATGGAGCGAGTTTGAGGGGGTCAGGGTGACGGTGATGGTGCGTGTGTGAGGGGGTAAAGGTGACCCTGATGGAGTGATCTTGAGGAGGTCAAGGTGACACTTATGGAGTGAATGTGAAGGAGTTAGGCTGATGGTGATGGAGTGAGTGTGACGGGGTCATGGTGACGGTGATGGTGCGTGTGTGAGGGGGTCAGCATGACGGTAAAGGAGTGAGTGTGAGGGGGTCAAGGTGACGGTGAGGGCGTGAGTGTGAGGGCGTCAGGGTGATGTTGATGGAGTGAGTGTGAGGGTGTCAGTGTGACTCTGACAGAGTGAGTTTAATGGGTTCAGTGTGAAGAAGATTGAGTGAGCGAGGGTGCCAGAGTGACGGCGAAGAAGTGAGTGTGAGGGTCAGAGTGAGAGTGATAGAGTGAGTGTGTGTGAGACAGTATGACGGTGATAGAGTGAGTGTGAGGGGTCAATATGACAGTGATGTCGTGCCTCTGAGTGGGCCAGTGTGAGGGTGATGGAGTGAGTGTGAGGGTGTCAGTGTGTCACTAATGGAGTGAGTTTAATAGAGTCAGTGTGAAGGAGATGGAGTGAGTGTGAGGGGGTCAGGGTGATGGTGATGGAGTGAGCGTGAAGTTGTCAAAGTGATGGGGAAGGAGTGAGTGTGTTGGGGTTAGGATGACGGTGATGGAATGAGTGTGAGCGGGTCAGGGTGACGATGATGGAGTGAGTGTGAGGGTGTCAGTGTGACTCTGACAGAGTGAGTTTAATGGGTTCAGTGTGAAGAAGATTGAGTGAGCGAGGGTGCCAGAGTGACAGCGAAGGAGTGAGTGTGAGGGTCAGAGTGAGGGTGATAGAGTGAGTGTGTGTGAGACAGTGTGACGGTGATAGAGTGAGTGTGAGGGGTCAATATGACAGTGATGTCGTGCCTCTGAGTGGGTCAGTGTGAGGGTGATGGAGTGAGTGTGAGGGTGTCAGTGTGTCACTAATGGAGTGAGTTTAATAGAGTCAGTGTGAAGGAGATGGAGTGAGTGTGAGGGGGTCAGGGTGATGGTGATGGAGTGAGCGTGAAGTTGTCAAAGTGATGGGGAAGGAGTGAGTGTGTTGGGGTTAGGATGACGGTGATGGAATGAGTGTGAGCGGGTCAGGGTGACGATGATGGAGTGAGGGTGAGGGTGTCAGTGTGACTCTGACAGAGTGAGTTTAATGGGTTCAGTGTGAAGAAGATTGAGTGAGCGAGGGTGCCAGAGTGACGGCGAAGGAGTGAGTGTGAGGGTCAGAGTGAGGGTGATAGAGTGAGTGTGTGTGAGACAGTGTGACGGTGATAGAGTGAGTGTGAGGGGTCAATATGACAGTGATGTCGTGCCTCTGAGTGGGTCAGTGTGAGGGTGATGGAGTGAGTGTGAGGGTGTCAGTGTGTCACTAATGGAGTGAGTTTAATAGAGTCAGTGTGAAGGAGATGGTGTGAGTGTGAGGGGGTCAGGGTGATGGTGATGGAGTGAGCGTGAAGTTGTCAAAGTGATGGGGAAGGAGTGAGTGTGTTGGGGTTAGGATGACGGTGATGGAATGAGTGTGAGCGGGTCAGGGTGACGATGATGGAGTGAGGGTGAGGGTGTCAGTGTGACGCTAACGGAGTATGTATAATGGGGTCAGTGTGACAGAGATGAAGTGAGTGAGAGGGGGTCAGGTTAACGGTGATGGAGTGAGTGTCAGGGGATCAGTGTGAAGTTGATGGAGTGAGTGCGAGAAGGTCTGGACGACAGGTGATGCAGTGAGGGTGAGGATATCATGTTGACGGTGATGGAGTGAGTGTGAGGGGGTCAGGGTGACAATGATGGAGTGAGTGTAAGGGAATCAGAGTGACGGTGATGAGTTCAATGTGCGGTGTTCAGGGTGACAGTGATAGACTGAGTATGAGGCGGTCGGTTTGACGGTGATGGAGTGAGTGTGAGTGTGTCAGTGTGACGCTGATTGAGAGAGAGTAATGGGGTCAGTGTGCCGGATATAAAGTGAGAGTGTCAGATTGACTGTGATCCAGTGAGTGTGAGGGGGTCAGGGTAACGGTGATGGAGTGAGTGTCACGGGATCAGTGTGAAGTTGATGGAGTGAGTGCAAGAAGTTCTGGACAACAGGTGATGCAGTGAGGGTGAGGATATCATGTTGACGGTGATGGCGTGAGTGTGAGGGGTTCAGGGTGACAGTGATGGAGTGAGTGTGAGGGGGTCAGTGTGACGGTGATGCAGTGAGTGTGAAGGGTCGGGGTCACTGTAATGGAGTGAGTGTGGGAGGGTTTTTGTGCCGGTGATGGAATGAGTTTGAGGGGCAGGGTGGTGGAGATGGAGTGAGTGTGGGGAGATGAGTGTGACGGTGATGGAGTGGGGGTAAATGGGTCAGGGTGATGGTGATGGAGTGAGTTTGAGGGGGTCAGTGTGACGGTGATGGAGTGAGTGTGAGAGGAGGCCAGAGTGATGGTGATGGAGTGAGTGTAAGGGAATCAGAGTGATGGTGATGAATTGAATGTGCGGTGTTCAGGGTGACAGTGATAGACTGAGTGTGAGGGTGTCGGTATGACGGTGATGGAGTGAGTGTGAGTGTGTCAGTGTGACGCTGACTGAGTGAGATTAATGGGGTCAGTGTGATGGATATAAAGTGAGTGAGAGTGTCAGAGTGACTGTGATCGAGTGAGTGTGAGGGGGACAGTGTGACGGAGATGGAGTGAGTGTGAGAGCATCAGGTTGAAGGTGATGAAGTGAGTGTCAGGGAACCAGGGTGATGGTGATGGAGTGAGTGTGAGGGGTTCAGTGAGATTGAGATATGGTGAGTGTGAGAGTGTCAGGGATGACCGTGGTGATGTGAGCGTGAGAAGATAAGTGTGACAGTAATATAGTGACTGTGAGGGGATCAGGATGAAGGCGATGGAGTGAGTGTGAGGGAATCAGGGTGACGGTGACTGAGTGAGTGTGCTTTTTCAGTGTGACTGGGATCACATGAGTGCGAGTTGGTGAGGGAGACGGTGATCGAGTGAGTGTGAGGATGTCAGGATGATGGTGATGGGGTGAGTGTGAGGTTGTCAGGATGATGATCATGGAGTGAGTATGAGGGGATCAGTGTGAGGTTGATGGATCGAGTGCGAGAGGGTCAGGATGACAGTGATGCAGTGACTGTGAGAGGGTCATGGTGACGGTGATGGAGTGTGTGGGGGTCAGTGTGATAGAGATGGTGTGAGTATGAGGTGTAATGGAGACGATGATGGAGTGAGTGTGATGGAATCAGGGTGACGTTGAATGAATGAGTGTGAGGGAGTAGTGTGACTGGGATCGCATGAGTGTGAGGCGGTCAGGGCGACGGTGATGGAGTGAGCGTGAGGGGGTCACAGTGATGGTGATAGAGTAAGTGTGAGGGAGTCGGTTTGACGGTGATGGAGTGAGTGTGAGGGTGTCAGCGTGATGCTGATTGAGTGAGTTTAATGGGGTCAGTGTGACGGATATGGACTGAGTGTGAGAGGGTCAGAGTGACTGTGATCGAGTGAGTGTGAAGGGGTCAGTGCGACATAGATGGAGTGAGTGTGAGAGCATCAGGTTGACGGTGATGGAATGAGTGTCAGGGAATCAGGGTGAGGATGATGGAGTGAGTGTGAGGTTGTCAGGATGATGGTGATGGAGTGAGTATGAGGGGTTCAGTGTGAAGTTGATGGAGTCAGTGCGCGTGGGTCAGGATGACAGTGTTACAGTGACTGTGACAGGGTCATGGTGACGGTGATGGAGTGAGTGTGTGGGGGTCAGTGTGACGGAGATGGTGTGAGTGTGAGGGTGACAGGTTGACGATAATGGAGTGAGTCTGAGGATTTCAGGATGATGGTGATGGAATGAGTGTGAGGGGATCAGTGTGAAGTTGATGGAGTGAGTGCGAGAGGGTCAGGATGACGGTGATGGAGTGAGTGTGAGGGGTTCAGTGAGATTGAGATAGAGTGAGTGTGAGAGTGTCAGGGGTGACTGTGGTGATGTGAGCATGAGGGGATAAGTGTGACGGTAATAGAGTGAATGTGAGGGGATCAGGGTGAAGGCGATGGGGTGAGTGTGAAGGAATCAGGGTGAAGGTAACCAAGTGAGTGTGCGGGTTCAGTGTGACTGGGATAACATGAGTGTGAGTTGGTCAGGGAGTGGATGATGGAGTGAGTGTGAGGTTGTCAGGATGATGGTCATGGAGTGAGCATAAGGGGATCAGTGTTAAGTTGATGGAATGAGTGCGAGAGGGTCAGGATGACAGTGATGCAGTGACTGTGAGAGGGTCATGGTGACGATGATGGAGTGAGTGTGTGGGGGTCAGTGTGATAGAGATGGTGTGAGTGTGAGGTGCAATGGAGACGGTGATGGAGTGAGTGTGAGGAAATCAGGGCGACGTTGAACGAGTGAGTGTGAGGGAGCAGTGTGACTGGGATCGCATGAGTGTCAGGAGGTCAGGGAGACGATGATGGAGTGAGCGTGAGGGGGTCACGGAGATGGTGATGGAGCGAGTTTGAGAGGTGATGGAGTCAGTGTGAGGGAATCAGGGTGATGGTGATGGAGTGAGTGTGAGTGTGTCAGGGTGGCGGTGAAGGTGTGAGTGTGAGGGGGTCAGGTTTGATCGTGATGGAGTGAGTGTGAGGGTGTCATGGTGACGTTGACTGTGCAAGTGTGAGAGGGTCAGGGTTGATGGTGAATGGATTTACTGTGAGGGGGTCAGGGTGAGGGTGATGGAATGAGTGTGTGTGGGTCAGGGTGATGGTGATGGAGTGATTGTGAGGGTGTCAATGTGACAGTGATGGAGTGCGTCTGAGGGGTCAGTGTGAGGATGATGGAGTGAGTGCAAGGGTGTCAAAGTGATGGAGAAGCAGTGAGAGTGTCGGAGTCAGGGTGATGGTGATGTAATGAATGTGAGCGGTCAGGGTGTCGGTGAATGTGCGAATATGAAGGGTCAGGGTGACGATGATGGAGTAAGTGTGAGGATGTCAGGGTGATGGTGATGGAGTGAATGTCCGGGGGGCCAGAGTGACGGTGATGGAGTGAGTGTGAGGGGGTCTGGGTGATGGTGATGGATTGAGTGTGAGGGGGTCAGTTTGACAGTGATGGAATGAGTGTGAGGGTGTCAGTGTGAGGGTGATGCAGTGAGTGTGAGGGTGTCAATGTGATGGAGAAGGAGTGAGGGTGTCGGGGTCCGGGTGAGAGTGATGGAGTGAGTGTGAGGGTGTCAGTGTTATGCTGATGGAGTGAGTGTAATGGGGTCAGTGTGACGGAGATGGAGTGAGTGTGAGGGGGTCTGGGTGATGGTGATTGAGTGAGTGTGAGGGGGTCGGTTTGACGGTGATAGAGTGAGGTGAGGGTGTCAGTGTGACGCTGATGGAGTGAGTTTAATGGGGTCAGTGTGACGGACATAAAGTGAGTGTGTGGCGGTCAGTGTGACAGTGATCGCGTGAGTGTGAGGAGGTCAGTGTGACGGAGATGGAGTGAGTGTGAGGGGGTCAGGGTGATGGTGAATGAGTGAGAGTGATTGGGTCAGTGTGAAGGTGATGGAGTGAACGTGAGGGGGTCAAAGTAATGGAGAAGGAGTGAGTGTGTTGGGGACAGGGTGATGGTGATAGAGTGATTGTATGTGGGTCAGGGTGACGGTGATGGAGTGATTGTGAGCGGGTCAAGGTGACAATGATGTAGTGCATCTGATGGGGTCACTGTGAGGGTGATGGAGTGAGTGTGAGGGTGTCAGTGTGACTGTAATCGCGTGAGTGTGAGGGCGTCAGTGTGACGAAGAGGGAGTGAGTGTCAGGGAGTCAGGGTGATGGTGAATGAGTGAATGAGGGGGTCAGGGTGAAGGTGATGGAGTGAGTGTGAGGAGGTCATTGTGACAGTGATCAAGTGAGTGTGAGGGGGTTAGTGTGACGGAGATGGAGTGAGTGTGTGAAGGTCCAGATGACGGTGATGGTGTGAGTGTGAGTGGGTCAGGGTGAGGGTAATGGTGTGAGTGTGAGGGGTCAGTGAGATTGAGTTAGAGTGAGTGTGAGAGGATCAGGGTGACCGTGATGATGTGAGTGTGAGGGGATAATTGTAACGGTGATGGAGTGACTGGGAGGGGATTAGTGCGAAGGCGATGGAGTGAGTGTGAGGTGGTCAGTGTCACGTGATGGAGTGAGTGTGAGTGGGTCAGTGGCATGGTAATGGAGTGAGTGTGAGTGGGTCAGTGGCATGGTGATGGAGTGAGTATGAGGGAATCATGGTGATGGTGCCCGAGTGAGTGTGAGGCTTCATTGTGACTGGGATCGTGTGAGTGTGAGGGGGTCAGGGAGATTGTGATGGAATGAGTGTGAGAGTGTCATGGTGACAGTGATGGAGCGAGTGTCAGTGGGTCAGGGTGACGGTGATGGAGTGAGTGTGAGGGGGTCAGGGTGATGGTGATGGAGTAAGTGTGAGGGGGTCATGTTGACGGGGATGGAGTGAGTTTGAGGGATCAGTGTGAAGTTGATGGAGTGAGTGCGAGAGGGCCAGGATGATGGTGATGCTTTGAGTGTTAGATGGTCATGGTGATGGTGATGTGGTCAGTGTGAAGGGGTCAGTGTGACGGAGATGGAGTGAGTTGAGTTGTTCAGGGTGACTGTGATGGAATGAGTGTGAGGGAGTCAGGGTGAATGTGATGGAATGAGTGTGAGGGAGTCAGGGTTGATGGTGGTAGAGTGAGTGTGAGGTGTTCAGTGTGATGTTGATGGAGTGATTGTGAGGGGGTCAAAGTGACGGTGATGGCGTGAGTGTGAGGTGGTCAGGATGATTTTGATGGAGTGAGTGTGAGAGTGTCAGAGTGAGGGTGATGAAGTGAGTGTGAGGGGGTCAGGATGATGGTGAAAGAGTGAGTGTGAGGGTGTCAGTGTGACGCTGAAGTAGTGAGTTCAATGGAGTCAGTGTGACGGAGATAGAGTGAGTATGAGAGGGTCAGGTTGACGGTGATGCAGTGAGTGTGAGGGGATGAGTGTGACTGCGATCGAGTCAGTGTGAGGGGGTCAGTGTGACGGAGATGGAGTGAGTGTGATTGCGTCTGGGTGACGGTAATGGTGTGAGTGTGAGTGGGTCAGGGTGAGGGTAATGGTGTGAGTGTGAGGGGTGCAGTGAGATTGAGATAGAGTGAGTGTCAGAGGGTCATGGTGACTGTGATGTTGTGAGTGTGAGGGGTAAAGTTTGATAGTAATGGCGTGACTGTGAGGCGATCAGGGTGAAGGCGATGGAATGAGTGTTAGTGGGCCAGTGTCATGGTAATGGAGTGAGTAAGAGGGAATCAGTGTGATGGTGAACAAGTCAGTGTGAGGCTTCAGTGTGACAGTGATCGCGTGAGTATGAGGGGGTCAGGGAGATGGTGATGGAATGGGTGTGAGAGGGTCATGGTGATGGTGATGGAGTGAGTGTGAAGATGTCAGGATGATGGTCATGGAGTGAGTGTGTGGGGAACAGTGTGAAGTTGCTAGAGTGAGTTTGTGAAGTCAGGGTGACGGTGATGCAATGAGTGTCAGAGGGTCATGGTGATGGTGATGGCGTGACTGTGAGGGGGTCAGTGTGATGGAGATGGTGTGAGTGTGAGTGAATCAGTGTAATGTTGATGAGTGAGTGTGAGGGTGCAGTGTGACTGGGATCGCGTGAGTGTGAGGGGTTCAGCGAGACAGTGATGGAGTGAGTGTGAGGGAGTCATGGTGACGGTGATGGAGCGTGTGTGGGGGTGTCAGCGTGACGGTGAAGTAATGAGTGTGAGGGAATCAGGGTGACAGTGACCGAGAGATTGTGAGGGGTGATGGAGACGGTGACCAAGTGAGTGTGAGGGGATCAGTGTGACCGTAATCGTGTGAGTGAGAGGGGGTCAGGGAGACTGTGATGGAATGAGTGTGAGGTGGTCAGGGTGACTGTGATGGAGTGAGTGTGAGGAGGTCATGGTGAGGATGGTGGAGTGAGTTAAGGTTTTCACGGGGATGGTGGTGGAGTGTGTGTGAGGGGATCAGTGTGAAGTTGATGGAGTGAGTGCGAGAGGGCCAGGATGACGATGATGCTTTGAGTTTTAGAGGTTCATGGTGATGGTGATGGGGTTAGTGTGAGGAGGTCAGTGTGTCGGAGATGGAGTGAGTGTGAGGGGTCCAGGGTGACTGTGATGGAATGAGTGTGAGGGGGTCAGGGTGACTGTGATGGAATGAGTGTGAGGCGGTCAGGGTGACTGTGATGGAGTGAGTGTGAAAGGGTCACGGTGATGGTGATGGAGTGAGTGTGAGGGGGTCAGTGGGATCGTGATGGATAGAGTGTGAGGGGGTCATGGTGACATTGATATTGTGAGTATGAGAGTTCAGGGTTGATGGTGGTGGGATGAGTGTGAGGGGGTCAGGGTGATGTTTATCGAGTGATTGTGAGGGGGGTCAAGGTGACAGGGATGGCGTGAGTGTGCAGGGGTTAGGGTGATGTTGATGGAGTGTGTGTGAGAGGGTCAGAGTGAAGGTGATGGAGTCAATGTGAGGGTGTCAGTGTGACGCTCATGGAGTGAGCTTAATGGAGTCATTTAGACGGAGAAAGAGGGAGTATGAGAGGGTCAGGTTGACGGTGATGGAGTGAGTGTGAGTGCGTCTGGGTGACGTTGATGCTCTGAGTGTGAGGATGTCAGGGAGACGGTGAAAGAGAGAGTGTGAGGGGTTCAGTGTGACCGTAATCGTGTGAGTGTGAGGTGGTCAGGGAGACGGTGGTGGAGTTAGTATAAGGGGGTCAGGGTTGCGGTGATGGCGTGAGTGTGAGGTTGTCAGGGTGATGGTGATGGAGTGAGTGTGAGCGGATAAGTGTGAAGTTGATGGAGTGAGTGCAAGAGTGTCAGGATGATGGTCATGCAGTGAGTGTGAGAGGGTCATGGTGACAGTGATGGGGTGGGTGTGAGGGTGTCAGTGTGATGGAGATGGAGTGCGTGTGTGGGGATCAGAGTGACTGTGATGGAATCATGGTGACTGTGATGTAGTGAGTGTGAGGGGGCCAGGGTGACTGTGATGGAATGAGTGTGAGGGGATGATGGTGACGGTGATGTAGTGAGTGTGAGGGGGCCAGGGTGACTGTGATGGAGTGAGTGTGTGGGGGTCAGGTTGGCTGTGATGGAATGTGGGTGAGGGGGTAATGGCGCTGGGGATGGAGTGAGTGTGGGGAGATGAATGTGACGGTGATGGAGAGAGTGCCTCGGGGTCATGTTGACGGTGTTAGAGTGAGTGTGACGGGGCCAGTGTGATGAAGATGGCGTGAGGGTGAGGGGGACAGGGTGACGATGATAGAGTGAGTGTGAAGGGGTAGGTGTGATGCTGATGGAGTGAGTTTAATGGGGTCAGTGTGACGGAGATAGAGTGAGTGTGAGAGGGTCAGGTTGACGGTGATGGAGCGAGTGTGAGAGGGTCAGGGTGACGGTGAAGGTGTGTTTGTGAGGGAATCAGGGTGGCGGTGACCGAGTGAGTTTGAGGGAATAAGGGTGATGGTGAATGAGTGAGTGTGAGAGGGTCAGGGAGACAGTGATGGAGTGAGTGTGAGGCGGTCAAAGTGATGGAGATGGAGTGAGTGTGTCGGGTACAGGGTGACTGTGATTGAAAGAGTTTGAGCGGGTCAGGGTGGCGGTGATGGAATGAGCGTGAGGGGGTCAGGGTGACTGTGATGGAATGAGTTTGAGGTGGTCAGGGTGACTGTGTTGGATTGAGTGTGAGTGGGCCATGGTGAATATGATGGAGTGAGTGTGAGGGGGTCAGTGTGACGGTGACGGAGTGAGTGTGATGGGGTCAGGGTGAGTGTGCTGGGGTGAGTGTGAGGGGGTCAGGGCAGTGGGGATGAGTGAGTGTGGGGAGACGAGTGTGACGGTGATGGAATGAGGGTGAAGAGGTCAAGGTGGTGGTGATGGAGTGAGTGTATCAGTATTAGAGTGACGGTGATGGAATGAGTGTGAGGGGGTCAGTGTGACGGATATGGCGTGAGGGTGAGGGGGTCAGTTTGATGGTGTTGGAGTGAGTGTGTGAAGAGGTCACTTTGACGGTGATGGAGTGAGTGTGATGGTTTAGGGAGATGGTGATCGAGTGAGTGTGAGTGGGTCAGGGAGACGGTGATGGAGTTCGTGTGAGGGAATCAGGGTGACGGTGACCGAGTGAGTGTGAGTGGCTCAGTGTGACCGTAATCGTGTGAGTGAGAGGGGGTCAGGGAGATAGTGATTGAGTGAGTGTGACAGGTCACGGTGACGGTGATGGAGTGAGTGCGAGGAGGTCAGTGTGAGGATGATGGAGTGTGTATGAGGTTGTCAGGGTGATGGTGGCAGAGTGAGTGTGAGGGGATCAGTGTGAAGTTGATGGAGTGAGTGCGAGAGGGTCAGGATACAGTGATGCAGTGAGTGTGAGAGGGTCATGGTAACGGTGATGGGGGAATGTGAGGGGATCAGGGTGACCGTAATCGTGTGAGTGTGAGGTGGTCAGGGAGTCGGTGGTGGAGTTAGTGTAAGGGGGTCAGGGTAGCGGTGGTGGCGTGAGTGTGAGGTTGTCAGGGTGATGGTGATGGAGTGAGTGCGAGCAGATAAGTGTGAAGTTGATGGAGTGAGTGCGAGAGAGTCAGGATGATGGTCATGCAGTGAGTGTGAGAGGGTCATGGTGACAGTGATGGGGTGGGTGTGAGGGTGTCAGTGTGATGGAGATGGAGTGCGTGTGTGGGGATCAGGGTGACTGTGATGGAATGAGTGTGAGGGGATCATGGTGACTGTGATGTAGTGAGTATGAGGGGGCCAGGGTGACTGTGATGGAATGAGTGTGAGGGGATGATGGTGACGGTGATGGAGTGAGTGTGTGGGGGTCAGATTGGCTGTGATGGAATGTGGATGAGGGGGTAATGGTGCTGGGGATGGAGTGAGTGTGGGGAGATGAATGTGACGGTGATGGAGTGAGTGTCTCTGGGTCAGGTTGACGGCGATGGAGTGAGTGTGTCGGGGTGAGAGTGACGGTGTTGGAGTGAGTGTGACGGGGTCAGTGTGACACAGATGGTGTGAGGGTGAGGAGGAAAGGGTGACGATGATAGAGTGAGTGTGAGGGGGTCGGTGTGATGCTGATGGATTAAGTTTAATGGGGTCAGTGTGACGGAGATAGAGTGAGTGTGAGAGGGTCAGGTTGACGATGATGGAGCGAGTGTCAGTGGGTCAGGGTAACGGTGAAGGTGTGTTTGTGAGGGAATCAGGGTGGCGGTGACCGAGTGAGTTTGAGGGAATGAGGGTGATGTTGAATGAGTGAGTGTGAGAGGGTCAGGGAGACAGTGATGGAATGAGTGTGAGGGGGTCAAAGTGATGGAGGTGGAGTGAGTGTGTCGGGGACAGGGTGGCGGTGATGGAATGAGTGTGAAGGGGTCAGGGTGACTGCGATGGAATGAGTTTGAGGTGGTCAGGGTGACTGTGTTGGATTGAGTGTGAGGGGGCCATGGTGAATGTGATGGAGTGAGTGTGAGGGGGTCAGTGTGACGGTGATGGAGTGAGTGTGATGGGGTGAGGGTGAGTGTGCTGGGGTGAGTGTGAGGGGCTCAGGCCAGTGGGGATTGAGTGTTTGTGGGGAGACGAGTGTGACGGTGATGGAATGAGGGTGAAGAGGTCAGGGTGGCGGTGATGGAGTGAGTGTATCAGGATCAGAGTGACGGTGATGGAATGAGTGTGAGTGGGTCAGTGTGACGGATATGGCGTGAGGGTGAGGGGGTCAGGGTGACGATAATGGAATGTGTGTGAGAATGTCCGGGTGGCGGTGATGGAGTGAGTGTGAGGGGGCCATGGTGAATGTGATGGAGTGAGCGTGAGGGGGTCAGTGTGATGGTGATGGATTGAGTGTGATGGGGTCAGGGTGAGTGTGCCTGGGTGAGTGTGAGGGGGTCATTGTGACGGTGATGGAGTGAGTGTGAGGGGGTCATGGTGAAGGTGATGGCGTGCTTTGGAGGGGGTCAGTGTGATGGAGTTGGTGTGAGTGTGAGGGGGTCAGGGTGATGATGATGGAGTGAATGTCAGGATGTCATGGTGACGGTGATGGAGTGAGTGTGAGGGGATCAGTGCAACGCAGATGGCGTGAGGGTGAGGGGGTCCGGGTGACGATGGAGTGAGTGTGAGGATGTCAGGATGATGGTGAAGGAGTGAGTATGAGGGGTTCAGGGTGATGCTGATGGAGTGAGTGTGAGGTTGTCAGGATGATGGTGATGGAGTGAGTGTGTGGGGATCAGTTTGAAGTTGATACAGTGAGTTTGAGAAGTCAGAGTGACGGTGATGCAGTGAGTGTTAAAGGGTCATGTTGACGGTGATGGAGTGAATATGAGGGAATCAGTGTGATAGTGAACGAGTGAGTGTGAGGCTTCAGTGTGACTGGGATCGCATGAGTGTGAGGGGGTCAGGGAGATGGTGATGGAATGGGTGTGAGAGGGTCATGGTGATGGTGATGGAGTGAATGTGAAGTTGTCAGGATGATGGTAATGGAGTGAGTGTGTGGGGAACAGTGTGAAGTTGATAGAGTGAGTTCGAGAAGTCAGGGTGACGGTGATGCAATGAGTGTCAGAGGGTCATGTTGACGGTGATGGAGTGAGTGTAAGGGGCTCAGGGTGATGCTGATGGAGTGAGTGTGAGGTTGTCAGGATGATGGTGATGGAGTGAGTGTGTGGGGATCAGTGTGAAGTTGATACAGTGAGTTCGAGAAGTCAGGGTGACGGTGATGCAGTGAGTGTGAGGGGCTCAGGGTGATGGTGACTGAGTGAGTGTGAGGGGTTCAGTGTGACCATAATCGTGTGAGCTTGAAGGGGTCAGGGAGACAGTATTGGACTGAGTGTGAGTGGGTCAGGGTGAAGTTGATGGAGTGAGTGCGGGAGTGTCAGGATGACGGTCATGCATTGAATGTGAAAGGGTCATGGAGACAGTGATGGCGTGAGTGTGAGGGTGTCAGAGTGACAGTGATGGAGTGAGTGTGAGGGGATCAGGGTGACTGTGATGGAATGAATGTGAGGGGATCATGGTGACGGTGATGTCGTGAGTGTGGGGGGGCAGTGTGACTGTAATGGAGTGAGTGTGAGGGGGTCAGGGCGGTGGGGATGGAGTGAGTGTGACGGGGTCAATGTGACGCAGATGGTGTGAGGGTGAGGGGGACAGGGTGACGATGATGGAGTGAATGTGAGTTTGTCAGTGTGACGGAAGTAGAATGTTTGTGAGAGGTTCAGTTTGAGGGTGAAGGAGCGAGTGTGAGGGTGTCAGTGTGATGCTGATTGAGTGAGTTTAATGGGGTCAGTGTGATGGAGATAGATTGTGAGAGGGTCAGGTTGACGTTGATGGAGCGAGAGTGAGGTCGTCAGGGTGACAGTGTTTGTGAGGGAATCAGGGTGGCTGTGACCGAGTGAGTGTGAGGGGTTAGGGAGACGGTGATGGAGTGAGTGTGAGGGAATTGGGGGACGGTGACCGAGTGAGTGTGAGGGGATCAGTGTGACGGGTAATCGTGGGATTGTGAGGGGGTCAGGGAGACGTTGATGGAGTAAGTGTGAGGGGGTCACGTTGACGGTGATGGAGTTAGTGTGAGGATTTCACGGTGAGCATGATGGCGTATGTTAAAGTTATCAGTCTAATGGTGGTGGAGTGAGTGTGAGGGATCAGTGTGAAGTTGATGGAGAGATTGTGAGAGGCTCAACGTGACGGTGATGGCGTGAGTGTGAGGGGGGCAGGATGATTTTGATGGAGTGAGTGTGAGAGGGTCAGGGTGATGGTGAATGAGTGAGTGTGAGGGTGTCAGTGTGACGCTGAAGTAGTGAGTTTAATGGAGTCAGTGTGACGGAGATAGTGTGAGTATGAGAGGGTCAGGTTGACGGTGATGGAGTGAGTGTGAGGGGATGAGTGTGACTGCGATCGAGTGAGTGTGAGGGAATCAGTGTGACGAAGATGGAGTGAGTGTGATTGCGTCTGGTTGACGGTGATGGTGTGAGTGTGAGTGGGTCAGGGTCAGGGTAATGGTGTGAGTGTGAGGGGTGCAGTGAGATTGACATAGAGTGAGTGTCAGAAGGTCATGGTGACCGTGATGATGTGAGTGTGTGGGGTTAAGTTTGACGGTAATGGCGTGACTGTGAGGCAATCAGGGTGAAGGCGATGAAGTGAGTGTGAGTGGGCCAGTGTCATGGTAATGGAGTGAGTATGAGGGAATCAGTGTGATGGTGAACGAGTGAGTGTGAGGCTTCAGTGTGACTGGGATCGCATGAGTGTGAGGGGGTCAGGGAGATGGTGATGGAATGGGTGTGATAGGGTCATGGTGATGGTGATGGAGTGAGTGTGAAGATGTCAGGATGATGGTCATGGAGTGAGTGTGTAATGATTGTGGAGTGTGTCTGAGGGGATCAGTGTGAAGTTGATGGAGTGAGTGCGAGAGCGCCAGGATGCCGATGATGCTTTGAGTGTTAGAGGGTCATGGTGACGGTGATGGGGTTAGTGTGAGGCGGTCAGTGTGTCGGAGATGGAGTGAATGTGAGGCGGTCAGGGTGAATCTGATGGAGTGAGTGTGCGGGGGTCGTGGTGATGGTGATGAAACGAGTGTGAGGGGGTCAGTGGGATCGTGATGGAGTGAGTGTGAGGGGGTCAAGTTGACGGTGATTGCGTGAGTGTGAGGGGGTCATGGTGATATTGATGTTGCGAATGTGAGAGGTCAGGGTTGATGGTGGTGGGATGAGTGTGAGGAGTCAGGGTGATGTTGATCGAGAGATTGTGAGGGGGTCAAGGTGACGGGGATGTCGTGAGTGTGCGGGGGTTAGGGTGATGTTGATGGAGTGTGTGTGAGAGGGTCAGAGTGACGGTGATGGAGTCAGTCTGAGTGTGTCAGTGTGACGCTCATGGAGTGAGCTTAATGGAGTCATTTAGACGGAGAAACAGTGAGTATGAGAGGGTCAGGTTGACGGTGATGGAGTCAGTGTGAGTGCGTCTGGGTGATGGTGATGCTGTGAGTGTGAGGATGTCAGGGCGACGGTGACCAAGAGAGTGTGAGGGGTTCAGTGTGACTGTAATCGTGTGAGTGTGAGGTCATCAGGGAGACGGTGATGGAGTGAGTGTGAAGTTGTCAGGGTGATGGTGATGGAGTGAGTGTGAGCGGATAAGTGTGAAGTTGATGGACTGAGTGCAAGAGTTTCAGGATGATGGTCATGCAGTGAGTGTGAGAGGGTCATGGTGACTGTGATGGAATGAGTGTGAGGGGATCATGGTGACTGTGATGTAGTGAGTGTGAGGGGGCCAGGGTGACTGTGATGTATTGAGTGTGAGGAGTAAGGTAGGCTGTGATGGAATGAGGGTGAGGGGGTAATGGCGCTGGGGATGGAGTGAGTGTGGGGAGATGAGTATGACGGTGATGGAGTGAGTATCTCTGGGTCAGGTTGCCCGTTGTTAGAAACGTAAATCGCTTCTTAATAATTGCTCTAGACAAATTCTGGAAAACAAAGTTTTATTCGCAAGTCTGCAGACTTGGGCACCCTTCTGAGAAAAAGGCGCGCCGAGGTTTACAAAGTTTCTCATTATATACAGCACAAGTCCCTCCCCTCTTTGGCTCTAAAGAGCCACGAGGTTCACATTCTAAACCGTCAGTATTTTTCCATTCTGCACCCTCGTCACAAAGTCTGCAACAGTTGTCTCCAGAGTTGTTTTTTTTCTACCCTGTAGTCTTATCAGTCAAGGACTTATTCTTCTCTGTCTGTGTGATGTCTCTCGAGTTGTTTTTCTATCCTATAGTCTTATCAGTCAAGGACTTGTTTTTTACTCTGCTCACAAAATGTCAGCATTTGCACAATTGTTTGAACCGAAATCGCGGGGTCAGGCACATCTTAATTGTTTGAACCGAAATCGGCTCTCACAATTCCACCCTTTCTCTTTTTAAGATGTGCCTGACTAAGATAAGCCTCCCCTCCTCAAGGGCCCGGGAAATCCTTGGTCTTTCGCAGCAACAGCACCTTAAGTTCCTGCGTTCCATGTTGGGGAACCGCCACTGCCTGGAGTTGGGAAATATTTTTCTGAATTAAAAACTGAATACAGGGGGTTAGGCAGGGTAATATGATTAGAAGCATTACGCCCCCCCCCCAGCCACCAGTAACGCCGTGCGCCACCAACTACCACCTAGGAGACCATCCCTCCATCCGATGCCACCAAGAGGACGCCAGGATTGCACAGGTACATGGGCCAATTTTCGAATTTCATCGGAAATCTTCAAAACCGCTTTACCATTATCGTCAATTTCCAGACAGCAGTTAGTCAGGTTAAACTTCCCGCACACGCCCCCTTCCGAGGCCACCAGATAATCCAAGGCAAGCCGGTTTTGATATATAGCAGCCCTCATCTGATTCTGCTGCTTAGCCAGCAACTCCAGGGCCAGGGCAGTCTGGTTAGTAATGACCTCTACTACTGCTTGGAGCCTGATAATTCGATTTAACATATAGATAGGAGTACGGTATCCCCATGAGCCGTCCTGTGCCCACGTAGCCGGCCTGTAGTATTCAATAATCCGGGCCGGAGGCCACTCATCCCCCCAATCACCGAATTGGATATCCCTTGGAGACCTACGCAGGGAGTCAAAGAGTTTAACCCCCAAATCATCGCCTTCCTCCCGGGGTAATAGGAAGAATTCAGGTCGTATTAGACCCAGGAAGCAGACTCCAGCCCATCCCATGGGCAGTTTGGAGTATGCCTGATTACCGCATATCCAAAATAGGCCATCTGGAGCAGGCCCTCCCTGCCTCACAACGTCATCCTATAGCTCCTTTACCCCAGGGACGCCCTCATAAAGACCAGGACCACTGCAATTCCAGTATTCGGATTCCTGGCCCCGTGCCAGAGTCTGGACAGGATTATCCCAGCATCGATTCCCCTGACAACCACCACTCCAGACTCTCATCATGCCATCGGAAGAGTCAGCACCTAGCTCGTCAGAGGAGGAATTAGTACGTAATGGAACGCAATTTTGATGATCTCGGTTTGCAATGTACCAAGTAATATCCTCAGGCCATCATACCTGTGTGGTCGCATTCAATACACTCTGACAGGGACTAATTCCTACCTCCACGGTCCCCTTGCCTTCAACACATAACTGGCCCTCAGGGCTATTTGTCAGTCTCCACCCCTGGCTTTTCCTTTCGTTGACATGTGTCCAAGTAGTCTGAAGCAATTCCCATATGTCTAAGCTTTGACCAGTCCACGGCCATTGTTCTTACATATGCGGCCCCCCACAAACCCAGCAATTGCTAACATTTAAAACAGTGGCAATCCTAGAGGTGAGATCAATAAACAGGTTTTGTGTTACATCAGGGAGCTCAATCTTCTCCTCTACCTCTTTGTATACAGATGGCACTTTAGAGACAACGACCGTTCTCTGACGGTCGTTGTCATTCTCCAACTCCCGATCAGTGTTCTGTACTCTGGTCTCCTTGACTCTGTCAATCTGCTCTCTGAGCAACACGGAGGATAGGCCCCACTGCCCAGCTTTGCTAACACACACCCAGCGGTCATTTTTAGGGCATCCACGGACTTTGCCACCGTATCCTTTATTATACACTTGATAATAGGGTTTTCCACCCTCCCAACATTCTTGCCGTGCATTCCCATCGTAACACCGATCGTTCACATGGGAGTGAGACACAAATGATCCCGAGTAGATCCGACTCCCAAGCCTCACCGTAGTCCGACATTTGACAAATCTCCCCTCGCCCTCCCCCACATACAGGAGTAAACTGATCAACATCCCCACCAATACAGTCCAGGTAGAGTTCATTATCGCTGTCTTTTCAGGTTTATCACCAACGGCTTGTCCCCTGGCCCGCATGTCCAAGTGCTCTCTCCTTCTGGCGGAACAGGTCCCTTTATCCTCGATGCGTGGGCCCACCCTTTTTCTTTCGTCCGAACAGCGGCTTCAGTTGTTAACAGGACCAGGGACGGGCCTTCCCACTGCGGCTGGAGCTTTTCGGCCTTCCAGGTCTTAACAAGTACCCAATCTCCGGGCTCCACCTTATGCAAGAGGAAGTCGAGCGGCGGAGTCTGAGACAGGAGACCTTTCCTCCGGAGTTCTGCAAAAGAACGGGATAAGGCCAGTAAATAGTTTCTGACAAATACATCTCTCCCTTGTAGAGTGGGACACCCATCAACCTTACTCCAATATGGTAATCCGAACAGCATCTCATAGGGGGAGACCCCGATATCCCGGCGAGGTGCTGTACGTATCATCAATAGGGCAATGGGAAGGCACTTTGGCCATGGTAACTTAGTTTCTAACACCAGCTTAGTCAATTGTGTCTTGAGCGTGCCATTCATTCTCTCAACTCGACCCGAGCTCTGAGGATGCCAGGGTGCATGGAATTTCCATTGGATACCCAGGGCAGTACAGATCAAATGGTGTAGCTTAGAAACAAAATGTGTTTCGCAGTCTGAGTCGATAGATTCCATTATGCCATATCTCGGGATTATGTTCTCTAACAATAGTCGGGCCACGGTTGGTGCATCGTCTTTGGCAGTTGGGAAAGCCTCTACCCAGTGAGTGAAATGGTCTACTATTACTAGCATATATTTCCATCTCTGTACTGGGGGTAATTCTGTAAAGTCTACTTGGATCCTCTGAAATGGCCTAATTGCGAGCGGCTGACCACCAGCTGGCATAGAACGCATGGCTTTCTTGTTAATACGCCGGCAAGTGGGGCATCCGACTATTTCTTGTTGGGCTAACGTGTATATCCCCCTGCATACATAGTCTCTCAGGATCGTGTCACACATGGCTTGCACCCCCCCAGTGCGTCTGATGGTGTAATCGGTGCAGAATACCCCGGGTGATCTGTTTGTTCAGTACTTGTCTCCCATCAGGAACCGTCCACTTCCCATTAGTATCTAGCCAGGCACCCAATTGATCCATTTTATCAATCTCCCCCTGGGTGAAGACGGGTTGTTTTGCGAGCCCTTCCCTCAACGGTATTAATGTTAACAATTGGACGGGTTTTTCGACCGCTGCCCGCTTGGCTTCCTCATCTGCCAGCCGGTTTCCCACCGCTTCCGGTGTCGACCCCTTCTGGTGACCGGGTACATGGACTACTGCGAGTTCCGTAGGTAACGCCAGGGCTTCCAACGTTAGGCTGATCATTTGTTCGTGAGCTAATTCTTTTCCCCGGGAAGTTATCAATCCTTGCTCTTTCCAGATTTTCCCGAAAGTATGAACGATTCCGTATGCATACTTTGAGTCAGTATATATGGTCCCCACTTTCCCTTCCACCAACTTCAGGGCCCTCTGGAGGGCGTACAACTCACAGAATTGGGCTGACCACTTCCCGGGCAGTCGTCCGGACTCGATCGTCCGTTTCATTGCACCATCTACGACAGCATAGCCACTGTACCGGACCCCACTGATGCACTGGGAGGACCCGTCGATGTACAGTTCCTGTCCTTCACCCAGCGGGCCCTCTTGCAGGTCCTCTCGGCTTTTGGTCTGCAAGTCTACAAATTCCACACAATCATGCTCCTGTTCCCTATCTGCAGGACGTCCGTATAGAAACTGGGCAGGGTTGCAACTTAGATCTTTTGCAAAATTGAGATCGTCCCCGGTCATCAAAATCGTCTCATACTTCAGGATGCGAGAGTCTGTTAAACAGCGGTGAGCCTTTTGAGCCAGTATGGTACTAACTGAATGTGGGGAGTATACTGTGATTCTTCCTCCAAAGGTAAGTTTCCGGGCCTCTTCTACTAACATTGCCGTAGCTGCCACTGCCTGTACACAGGTCGGCCATCCACATGACACAGGGTCTAACATTTTTGACAAAAATGCAACCGGCTGACGCTTCCCTGCACGCAGCTGGGTAAGCACACCCTGGGCAATTCCGCCGGCGCTATTGACATATAATTGGAACGGTTCCTTCAGGGTGGGTAAAGCCAATACCGGAGCTCGGATCAGTTTATTTTTAATAATATTAAATCGCTGCTCCTCCTCATCTGACCAGTCCACCTTTTGTCCTTCTTGTCCCAGTTTGTCGTACAAAAATTTTACTAGGGTGGTGTAACTTTCAATCCATATCCGGCAATACCCTACTAGCCCCAGGAATTGTCTGATTTCCTTCTTCGTCCTGGGTATGGCATACCCGTAATCCCCGATATTCGTTCCGGCGTGATACGGCGATGCCCCTTACTGACTTGATGGCCCAGATATCTTACTTCTTGCTCCACAAACTGGAGTTTTGTCCTGGAGACACGTAGGCCCTGTTTCCCCAGGAAGTTCAGCAGGGCAACGGTGTCTGCTCGTACCTCCTCTTCTCTTGGTCCTGAGAGTAAGAGATCATCGACATATTGGAGCAATTGATTCTCCGCGTTACACTGAAATCCTCCTAAGATCTGCTCCAGTATTTGTCCAAACAAGTTGGGTGACTCCGTGAATCCCTGCGGCAAGACTGTCCATCTTAACTGTCGCTTTCGTCCTGTGAAGGGATTCTCCCATTCAAATGCAAAAAGGTTTCGACTTTCTTCATCAAGGGGGCAACTCCAGAAGGCATCCTTCAGATCTATTACGCTGAACCATTCATGTTCGGGGGGAATTTTACTCATTAACGTGTAGGGATTAGGTACCACCGGGTATCTAGCCTGGACTACTTCATTCAACCCCCGCAAGTCTTGCACCAGCCTATACGTCCCATGCGGCTTTCTCACAGGGAGTATTGGAGTATTGAAAGGGGACATACATTCCTCCAGTAGTCCATCTGTGATTAATCTTTCTATCACAGGTTGTAACCCTTCCCGTCCTTCCATAGCAATCGGGTAATGTTTCCTTCTTACCGGGCCTCTTCCTGGTAACATGGTGATTTGGAGAGGTTTGATATTTAGACCCCATCTGTTCCCCTCTCGGTACCATACTTCCGGGTCTATTTGTTGATCATCTTCTTCGGTGAGGGAGAACAACCTTACCACCATTTCCCCGTTACTTGGTACCGTTCCGATCCCTAGTTTGACCTGCAAGTCTCTTCCTAACAAATTAAACCCCGCCGATGGCAGTAGAAGGAGGTCCCGTTTAGTAGTTCAGTTTTCATACCCAATTTCCACGCCCTCCACCACTGGAACTTGCAATGTCTTTCCTCCAATGCCAGATACCCCCATAACTGTTCTTCCTGTTCGGGCGCCGGGGGGGATTTGGATTATACTTAATCTTTCGGCTCCCGAGTCTACCATAAATGTGATCTCCGACCCTTGGGGCCCTACTTTCAAGTTTACTAGGGGTTCCTGTCGATAGTCCTTTTGCCCCAAGGGTAGGAACCCCCGACCTCCCTAATCTTCCTCCATCAGGGCGTACGACCGCACTTCCCGCTTGTAGCGGGGGCACTCCCGTTTAAAATGTCCCTCTTCATTACAGTAGTAACATCTGAGTATCCTCCTCGTTTCCCTGTCGCGGCCTCGAGTTCCTCCACCCTTCCTTTGTTCCGGCCACGGTCCTCTTTTCCTCTGCTCTTGCCACGACTCTTCCCTTTCCTGTTCCTGCCACGGCTCTCCCTTTTCCCTCCTTCCAGCTGTCACTTGTTGCACCATCTGCATCATTATCTTTGTCGCTTTCTTTTGCTTCTCATCGTCCCTTCTCACAAACACCTTTTGCGCCTCCCGTAGTAGTTCACTTAGAGATTTACTATCCCAATCATCCATCTTCTCTAACTTCTTTCCTATGTCCGGCCAGGTTTTTGATACAAACTCCACCCGTATGAGTTGTTGTCCCACGTCTGTCTCAGGGTCCACCCCAGCGAACTGCTGCAAGTTCTTCCTAATCCTGTCTAGGAAGTCCGTAGGGGTTTCCTCCGGGTTTTGATGATTACCAAAGGCCTTGGTAAAATTGTGCCCCTTCGGGGCTGCCTGCCTTATTCCTTTTATCCAATATTCCCGCATGTCCCTCATGTTGCGCCGTCGTTCTTCCGTGTTCTTATCCCACTCGGGGTCGGTGAGGGGAAACTTCTGCTCCCCTCCTGTTCTTCCCTCTCTCTCCCAGACCAAGAGCGCAGCTTGTCGTATCATCAGTCGCTCCTGGCTAGAGAACAATGTTCCCATGATGGAATACATCTCTTCCCACGTGTAAGTATTCGGCCCCAGGAACTGATCTAATTGTTCAGCCAGGCCGATGGGGTCCTCTAGTAGGCCCTTCATCTGCCTCTTGTAATTCCGCACTTCAGTACTCGTCAAGGGGACGTTCACATATCCCGTCCCTCCTCCCTCGCACCCCATGGGCACTTCCCGGAGTGGATTCATTCTTGCAATCGAGACAGGGTTTTGTCTGTGACTCCTTTCAGCTAGAGATCTAGTCTGTACTCCTGAGGCTGCTGGTGATTCCTCCCCGTTTTCTTCCCCTTCCCCTGAATCGTCGTCACCCGAAGGAACATTTTGTGGGGCAGACGGGGTCACGTAGGGTGGCGGTAAGTGATCTAAATATTCCCATTCTTTCTGCTCTTCCGAGTCTTCATTAGTGGCCTTCATTTTGCAAGATATTGTGACCGGTAGCCAACAAAGGGCGTAATCACTTTCTTCCTGAATAACATTAGGTTTTGAATTGACATATAAAATTAGAGCTTGCTTGACCCAGTCTTCGTTAATGCCGAATCTAGGCCACCACACTGAGTCTCCCTGAATAGGTTTCTGGGACCACGTTTGACAGTATTTCACCATATTTTTTCTAGATTTTCCTTTTCTCCTACCCTGATTCCAATTATTTAACATTCTTCCTAACGGACTATCGTCAGGTACCCCGGGGTATTTGTCATTGTTTCCGTTCAAGCCTACCTTTCCCTTATTCGCCTTGGATCCCTTATTTCCCATTGCCGAGGACTTTGTAATATCAAAGATCCTTGTATTATCCCGTGATAATCTATCACTATTTAACCAATTCCCGGACCTTCAGTCCCGTGATCGCCCATGTCCCGTTGCAGGCACCCCCGGTCTTTGGATTCCTGTGCCCTACGTCTCTGTGAAACAGATCACAGGCACCCCGTAGGTCCACGTTCCTCCGCAAACACGGTCTCTGCAAGTTTTTTCTTACCTGGGTTCGGTGCACCGAAATTACTCAATCGTTAACCGTCCCCACTGCCTCGGCCACACACCTCCTTTGTGTTCCTGAGCCTTCCGGATATCACTCGCTCAAGCCGCGCGGGGTGACAAGCAAGGAATCAGGGACTGCCGAACTCGGCAGGGTGCACCTTCTCCGATGTCCTTCCTCAGCTCCCCCCGCGGCCGGAGTGTTGATCGGACGAGCCCCCAAGTTTGTTAGAAACGTAAATCGCTTCTTAATAATTGCTCTAAACAAATTCAGGAAAACAAAGTTTTATTATCAAGTCTGCAGAGTTGGGCATCCTTCTGAGAAAAAGGCACGCCGAGGCTTTCAAAGTTTCTCATTATATACAGCACAAGTCCCTCCCCTCTTTGGCTCTAAAGAGCCACGAGGGTCACATTCTAAACCGTCAGTATTTTTCCATTCTGCACCCTCGTCACAAAGTCTGCAACAGATGTCTCCAGAGTTGTTTTTTCTATCCTATAGTCTGATCAGTCAAGGACTTGTTTTTTACTCTGCTCACAAAATGTCAGCATTTGCACGATTTAAATTATCTCACTTTTGAGTATACAAAATGTTCTTACAAAAGAAGCATGCCTTGTCTTTTATTATAGAGAAGCCTGTTGGGTCAGGCACATCTTAATTGTTTGAACCGAAATCGCGGGGTCAGGCACATCTTAATTGTTTGAACCGAAATTGCCTCTCACAACGGTGATGGAGTGAGTGTGTAGGGGTCAGAATGACGGTGTTCGAGTGAGTGTGACGTGGTCAGTGCGACGCAGATGTCGTGAGGGTGAGGGGGTCAGGGTGATGATGATAGAGTGAGTGTGAGGGGTTCCGTGTGATGCTGATGGAGTGAGTTTAATGAGGTCAGTGTGACGGAGATAGAGTGAGTGTGAGAGGGTCAGGTTGACGGTGATGGAGCGAGTGTGAGTGGGTCAGGGTGACGGTGAAGGAGTGTTTGTTAGGGAATCAGGGTGGCGGTGACCAAGTGAGTGTGAGGGAATGAGGGTGATGGTGAATGAGTGAGTGTGAGAGGGTCAGGGAGACAATGATGGAGTGAGTGTGAGGGGGTCAAAGTGATGGAGATGGAGTGAGTGTGTCGGGGACAGGGTGACGGTGATTGAAAGAATATGAGCGGGTCAGGGTGACGGGGATGGAGTGAGGGTGAGGGGATCAGTTTGATGGTTTTGGAGTGAGTGTGTGAAGGGTCACTTTGACGGTAATGGAGTCAGTGTGAGTGGGTCAGGGAGATGGTGATGGAGTTAGTGTGAGGGAATGAGGGTGACGGTGACCGAGTGAGTGTGAGGGGCTCAGTGTGACCGTAATCGTGTGAGTGTCATGGGGTCAGGGACACGGTGATTGAGTGAGTGTGAGGAGGTCAGTGTGAGGATGATGAAGTGTGTATGAGGTTGTCAGAGGGTGATGGTGGTGGAGTGAGTGTGAGGGGATCAGTGTGAAGTTGATGGAGTGAGTGCGAGAGGGTCAGGATACAGTGATGCACTGAGTATGAGAGGGTCATGGTAACGGTGATGGGGGAGTGTGAGGGGATCAGGGTGACTGTGATGGAATGAGTTTGAGGTGGTCAGGGTGACTGTGATGTATTGAGTGTGAGGGTGCCATAGTGAATGTGATGGAGTGAGCGTGAGGGGGTCAGGGTGAGTGTGCAGGGGTTAGTGTGAGGTGGTCAGGCCAGTGGGGATTGAGTGAGTGTGGGGATACGAGTATGACGGTGATTGAATGAGGGTGAAGAGGTCAGGGTGGCAGTGATGGAGTGAGTGTATCAGGGTGAGAGTGACGGTGAAGGAATGAGTGGAAGGGGGTCAGTGTGACGCAGATGGCGTGAGGGTGAGGCGGCCAGGGTGACGATGATGGAATGTGTGTGAGAATGTCCGGATGGCGGTGATGGAGTGAGTGTGGGGGGTCTGTGTGACGGTGATGCTTTGAGTGTGAGGGGGTCAGTTTGACCGTGAAGAAGTGAGTGTGAGGTTTTTAGTGTGACGCTGATGGAGTGAGTTTAATGGGGCCAGTGTGTCTGTGATCGTGTGAGTGTGAGCGGGTCAGTGTGACGGAGATGGAGTGAGTGTGAGAGGGTCCGGGTGATGGTAAATGTGTGAGTGTAAGTGGATTAGGGTGAGGGTGATGGAGTGAGTTTGAGGGGCTCAGGGTAACCGTGATGATGTGAGTGTGAGGGGATAAGTTTGACGGTAATGCAGTAACTGTGAGAGGCTCAGGGTGAAAGCGATGGAGTGAGTGTGAGGGGGTCCGTGTCACCGAGTCGGTGTGAGTGTGAGGGGGTCAATACCATGGTGACAGAGTGAGAATGAGGAAATCATTGTGACGGTGACTGAGAGAGTGTGAGGGTTCAGTGTGATTGGATTGGCATGAGCGTGAGGTGATCAGTGTGACAGAAATGGCGTGAGGGTGAGGGGCCAGGGTGAGGATGATGGAATGAGTGTGAGGATGTCAGGATGATGGTGATGGTGTGAGTGCGAGGGCATCACTGTGAAGTTGATGGAGTGAGTGCGAGAGGGTCAGGATGATGGTGATACAGTTAGTGTGAGGGGGTCAGTGTGACGGTGATGGAGTGAGTGTGAATCGATCAGGGTGACGTTGACAAAGTGAGTGTGAGGGTGTCAGTGTGACGGAGATGGTGTGATTGTGAGGGTGTCAGGGAGCCGGTGATGGAGTGAGTGTGAGGGAATCAGGGAAATGTTGACGAGTGAGTGTGAGGTGCAGTGCGACTGGGATCGCGTCAGTGTGAGGGGGTCAGGCACACGATGATGGGGTGAGTGTGAGGGGGTCAGTGTGACGGAGATGGCATGAGGGTGACGGGGACAGGGTGAGAATGATGGAGTGAGTGTGAGGAGGTCAGGGTGATGGTGATGGAGCGTGTGTGAGGGCATTAGTCGAAAGTTGATGAAGTGAGTGCAAGTGGGTCCGGATGATAGTGATGCAGTGAGAGTGAGGAGTCAGTGTGACGGAGATGGTGTGAGTGTGAGGGAATCAGGGTGACATTAACCTAGTGAGTGTGAGGGTGCAGTGTGACTGGGATCGCGTGAGTGTAAGTGGGTCAGGGTGACGGTGATGAAGTGAGTGTGAGGCAGTCTGGGTTACAGTGATGTAGTGAGTATGATGGGATGAGTGTGACGTTGATGGAGAGAGGGAGAGGGGATCAGTGTGATGGTGTTGGAGCGAGTGTGTGAGTGGGTCAGGGAGAAGGTGATGGACTGAGTGTGAGGGGGTCAGGGTGACAGTGATGGAGTGAGTGTGTGGGGGTTAGGGTGATGGTGATGTAGTGCGGGCAAGGGGGTCTGAGTGGCGGTGAAGGAGCGAGCTTAATGGGGTCAGTGAGACGGAGATGGGGTGAGTGTGAGGGCGCCAGGGTGACGGTAATAGACTGAGTATGTGGCAGTCTGGGTGACACTGATGGTGTGAGTGTGAAGGCATGAGTGTAACGTTGATGGAGAGGGGGTGACGGCATCAGTGTGATGGTGTTGGAGTGAGTGTGTGTGGGGGTCAGGGTGATGGTGACTGAATTGAAGCACTTAACTGTTACCATCGAGATAATCCTGATCAAGTTAGAAATCACTGCACACTCCACAAGCTTGTACTTCAAAATAAACCTGTTGGACTATAACCTGGTGATGTGTGGTTTTTAACTTTGCCCACCCCGCTCCAACACCGGCTCTTCCACATCAGAATCCTGACAGACACCCCCACTGAATCTGAAGTGCCTGTCAGATACCTGACTGAGCGACAGGGGTGTGGGGGAGTGGTATGTGGTTTAACCACAAAGTGCTTGGCTGAACTCGACCTTTTAACTGCCATTGCCATGGAGATAATATTGAGAGACATCGTCCATTCAAAACCACAAACCAAAACGTTATAAGAATGGGAGTGGCACATCGGACAGGCGGGGAGTTACCTGATGCTGCCTGGAGGTGTTCTGCATGTACACTATTCATGTAACTGCCATGTCTCATCAATAAAGTCTCAAAGAAGACCTCTCAGAGTTCTGTGCCGAGTTATTCCTATCCAGCAGGGTTCAGGAATATGAGTACACAGCAGTCAGTCTTCACAGTGGAGGATACAAAGAAATGCCAGTAATTGATAAGGAGACTGAGGAAGGTGAGGACCAAGAAACAATCATTATCACGAAAGCGTTAGAGATGGGCAACCTAATGGAGCTATAAGGTAGAGAAGTCTCTTTGCCCTGATGGAATACATCCCAGGGTGCTACCAGAGATAGCGGGAGAAGTAGTAAATATACTTGGAGTCAGAGTCCTACAGCAGAGGCAGGCCCTTTGGCCCAAACTGGCCCATGTCAGCCAAAACGTCAATCAACGTGAACCCCATTTCCCTGCACTTAGTCCATCTGCTTCTGACCCTTTGCTATCCATGTATTTGTCCAAATGTCTTTTACATGTTGTTAATGTACCCACCTCAGCCACTTCCAATGGCACATCATTCCATATATACATACGACCCTCTATGTAAAACAGTTGACCCTCAGGTTCCCTTTCATAATTTCTCCTCTGACCTTAAACTGATGCCCTCTAGTCCTTGATTTCCTGGGAAAAAGACTGAGTGAATTCACCTTACCCATGCCTCCCATGATCTTATACACTTCCAGAAAACTTCACCCCCCCCACTCCTTTTCCACTGCTGGAACCAAAATAAAACTTAACTTGTTCAACTTCTCCCTGCAACTCTGACCCCTGAGACCTGGCATCATCCTTGTAAATTTCTTTTGCACCTTTGACAGTTTAATACTGAAACCTACACTGCATTCATCACATTTCCAGTGTTTCCCCACGGCATTGGAACTGATGTGACAATGCCAACAGATTACAAACCATGATCGATTAATAACCCCTTTCCAACAATCCCGTTTTCGTAGTATTTTCCATGGTGCAGGTATCCTTGTGTCTTTCTGGTTGCATGATTAATGAAAACCTTGTCCTCATACAAAACAAATCTGCACCTTAATTGTTCCTGGGAAATGTGCCATGTTCTTTCAGACTTTTAAAAACAAATGAACTCTCTCTCCAAAGTCACCACACTAACATGGACTTGGCTGTTTCTCGGTATTTGTTTCCAGTCATACTGACATTTGAAACATTCGCCCACGGACAGAATACAGACCTTTCCTTCCACATGAAAAGGCCAATGATATTCAGATCGGCACGGATCAAGTAACCATCAAAACTGAACAGGAAGTTCAATTTGAATTTATCATCCACAAATCCGCACTTTCAGAACCCTACAATAGAGAAAACAGGTCACCACTGTTAATAGAGGATGGAAATTGATAAGAAAATTATAGTATTAAATTGTAGTTTCTTTGTTTTCCCCAAAGCTTTAAATCTCAGTCTCTCAATTTCTCTTTTCTGTGAACTGAAATCCAAACCAATCTCCTCACTCCTTCCCTCCACATCCAGTTTTAACACCCTCTCCTCTCTTTGAATTCAGTTTCCTAGCTCCTGTCTGCAGATTAAGAACAAAAAAAGGGGCGGCACGATGGGACAGCACCAGCGTCCGAGACTCGATTCCAGCCTCGGGCTCATTCTCTCCGTGTCTGCGTGGGTATCCTCCGGGTGCTCAGGTTTCCTCCCACAATCCAGAGATGATGTGAGTGTGAGGGGTAAAGTTTGATCGTAATGGCGTGACTGTGAGGCGATCAGGGTGAAGGCGATGGAATGAGTGTGAGTGGGCCAGTGTCATGGGAATGGAGTGAGTATGAGGGAATCAGTGTGATGGTGAACGAGTGAGTGTGAGGCTTCAGTGTAACTGGGATCGCGTGAGTATGAGGGGGTCAGGGAGATGGTGATGGAATGGGTGTGAGAGGGTCATGGTGATGGTGATGGAGTGAGTGTGAAGATGTCAGGATGATGGTCATGGAGTGAGTGTGTGGGGAACAGTGTGAAGTTGCTGGAGTGAGTTTGTGAAGTCAGGGTGACGGTGATGCAATGAGTGTCAGAGGGTCATGGTGATGGTGATGGCGTGACTGTGAGGGGGTCAGTGTGACGGAGATGGTGTGAGTGTGAGTGAATCAGGGTAATGTTGACGAGTGAGTGTGAGGGTGCAGTGTGACTGGGATCGCGTGAGTGTGAGGGGTTCAGCGAGACGGTGATTGAGTGAGTGTGAGTGGGTCATGGTGACGGTGATGGAGCGAGTGTGGGGGTGTCAGGGTGACGGTGAATTAATGAGTGTGAGGGAATCAGGGTGACAGTGACCGAGAGATTGTGAGGGGTGATGCAGACGGTGACCAAGTGAGTATGAGGGGATCAGTGTGACCGTAATCGTGTGAGTGTGAGGGGGTCAGGGAGACGTTGATGGAGTAAGTGTGAGGGGGTCATGTTGACGGTGATGGTGTGAGTGTGAGGAGGTCATGGTGAGGATGGTGGAGTGAGTTAAGGTTTTCACGGTGATGGTGGTGGAATGTGTGTGAGGGGATCAGTGTGAAGTTGATGGAGTGAGTGCTAGAGGGCCAGGATGACGATGATGCTTTGAGTGTTAGAGGTTCATGGTGACGGTGATGGGGTTAGTGTGAGGAGGTCACTGTGTCAGAGATGGAGTGAGTGTGAGGTGTCCAGGGTGACTGTGATGGAATGAGTATGAGGGGGTCAGGGTGACTGTGATGGAATGAGTGTGAGGCGGTCAGGGTGACTGTGATGGAGTGAGTGTGAAAGGGTCACGGTGATGTTGATGGAGTGAGTGTGAGGGGGTCAGTGGGATCGTGATGGAGAGAGTGTGAGGGGGTCATGGACACATTGATATTGCGAGTGTGAGAGTTCAGGGTTGATGGTGGTGGGATGAGTGTGAGGGGGTCAGGGTGATGTTGATCGAGTGATTGTGAGGGGGGTCAAGGTGACAGGGATGGCGTGAGTGTGCGGGGGTTAGGGTGATGTTGATGGAGTCAGTGTGAGGGTGTTAGTGTGACGCTCATGGAGTGAGCTTAATCGTGTCAGTTTGACGGAGAAAGAGTGAGTGTGAGAGGGTCAGGTTGACGGTGATGGAGTGATGGAGTGAGTATGAGTGCGTCTGGGTGACGTTGATGCTGTGAGTGTGAGGATGTCAGGGAGACGCTGCTGGAGTTCGTGTAAGGGGGTCAGGGTTGCGGTGATGGCGTGAGTGTGAGGTTGTCAGGGTGATGGAGATGGAGTGAGTGTGAATGGATAAGTGTGAAGTTGATGGAGTGAGTGCGAGAGTGTCAGGATGATGGTCATGCAGTGAGTGTGAGAGGGTCATGGTGACAGTGATGGGGTGGGTGTGAGGGTGTCAGTGTGATGGAGATGGAGTGCATGTGTGGGGATCAGGGTGACTGTGATGGAATGAGTGTGAGGTGATCATGGTGACTGTGATGTAGTGAGTGTGAGGGGGCCAGGGTGACTGTGATGGAATGAGTGTGAGGGGATGATGGTGAAGGTGATGTAGTGAGTGTGAGGGGGCCAGGGTGACTGTGATGGAGTGAGTGTGTGGGGGTCTGGTTGGCTGTGATGGAATGTGGGTGAGGGGGTAATGACGGTGATGGAGTGAATGTGAGGGGTTAGGGAGATGGTGATCGAGTGAGTGTGAGTGGGTCAGGGAGACGGTGATGGAGTTAGTGTGAGGGAATCAGGGTGACGGTGACCGAGTGAGTGTGAGTGGCTCAGTGTGACCGTAATCGTGTGAGTGAGAGGGGGTCAGAGAGATGGTGATTGAGTGAGTGTGACAGGTCACGGTGACGGTGATGGAGTGAGTGCGAGCAGGTCAGTGTGAGGATGATGGAGTGTGTATGAGATTTTCAGGGTGATGGTGGTGGAGTGAGTGTGAGGGGATCAGTGTGAAGTTGATGGAGTGAGTGCGAGAGGGTCAGGATACAGTGATGCAGTGAGTGTGAGAGGATCATGGTAACGGTGATGGGGGAGTGTGAGGGGATCAGGGTGACTGCATTCGAATCAGTGTGAGGGGATCATGGTGACTGTGATGTAGTGAGTGTGAGGGGGCCAGGTTGACTGGGATGGAATGAGTGTGAGGGGATGATGGTGACGGTGATGGAGTGAGTGTGAGGGGGTCAGGTTGGCTGTGATGGAATGTGGGTGAGGGGTAATGGCGCTGGGGATGGAGTGAGTGTGGGGAGATGAATGTGACGGTGATGGAGTGAGTGTCTTTGGGTCAGGTTGACGGTGATGGAGTGAGTGTGTCGGGGTTAGAGTGACGGTGTGGGAGTGAGTGTGACGGGGTCAGTGTGTCGCAGATGGTGTGAGGGTGAGGGGGACAGGGTGACGATGATAGAGTGAGTGTGAGGGGGTCGGTGTGATGCTGATGTAGTAAGTTTAATGGGGTCAGTGTGACGGAGATAGAGTGAGTGTGAGAGGGTCAGGTTGACGGTGATGGAGCGAGTGTGAGTGGGTCAGGGTGACGGTGAAGGTGTGTTTGTGAGGGAATCAGGGTGGCGGTGACCGAGTGAGTTTGAGGGAATGAGGGTGATGGTGAATGAGTGAGTGTGAGAGGGTCAGGGAAACAGTGACGGAATGAGTGGGAGGGGGTCAAAGTGATGGAGATGGAGTGAGTGTGTCGGGTACAGGGTGACGGTGATTGAAAGAGTTTGAGCGGGTCAGGGTGGCGGTGATGGAATGAGCGTGAGGGGGTCAGGGTGACTGTGATAGAATGAGTTTGAGGTGGTCAGGGTGACTGTGTTGGATTGAGTGTGAGGGGGCCATGGTGAATGTGATGGAGTGAGTGTGAGGGGGTCAGTGTGACGGTGACGGAGTGAGTGTGATGGGGTCAGGGTGATTGTGCTGGGGTGAGTGTGAGGGGGTCAGGGCAGTGGGGATCTGTGAGTGTGGGGAGACGAGTGTGACGGTGATGGAATGAGGGTGAAGAGGTCAGGGTGGCGGTGAGGGAGTGAGTGTATCAGGATCATAGTGACGGTGATGGAATGAGTGTGAGGGGTTCAGTGTGACGGATATGGCGTGAGGGTGAGGGGTTCAGGGTGACGATGATGGAATGTGTGTGAGAATGTCCGGTTGGCAGTGATGGAGTGAGGGTGAGGAGACCAGTTTGATGGTGTTGGAGTGAGTGTGTGAAGGGGTCACTTTGACGGTGATGGAGTGAGTGTGAGGGGTTAGGGAGATGGTGATCGAGTGAGTGTGAGTGGGTCAGGGAGACGGTGATGGAGTTAGTGTGAGGGAATCAGGGTGACGGTGACCGAGTGAGTGTGAGTGGCTCAGTGTGACCGTAATCGTGTGAGTGAGAGTGGGTCAGGGAGATGGTGATTGAGTGAGTGTGACAGGTCACGGTGACGGTGATGGAGTGAGTGCGAGGAGGTCAGTGTGAGGATGATGGAGTGTGTATGAGATTTTCAGGGTGATGGTGGTGGAGTGAGTGTGAGGGGATCAGTGTGAAGTTGATGGAGAGTGCGAGAGGGTCAGGATACAGTGATGCAGTGAGTGTGAGAGGGTCATGGTAACGGTGATGGGGGAGTGTGAGGGGATCAGGGTGACTGCATTCGAATCAGTGTGAGGGGATCATGGTGACTGTGATGTAGTGAGTGTGAGGGGGCCAGGATGACTGTGATGGAATGAGTGTGAGGGGATGATGGTGACGGTGATGGAGTGAGTGTGAGGGGGTCAGGTTGGCTGTGATGGAATGTGGGTGAGGGGGTAATGGCGCTGGGGATGGAGTGAGTGTGGGGAGATGAATGTGACGGTGATGGAGTGAGTGTCTTTGGGTCAGGTTGACGGTGATGGAGTGAGTGTGTCGGGGTTAGAGTGATGGTGTGGGAGTGAGTGTGAGGGGGTCAGGTTGGCTGTGATGGAATGTGGGTGAGGGGGTAATGGCGCTGGGGATGGAGTCAGTGTGGGGAGATGAATGTGACGGTGATGGAGTGAGTGTCTTTGGGTCAGGTTGACGGTGATGGAGTGAGTGTGTCGGGGTTAGAGTGATGGTGTGGGAGTGAGTGTGACGGGGTCAGTGTGTCGCAGATGGTGTGAGGGTGAGGGGGACAGGGTGACGATGATAGAGTGAGTGTGAGGGGGTCGGTGTGATGCTGATGTAGTAAGTTTAATGGGGTCAGTGTGACGGAGATAGAGTGAGTGTGAGAGGGTCAGGTTGACGGTGATGGAACGAGTGTGAGTGGGTCAGGGTGACGGTGAAGGTGTTTTTGTGAGGGAATCAGGGTGGCGGTGACCGAGTGAGTTTGAGGGAATGTGGGTGATAGTGAATGAGTGAGTGTGAGAGGGTCAGGGAGACAGTGATGGAGTGAGTGTGAGGGGGTCAAAGTGATGGAGATGGAGTGAGTGTGTCGGGGACAGGGTGTCGGTGATTGAAAGAGTGTGAGCGGGTCAGGGTGGCGGTGATGGAATGAGTGTGAGGGGGTCAGGGTGACTGTGATGGAATGAGTTTGAGGTGGTCAGGGTGACTGTGTTGGATTGAGTGTGAGGGGGCCATGGTGAATGTAATGGTGTGAGTGTGTGGGGGTCCGTGTGATGGTGACGGAGTGAGTGTGATTGGGTCAGGGTGAGTGTGCTGGGGTGAGTGTGAGGGGCTCAGGCCAGTGGGGATTGTGTGAGTGTGGGGAGACGAGTGTGACGGTGATGGAATGAGGGTGAAGAGGTCAGGGTGGCGGTGATGGAGTGAGTGTATCAGGATCAGAGTGACGGTGAAGGAATGAGTGTGAGTGGGTCAGTGTGACGGATATGGCGTGAGTGTGAGGGGGTCAGGGTGCCGATGATGGAATGTGTGTGAGAATGTCCAGTGGTGGTGATGGAGTGAGTGTGAGGGGGTCATGGTGAATGTGATGGAGTGAGCGTGAGGGGGTCAGTGTGATGGTGATGGAGTGAATGTGATGGGGTCAGGGTGAGTGTGCCTGGGTGAGTGTGAGGGGGTCATGGTGACGGTGATGGAGTTAGTGTGAGGGAATCAGGGTGACGGTGACCGAGTGAGTGTGAGGGATTCAGTGTGACCGTAATCGTGTGAGTGAGAGGGGGTTAGGGAGATGGTGATTGAGTGAGTGTTACAAGTCACGGTGACGGTGATGGAGTGAGTGCGAGGAGGTCAGTGTGAGGATGATGGAGTGTGTATGAGGTTGTCAGGCTGATGGTGGCAGAGTGAGTGTGAGTGGATCAGTGTGAAGTTGATGGAGTGAGTGCGAGAGCGTCAGGATACAGTGATTCAGTGAGTGTGAGAGGGTCATGGTAACGGTGATGGGCGAGTGTGAGGTGATCAGGGTGACCGTAATCGTGTTAGTGTGAGGTGGTCAGGGCGACGGTGGTGGAGTTAGTGTAAGGGGGTCAGGGTAGTGGTGATGGCGTGAGTTTGAGGTTGTCAGGGTGATGGTGATGGAGTGAGTGCGAGCGGATAAGTGTGAAGTTGATGGAGAGAGTGCGAGAGTGTCAGGATGATGGTCATGCAGTGAGTGTGAGAGGGTCATGGTGACAGTGATGGGGTGGGTGTGAGGGTGTCAGTGTGATGGAGATGGAGTGCGTGTGTGGGGATCAGGGTGACTGTGATGGAATGAGTGTGAGGGGATGATGGTGACTGTGATGGAGTGAGTGTGAGGGGGCCAGGGTAACTGTGATGGAATGAGTTTGAGGTGGTCAGGGTGACGGTGTTGGCTTGAGTGTGAGGGGGTCAGGTTGGCTGTGATGGAATGTGGGAGAGGGGGTAATGGCGCTGGGGATGGAGTGAGTGTGGGGAGATGAATGTGACGGTGATGGAGTGAGTGTCTCTGGGTCAGGTTGACGGGGATGGAGTGAGTGTATCAGGGTTAGAGTGACGGTGTTGGAGTGAGTGTGACGGGGTCAGTGTGACGCAGATGGTGTGAGGGTGAGGGGGACAGGGTGACGATGATAGAGTGAGTGTGTGGGCGTCGGTGTGATGCTGATGGAGTAAGTTTAATGGGGTCAGTGTGACGGAGATAGAGTGAGTGTGAGAGGGTCAGGTTGACGATTATGGAGCGAGTGTGAGTGGGTCAGGGTGACGGTGAAGGTGTGTTTGTGAGGGAATCAGGGTTCCGGTGACCGAGTGAGTTTGAGGGAATGAGGGTGATGGTGAATGAGTGAGTGTGAGAGGGTCGGGGAGACAGTGATGGAGTGAGTGTGAGGGGGTCAAAGTGATGGAGATGGAGTGAGTGTGTCGGGGACAGGGTGACGGTGATTGAAAGAGTGTGAGCGGGTCAGGGTGGCGGTGATGCAATGAGTGTGAGGGGGTCAGGGTAACTGTGATGGAATGAGTTTGAGGTGGTCAGGGTGACTGTGTTGGCTTGAGCGTGAGGGGGCCATGGTGAATGTGATGGAGTGAGTGTGAGGGGGTCAGTGTGACGGTGACGGATGAGTGTGATGGGGTCAGGGTGAGTGTGCTGGGGTGAGTGTGAGGGGCTCAGGCCAGTGGGGATTGAGTGAGTGTGGGGAGACGAGTGTGACGGTGATGGAATGAGGGTGAAGAGGTCAGAGTGGCGGTGATGGAGTGAGTATATCAGGATCAGAGTGACGGTGATGGAATGAGTGTGAGGGGGTCAGTGTGACGGATATGGCGTGAGGGTGAGGGGGTCAGGGTGACGATGATGGAATGTGTGTGAGAATGTCAGGGTGGCGGTGATGCAGTGAGTGTGAGGGGGCCATGGTGAATGTGATGGATTGAGCTTGAGGGGGTCAGTGTGATGGTGATGGAGTGAGTGTGAGTGGTTAGGGAGACGGTGATGGAGTGAGTGTGAGGGAATCGGGAGACGGTGACCGAGTCAGTGTGAGGGAATCAGTGTGACGGGTAATCGTGGGATTGTGAGGGGGTCAGGGAGACGTTGATGGAGTAAGTGTGAGGGGGTCACGTTAATGGTGATGGAGTTAGTGTGAGGAGTTCACGGTGAGGATGACTGCGTAAGTTAAAGTTATCAGTGTAATGGTGGTGGAGTGAGTGTGAGGGATCAGTGTGAAGTTGATAGAGTGAGTTCGAGAAGTCAGGGTGATGGTGATGCAATGAGTGTCAGAGCGTCATGGTGATGGTGATGGCGTGACTGTGAGGGGGTCAGTGTGACGGAGATGGTGTGAGTGTGAGTGAATCTGGGTAACGTTGACGAGTGAGTGTGAGGGTGCAGTGTGACTGGGATCGCGTGAGTGTGAGAGGTTCAGCGAGACGGTGATGGAGTGAGTGTGAGGGGGTCATGGTGACGGTGCTGGAGCGAGTGTGGAGGTGTCAGGGTGACAGTGAAGTAATGAGTGTGAGGGAATCATGGTGATGGTGACCGAGTGAGTGTGAGGGGTGAGGGAGATGGTGATGGATTGAGTGTGAGGGAATCAGGGGACGGTGACCGAGTGGGTGTGAGGGGATCAGTTTGACCGTAATTTTGTGAGTGTGAGAGGGTCATGTTGACGTTGATGGAATAAGTGTGAGGTGGTCAGGGTGACTGTGATGGAGTGAGTGTGAGAAGGTCATGGTGAGGATGGTGGAGTGAGTTAAGCTTTTCGCGGTGATGATGGTGGAGTGTGTCTGAGGGGATCAGTGTGAAGTTGATGGAGTGAGTGCGAGAGCGCCAGGATGCCGATGATGCTTTGAGTGTTAGAGGGTCATGGTGACGGTGATGGGGTTAGTGTGAAGCGGTCAGGTTGTCGGAGATGGAGTGAGGGTGAGGCGGTCAGGGTGACTCTGATGGAGTGAGTGTGCGGGCGTCGTGGTGATGGTGATGAAATGAGTATAAGGGGGTCAGTTGGATCGTGATGGAGTGAGTGTGAGGGGGTCAAGGTGCCGGTGATTGCGTGAGTGTGAGGGGGTCATGGTGATATTCATGTTGCGAGTGTGAGAGGTCAGGGTTGATGGTGGTGGGATGAGTGTGAGGGGTCAGGGTCATGTTGATCGAGAGATTGTGAGGGGGTCAAGGTGACGGGGATGGCGTGAGTGTGCGGGGGTTAGGGTGATGTTGATGGAGTGTGTGTGAGAGTGTCAGAGTGAGGGTGATGGAGTCAGTCTGAGGGTGTCACTGTGACGCTCATGGAGTGAGCTTAATGGAGTCATTTAGACGGAGAAACAGTGAGTAAGAGAGGGTCAGGTTGACGGTGTTGGAGTGAGTGTGAGTGCGTCTGGGTGATGGTGATGCTGTGAGTGTGAGGATATCAGGGCGACGGTGACCGAGAGAGTGTGAGGGGTTCAGTGTGACTGTAATCGTGTGAGTGTGAGGTGGTCAGGGAGATGGTGGTGGAGTGAGTGTGGCGTTGTCAGGGTGATGGTGATGGAGTGAGTGTGAGCGGATAAGTGTGAAGTTGATGGAGTGAGTGCAAGAGTGTCAGGATGATGGTCATGCAGTGAGTGTGAGAGGGTCATTGTGACTGTGATGGAATGAGTGTGAGGGCATCATGGTGACGCTGATGTAGCGAGTGTGAGGGGGCCAGGGTGAATGTGACGGATTGAGTGTGAGGGGGTAAGGTTGGCTGTGATGGAATGAGGGTGAGGGGTTAACGGCGCTGGGGATGGAGTGAGTGTGGGGAGATGAGTATGATGGTGATGCAGTGAGTATCTCTGGGTCAGGTTGACGGTGATGGAGTGAGTGTGTAGGGGTCAGAATGACGGTGGTGGAGTGAGTGTGACGTGGTCAGTGCGACGCAGATGTCGTGAGGGTGAAGGGGTCAGGGTGATGATGATAGAGTGAGTGTGAGGGGTTCGGTGTGATGCTGATGGAGTGAGTTTAATGGGGTCAGTGTGACGGAGATAGAGTGAGTGTGAGAGGGTCAGGTTCACGGTGATAGAGCGAGTGTGAGTGAGTCAGGGTGACGGTGAAGGAGTGTTTGCTAGGGAATCAGGGTGGCGGTGACTAAGTGAGTGTGAGGGAATGAGGGTGATGGTGAATGAGTGAGTGTGAGAGGGTCAGGGAGACAGTGATGGAGTGAGTGTGTGGGGGTCAAAGTGATGGAGATGGAGTGAGTGTGTCGGGGACAGGGTGACGGTGATTGAAAGAATGTGAGTGGGTCAGGGTGACGGGGATGGAGTGAGGGTGAGGGGATCAGTTTTATGGTGTTGGAGTGAGTGTGTGAAGGGGTCACTTTGACGGTAATGGAGTGAGTGTGAGGGGTTAGGGAGATGGTGATGGTGTGAGTGTGAGTGGTTCAGGGAGACGGTGATGGAGTTAGTGTGAGTGAATGTGGGTGACGGTGACCGAGTGAGTGTGAGGGGCTCAGTGTGACCGTAATCGTGTGAGTGTGACGGGGTCAGGGAGATGGTGATTGAGTGAGTGTGAGGAGGTCAGTGTGAGGATGATGGAGTGTGTATGAGGTTGTCAGAGGGTGATGGTGGCGCAGTGAGTGTGAGGGGATCAGTGTGAAGTTGAAGGAGTGAGTGCGAGAGGGTCAGGATACAGTGATGCAGTGAGTATGAGAGGGTCATGGTAACGGCGATGGGGGAGAGTGAGGGGATCAGGGTGACTGTGATGGAATGAGTTTGAGGTGGTCAGGGTGACTGTGATGTATTGAGTGTGAGGGTGCCATGGTGAATGTGATGAGGTGAGCGTGAGGGGGTCAGTGTGTCGGTGATGGAGTGAGTGTGATGGGGTCAGGGTGAGTGTGCTGGGGTGAGTGTGAGGGGGTCAGGCCAGTGGGGATTGAGTGAGTGGGGGGAGACGAGTGTGACGGTGAGGTTGAAGAGGTCAGGGTGGCGGTGATGGAGTGAGTTTATCAGGGTGAGAGTGACGGTGAAGGAATGAGTGTAAGGGGGTCAGTGTGACGCTGATGGCGTGAGGGTGAGGCGGCCAGGGTGACGATGATGGAATGTGTGTGGGAATGTCCGGGTGGCAGTGATGGAGTGAGTGTGGGGGGTCTGTGTGACGGTGATGCATTGAGTGTGAGGGGATCAGTTTGACCGTGAAGGAGTGAGTGTGAGGGTGTTAGTGTGACGCTGATGGAGTGAGTTTAATGGGGTCAGTGTGTCTGTGATCGTGTGAGTGTGAGGGGGTCAGTGTGACGGAGATGGAGTGAGTTTGAGAGGGTCCGGGTGATGGTAAATGTGTGCGTGTAAGTGGAATAGGGTGAGGGTGATGGAGTGAGTTTGAGGGGCTCAGGGTAACGGAAATGATGTGAGTGTGAGGGGATAAGTTTGACGGTAATGCAGTAACTGTGAGAGGCTCAGGGTGAAAGCGATGGAGTGAGTGTGAGTGGGTCCATGTCACCGAGTCGGTGTGAGTGTGAGGGGGTCAATACCATGGTGACAGAGTGAGAATGAGGAAATCATTGTGACGGTGACTGAGAGAGTGTGAGGGTTCAGTGTGACTGGGATGGCATGAGCGTGAGGTGATCAGTGTGACAGAGATGGCGTGAGGGTGAGGGGCCAGAGTGAGGATGATGGAATGAGTGTGAGGATGTCAGGATGATGGTGATGGAGTGAGTGCGAAGGCATCACTGTGAAGTTGATGGAGTGAGTGCGAGAGGGTCAGGATGATGGTGATACAGTTCGTGTGAGGGGGTCAGTGTGACGGTGATGGAGTGAGTGTGAATGGGTCAGGGTGACGGTGACAAAGTGAGTGTGAGGGTGTCAGTGTGACGAAGATGGTGTGATTGTGAGGGTGTCAGGGAGACGGTGATGGAGTGAGTGTGAGGGAATCAGGGAAATGTTGACGAGTGAGTGTGAGGTGCAGTGCGACTGGGATCGCGTCAGTGTGAGGGGGTCAGGGAGACGATGATGGGGTGAGTGTGAGGGGGTCAGTGTGACGGAGATGGCATGAGGGTGACGGGGTCAGGGTGAGAATGATGGAGTGAGTGTGAGGGAATCAGGGTGACATTAACCTAGTGAGTGTGAGGGTGCAGTGTGACTGGGATCGCGTGAGTGTAAGAGGGTCAGGGTGACGGTGATGAAGTGAGTGTGAGGCAGTCTGGGTTACAGTGATTTAGTGAGTATGATGGGATGAGTGTGACGTTGATGGAGAGAGGGTGAGGGGATCAGTGTGATGGTGTTGGAGTGAGTGTGTGAGTGGGTCAGCGAGAAGGTGATGGACTGAGTGTGAGGGGGTCAGTGTGACAGTGATGGAGTGAGTGTGTGGGGGTTAGGGTGATGGTGATGTAGTGCGGGCAAGGGGGTCTGAGTGACGGTGAAGTAGCGAGCTTAATGGGGTCAGTGAGACGGAGATGGGGTGAGTGTGAGGGGGCCAGGGTGACGGTGATAGAGTGAGTATGTGGCATTCTGGTTGACACTGATCTTGTGAGTGTGAGGGCATGAGTGTGACGTTGATGGAGAGGGGGTGACGGCATCAGTGTGATGGAGTTGGAGTGAGTGTGTGTGGGGGTTAGGTGACTGAGTTGAAGCACTTAACTGTTACCATAGAGGTAATCCTGATCAAGTTAGAAATCACTGCACACTCCACAAGCTTGTACTTCCAAATAAACCTGTTGGACTATAACCTGGTGATGTGTGGTTTTTAACTTTGCCCACCCCGCTCCAACACCGGTTCTTCCACATCAGAATCCTGACAGACACCCCCACTGAATCTGAAGTGCCTGTCAGATACCTGACTGAACGACAGGGGTGTGGGGGAGGGGTATGTGTTTTAACCACAAAGTGCTGGGTTGAACTCGACCTTTTAACTGCCATTGCCATGGAGATAATATTGAGAGACAGCGTCCATTCAAAACCACAAACCAAAAAGTTATAAGAAATGGAGTGGCACATCGGACAGGCGGGGAGTTACCTGATGCTGCCTGGAGGTGTTCTGCATGTACACTATTCATGTAACTGCCATGTCTCATCAATAAAGTCTCAAAGAAGACCTCTCAGAGTTCTGTGCCGAGTTATTCCTATCCAGCAGGGTTCAGGAATATGAGTACACAGCAGTCAGTCTTCACAGTGGATGATACAAAGAAATGCCAGTAATTGCTAAGGAGACTGAGGAAGGTGAGGACCAAGAAACAATCATTATCAAGAAAGCGTTAGAGATGGGCAACCTACTGGAGCTAAAGGTAGACAAGTCTCTTTGCCCTGATGGAATACATCCCAGGGTGCTACCAGAGATAGCGGGAGAAGTAGTAAATATACTTGGAGTCAGAGTCCTACAGCAGAGGCAGGCCCTTTTGCCAAAACTGGCCCATGTCAGCCAAAATGTCCATCCACGTGAACCCCATTTCCCTGCACTTAGTCCATCTGCTTCTGACCCTTTGCTATCCATGTATTTGTCCAAATGTCTTTTACATGTTGTTAATGTATCCACCTCAGCCACTTCCAATGGCACATCATTCCATATATACATACGACCCTCTATGTAAAACAGTTGACCCTCAGGTTCCCTTTCATAATTTCTCCTCTGACCTTAAACTGATGCCCACCAGTCCTTGATTTCCTGGGGAAAAGACTGAGTGAATTCACCTTACCCATGCCTCCCATGATTTTATACACTTCCACAAAACATCCCCCCACCCCCCCCCCCACCCCCGTTTCCACTGCTCGAAACAAAATAAAACCTCGCTTGTTCAACTTCTCCCTGCAACTCAGACCCCTGAGACCTGGCATTATCCTTGTAAATTTCTTCTGCACCTTTGACAGTTTAATACTGAAACCGACACTGCATTCATCACATTTCCAGTGTTTCCCCACGGCATTGGAACTGACGTGACAATGCCAACAGATTACAAGCCATGATCGATAAATGACCCCTTTCCAACAATCCCGTTTTCGTAGTATTTTCCATGGTGCAGGTATCCTTGTGTCTTTCTGGTTGCATGATTAATGAAAACCTTGTCCTCATACAAAACAAATCTGCAGCTTAATTGTTCCTGGGAAATGTGCCATGTTTTTTCAGACTTTTAAAAACAAATGAACTCTCTCTCCAAAGTCACCACACTGACATGGGCTTGGCTGTGTCTCGGTATTTGTTTCCAGTCACACTGACCTTTGAAACATTCGCCCACGGACAGAATACAGACCTTTCCTTCCACATGAAAAGGCCAATGATATTCAGATCGGCACAGATCAAATTACCATCAAAACTGAACAGGAAGTTCAATTTGAATTTCTCATCCACAAATCCGCACTTTTAGAACCCTACAATAGAGAAAACAGGTCACCACTGTTAATAGAGGATGGAAATTGATAAGAAAATTATAGTATTAAATTGTAGTTTCTTTGTTTCCCCCAAAGCTTTAAATCTCAGTCTCTCAATTTCTCTTTTCTGTGAACTGAAATCCAAACCAATCTCCTCACTCCTTCCCTCCACACCCAGTTTTAACACTCTCTCCTCTCTTTGAATTCAGTTTCCTAGCTCCTGTCTGCAGATTAAGAACAAAAAAAGGGGCGGCACGATGGGACAGCACGAGGGTCCCAGACTCGATTCCAGCCTCGGGCTCATTCTCTCCGTGTCTGCGTGGGTATCCTCCGGGTGCAGGTCAGGTGAATTAGCCATGATTTATTACCCATAGTGTTAGGTGTTTTAGTCAGAGGGAAATGAGTCTGGTTGGGTTGCTCTTCGGAGGATCGGTTGTGGGCTGGTTGGGCCGAAGGGTCAGTTTCCACATTGCAGGAAATCTCATCAAATCAATGAGTCTGACTCGGAGCCTCTGGGGTGTTGATGAATCCTCCCTTGCCTCCCAGGGTTTCCTTCCAGGTCAGACCCACATTTTTTTTTTCCAAATCTGGAACCTTCTTATTTATTTCCCCCACTCCCACCTCTGATGAGAACCATCCAGCACACCCTGGCCAAATCATATCTGGTTGAACTAAAATGAAACAGATTAGAACTCTAATCACAGGCCGACCCGTGCCCCTCTCAATAACATTCCTGAATCTTCACAAGAGGTCTGATAACTTTCTGCAAAACGCTTCCCCATTGATACTTTGACCACTCGCCAGGATACCAGGGGAGGGGCCATTCCCCTGGGTCCTGTTTTCAGAGGGAGGAAGCTGCCAATGACAGATTAATCCCACAAACCCACAGCCTCCCTGGCAGTGACCCACCCTGCACATCCGCCAACAACTGGACAGCACTGCGCCAGTGCACTGCTCTCCCCTTCTGCAGCACATGCTCCTGATCGCACAGGAGCCTGGGTGATTGACAGCAGCTGCTGCCCAATAGGGCGGAGGGGGCGGTGCTGGAGGACTGGGACAATGGGATTGTAACTAATGAATGAATGTGGAGGAAACTGGGGGATGGACAGGTCAGTGAGGGATAGGATCAGTGCAGAAGCAGGAGGGGATCCTGGACAAACTAAAAAATGGGAGAGTCTGACAGGGGAGGAACTACAGGAAGGTTCTGTTAAGAGGCTCAGGCAGGGACAGCTGGGAGACAGTATGGCCTGGTGGCTTGGGCATGTTTTCCAATCAGCCTCTTCAAAGATGCTGTTACTCAACTCTGAACCCGATCCTCCTGGTCCAGAGGTAAGGACACTATCACCATTTCTTGGTGGGCTCGTGGAAAGAAGGGATGATTTTCTCAATCTCACTCGCATGGAAACTCCATGAGCTCCTCTCACTTTCTGTCTCCGTTGGGGATGGAGGAGACAGAGCAGGTGGGAGGGGGTTAGGGATATAGGGACTACCTTTCAAAAGGAACTCACCTTTGTTGGTGACATTAACAAGACTCAATACACAGACACTTACACAAAGTTGGTGTACGTGAAGTTTATACAGAATATTAACATCTATAACTGGGCGATGCAGAGTTACAGAGTTAAGTCCTGGATATTATTAACAGCATTGTGTGTGAGACATCACATCTCATGAACTTGAGTCAGTTTTTTTGAAGAAGGAACAAAAAGGATTGAGGAGGGCAGAGCAGTGGTCCTGATCTGCATGGACTTTAAGGCGTTTGACACGGTTCCCCATGGGAGACTGGTTAGCAAGGTTAGATCTCATGGAATACAGGGTGAACTAGCCATTTGGATACAGAACTGGCTCAAAGGTCGAAGACAGAGGGTGGTGGTTGAGGGGTGCTTTTCAGGCTGGAGGCCTGTGACCAGTGTCACAAGGATCGATGCTGGATCGACAACTTTTCGTCATTTATATCATTGACTTGGATGTGAACATAAGAGGTATTGTTCGTTAGTTTGCAGATGACCCCAAAATTGGAGTTGGAGTGGACAGTGAAAACGATTACCTCAGAGCACAAGGCATCTGGATCCCATGGGCAAATGGGTTGAGGAGGTCAGTTTAGAAAAATGTGAGGTGCTGCATTTTGGAAAAGAAAACCTTAGCCAGACATATACAGTTAATAGTAAATTGCTGGGGAGTGCTGCGAAACAAAGAGTCCTTGGAGATCATGTTCGTAGTTCCTTGAAAGTAAAGTCGCAGGTAGATAGGATAGTGAAGGCGGCAGTTGGTCTGCTTGCCTTTATTGATCAGAGTGTTTAGTATAGGAGTTGGGAGGTCATATTGTGGCTGTACATGACATTGATTAGGCAACTTTTGGAATATTCCATGTAATTCTGGTCTACTTCCGATCAGAAGGCTGTTCTCAAACTTGAAAGTGGTCAGAAAAGAATTACAAGAATGTTGCCAGGGTTGGACAGGCTGTTTTGTCTGGAGTGTCGGAGGCTGAGGGGTGAACTTATAGAGATTTATAAAATCAGGCCGGGCATGGATAGTTTAAACAGACAATGTCTTTTCCTGTGGTGGGGAAGTACACAACTAGGTAATAGGGAGACGAGGGTAGGCAGGGGGTGGGGAGACAGAAAGCCTGGTGGGATAGAGAGGGGTGGCACACAGACGGTTGGGACAGAGAAGGGGGAAGAGAGAGATGGGGAACAGACAGTGGGAATAGAGGAAGCGACTGGGACAGGCGCGGAGGCACAGACAGACAGATGGGGGATAGACAGAGAGGGGGAGACAGGGGGTGGAACAAACGGACAGGGGAGATAGACAGAGCGGGAAGATGGTCAGAATTTTTACAGATCAAAATTCAACCCTGTTGCTGCTTTCTCTCCATCCACTTCAATCCCTCTGAAAGGCTCAGAACAACTGCATAGTTCCTGCAAAGTAGAGTTTCAGGGAGATCAGTTGGGATAGTGACAATTATTGGTCAGGGCACTGATTAATAAATGGCATGGGTTCAATTCCACTGTCTGTGTGGTGTTTCCACATTCTCCCAGTGTGCGTCGACGTGGGCTTCCTCTGGGTGCTCTGGTTTCCTCCCTCAATCCAAAGATTTGCAGGTAAAATGGATTCGCTGTGGGAAATGAGAGGTTACATGGGTAGGGTGGGATGCTATTCCGTTGGTTGGTATGGTCTCATGGGCCTAATGGCCTGTTTTCACACTGTAGGGATTCTGTCACTGAGTATAGGAGGTAAGAGGTCACGTTGTGGCTCTATAGGGCATTGGTGAGGACTATTAGAATACTACATTCAATTCTGGTCTACTTGATTTCAGAAAGATGTTACCACAATAGGACTCAACCTCAATGACAAATTCCTGAGAAGTGTGCACGAACAAATCGACCGTGTAGTGTGGGTTGATAGGTCCTTGAAAGTGGGGTTGAAGTTGGACAGGTCGGTAAAGGTGGTGTTTGATAGGCTAGGTGTTATTAGGCAGTGCATTGAGGATAGGAGTTAGGTGATCATGTTTCAGTTGTACAGTTTATTGGCTCGGCCATTTTTGGAATCTTCATACTGCTATCAATTTCAGTCTCCCTGCTGTAGGATGGATGTTGGGAAACTTGAAATAGTTCGGAAAAGATTTACAAGGGTGTTGCCAGTATTGGAAAATTTGAACCATAGGGAGACGCTGAATGGGTTGAGGATATTTTCTCTGGAGCACTAACGCTTGAGGTGTCATTGTAGAACTTTATAAAATTATGACGAGCTACGTTAGGGTGACTAGTCATAGTTTCTTTTTTCCCCCAGGGTAGGGGAGTCTAAGAGTAGAGAGCATAGGGTTAACATGAGAGGGGAAAGACTTCAAGGGGATTTGGAGGCTTTGGGGATGGTGAAAACAGGTTTACCAGGATGATAAAGGGATTTTGCCCAAAACGTCGAATTCGAAACTACTTGGACGCTGCCTGAACTGCTGTGCTCTTCCAGCACCACTAAGCCAGCATCTAGTTTCCAGCATCGGCAGTCATTGTTTTTACCAGCATGTTTTCTGGATTGGGAGAGGTTGGAAAACTTTGGATTTTTGTCTTTGGCAAGCCAGTAGCTGCGGGGTAACCCGAGGGGCACAGAGTGAATAATGTGAATCTATTTTCCAAGGTGTAAGTGACAAATGCTAGAGCCACACGTTTAAGAGGAGAGGGGGCAGTTTAAAGGAAACGAAAACCAAAACAACTGCAGATGCTGTAAACCAGAAAGATAAACAGAAGTTTCTGAAAAAGCTCAGCATGTCCAGCAGCATCTGTGAAGAGAAATTGGAGTTAACGTTTCTGAGGAAGGGTGACCAGTCCCGAAACATTAACTGATTTTCCTTCACAGATGCTGCATGACCTGCTGGGCATTTCCAACAATATCTGTGCAAGTTTAAAGGGAGATACGTCAGTCAAGTTTCTTAAGCAGAAGCTGGTAGTTGACTCGAATGTACTGTCCTGGGAGATGGCAAAAGCAGAAACAATCACAACGTTTTTGAGGCATTTGGGCAGACACATAGCAGGCATGGGTTGGCAGGGATATGGATCATGTACAGGCAGATTGAATCAGTTTTGAATGGCATCATGATCCGCATAGACATGGTGTGCTGAGTATTCTGGTGCTGTAACTGTTAGGTTTTCCAAAGGGAAAAATGCCTTTTGAAGAAGTAACAAAGGATTGATGAGGGCAGAGTGGTGGACATGATCTACGTGGACTTCAGTAAGGTATTCCGCAAGGCTCTTCTTGGGCGACTGGTTAGCAAGGATAGATCTCATGGAATACAGAGGAAACCAGCCATTTGGATGCAGATCTGACTCAAAGGTAGAAGACAGAGTGGTGGAGGGCTGCTTTGCCGACTTGAGGCCTGTGATCAGTGGAGAGTCACAACGATCGCTGTTTGATCCACTACTTTTCATCATTTATATAAATGAATGGGATGCGAACATAGGAGGCATGGTTAGTAAGTTTGCAGATCACACCAACATTGGATGTGTAGTGGACAATGAAAAAGATTACCTCAGAGTACAATGGGAACTTAATCAGATGGGCGAATGGGCAGATAGAGTTTAAGTTAGGAAAATGTGAGGTGCTGCAGTTGGGACTTATACACTTAATGATAAGGTCCTCGGGAGCATTGCTGAACAAAGACACCTCGGAGTGCAGATTCATAGCTTCTTGAAAGTGGAGTCGCAGGTAGATTGAATAGTGAATGCGGCGTTTGGTACGATTTCCCTTATTGGTCAGAGCATTGAGTACAAGTGTTAGGAGATCATATTGTGGCTGCACGGGACATTGCTTAGGCCACTGTTGGAATAATCCATACAATTCTGGTTACCGTCCTATCAAAACAATATTGTGAAACTTGAAAGGGGTTAGAAAAGAATTTCAAGGATGTTGCCGGGACTGGAGGATTTGAGCTACCAGGAGAAGTTGAATAGGCTGTGTTCTCTGGAGTGTCAGGATGAGGGGCATGGATAGGGGAAATACACGAGTTCAGATGGTTGGCATTGTCTCATAGGCCGAATGGCCTGCTTCCACACTGTAGGGATTTGGTCACTGAGTATAGGAGTTAGCTACAGTTGTGGTTGTACAGGGCATTGGTGAGGCCAATTTTAGAACACTACATTCAATTCTATTCTCCCTGATTTCGGAAACATTTTACCACAATAGAACTCAAACTCAACAAGTTCCTGGGAAGTGCGCACGAACAAATACACTGTGCAGTGTGGGGTGATAATTCCTTGAAAGTGGCGTTGAAGGTAGACAGGTCGGTGAAGGCGGTATTTGGTATGCCAGCTGTTATTTGGCAGTGCATTGAGTATAGGAGTTGGGGGATCATGGTTCGGTTGTACAGTATATTAACTTGGCCACGTTTGGAATCCCCAGACTGCTTTCAATTCTGGTCTCCCTACTACAGAAAGATGTTGGGAAACCTGAAAAAGTTCAGCAAAGATTTACAAGGGTGTTGCCAGTATTGGAACATTTGCACCATCGGGAGGGGCTGAGGCTATCTTCCCTGGAGCAGGAGATGCTGTGGGATGGCATGATACAACTTTATAAAGTTGGGTGGAGCAACAACAGGGTGACTAGTTAGTTTCTTTATTCCAGGATAGGGGAGTCCAAAAGCAGAGGGCATAGATTTAACGTGAGAGGGGAAAGACTTCAAGGGGGCCCTCGGAACAACTCGCTTGGTACATGTATAAATGAGCTGGTTGGCATGGACAATTAGGACAGAGGGTCTGTTTCTATTCTGTACATCTCTATGACTCTGTTCTATAAAACTTGAGGAGAGTTTCAGAAAATATCTGCAAGGCTATTGTTAGGACTGTGGAGTTAAAGGGAAAGGCTGAATAAGCTGGGGCTTTTTCACTAGAACGTCAGAGACTGAGAGGTTACCTGATGGAGAAGCACAGACAGGGTGAATAGCTGAGGTCTTTGTTTCCACCCAGTGTCGGGGAGTTCAAAACTACAGGGCATTGGGTTTTAGGTGAGAGGGGCAAGGTTTGAAATGGACCTGAGGGCCAAACGGTTCACTCAGAGGTTGGTGAGCGTATCAAATGAGATGCTATAGGAATGATGGACGCAGGTCAAATTAAATTTAAAAGGCGTCTGGAGGGGTACATGAATAGAAAATGTTCAGAGTGATACAGCCCAACTCTCCCAAATGGAGCTGCATCAGTTTAGGATATCTGGTGACATGGACGGGTTGGACTGAAGGGTCTATTTCCGTGCTGGATGACTCTCTGACTCTAAGTGCCTCAGCAAAATGGTAGAAATCCACAATAAAAACAGAAAGCACTGGAGATCCTCAGCGGGTCTGGCAGCACCGGAAATGGTGACAGATGCAGAAAACATTGCAACCCTGAAGAAGTGTTTAGATGATCACACCAAGCACTACAATATCGATTACACGCTGAGTGCCAGAACGTGGGACTAGAATAAATAGGTGCTTGATGACCAGCATGAATACGATGGGGCTGGAAAGCTGACGTTCTGGGTCATTACTATTCATCAGGACTGGCAATGGGTCCTGATCCAAAATATAAACTTTCCTGCTCCCCTGATCCCGCCTCACCTGCTGCACTTCCCCAGGTCCACATTGTATCGACTCTGAGTTCCAGCAATGCCTCCATCTTATCCATACTGGTCATTGTGTTCAGGTCAGGCAGCATAGGTTAGTGGCTGGTGTGACCATCTAAACACTTCTTCAAGTGCACTATCTACCAGCGCCTCTACTTTCGAGGAATTATGAATCTGCACTGCAAGGTCTCTTTGTTCAGCAACACTCCCCGGGATCTGACCATTATGTGAATCAGTCCTGCTAAGCTTTGCTTTTCGAAAATACAGCACCTTACATTTAACTAAATTAAACTCCATCTGCCACCCCTCAGCCCATTTGCCCACCTGATCAAGATCCCATTGTAATCTGAGGTAACATTCTCCATTGTCCGCTACACATTCAATTTTGGTTTCATCTGCCAACTTACTAACTATACCTCTTATGTTCACATCCAAATCATTTATAGAAATGAAAAAAAGCAGAGGTCACAGCACCGATCCTTGTGGCACTCCAGTAATCACAGGCCTCCAGTCCAAAAAACAATCTTTCACCACCACCCTCTATCTTCTAACTTTGAGCCAGTTCTGTATCCAAATGGCGAGTTCTCCCTGTATTCTGAGGGAGCTAACCTTGCTCATCAGTCTCCCATAGAGAGTCTCCCTTAGTCTCCCATAGGAACCTTGTCGAACGTCTGACTGAAGTCCACTCAAATCAAATCTACCGCTCTGCCCTCGTCAATCCTCTTTGTTACTTCTTCAAAAATAGCTCAATGAAGTACGTGACACATGATTTTCGACACACAAAGCCATGCCGAATATCCGTAATCATACAATATAGACAGGTACAACACAGAACAGGCCCTTACGTCCACGATGTTGTACCGAGATTTAATCGTCATGTAAAACATAGTAACTTAACCTACGCACCCCTCGACTCACTTCCATCCATGTGCATGTCCTGCAGTTGCATACATGTCCCCGATCACTTCGCTTTCACCACCACCGCTGGTAACGCATTCCATGCATTCACAACTCTGTGAAAAAAACCTACCTCAGACGCGTCCTTTATACCTTCCTCCGAATATCTTCATAGTATGACTTCTCATACAAGTCAATCCTGCCCTGGGGAAAAGTCTCTGTCTATTGACTATATCTATTCCTGTCGTTAATTTGTAGACCTCTATCAGGTCTCTTCTCTTCCTCTTTCTCTCCAGAGAAAAAGGTCCGAGCTTATTCAAACTTTCTTCATACAGGAAGCCCTCCAGTCCAGGAAGTATGTTAGTAAACCTTGTTTGCACCCTCTCCAAAGCCTCTGTACATTTCCTATAGTATTTAGACCAGGACTGGACACAAAATTTCAAGTGTGGTCTCACCTGGGACTTGTAGAGCTGTAGAAAATCCTCACGGCTCTTAAACTCTATCCCCCTGTTTATGAAAGCCAAAAAAACATTTGCTTTGTTAACAACACTATCCACTTGGTTGGCAACTGTGAGGGAATTATGTGCTTGCACACCCAAATCCTTCTGTTCCTCCACACTGCCAAGAATCCTGTATTTAATGCTATGTTCAGGATTCGAATTTGACGTTCCAAAATGCATCACTTTGCATTTACCCAGGTTGAACTCCATCTGCCATTTCTCAGCCCAGCTCTGCATCCTGTCTATGTCACGCTGCAGCCTGGAGTAGCCCTCTATATTATCGACAATACTTCCAATCTTTGTGTCATCGGCAAATTTACTAACCCAGCCATAAACCTCCTCATCCAAGTCATTTATAAAAACTACAGAGGCCCAAGAACAGAACTCTGCGGGACCCCACTCAACACTGTCCTCCAGGCAGAATACTTTTCATCTACAACCACTGTCTGCCTTCTGTCAGTCAGCCAATTCTGAAGCCAGATAACCAAATCTCCCTGTATCCCATACTTCCTGACTTTATGAATGAGCCTACCATGGGGAACCTTAAAATATGCTTTGATGAAATCCATTTATACCACATCCACTGCTCTACAGTCGTCGACCTATCTTGACACCTCTTCAATGAACTCAATAAATACACTATGCTTTGCCAAATTGTCATAAATCCTATCCCTCAGAATTATTTCCACAACTTTGCTGACAACAGATGTAAGACTAACTGGTCTGTAATTTCCACCGATTTCCCTATTTCCCTTCTTGAAAAGAGGCACAACATTCGCCTCCTTCTAATTCTCCAGTACATCTCCTGTAGTGAGTGAAGAGCCAAATATCCTCGCCAGCCGATTAGCAACCTTCTTTCTCGCTTCCTGGAGCAGCCTAGGATAAATCTGGTCTGGCCATGGGGACTTATCAATCTTAATGTTTTCCAAAATTTCCAGCACATCAATTTCATCAATCTTGATATGTCCTTGCTTTTCCAAATACATGTAAATCCTGTCCCTCAGGGTTCCCTTCAACAACTTGTCTAGCACCGACGTCAGGGTCTTCCATCTGTCATTCCTGGGCTTGTCCAAACCACCTTTCTTAAACAGTTGCACCATATTAACCAACCCACACTCTTCTGGCACCTCAGCTGTGACTACCAATAATACACAAATCTCAGTAAGGGGCCCAGCAATCACTTCCCTCGCTTCCTATAGAATTTTACGGTACACCTGGATAGGTTCCTGGGGATTTAGCCACATTTATGCCTTTCAAGACATCCAGTACCACCTTCTGTGTAATATGGACATTTTCCAAGATGTCACCATCTATTTCTCGACATTCTATAACTCCCATGGCCTTCTCCACAGTAAACACTGATGCCAAATACTCGTTTCGTCTCTCCGCCCCCCCACCCCCAACACCCCCAACCTCATCGCCTGCAGCTCCACACATAGGCCGCCTTGCTGATCTTTAAGGACCCCGATTCCCTTTCTCGTAACCCTTTTGTTCTTAATGTATTTATAAAAACCTGTTGGATTATCCTTAACCCTATTCACCAAAGCTGTGTCCTGTCCTCTTTTTGCCCTCCTGATTTCCCTCTTCAGTATTCTCCTACTGCTTTTATACTCGAAGGTTGTTTTGGATTTGAATAAATGCAAAATATTACATCTTGATTTTAAAAAAAAGGCAGGATTTACACATTAAAATTCAGGCCATGAGAAGTGATATAGAACAAAGAGACCTCGGTGTTCAGATTTTTGAAGGATGTGTCACATGTAGACAGGGTAGTTAAAAAGGTGTTTAGCACATTTATCTTCGTTGCTAAGACCTCAGAGTATAGGAGTTGGGACGTTATGTTGAGGTTGTACAGGATGTTGGGGAGGCCTCTTCTGGAATACTGTGCCCAGTTCTGGTTGTGCTGTCATGGGAAGGATATTATTAAAATGGAGCGGGTTCAGAAGAGTTTTACCAGGAGGTTGATGGGAATGGATAGTTTGAATTTTAAGCAGAATCTGGATAGGCTGGGACTTCTTTCACTGGAGCGTAGGAGGCTGAGGGGTGACCTTATTAGAGATTTATAAAATCCTGAAGACTATCAGTAAAGTGAACAACAGGTGCCCTTTCCAGGAGGGGTTGCGATTCAAGAGTGTGTAAAGGAAGGCTTTAAAACCAAGTTTGGGATTTTAATTTTTGTTTCTGCATGTCGAGTCGTTCACGTGTGGAATAGACTTGCAGAGGACGTGGTAGCTGTGAATGCAATTACAATTTCAGTGTGGTACAGTGGCTCAATGGCTAGCAGGGCTGCCTCACAGCACCAGGGACACCGGTTCAATTCCTACATTGGGTGGCTGTCCATGTGGAGTTTGGATATTCCTCTGCACGTCAGCGTGTGTTCCTCCAGGTGCACTCGTTTTTTCACAGAAACCACAGATATACAGGTTAGGTGAACTGGCCATGCTAAATTCTCATAGTGTTCAGGGATGGTTAGGTTTAGTGAAATAGTCAAGGGTAAATATCGACTAAAAGCATTGGGGAATGGGATTCTAAAGAGGAAAAATCATTTGTACCCGTATATCAATAGGGACTGCGAGGATGGATTTGGATCAAGTGGAGGCAGATGCGATTTGTTCAGTTCAAAACTATGGTCAACATGGACTGGTTGGACCACAGGGTCTAAGTCAATGCTGTATAACTTTATGACACTAACACTCATTATCTCTGTAAATTCCTCTATGCTCGGAACTATCCCTGTCAATGCAACCTCATCCAGCCTTACAACTCTTCCATATCTCAATAATTCCTCTGCAGCCTCAAAACACAAAAACCTCTATCACAAATATCTATCTCTGTAACATCCTCCATCCTCACAATCCTTTCCAACTTTCATGTCCTCCAGCTTCATTATCCTCCCTATCTCTAACCCCCTCCCACTCTCAAAACTTTGCTATATGTGCCTTTCTTTATTTCCTGCCTTCAGGACGCCCAAATTTTATTTCTCACTTGATGCTGGCCCTTTCTGATTTCTGAGTTGAGATTCTGAATTTCCTCTTAAAACTCTTCGTCTCACTTTCCTCCCAAAAACATCGACCAACCAAGTGTTATCTATTCTAGTATCACCTTTTCTGACCTGATGTCCAATGGAGACTGTCATATTCCGATAATAAACATCTCAGCGGTATATAGAACAGAAAAAGATTCTGCTGATCCATCTGTGAGAAAGAAAACTACCACCGAACTATCCTGATCTATCTTCCAGTACTTGTGGAAACGTGCCATCTATCATGGCATCGCAAGTGCACACTAAATACATTTTAAATGCTACCGGGATTTCTGTGTCTCCCACCATAACAGACAGTGAGGTTTAGTGCAACTGTTGCCCTATGACGACATCACCCACAGGAACAGAGAGTAGCTGGGTCTGTGCAAAGCAGAGGTCGCCCATACATTGGGAAGGATGGCAGGTTCTCTGAGAGGGGGCACAGGAGATTTACTAGGATGGTACAAGGAATGGGGGATTTCAGTTGCAGGGACATGGATGTTAATGGCATATATCAAGAATATCCATCTACAATAGATAGACTCTCCTTTCCAACCTCTCCCCTTGCCTGGGCTGGGTAAACTTCAGGTTATACCCATCACCAGTCATTTCTCCCTAATGAGAGTGGAGCCCTATGGTCTGGTAGGACAATGCTGACTTTACCTTATCCACAGTGATGCCACTGTGCCTCGGGGGTGGAGAGGGTATGCTGAAGGTGGTGGATGGAACACCACTCAGACAGTGCTTTGCCCTGGAGGATGTTCACTTTCTTTAATATTGTTGGGGACTGCACCGATGCAGACAAGTGGACACTGTTCCAACACAATCCTGATGTGTGCCTTATAGAGAGCAAACAGGATCAGGGGTTTGTAGAAACAGATTGTTCTCATTATAGCAGAGGAAATCGTGGCTGCACTGTTTCAGAGGGGTTTACAGAAGTTATACATTATAATAATCAACCTTACACTCGTCAGCTCATCATAAACTGTTGACAAGACATATATGGAAGACTTGGGGTAGATCTATTGACAGGATGGTTTGATTGAATGGCGAACTTTTATGCATCAAATAGGAATGAGCTGAAATACAATACTCACAACTAAATGCAAATATCCAGGTTCTGATTAATTGAGTAATTCTGTTTGGTGTTACAAATACTGAGTTTACCATCTGAATGTCCACCTGTAATATAAGTTTATAAAGTCCGCCACTGTCAGATCAGGTTGGAAACTCACACCATCCCCTCCTCTTGTCCCAGGATGACTGTCCACATTACCCCTTGTGGAGACCAGCAGTCAATTCAGGGGGAAATCTATCTGGGTTTCTATGAGTTTCCACCTTGGGACTTTATATGACTAAACAGGGCTGACCTTTGACACATGGGACAGAATTTTGACACATGGGACAGTGTTAGTGAGATGTGGAGAGCAGGATTTGCTTCTTCTTCTTTCCTTCCTTGCTGCCACTGTTCCTCATCAACAAGACATGGGGGGTGGGGGGTGAAAGGCTCATGCAGCTTGATGGGCAAGTTGCCTCCATTCTGGCCAAATGGACAGTAAGCTCCTCCCAGTCATCCCATAGAGTATCCCGTAAAAGACAGCAACTCTGCATGCTTCCCACTGCCCAGCGTTCGCAGGAAAAGGTTAGAAGAATGATGGAGGAAATCTCCTCGATAAGGCAGAACAGTAGAGTTCCTAAAGGATTATAAACAGTTTACACAGAAGGATTCATTGGAGAAGTGGACAACAAGTTGGCAAATGGAGTATAACTTGGGATAATGTGAAGGTTTTCAATTTGGGGGAGATAATAAGAGAACAGAGTGCTATTTAATTGGTGGAAACTGTAGAAAGCTGCACCACAAAGGGACCAAGAGGTAAATGTGCAGGAAACAAAGCAAGCTAGCACAAAGTTACAACAGGTCATCAGGAAGGGAAATGAAATATTGTTCCTGATTTCAAGGGATTTGCAGTATAAGAGTTTGAAGTATATACCTGAGAACAACTTTATATGGTGCAAGTGAGACCACATCTGGAGTAATGAGAGACGTTTTGGTCCGTTTATTTAAGGTAATACATCACTTCATCGGAGAAGGTTGACTGGGATGATCCTTGGTTTGAAAGGATTCTCTTTTAAGATAAGTCTGAAGAAGTCAGAACTCTCTTCACTCGATTTGGGAAGAATGAGAAGTGAACTGTTTCAAACATATAGGTTTCCTAAGGGGTTTGACAAGATAAATACCGCGAGGATGTGTCTCAACATGACGGAACATAGAACTAGATTCTGGGTCAGGCACGGAATCAAGAGTCCTGTTTTAGTTTTGTCAACTTTCGTGCAACAATGAGACGGGCAAGGGGTTTCAGTAGCAATGGAGCTGGGGCGAAGGGGAGACAAGCAACATTTTACAGATTGGAATTCCTGGTGTTTGTGATTGTGCAGATGTCTGATCAGAAGGTCACCTTGGGATCAGAATATGAGAGCAATATTGGGAAGTGTGTAGTTCTGCCTCAGTTCTCAGTGAGAGGGAGGGGCTCAGCAGTAAGGGAAAGGAATTTGTAACAGCAACTGAATGGGTTTAACCATTGCAATGTTTCATTAGAGGAAATTGCAGCTAATCGAGTAGTGGGAATGTGGTAAGCAGTTTGCTAACTGAGTAACAGTGGAGAAATGGAGAGGGATGATGGGGAGGGAGAGCTGGGCATTGTCAGTGTATATGTGAAACCCAACATGGTGCTTTTGGACGATGTCACCTCCTGGCAGTATGTAGGTGAGATACAGGAGGGGCCAAGGATAGATCCTTAAGGGACACCAAATACGAGGAATTCAGAAAGGGAAGGGAGAGTGGAGACGTAGCAGGATTTTCCAAAAATCTTGGAGTCAAATATTAGTTAATACCAGAATGGGTGAGCTGGACATAACCAGAAAAGACAGACAGAACAATGAAAAATATCTATGATTTGGTGAGGGGGAGTGCTGATGATGATGATGATAATGATGATGAGGATGATGATGAGGAGGAGCCTGAATCCAAAATTGCTATTTCTACATTTGTGAGATCACCCAACCCCACCCTAGTATCAGCTAATTTACTGATATACTTGTCCATCCCTGTGTTATCTCCAGACTTCATTATCCAAACACACTCCTGGCCAGCCTCCCACATTCAACTTACATGTAATCTCAAGAATATCTAAAACTCTATTGCCCAAGTGCTCACTTGTTCTAATACTTGTTGATCCATCAAAAGGCTCCCATTTAAAAGCAACTTAAAATTCTCACCCTTGATGTAATTCCTGGCGATGAACATCCCTGTCTCCCTGCACCACACAACCTGTGAGATCTCAACAACTGATTTGCTTTCAGACTCCCAAAGATGCATTTACTCATTGCTTCACCGGACTAGCTGTTTCTACTGTTGCCAGGGCAACAGGTCTGGGATTCCTATCCTAAAATTTTCATATCAGTTTTCCTCCTTTAGATATTCCCAAAAACCTGCTTATTTGGACATTCTTTTGATCAGTTGACTTAATATCCCCATCTGTTGCCTAATGTCAGAAACTTTCAATAGTATTTCTGTAAAATTATAAAAACAATAAAAATATAAACTGTTGTTGATTTGCTCACACATTGTCAACTTTTCACTGTCGCTGAGTGAATAATCTATAACATCTCTTACCCAACCACATTGTGGGAGCACATCCACCACACGAACTACAGCTGTACAAGGAAGTCAAATATCACCTTCTTCACAGGCAACAGGGCTTTGGCATTGATCACTGGTATCTGTGGAGGGACAAACACAGTTGATATTTCAGGGAGTGCAAAATGCATTAGAGCGAATGAAAATGTTTCAGAATTTGATGGTCAGAAATGGAAGGAACATGCACTCTTTTGTTGTAAAAAGGAATTATTCACTGGCAAAGTGATTGTGGAAAATTCAGTCCTTTTAGAGAGCAGCACATCGTCTGGGGTTGGACAGCAGAGGAAAATTAACTTACAAAAGGTCTGTGAAAATAACAGTAAAACACTGAACAACCCAAACACCCTGTGCCCAAGACTTTAACTCCCCTTCCCGCTCCACCAAGGACATGCAGGTCCTGGGCCGCCTCCACTGCCAAATCCCAGGCATCTGATGCCTGGAGGAAGAACGCTGCATCATCTGTGTTCAGATCCTCCAACCACGTGGGATCAATGTGGATGTCACCAGTTTTCTCATTTCCACTCCATCCACCTTAGCCCAGATCCAGCCTTCCAACTTGTCACTGCCCTCTTGATCTGTCCTACATGTCCAACTTCCTTCCCACCGGTCAAGGTGCTCCTTGACCGGCTGTGATTTTCCAGCAACACACTCTTTGAAATTGAAAATATCCTGACTCTGGCACTCTGTGTAAATCCTGCCTTATCACTCCTTGCCGGGGAAGGCTGCGTATGCGCCCACCTGCAGCTTGCCCCACACAAAGGTGGCGGCCACACACATGTCCCGCGGATACTGCCCCCAATGAACATGGTGGCTCTCACTCACGCCATTTACCATTTGAAGCATTTTCCCGTTTGCCACAAACACGGTCCTGGGATTTTCAAATTTGTGTTTTCCGATGTGCACTAAGTTCTGTAATATGTCTCAGCGCATTCCATTAAAATTTCCTTTCATTTCTGGTCAATAGGTCTTTCCTTAACCGTGCCCTGCACCTTCACACATTTCCAATGCCTTGGTCACAACAGCACTGTGCTGCCAGTGAAGCTTATCTTGTGGTTGAGTATAGCCACGCCCCTCATTCACTCAGATTGGTTGGAGAGCCAACCAGCAGTGCCTGGTCTTCCAGACCCATTCCCATCATCTTATTGGTCCTGCACTGAGATCAATCACCAGAGGTCCATTGTGGGCTGGAGCATGCTCAGTGTTTCCTGCTTTTGCTGCTGTTCATCAGGTATACGAGAGAGTGTTAATTCTTGTTTCTCCTCATGTCATACATTAACACAACTTCCTGCATTGTATGGAGCCTTTCAAACTGACAATTCTCCTAAAGGGCTTCATGAATTCTGGAAACGTTGACTAAAGAGAACAACTTTAAGATACATCTTTGAGGAGTACAGATGGGGTTAGGAATGATATTTAATAGGGTTTTTTTAGATTAGATTACTTAGACAAACCGTCTATAGAGCAACCCACCCAGACCCATTCCCTTACATCTAACACTACGGTAATTTGGCATGGCCAATTCACCTAACCCGCACATTTTTGAACTGCGGGAGGACACGGAGCACCCGGAGGAAACCCACGCAGACATGGGGAGAATGCACAAACTCCACACAGACAGTTGCCTGATGTGGGAATAGAACCCGGGATTCTGGAGCTGTGAGGCAGCAGTGCTAACCACTGTGTCACCGTGCTGCCCATCTGCAGCTGTGTCCTCTGCAGTTCTGCCACGCCCCAGTTGTGAACGTGATGGACAATTAAACAACTCACTGGAGGAATCATCACAGATATCCCCACCCTTACTGATGGAGGAGCCTGACAAACCCATGCACCAGATAAGAAAACAGCATTTGCAGCAATCTGCAGCCGGAAGTGCAAAGTGGGATGATCCATCTCAGCCTTCTCCAGTGGTTTCCAACAGCACAGATGTGAGTTTTAAGCCAGTTTGATTCAGTTTGAATGACATCAAGAAATGGTTAAGTAGTGCAAAGGCTACGGGCCCTACCAATATTCTGGCAATAATACTGATATCTTGAGCTCCAGAACTTGCCACCCACCAAGCCAAGTACGGCTCCAGCACTGGCATCTACCGACAATGTGGAACATTGCCCAGGGATGTTCAACACAAAAACACAGGGCAATCCAACCCAGCCAATTTCTACCTACCAATCCACACTCGATCAGCAGTAAAGTGATGGAAAATGTCATTAACAGAGCTATCAAGCAGCAGTTGCTCAGCAACAGCCAGCTGAGCGACACTCATTTTAGGCTCCACCAGGACCACTCAGCTCCCGATTGTGTTACCGCCCTGATTCACAACCTGACAACCAGCTGAATCCCAGAGGTGAGTTGAGGGTGACAGCCCACTCCCACTCCAAGACCACTATTTCGAGCTGTCTCTCCCCTTGTCTCAGCTCATATACTCTCATCCACCTTGTGTTTTCTCCAGACATCATTATCCAAACATGCTCCTCGCCAGCTTACCATATTCAACCTCCCTGTAATCTCAAGAAAATCGAAGTCTCTGCTACCCAAGTACTCCCTCGTACCAAAACTTGTTGATCCATCAAACTGCTGCTATTCATAATCAACAACGCGAGCCACAGAGATGTACAGCATGGAAACAGACCCTTCAATCCAACCCGTCCATGCCAACCAGATATCCCAACGCAATCTAGTCTCACCTGCCGGCATCAGTCCCACATCCCTTAATTTAAAATTCTCACTCTGGATTCAATTCCTGGTTGTGATCATTCGTAGCTCGCTGCATCTCAAACCCTTTGAGACCTCGATAACCCATTCTGTTCGAGACGCCCAATGATCTGCTAACTCATTACTTCACTTGTGTGGCTGCTTTTACAGTTGCCAAAGCAACAAGATCTGAAATTCGCAACCAGAACCTCACAGGTCTGCTTTCCTCCTTTAAGACATTCCTCAAAACCTGCTATTTTGCAATGCTTTTGGTCACCTGATCTAATATCATCCTTCTCTGGCCTTATGTCTGAAGTTCTCAATAATATTTTTGTGAAATTATAAGCATGATGATAAAACTACAAACTGTTCTTGATTTGGACATTATCTTCAAAACATAACTGCTGCTGTAATGAATACTCTGCAATGTCTCTTACCCAACCACATTGTGGGAGCACCTTCATCACACAAACTGCAACTGTCAAACATCACCCTCTCCCCAGGCAACAGGGATTTGGCATTAATAACTGGTATCTGTGGAAGGAGAAACACAGTTGATGTTTCAGGGAGTGCAAAACGGATTACAGGAAATGAAAATGGCGCAGAATGAGATAGTCAGAAATGGAAGGAAAATACACTTGCATATTGGAAAAAATAATTCTTGGCTGTCAAAGATTTTCCAGAAAAAATTAAAAATCAGGACATGGTCAGGGGCTGGACGGCAGAGAAAAAAATAACTTACAAAGATGTCTGTAAATGTAATCGTAAAATACTAAACAGACCAAATATACACCCATTGTTCGATCCTGAGGAACCGAGATATTGACAAAGCGGTCATGAGGGAGCCCAGAGATGAAGCAGAACAGTATAAGCTGTTATGATCCCACAGTCATAGAGATGTATATCACCGACACAGACCCTACAGTCTATCTCATCCAAGCCAACCAGGTATCCAAACCTAATGTATTCCCATTTGCCAGCACTTGGCCCATTTCCCTGGAAAAGATTCCTAATCATATCATGTGTCTATTTAGATGCCTTTAACAAATTTTAATTGTACTAGCCTCCACCGTTTCCTCTGGCAGCTCATTCCACCCACTGCATGAAAAATTTGCCCTTTGGGCCACTTTGAAATTTTTCCTCGTTCACCCGAAAGGAATGCCCTCTATTTCTGGACACCACTACTCCAGAGAAAACACCTTGTTCATTTACTCTATTCATGCCCCTCATGATTGTATAAATCTCCATAACCTCATTGTTCAGCCTCTGGCATTCCAGGGAAAACAGTCCCAGCCTTTCATGCCTCTCTCTACAGCTCAAATCCTCCAGCCCTACCAACATCATGGCAAGTCCTTTTTGAAACCTTTCAAGTTTCACAGCACTCTTCTGATAGGACCCAGGCCAGAACTGCACACAGCATTCCAAAACTGGCCTAACGAATGTCCTGTACAGCAACATGACCTCCCACATCCTATACTCAATGCTCTAACCAATGAAGGAAAACATACCGAACACCTTCTTAATCATCCTATGTACCTGCAACTTGACTAGCAAGGACGATGAACCTGCAATCCAAGGTCTCTTTGTTCGGCAAGCATCTCCAGGGCCTTGCCATTCAGTGTATAAGTCCTGTCCTGATTTGCTTTTCCAAAATGCAGCACCTCACATTTATCTAAATTAAACCCCATCTGATCGATATTTCATTGTAATCTGAGGTAACCTTCTTCACTATCGACAATACCTCCAATTTTGTATGATATGCAAACTCATTTACAATACCAAATCATTTAAATGAATAACGAAACAAATCCAGAAATTAACATCCATTTCTCTGAGTTTGAATGTGCTGTGTGTAAATCCTGCCCAATGACTCTGGACCAGAGAAGGACTGCACATGCGCTTGGCTTCCCCTTGCCCCCTACAAATGGCGGCCGCGCACGTGTCCAGTGAATTCTTGCCCCGAATAAAGATGGCGGCGTGCACGCAGGCTTGCAGCCGTGCTGAGGCAATACCCTGTTTACTGCAAACACGGACCTGGGAGGTTCAAATTTGTGTTTTCCGATGTGCACAACATATTTGTAAAACCTCTACGCTCATAGCAACATAGTTTTTCTCCCGTTTTCCTATGTTTATTTCTTTCCTTACCGCATCCTTTCGCTCCATAACTTCCTGAGCATTCATAACAGTGACTCTGCGCCGCACGCGAAAGTGTTCACGTGGTCTAGTTCCACCCTACATTCACTTTGAATGGTTGAACCAACCTCCCTTCTGGATTAGTGGTGCTGGAAGAGCACAGCAGTTCAGGCAGCATCAAGGAGCTTCGAAATCGACGTTTCGGGCAAAACCCCTTCATCAGGAATAAAGATAGTGAGCCTGAAGCGTGGAGAGATCAGCTAGAGGAGGGTGGGGGTGGGTAGAAAGTAGCATAGAATACTATGGGTGAGTGGAGGAGGGGATGAATGTGATAGGTCAGGGAGGAGAGAGTGGAGTAGATAAGTGGAAAAGTAGAAAGGCAGGTAGGACAAGTCCGGACAAGTCATGGGGACAGTGCTGAGCTGGACGTTTAGAACTAGGGTGAGGTGGGGGAAGGGGAAATGAGGAAACTGTTGAAGTCCACATTGATGCCCTGGGGTTGAAGTGTTCCGAGGCGGAAGATGAGGCGTTCTTCCTCCAGGCGTCTGGTGGTGATGGAGTGGTGGTAAAGTTGGCCCGGGACCTTCATGTCCTCGGCAGAGTTGGAGGGGGCGTCGAAATGTTGGGCCACGGGACGGTGTGGTTGATTGGTGCGGGTGTCCCGGAGATGTTCCCTAAAGCGCTCTGCTCGGAGTCGCCCAGTCTCCCCAAGTAGAGGATACCGCATTGGGAGCAATGGATACAATAAATGATATTAGTGGATGTTCAAGAAAAAAATTTAATGGATGTGGAAGGCTCCTTTAGGGCCTTGGATAGAGGTGAGGGAGGAGGTGTGGGCACAGGTTTTACATTTCCTGCGGTGGCAGGGGAAAGTGCCAGGATAGGAGGGTGTGTTATGGGCGAGGGCATGGACCTGACCAGGTAGTCACGGAGGGAACGGTCTTTGCGGAAGGTGGAAAGGGGTGGGGAGGAAAATATAACCCTGGTGGTGGCGTCTGTTTGGAGGTGGTGGAAATGTCGGCGGATGATTTGGTTTATGCGAAGGTTTGTAGGGTGGAAGGTAAGCATCAGGGGCGTTCTGTCCTTGTTACGGTTGGAGGAGTGGGGTCTGAGGGCGGAGGTGCGGGATGTGGACGAGAGCGTTGGAGGCCATCTTTAACCACGTGGGAACTGAAATTGCAGTCTCCAAAGAAGGAGGCCATCTGGTGTTTTCTGTGGTGGAACTGGCCCTTCTGGGAGCAGATCGGGCAGAGGCAGAGGATTTGAGATTACTGGATGACATTTTTGCAAGAGTTAGGGTGGGAAGATGTGTAATCCAGGTAGCTGTGGGAGTCGGTGGGTACGTAAAAAAATGTCAGTGTCAAGTCGTTCGTCATTATTGGAAATGGAGAGGTCCAGGAATGGGAGTGAGGTGTCAGAGATGGTCCAGGTAAATTTAAGGTCAGGGTGGAATGTGTTGGTGAAGTTGATGAATTGCTCAACCTCCTCGCTGGAGCACGAGGCGGCGCCAATGCAGTCATCAATGCAGTGGAGGAAGAGGTGGGGAGTGGTGCCGGTGTAATTACGGAAAATCAACTGCTCGATGTAGCTAACAAAGAGACAGGCATAGCTGGGGCCCATACGTCTGCCCATGGCTACACGTTTGGTTTGTAGGAAGTGGGAGGATTGAAAGGAGAAATTGTTAAGGGTGAGGACCAGTTTGGCCAAACGAATGAGAGTGTCGGTGGAAGGGTACTGTTGGGTACGTCTAGAGAGGAAAAAACGGAGAGCTTGGAGGCCCTGGTCTTGGCAGATGGAGGTGTAGAGGGATTGGATATCCATGGTGAAGATGAGGCGTTGGGGGCCGGGGAAACGGAAGTCTTGGAGGAGGTGGAGGGCGTGGGTGGTGTCTCGAAAGTATGTGGGGAGTTCCTGGACTATGGGGGATAAAACAGTGTCTTGGTAGGTAGAGATGAGTTCAGTGGGGCAGGAGCATGCTGAGACAATGGGTCGGCCAGGGTGGTCAGGCTTGTGGATCTTTGGAAGGAGAAGAACCGGGCAGTGCGGGGTTCCCAGACTATGAGGTTGGAAGCTGTGGTTGGGAGATCTCCTGAGGTGATGATGTTCTGCATGGTCTGGGAGATGATATTTTGGTGATGTGCAGGATTTGAGAATATTGAATCAAATAGAACAGGTCAGGCACCCAATGGTGCCAAATCCCGATACGTTATTAATTAAGATCCCTCATGACCACAAATGGTTGAATGTGATATAATTAAAGGATGTCTTTTGGGATTGTCCCTTAGCGGAGGAAAGTTGGAATTTTTTTGCCTTTGAATAGGAAGATCCCAAGACAGGATGGAAACAGCAATACTAGTGGAACGTGCTCCACCAGGGGTTTCGGGAATCCCCGAATTTATTTGGACAGATGTTAGAACAAATATTGGAGAAATTTAGCAACCCCAAGGGAACTGTCGCAATATGTAGACAACCTCTTAGTAACAGGAAAGCGAAGTGAAAGAGTAGTAGAAGCCACTAAAAAAATATTGAATTTCCTGGGACAGCAGGGACTGCGAGTATCTAAAAGCAAAATACAATATGTGGAACGAGGAGTGAAATACTTGGGCATTTAGTTAGTGAGGAAAAGCGGAAAATCTGCCCAGAATGGTTAGAGGGAATAGTCGGGATTCCGCTGCCCAGGACTAAACGGGAATTATGTAATTTTTTGTGTTTAATGGGATATTGCAGATTGTTGATTGATTCTTATGCTCAAAAGACAAATAAATTATATCTCAAACTATTAGAGGAGGAACTATTAGAAGTATTCAAAAGAGATCTGATCCATGCCTCAATGTTAGCCTTACCTTCTCTTGATGAACCTTTCCAGCTCTTTCCTACCGTTGATAAGGGAGCGGCTTTGGAAGTATTAACCCAGAGGTGGGGAGTAATGAAATAGCCAGTAGCGTATCTTTCTAAGCTATTGGATCCAGTATCCCGGTGGCCTGAGTGTGTGCAGGCCCTGGCAGCCACTGCACTGTTGGTGGAGGAAAGCAGAAAGCTTCCATTTGGTGGAGCCCTAATAGTAAGCACCCCACACCAAGTGAGAATGATCCTAAACCAAAACGCTGGGCGATGGTTGACAGACTCGCGGGTTTTGAAATATGAGGCAATATCAACAGAAAAGGATGATCTAGTGTTGGTCACGAACAATTGTTTAAATCCAGCTGCCTTTCTTTGGAAAGGGAAAGGAGACTCTCCTCAGAATCCAACTGCCTTGACATTATAGAATACCAAACTAAGGTCTGCATGGACCTGAGAGATGTTCCACTTCATGCTGGAGCCTGACTTTTTATCGACGCATCATCCCATGAGACTGAAGGGAAAATACATAATGGATATGCAGTTGTAGACGGTACAAAATGTAGTGTGGTAGAGGCAGGAAGGTTGCCGAATGAGTGATCAGCTCAGACCTGTGATCTTTATGCATTGGAAAGAGCCTTCGGGCGTTAGAAAATAAAGAGAGAACAGTATGCACTGACTCTAAATATGCATTTGGTGTTGGCACGTCCGGAAAGATATGGCAGGAATGAGGACTGATCAATTGCCGGGGGAAGGAATTAGCATATGAGGAGTTGATTAAACGGGTCTTGGAGTCCCTATTACTCCCCGAGAAATAGCGGTAGTGCATGTAAATGATCGTCAGAAAGGAAATGAACCAGATGTTAGGGGGAATAGATTAGCTGATGAAGTGGCTAAGGAAGCAGACCTGAGCCCATAAGAAGTGATGATCCATTCCCTAATACCTCCTGTCCCAGGTCCTCGGGAAGCTCCTACATTTACTGAAAGAGAGGAAAAAGAATTGCAAGATTTAGGGGGTGTAAAAACAGCAGACGGGCTTTGGAGGTTACCTGATGGAAGGTAAACGTTAAACAAAATGACGATGCGAGAAATTATGGCTGTCCCACATCATGGCAGCCATTGGGGAGTACAAGCCATGTGTGATTTAGTTCTTAGAGAATATGGATGTAAAGGAATATATACGATTGCTAAACAAATATGTGAGGGATGTATAATATGGAGAAAGGTAAATAAGAAAGTCTTGAGAAAACAGACCCCAGGAGGATGAGACCCAGGATTGAGACCCTTCCAGAGTATACAAGTAGATTATACTGAACTACTCAGAGTAGGAAGACTAAAATATATGCTGGTCGGAGTAGATCATCTATCTGGTTGGGTTGAGGCATACCCCCGAGCTACTGCCGCTGCGAGTGGGGTGTCTAAAACAATATTGGAGAACATAATTCCCCGATATGGGCTAGGGAACAATATAGATTCCGACCAAGGAACTCATTTTACCTCTGAAGTGTTACAGAGGGTAACGAAACGGTTGGGAATTTCCTGGGAGTTCCATACTCCATGGCACCCGCCATCATCGGGAAGGGTTGAGAGAATGAACCAAACACTCAAATGACAGCTCTCTAAATTGATAATAGAAACCTGACTCCCTTGGACCAAATATTTACCTATAGCTCTCTTGCGGGTACGAACAGCCCCAAGGAAAGATTTGGGACTATCACCCTATGAAATCTTATTTGGATTACCTTATCTTCGAAGGAATGGAGAATAGCTAATTCCCGAAACTAAAGATTTTTTCTTAAAGAACTATATACTGGGCTTGTCCTCCTCTTTGTCTTTCCTCAGGGAACAGGGTTTATTGGCACAGACTTCACCCCTTGAATTCACCGTTCATCCCATCCAGCCGGGAGATTGGGTCTTAGTAAAATCATGGACGAGACTAAATTGCAGCCGGACTGGGAAGGGCCATATCAGGCTCTTTTGACAACCGAAACGGCAATAAGGACGGTGGGGAAAGGCTGGACTCATTACACTCGGATCAAAGGGCCAGTGGACCCTCCAGTTGAGGAAGAAATCTGGTCAGCCGAATCAACGCAAAAACCGCTGAAACTCAGACTAAAGCGACTTTGAGTAACTGATTATACAGTGGTGACGCGAGCGCGGGATTATTTCTGTAAGATTGTATATTAAGTCTTCTGTTGCTTCAGCACTGTTTTTCGAATGCTGGGGATGCTTAGAGTTCTGATGCTTGCTCTCTTACTATTGGGTTTTCTCAAATATCATTTTCATACGTGTTATTAACGGTCCCTGAGTCTGATAATCCACAAGTAATAGACCTGATTCATGTAGTTGAGTAAATTGTGGGGATGGAGATAATCAGAGACAGTACTGCAGCTCAGAGATACATCTTAATTCCTGTGGGGATGGCCTTTGGGATGGTACTTGGTATAATGGTCTCGTCACAGTACACCGGGCCTCCTTCCGAACAGCTCTCGATTGTCCCGATATAGAGTGTAACTCAATATAGTTAACGATAAAGAAAACCACATGACACGAAGCAATTCATGGGGGGGGGGGGGTGCGGGGTACAATTAAATGAAACATTTTGGATTGAAATGTAAACAAGCTGGAATGATTTCTCAGTCTGTTGCTTTTGAAGAGCGTAGAGCAGGGAAAATGGGCAGAATTACTGGATAATAAGATACAACCTTTCACCCCTCCTGATGACATTAAAATAGTAAAAATTACAGAGGTAAAGGACTTGAAACAGACTCTCGAAATAGAAACTGTGTACACTGATGCAAATGCCTGGGTTGAATGCGTAAAGTATACTGTAAAAAGTCTGAACAAGAGCATTTCTTATGATACTTTACTTATTACACGCGTTCAGCGTGCCCGTCTGTGGTTTGCTGTGATCGTATAGTGGTTAATACTCTGCGTTGTGGCCGCAGCAACCGCGGTTCGAAACCGAATTACTGCAGTAATTGCTCTATGTATCCCAAGCTTTCGTGAAACGCAAAGGAATCAGTTGTTTTAAAGTTTTGATTTTCTCCTTGGTGATTTTTTTTTCCTTCAAGCTCTGCTCGCTCACATCTCTGTGTTTCATATGTCAGAATTCAAATCCACCCGTTCTCAGAGATTTCTTCCCTCCTGCGATCACTAACCGAACTTTCCATCCCATACCCCCCTTTCATTAATTTGGAGATGCCGGTGTTGGACTATGGAGTACAAAGTTAAAAATGACCCAACACCAGGTTATGGTCTTACAGGTTTTATAGAAGCACTAGCTTTCTGAGCGCTGCTCTTTCCTCATGTGTTTGCGGAGTCATTAACTATTTCACTAAGGCACTGCCGAATCTAATACAGACTCTCACCTTGATACCGATTAGTCTGTGTGGCTGTGGTCACTGTTACTGTCAGCGACGCCCTCATACTGTAACAGAATAGAAACAAAAAGTTCATTCGGCCCTAGCTAGATTACTGTGTGCAGTTCTGCAATTCAGAGTACTGCATGGATGTGATCGCACTGGGAACGTTGCAGTAGAGATTCACTGGGATATTGTCTGGGCTGAGGAGTTTCACTTGTGAGGAGAGATTGGACAGACTGGGGTTGTTTGTCGTGGAGCAGAGGAGATCGGAGAAGACATGACTGAGATGTACTAAATACTGAGGGATATGGATAGGATAGACTGAAAGAAGCGTTTCTTATTGATGGAGAGATCGTACACTGGGGCCAAGAGATTGCAGGAAAAGGCAGAAAAGTTTGAGTAGATTTGCAGAAAGGATCAGAGAGGCGGAAATCATTCTAACCTTAAAAAAAATTGAGATGTTAATTTGTGATGCCAAAGCTTGTAAGATTATGGGCTAAACGATGGAATACTTGATTTATGCCGTTAAGCAGTTGTGTTTGACAAGTGCGGCCACAACAGGCTGAAGTGCATCCTTCGATGTTGTTGTCCTCCACAGTATCGTGGTTAGTGTCCCCGCCTGTCACAGGGCTCAATTCTCCGCTGGGGGCATCGTAAAGGTTTTAAACCTGTCGCTCTGTTCACCACTGAAGGTTATTAATGGCTGGCCTTCCATTCTCGATAGGACATGTCACAGGAAAGACAGTGCTGTATGAATCAGCGTGGGGAAGGTCTGCAGCTCCTGGGGAGAGAAAGTGTCAGTGACAGTGCAAACACGTAACTTCAGCCAACTGCACATTGTGTTTGTGTTGCAATGAAAACCATTATATAGAGTTGTTCCTGACTGATATGTTTATTTAAAGCAGGAATCTGAGGAAGAAAAGAGCAAAACTATTCAGAAATACGTGCAGAAACAATTCTAGCAGAGCTACTGAGGGTGTACAGCGCAGAACCGCGTTTGTATGCATTGAATTCAGGTTGATGGGCGCAGCTTGCTTTCACTCGGCTGAGTTACCATTGTGTAAATGATACAGATAGTGTTCAATGTGATGGTACATTTATTCAGTGGTTCGAACTGCTGTTAAGTCTGTAGGTTAGGTGGGTTGGCCTGTTAAGTTGCGCTGATGTGTCCAGGGAGTAAATTCAGTAAGTTAAGTGAATTAGCCATGGGGAACGCAGTGATAAGGTCAGCAGTCACACGATGCCAGGTTTTATTCCAGCAGGTTTATTTGAAATCACAAGCCAGAGGCCTGGAGGGATTGAGAAGGGAGCTAGGTCTGGTTGAGATGCTGTTCAGAGTCTCCCTACAGACCTGATTGTCTGAACTGCAATTTCTGCCTTGTAGGGAATCTGTGATTCTATCAGAGAGGACATTTACAGGCCCGTTAAGACATTACAGACAATGCTGATGGCGTTTAGTGGGGATGGAATTTTATTTATTTGTGTTTTGGAAAATTTGACACTGAATCAAGGAAAACCGAATGGAAGATTTCCAGAGTATTTGAGGTTTGGCGAGAGTAAATATGTGGTAAATTCACTCTTTCAAGTTCATATATTTCTGAACGTCAGGCTTTCAAAACCATGGATGTAGGAAAAATAAATGATGGGAGAAGAATTTCTGTCACTCAGAGAATCCGTTTCCAAAATATTTGGAAAGGCACATTTAGAGACCCACAAGCAGTGAGTTTCACCAGGAGACAGACAGCCTGTGGGCAGGTAAAAGTGTAAAAGTGGGGTGTGGGGGGTAGAAGGTGCGAGGAAACAATATCTAATTTGGACGACTTCAGATGCAAAGAAATATCGGAAACGTCTGCAGCTGAGTAAGATTCAGCAAAAAACCCTCAGAGTTTTGAAAGATTTCTATTAATTTTCCACATGAAGCATTATAAATGGAACTAAACAGATTTGGTAGATTGTCACGGAAAGCTATTCCATAATGAATAGGAAGTGACCCGTCTCTTAGAGATCGATTTCCTGCCTTAATCCCATGCCTTAAAGGTGGGAGGACAATCGCCATGATGTTGGGTTCATTTGACACCCACTGAAATCTGCCAAAGTAACTGAGCATCAAAACTGGCATCTTGTTTTGTAGTTCAACCTTCTGTTTTTCTCATCAGTATTTTCTTTAAGCTGAAATAAATTCGGAGCAAAATTGATAGCAACATTTAACGTTCCAATCACATAAATCCAATTCAATTCCGATCATTGGAATGAACAGAGTGAAGTTGCAGCAAAATTAATAAAATGAAACGAACAAAACTGCATTTCCGGGAATTTTATCCACTTCAGGTTCAGCCATGAGAAAGACCATCGAGCTAAAACATCACCTTCACTTCTCTCTCCGTATATACTTATTCACGTGAGAGAGAAAAAGTCTGAAGAAATTATGCGTCAAGACTAAATGTGCGTGTGAATGTGACGGGAATTTCATGTTTGCTGGGTCATTCTGAGACAGTTCCGACTTGGAATAAATCAAGGACAAGGTATTCCTTCCAAGGTCGAGGTCAATCACTTTGATTTTGCTGGTATTATTATTCTGCTGAAAGCAGAAACATGATGGTGTGGATTCGATTCCGTTCAGGGAATATCTTATCACCTCGGTGCACCATATGTGATCTTGACGGGGTCACTTCAGCCCTTTGCAATGGGCTGAAGTCTCCCAGGGGTTCAGGCGTCGGGTTGCTCTTCCATTGTGCTTGTGTGGATTTTAATCCTACTCTGGCTGTTATTTCTATGAAACGCAGCTGTGGTTTCCCTTTGTGCCTCGCATCTTTAGGATACTTTGGATGGAGAATCTTCCTCTTGCCCTTTATTGCACCGGAGAATTGTGATAAATCGGTACCTCATCAAAGTCGAAGTAGAGCAATTTGGTTCTGTTGTAAGTTACATTGGGATAATGAAAAGGAGGGCAAACGTTTCTATTCTCCTTTCGTTCCATCTTGACTTTCTATGAATTTACATCGAATGAAAGGGGAACAAATAAGGAGAGATCGGGTGCAGTAGTTTATCCAGTGGGATTGTAAATTTTAATGTAATACTCCACACAAAGTTCTGATCAGTATTTTAAACAGTCAATTGAATTGGAACCGCAGAAAACCTTTCCAATGAAACGAATCTTTCATTCTTTCACAACCTTTTGCTGTGTCAATCATACCGCGATCCATCATACAGCATGATCAACAAGTTGGCAACAATATTAGGTCTACCAATTTTCTTTAGCAATCACAACATCTGCACATACCCATCTGCGGTGTGCCCAGTGCCAATTGTTGTATCCAGGCCACAGCACATTTCTTGTTCATGAACTTATGAGCTTAGTTCCTGATCTGTCTGTTCAGTTTGAGAAACCTATTCTATCACTTCATTCCATCCCCTCAGAATTCTAAAGGCATCAATAATATAAGGCGTTAGACCAAATGACGTAGGATTGGAAGTCGGCCATTCAGCCCATTGAGTCTGCTCCACCATTCAACGAACTCATGGGTGATCTGATAATCCTCAACTCCATTTTCCAGCATTGCCACGACAAAGCTTCATCATCTTTCTGGTTAAATATCTGTCTGGCACAATTTGAAAATACACAACAACTCAGCCTCAACAACAATTTCGGCAAGGAGTTCCACCTATTCACTGGATTCTGAGCAAAGAAATTACTCCTCATTTCTGAATTAAACAGGCAATATCTAATTCTGAGTTCATGTCCTCTGGTGCTCTCCTCAGACCAGAGGGTGAACCACCTGCCTGTATCTACCCTGTCAAGATCCCATGAATATTGAACGTTTATAAATGTTACTATGTGATTATAGAGCTCCCCTCCCTCTCCTTTGTTTCAAGGAGAATAATCCCAGCCTAACCAATCATTCCACGAAGCTCCATGTTCTCCAGTGTTGACAGCATGTTCATTAATCTGTGCTGTCCCCTGTAGCGTCCTTACATATTATTACGGCAGGTGGAGACATTTATGTGAAGAAACGGTTGACATTTCAAGCACAGACGGCAACTGGATCTTGAAATCAGACAGTGACTGGAATCAGATTGGTCCAAGCAAGGACGAAATAGAGTAATGATCACTCTGACAAATGAGAATTTAATCATATCTCATTGACATTCAATAACTTTACTGTAAACAAATTACCCCGTGTAATCGTCCACAGAGCTATTATTTCGGGGGGAAACTTATAGAAACTTGCTATATAAACACTTTGACAACAATAACATGTTCTTGAGACAATTTTTTGATTATAAACTCAACTCATTGTTCTGTGAATCCTACATCGTTTGCAAGGCAAAATGAGACGTGGAATATAACTCTCTCCATTTGCCTAGATGGGTGTAACTTCAATAACACTTAAGGAACTGGACACCGTCCACGACAATGCAGTCACTTGAGTGTACCCTCTTCAACACCTGCAATATTCATCCCCTTCACTGCTAAGGCACAATTGCAGCAGAGTTCACCAACTATAAGATGCACTGGAGTAAGTCATTCGGGCATTTTTGACAACCTTCAAAGCACAACAGCTGTACTGACTATAACGACAAGGTTGGAAGATGCAACGAAACGCCACCATTCTCAAGTTCCCCTCCAAGGCCCATAGCACCCTTCCTTGGAAAGGAATCAGTGAGAAACTCATTGGTGAAACGGCCTTGATGGGCAAAGTTGCATACTTCAGCCTTCCATCTTTTATCTTACAATTTTAAGAAAAATGTTGATTTATGCGGTGACCAGACTTGTGCTCAGTCCTTTAGCTGTTCCCTAAACTGGTGGTTGCTAAAGTTCTGCTATCATCCACAGCCTGTGGTCAACAATAGAAAATATCTGAAAGTCCTCTCAATCAACTGACTCCCCTCAAGATTAGAGTGGTGTTGGAGAAGCACAGCAGGTCCGGCAGCATTGGAGGAGCAGGAAAAATGGACGTTTCAGTCAAAGGCCCTTCATCAGGAATGAGACTGGGATCACATGGAATGGAGAGATAAATGGAAAGGGGGTGGGGCTGGGGAGAAGGTAGCTGAGAGTGCTGTAGGTGGATGCAGGCGGGGGGTGAACATGATATGTCAGAGAAGTAGGTGGAGTGGATAGTTGGGAATGAAGATGCACAGGTGGTGCAAGTCAGGTGGACGGTGTTGAGCTGGAAGGTGGGAATTGGGGTAAGGTCGGGGGAAGGGAAATGAGGCAACGGGTGAAGTCCAAATTGATGCCATGGGGTTGAAGGGTCCCGAGGTAGATGATGAGGCTTTCTTCTTCCAGGCATCGGGTCGTGAGGCAGTGGCGATACCGGAGGCCCAGGACCTTCATGTCCTCGGGAGAGTGGGAGGAGGAGTTGAAATGTTTAGCCATGGGGCACTGGGGTTGATTCTTGCGGGCATCCTGGAGATATTCTTTGAAGTGTTGTGTGAGAACACATCTCCTCTCTCCAACTTAGAGGAGACCGCATCGGGCGAAATGCATACAAGAAATGGCATGTATGAAAGTGCAGGAGAAACTTTGATGGATGTGGAAGCCTCCATTAGAGCCTTGGACAGAGGTGAGGAGGTAGATGTGGGTGCAGGTTTTGCAATTCCTGCAGTGATAGGGAAATTTATATTTCCCTCCCCACCCCTATCCACTTTGACAAAGACTCTTTCCTCCACGACTACCTAGTCAAGTCCACGCCCTCCAATGACCCACCCTCCCCTCATGGCACCTTCCCCTGCCACCACAGGAATTGCAAAACCTGCACCCACATCTTCCCTCTCACATCCTTCCAAGGCTCCACATCCATCAAATGTCCGTGTGCACTTCCACACATGTCATTTATTGCATCTGTTGCTCGCGATGCGGTCTCCTCTACATTGGGGCCAACAGACACATTCTCAGAGAGCGTTTCAGAGAACATTTCCAGGGAACCCGCAACATTCAACTCCAACGCCCCATGACCAAAAACATCAATTACCAACGCCCCCCCCCCCCCCGCGACTCTCCCAAGGACATGCAGTTCCTGGGTCTCCTCCACCACCATTCCCTCACCACCAGACGCCAGATCTTCCACCTTGGGACCCTCAACCCCAGGGCATCAACGTGGTCTTCACCAGTTTCCTCATCTCCCCACGTCCACCTTATCTGAGTTCCAACTTTCTAGCTTGGCACCATCCTCCTGACCTGACCCACTTGTCTATCTTCCTTTCCACCTATCCGCTCCACCCTCTTCTCCGACCTATCACCTTTAACCCCATCTCTATCCACCTCTTGCAATCTCAGCTAAATTCTTCTCAGACCCAGTCCTCCCGTTTATCTCTCCACCCTTGAGGCTCCCAGCTTTATTTCTGATGAAGGGCCTTTGCCAGAAACGTTACTTTTTTCTGCAACTCGGATGCTGCCTGACCTGCTGTGCTTCTTCAGCACCTCTCTAATCTTGATTCTGATTTCCAGCACCTGCAGTACGCACTTCCGTCCATCTGATTCCCCTGTCCATTGATCTTGAATAGGCTGTTGCTAAAGTTCCAGCATCATTTCCCTGCTCTTATATTCCTATCTGTGGTCAAGAACAGAAAGTATCTCCAACCTCTCGACACCACTTTATCCCCTGTCCAATCACCTTCAAACATTCGTGAATGTCTACTCCAATTTCTCTTTTATTACTTTAAACCACTCAGTATTCATACTTTTCTCATTGTGCGTCCTCACTATCACCCACTTCACTGGACTGAATTCCTTTCAGCACATTTTCTTGCCAATTGTTTCCAATCTCCCTGCAGTCTATGGCTGTCTTCCTCATGGTTAACGACATGACTAATTGTTACCTGATTTTCAAACTGCTAAATGGTTGCCACAACAAATAATTAAAAATCGTTGACCTATATGAGAAAACAATCGAACTCATCAAAGCCATGGTTCATAATCTTGCAGAGGACAGCAGAATAGGAGACTGTGAAGAAGGTGATCTAAGATTCCAGAAGGATCTTAATCCATTGCGTTTTTGGGCTGAAAAATGTCACATGAAGTTCAATCTGGATAAATGGAAGGTATTGCATTTTGCTACATCAACTAAGAGTAGGGCTTATACAATTAATGATCGGGCGTCGCATCGTGTTATGGAACACGGAGACCAGGAATGCAAGTACATAATTAATTTTAGTTTACTTCATATATAGACAGAATGGTTAAAAAAATGTCATCCTGCCTTCGTTGCTCAGTCCTTTGAGCGTAGAGTTGGTACGTTATGTTGAAGTTGAATCGAACATTGGGTGATGTGTCTTCTGGAATACTGTGTCCAGTTCTTGTCGCCCAGTAATAGCAAGGACATTATTCAGCTGGAGTAGGTTTAGAACAGGTATACCAGCGTATGGCGAGTGGGAAAGGTTTGTGTTAGAACAAAAGGCTCGAAGGGCTGACAATATTTTCACTCGAGCACTAAAGTTTGAAAGGCGACCTGAAAGAAATTTATAAATTATTGAGAGTTCGGCTCGAGTTAACTGTAACTGTCTTTTCTCCAAGGAGGGCGGACTTCAAGACGAGAGGGTAAATGTTTTAAATGAAAAGAGGGATTTAAAATAAGACATGAGAGGCTTTTTTTAACAGAGGATGGTTTATGTGTGCAATGAAATGAAGTGATGAATGAAAGTACATTTACAATATTTACAGTATATTTGGATCGATAAATGAATTGGAAAGTTTCAGTGGGATTAACAAAAGCTATTCACTCATGCCTAGTACATAATTTATTGCACAGAGGGAAGTTCAGAATCAACCACGATATTATGGATCTGGAGTCACACACCAACCAGAAACCAGATAGGTTTGGCAGTTTCCTTCCCTATCAGGCATTAGTGAATCAGATCTACTGATTCAACATCATCATTAGACTCTAGGTATTTATTTAAATGAAATTCCAGCATCTACCATGCCAGGGTTTGAACCCGTGTCCACAGAATTACATCTGGACATTCATATTAACAATGCAGTAATAATATCACAAGGGCATTACTAACCCTCAGCAATTACAGGAGCCGTCAGATGCGACTCGTTTAGTTTGGCATTATGTTCAGTATGAGCTGCTAGGAGTGAAAGGCCTGATTTCATGCTGCGTGTGTCTATGACTTTGACACTATGAAACTGGCAGTTGGTTGGGATTAACAGCAGCATTGACAGTTTAGTTGATCTCCTTCTGGAATATGTAATCTTGCTGGTTACTCTGGAGGTTCTTCTGCTCATTGAGCCCTTCCCATACACGGGACTGTTGAACTGTCTGTCCCCAGTTTGACTGAGTCGATGAGTTTCCACTTCAGCAGGTAATTGAGTCCCGCATTGCGCTGGTTTCTCTGTGATTTCGGTGTCCTTGTATCTGCCCAGGATGAACGATTGGTTGAAATCATATCCACGCAGACGTTAGTCTCATTGTCCATGTTGTGAATGTGTTTTTATTCTGCTTGATATATCCACAAGGTGGGGATGTCGCTGGTCAGGACAGCATTTGTTGTTCATCCTGATTCGCCGCTGCCTCGCTGCTCGGGAGACATGGATTCGATCCCAGTCTCGTGTGACTGTGTGTAGTTTGCACATTCTCTCTTTGCTTGTGTGAGTTTCCTCCCACAGACTGAAGGTGTGTAGGTTACTGGGGTCAGCCATGGGAAATGAAGGGGAACGGAATAGTTATGGAGTGTGGGTCTGCTAGGATGTTCTTCAGAGAGATGGTGTCGACTGGAAGGGCCGAATGGCCTGCTTTCCCACACGGTCGTCATTCTCGAATTAAGGGTCAGCTATTTCGTTCAGGTCCTGGAGACACAAGTAGGCAGGATTGGGTAAAGATGGTAGCATCCCCTGGATAAGTGACATGCATGAATGGGATTGCAGGAAATTAAAGGCATGTTCTCTGTTCCTGAGGTCAGGCTTCCATTCCAGGTTTTATTCGTCGAACTTTAACATTACCAGTTCCGTGTGTGAGTCCCCAAGGATGACTAATTTATTATATAACCACAACACCGCCTTCTCCAGGTTGCAGTATTTATTGGGAACAAGAAGCTGATTCTGAGTTGATGCGAACAAAAATAGTTGCCAATGTCAAAACCACTGATCCAAACAGGAAAATGAAATTTCGTACCTTGCCACCCCAAAGTTAAAGTCTCCACATGCTTTGGATGCACCAATCGGCTGTCTCAGCAACATGTACTGTTTATGGTCATAATATTATAAATGGGGGCAAGTATTCCCTTCCACCCCGCTTTTGACCAGGACCCACCTCGGAAATACATGCGCCTCTCTCCTGTCATTCCATCCCAGTTTCCAATTGGATCTTCGTGGCTGCTTCACACAGTTTCTCTGATTCCGGATCTGGAACTGGGATTATGTGTGACTGCATGCAGCAGTTGGTCCTGCCTTGTGTGGGCAAAGTAATGAAGTAGCCGATGTTCAAATATAATGCTATTGAAGCATACGTTTCAACAATATTCTGCACTCTCCCAAATGTTTGGAGAGTTTCATTAATCACATTCTCCTGTACTCTCATTCATGGAACCTCCACAGTCTCTGGGGATGCAATAGTTAAAGATTCGGTTCATTTTGCGTTCCTACATACCTGTTGCTAAGTCCTGATATTGTACATTCTTCCTGACATTTTCTCTGCTACCATATTGTTTGCAGTTTGCAAGCGTGGTCTGTGGAATGCTGCAACCTTCCACTGCACCATACGTTTAGTAGTTCGCATTCTGCGTTGTGATTGCAGCGACCTCGGCTGTAATTCACACCATAGCGGTCAGTTCTCTCAAAGCTTTACTTTTTGTGAAACACGGTAAGAAATTAATCGTTTTTTAGGAGATAATATTCTCCGAGGTGATGATTTCTTTTCCATCGAATTTTGTTGTTCTGTGTTTCAAATACCAGGATTTAAACCCAAAAGTTCTCGAAGATGTCTCTCCCTCGCACTCTCCCTAGCTCTCTTTTCCGTCCCTCATCCCATTTGACTGAGGCATTGCACAATCTAACATACATTTTCACGTTGATACCGTCCAGTCTGTGCCATTGCACTCACTGTTGCCCCAATCTCTTCATTGGCACTTCAAATCATTCGATCCGTTTGGATATCGTGGCTATGAGATCAATTCTCTTTTAGCAGCTTTTACTGACATGGACCAGAGATTATTGGAGCGTGAGGCTCAATAAAAGGGCATTGGGAACAATTGGGGGAAAGAGACTGTATTGGAAAAGGTCCCCCAGGATGGCTTTCTGCGATAGCCGAGTGGTATTATCTCTGGATTGTTAACACAGCAAAGCCAGGTAATGTTCTGTGGACACGGGTTGGATTCCCACCACACCACGACGATGATAGTATGTGAATGCAATAAATGCCTAGAATTAAGAATACGTTGTCTGAAAAACACATCTGTTTCACTGACGTCCTTGAGGGAAGGAAACTACTGTCCTTATCTGGTCTGGCGTCCACGTGACTCCAAACCGGAAGGCAATAAATGCTGCAGAGCCACCCCCGATGCTGTTACAGAATGAAAATATGTTCATTCGGCTCAGTGCTAGAACTGTCCAGGGATGGGATCGCACTGGGAAAGTTGTAGGAGAGATTCACTCGGATAGTGTCGAGGCTGAAGAGTTTCAGTCTTGAAGGGAGACAGGACAAACTGGGGTTGTTTGTAACCGAGCAGAGGGGTTTGTGAGGGGTATAGATAAGGTAGACTGAAAGAAGCGTTTCCCATCGATGGAAAGAACGATCACAGGGAGCCAGAAATTTAATGAGAAAGGCAGAAAGGTTAAAGTAGATGTGGAGAAAAGCGGTTTAGGCTGGCGGGTGTTCGAATTTGGAACACACAGTCTGTAAGGGTCAGAGAGGCAGCAACCCTTATAACCTGAAGGAATATGCAGATGAGAATATGTTCTGCCAAGACATCTTCGAGAAGGTAAGGCGATGGGCTAAACCATTCGGGTCGTTAAGCAGTTGCTTTTGACAAATGCAACCACAACCAGCTGAAGTGTCTCCTTTGAAACTGTTGTCATTGCTAGTATAGTGGTTAGTGTCACCGTATGTTATGCGGGAGTTAGGAGTTCAATTCCTGGCTGGGGCACTGTAAATGTTTTAAAACTGTCGCTCGGTTTCCAAGTGCGGGTTATTAATTCCTGCCCTTCCATTCTCCATAGGAAATGTCACAGGAAGGACAGTGCTGTCTGTATCAGTGTGGGGAAGGTCTGCAGCTCCCAGCGAGACAGAGTGTCAATGAAAGTGCAAACACGTGACTTCTGCAACCTGCACCTTGTGTCTGTACTGGAATCTAAACCATTAAAAAAAAGAAGGAGGAAGCTGAGGAAGAAACAGGATAAACCAATTCAGATGTGAGCGAAGAAGCATTTTCCGCAGCATCATGAGGAAAACTGGCAAATGGCTCCGAGAAAGAGTTTATCTTTCAGAACTGTTACTTCACAGAGATGTTTCTTGTTCCACTCAAGCCCTTAAGAAATTGAATAACAATTTAACTAAGACTTGAAATGTTAGAACGCACCAGCCGATGAGTCACGTACTGGAAACTGTGTTTACAAGCCAGATGTTTGATAACTGATGATGATGCAATAGGCTGAAGGACCATTCGCCATGCTTTAAAAACTCAATAACTGTCATTTTTCAACTGAACAAAATAGGCAAATACAAAGTCATCAAGAAAAGTTCCAAGCATTGCATATGTCGTCCTTGGTGCGAACATGGTGAAATTCAGCGGTCTCACTGCTATTTCCCAACGTTGATTTCCAGTCAGGGAAAAAAAATGTTGTTCCTCATGGAAATCTTAAATTGAACATGAGTTCCAGACATCACAAAACAGCAAAGGTAGCAGTTCTGTCAGAGTCAGTGAGAATGTCATATCGGAGATGAAATCAAATGGGAAGAAACGCTGAAATCAGTTGGACTGGGGTATGCAAATTTGAAAATCACACAACACCAGGTTATAGTCCAACAGGTTTAATTGGAAGTACTAGCTTTCGGACCACTGCTCATTCATCAGGTGATTGTGGAGTCCACAGTTGTTAGACACAGAATTTATAGCATATGTTTACAATGTGATGTAACTGTAATTGTACATTGAAAAATACCTTGATTGTTTGCTAAGTCTCCAATCTGTAAGAATGACCATGTTAGCTTTACTTCTTTCATATGTAAAGTGCAAAACCTTTTTATTTTAATGTTTAATTCTCAGGTGAAGTTTAACAACTGGTGTCTGCGCCCCCCACCTCCACCCCCACCCCCGTGCTGCTGTCTGTTCTATAATGTTTAGACTGATTCTAGTTTATAAAAATGAGTTGCCAGAGACTTACATGGATTCATCCAGTTTTTGAGCAAAGTACAATGTAACTCTACAAGTACAAATTCGCCCCACAGACGTGTGTGTGTGTGTGTGTGTGTAGGAGGGTCTCTGTTTGTAGATAGGGCAATGGGATCACCTGTACTGTGACATGAACCCAATGACTATGGGTACCGAATTTAGATATCAGTCTCTGTGGGGGCACTTTTAGCTGCTGCCTGTTCCGAAGACCGCCTTGGAGGATTGTCATCCAAAGATCCGAGGTCGAATGTCCTGGATCACTGAAGTGCTCTCCAACTGGGAAGGGGCACACCTGACTGTTGATTAATGCGTGACGCCAATTCCCTTTTTGTAGCCTCTGTTCAGCTTCACCAATGTACCATGCCTTAAGGCATTCTTGCCTGCAGCGTGTTTTTTTTTAGATTAGCGTCAGTCTAAACATTATGGCATGGACGCAACACACAGGGACTAACACCTTCAACATATTATCTATGCTGACACTAATTGGTAAAGTCCACCTGAGAATGTAACTGTTAAAAGAAAGTTTTTCGATTTACATAAGAAAGAAATGAACCAAACATAGTCATTCCAACAGATGGAAGACTTAACAAGCAATCAAGGTATTTTTCCAATATATAATTTCAGTGACATTACACTGTAACCTTTCGCTATAAATTCCGTATCTTACCACTGTGTACTCCATAGCCACCTGATGAAGGAGCAGCTCTCCAAATGCTATTGCTTCCATTAAACCTGTTGGACTATGACCTGGTGTTGTGTGATTTTTAACTTTGTATTAGAATGCGGATCTCACAATTAAAATAATGACGAAGAAGCATTTATTCTCTCAGACAGTTCTGCATCAGTGGACTTTCTTTTAGCAGAAAGCTGTTGAGGACGTGTCATTAGGTGTAATGAGACTGAGATCGGCAGATCTTCAAACAGCAAAGACATCAAGCGTGATGGGGAAAGGCAAGAAAGTGCAGTTCAAGGTTATCAGATCAGATATGAAACCATTCAATAGCGGAGTAGACGTGATGGTCTGAATGGTGTCTATCTGTTCCTAAAATTGTTGGCCTTAATATAAAACTGCAAAACCGACTTGAGTAAAACGTGCCAAATTTAAAAAAGCGTGGGCCCCCGGAGCACTGAACCGAGGTGAAATGTACAAAGAACCACACACAAAGGCAGACAATATTGGATAATTGATCCGTAGTGATCAGTGTACCAAGGTAAACAGGAAAACCGATATTCAGTATCTACATTGAACCTGGCTCCACGGGGCATGTCGTTAACTCACACAAACCACTATTCCCCTTCCGTTTTCCTGACGCCCCCCCCCCCCCACCCCCCACTGTTCTTGTATTAAACTGATTGAACGTCAGGCAATTGCCGATGACATTGCGGAGTTGGAACTGTAGCACATAGAACATAGAACATTACAGCGCAGTACAGGCCCTTCGGCCCTCGATGTTGCGCCGCCCTGTCATACTAATCTGAAGCCCATCCCATCTACACTATTCCATGTTCGTCCATATGCCTCTCCAATGACGACTTAAATACACTTAACCTTGGCGAATCGACCACGGTTGCAGGCAAAGCATTCCATGCCCTAACTACTCTCTGAGTAAAGAAACTATCTCTGACATCTGTCTTATACCTATCTCCCCTCACTTTAAAGTTGTGGTCCTCGTGCTTGCCGTCCCCATACTTGGAAAAAGACTCTCCCTGCCCACCCTATCAAAATCTCTGATTATCTTGTATGTCTCCATTAAGTCACCTCTCAGTCTTCTCTCCAACGAGGACAGCCTCAAGGCCCTCAGTGTTTCCTCGTAATGCATTCCTTCCGTATCAGGCAACATGCCAGAAAATCACCTCTGCACCCTTTCCAAAGCGTCAACATTCTTCTTATAATGCGGTGACCAGAACTGTTCACAATACTTCAAATGTGGCCGTACCAGATCTTTGTACAGCTGCAGTATAACCTTCTGATTCCAGAACTCAATCCCTCTATTAATAAAGTCCAAAACACTGTTTTCCTTCTTAACAACCCTGTCAATCTGGGTGGCAACTTTCAGGGATCTGTGTACATTGACACCGAGATCTCTCTGCTAATCTGCACTCCCAAGGATCTTACCATTAGCCCAGTACTTTGCATTCCGATTACTCCATCCAAAGTGTATCACCTCACACTTGTCCACATTAAACTCCATTTGCCACCTCTCAGCCCAGCTCTGCATCCTATCTATGTCTCTTTGCAAACTATTACATCTTTCGTCACTATCCACAACTCCACTGACCATAGTGTTGTCAGCAAATTTATTAACCCACCCTTCTAAGCCCTCATCCAGGTCATTTATAAAAATGACGAATAGCAGTGGACCCAACATCGACCCTTGCGGAAAGCTGCTAATAACTGGACACCAAGGTGAACATATTGCATCAACTACAACACTCTGTTTTCTTTTAGCGAGAAAATTACTGATTCAAACTGTTATGTCTCGCACAATCCCATTCCTCCGCATTTTGTATAATAGCCTACTGTGGAATCCTTATCGAACACCTTGCTAAAATCCATATACAGCACATCAACCTGTTTACTCTCATCCACCTGTTTGGTCACTTTGTCAAAAAACTCATAAGTTTCGTTAGGCACGACCTACCCTTTACAGAACAGTGCTGACTGTCCCTGATCAGATTATTATTTTCTAGATGATTGTAAATCCTATCTCTTATAACCTTTTCCAAAGCTTTACCAACAACTGAAGTGAGACTTACTGGTCTGTAATTACCAGGGTTGTCTCTCCTACCCTTCTTGAACAAGGGAACCACATTTGCAATCATCCAGTACTCAGGCACTATTTCTGTAGACAATGATGATTTCTAGATCAATGGCACAGGCTCGGCAATCCCCTTCCTTGCTTCCAACAGGATCCCAGGATAGATCTCATCCGGCCCAGAGGACTTGTCTATTTTCACACTCTGCAGTATTTCTAATACCTCTTCCTTGTGAACCTCATTCTCTTCGAATCTGGATGCAAGTATCTCTGTATCTTCCTCGCAAACATTTTCATTTTATATCGTGATGACTGTCGAAAAATATTTATTTAGTGTTTCCCCTATCTCCTCTGACTCCCCACACAACTTCCCACTATTATTCTTGATTGGCCCTCATTTAACTCTGGTCATTCTTTTATTCCTGACATACCTATGGAAAGCCTTAGGGTTAACCCTGATCCTATCCGCCAACAACTTCTAATGTCTCCTCCTGGCTCTCATGTCTCCTCCTGGCTCTTCTGAGCTCTCTTATTAGGTCATGCAGGGAAACGATTCTGTCTGCTGCACATCATCATTCTGCTTCGAAATATCAGGCAGTATTTCATAGAATTACTGTAAACGTTAACATTTAACAAGCAATGACAGTGAAATCACTGAATCCTCATCACTATACTACCAGGGAAGATTTCTGTTAACAGCACCCTGGACATCATGAGATTCGCCATTCTATTCTCCCATCCTTCTTTGCGTGATCCCCTCGGCCCTATTCCGGTCTTGTTGGTTGGTTTACAATACTGAGGCTATCGAATCATCTTTGCATTTCAGTTTCTAAAGGATGAGACCTTCTCTCTGAGCTGGCAATGTGCTTGCTCAGTGGTGATAACACTGTCCTTGTAAACTAGAAAAGTGCTTGAAATAGGCCATTCCTGTTTTTCATTCCAAGAACTTGAGGCAAACCGTTCGGCAGGACAGGAAATAGCAGGCGTGAGCAGTGATCAAGTTTGGCAGCAAGAACGAGGTGAGGCAGTATAAACTACAGAGTAATGGGGAAACAATGGGAAGGAACACTGGGACTGGAGGGGCTGAATGATTCCTTTCTTTGCTGTAACCAGACATTGGTGTTGAACTCTGAAATGCGGCAACATCAGACAAGTCGGTGAAATCTTACATTCTGCTTGTTTTCTCCCGAGGCCTGTGTCACACTTTGGGAAATGTGTCTGTGTGCTTCAGTCTATGGGTAAAAATGGGGTTCAGTTCCCATCTCAAACATCAATCCCATTTATTGTGTTTTACGAGATTAAAACGTTCCAGAGAAATTAGCATTCAGGTGAAACGTCAGAGTTCACAAGGTTACAGACCAAGTGCTGGGAAATGAGATGAAGGGGCCCATTTCTGTGCTGTAAACACTCGATAATTCAATCATTTTTTAGGGGAAACATATCTGCAGTGATATAATTCCAAAAACTGTGTTATGAAGAAACGGTACAACGGCTTCTGCCCTCATCCCTGGTGGTCTAGTGGTTAGTATTCAGCGCTTTAACTGAGTGGCCTGGGTTTCATTACCGTTCAGGAAATCAGGACTTCTTGTTCCTGACGCAGCGAGAGCAGGTCTACCAGGAATCTGTTTCATGCCTTAGATCAGTCAATACTCCAGCTCATCAAAGAAGGGAAAAGTGCCTTCCCTCTCTGTGCACAGTCGGACAGTTAATCCTTCATTCTCCTCTGATTCCACTTACCAAAGAGTTTCAAAATATTGTCAAAACTCAGTCTCAGCTGTTTCTTTTCTTCCTTTTGATACATAGGAGCTGCAGCGATTGAGTGCGTTGGTTTCTGAAAACGAAACGTACCTATTTGCAATGTATTGGGCTATTCCAGGATTGCCTTGTCTGACAACGGTGGGGCATGACTGATGTTGTCTATGATATGGAGTGCCAGTGTTTGAGTTGAATAGACAAAATTAAAAATTACACAATATCAGGGCCGAGTCCAACAGGTTTATTTGGAAGCACTAGCTTTCGGAGAGCCACTCCCTCATCAAGTGGGTGTTTTTCTGCAGAAACTTGGTGTGTGTGTCAACATGCGCGATCTTTTGGAAGATCATCTGGACTTTAACCGACCGTTCGTGGTGTCGACGGTACCCATGACTTGGAGGCGTTGGTGTTGGACTGGGGTGGATACATTTAATAATCATACAAAGAAATTTTAGATTCCAACAGTTGACAAACACCTGATGAAGAAACAGTGCATGGAACACTGGTGCTTCCAAATACGTCTGTTCAATACAATCTGGTGCTGTGTGATTTTTAGTCTGATAGCATTTGGTAATGTTTAACTGATCGAAGACAGTGAAAGAATTTTCGCTCGTGAAGATGAAAATTTCAAATATTATCCACCTCAACATAACAAAAATGATTAGGTTGGATGTATGATGAATCTCCACAATGCGCTTGCGCAAAGTAAAAGTCGAACTTGCAACTGCCTGATCCGTAGCCAGCTATCCGAATGGTTGTACCACTGGCCAGATGCACAGCTGAGATTTTACACGCTGCAGAGCTGTATGTTAACAAGGACATGAGCAATAACAGTAACAGTCACAAGGTGAACAAAGAACAAAGATAATCACCATCATTGATTCACTTCAAATTGTCTTCAAAAAAACGACCATTCACAATCTGATCAACCAATCAATGAGGTCACTGATGATCTTGGAAATTGCAACTGACTTTGCTGCGTTTTCACCATAATTTGAGGTAAACCCCAGCCTAATCATAACATCGCATATTCCCATTAATTTTCAGCTTTAGATTACGTTAATGACCTGTCCGTATTTGCAGGAAATGAGTGAAAATGTCCTTCCCGTAATGTAATCCAGTGCAGAGTCGGCCAGAAAAGAAAAGACAAAGACATGAAATATCACTCCCATTTCTCTCTGTACCAATGCGTTTTCCTGAGTTGAATATTTGCAGGACTTGTCTTTACTATATAAAGAATTAATTGTTTTCCCGGGAAAGATTCTTCATAAATCAATTAACACCTGAGGTATTGAAACATATTTTACTTCAGATTAAAATAGTTGAATATCTTTTCCCCCAGCCTAATGTCCCAATCCTCCCTCCTCTTCCATGTAAATACAAGCTTTGCCAGGTGATGTTGGAGCTCCCACTCTGATGTCCCAATGCTCCCAGCTGCTACATGTCATTAAATGCTGGTCCTTGTGAGGTTAGAGCTCCCAATCTGATGTCCCAGTGTTCCCTCCTCCATGTCAATAGAAGAAGTCCAGTTGATGTTGGATCTATCACTCTGATGTCCCAAAGCTCCCTGCTGCTACATGTCATTGAAAGCTGATCCAGGTGAGAGTGGAGCTCCCAGATGGATCTCGCAAAGCTCCCTGCTCCATGCTAACTGAAGCCGCTCCAAATGAGGATGGATCTTGCATTCGGATGTGCCAATGCTCCCTGCTTCTCCATGTCAACAGAAGCTGCTCCAGGTGTGGTTGGAACTCCCAGACTGATGTCACAATGCTCCCTGGTCCACGTCAAAAGACGCTGCTCCAGATGAAGTGGGAGCTCCCATCCCTGGCAGCTCACATACTTCTATACCATCATAGAAATACTGCCCACTGAACATTTCTACCACTGGAGCCATTGGTGGAATATCTGCATCATGAGAACCAAATATTATCTTTAGTCACCCCCGAATCATTATTTCCAAAAGTCATTCTTTCTTAAACCTTATTTAGCATGTGCATACTGCAGTCAAGCCGAAGTAAGATAATGGTAAGAATTGATGTTAGCTTAATAAAAAGTACATCCTATTTTTCATGTTAAGTAACTGCGACTTAGCAAGGACAATATTGATATTGAAATCACACTTTTATTCCAGGTGAGAGAATGTGGTTTGCATTATTTAAAATGAACTGGTTCACTGTGTAAAATGATCAAATAGATCTCAATTTCAAAACAAAATTGGATACGTTGTCATCCATCTTGAAATGTGGTGTCTTCTTCTTTCAACTAGACGGGTCTTATAACGAAAAGTCTATTAATGATATGCGTATAAAGACACTTTAAATCGCAAGGTTTATGAAGGTTTGTAGCTCAGGTTGAGGATTAGGGTGTCGGTTTGCTCGCTGATCTGTAGGTTTGATACCCAGACGTTTCATTATCTGGCTCCGTAACATCATCAGTGGCGACCTCCAAGTGAAGCTGGTGTCTCTTGCTTTCTATTTATATCTTTCTCCTGGATGGGGTTCCTGGGGTTTGTGGTGATGTCATTTCCGGTTTGTTTTCTGCGGGGTTGAGAGATGGCATTTAGAACTATGTGTTTGTTTATGGCATTGTGGTTGGAGTGCCAGGCCTCTGGGAATTCTCTGGCATGTCTTTGCTTAGACTGTCCCAGGATCAATGTGTTGCCCAAGTCGAACCGGACTACCAAAAATCCATAAACGAGGAGCCCCCCTCAGACACATAGTCTCTTTACCCGGAACACCAAATTACAGACGGGCCAAAGAACTACACGCAAGACTGAAATGCCTCATAGAAGAGTCACACCACTCCATCCACTCCACCCAGGAATTCCAAAAAATCATCAAAAACACCAAAATAGAGGAAGAAGAAACAATGATCTCATTCGACATAACAGTACTGTTCACCTCCATCAACATCGACCTGGCAAAGGAAACACTTCCCACACTTTTCGAACAGACCTTCACACACACCAACCACCATCAATCACATTACCAACGAAAGCATAATGAAGCTCGTGGACGTGTACCTCACCACCGACTTCACTTTCAACAATATTGTCTACAAACAAACCAATGGCGCACCCATGGAATCTCCGGTATCAGGATTCATAGCAGAAGCAGTAATGCAAAGACTAGAACAAACAGCCCTACCAACAATCAAACCAAAAATCTGGGTCCGCTACGTAGATGACACCTTTGTCATCACAAAGCGAAACAAGATAGAAGAGACATTTAACATCATAACAACACCCTCAGAGGCATAAATTTCACCAAGGAGGAAGAAACCGGCAACAAACTCGCATTCCTGAATGTCACAGTAGAAAGAAAGGACAACGGAGAACTACAAACCTGCGTATACAGAAAACCGACAAACGCTGACCAAATACTTAACTCCACCAGCAACCATCCCAACACACACAAACGAAGCTGCATCAGAGCACTATTCCAATGAGCCACCACACACTGCAGCACAGACGAACTTCGAAAAACAGAGGAGAACCACGTATTCAACGTATTCGAGAAGAATAGATACTCACAAAATACAGTCCGCAGATTCCTCAAGAACAAACCACGACAAGCAGACCAAACACAGTCAGAAACCCTAAACACCTTACCATACATCAAAGAAGTGCTAGAAATGACAGCCAGACTACGAAAACCCCTCGGAATCCTAGTAGCACACAAACCCACCAACACACTCAAACAAAAACCAACAAACTTAAAAGACACAGTTCAACCCTTGGACAAAACCAACGTCATCTATAAAGTTCCATGCAAGGACTGCCACCAACACTACGTAAGACATACAGGAAGAAAGTTAGCCACCAGGATACACGAACACCAGCTAGCCACAAAAAGACACGACCTTCTCTCCTTCGTAGTCCTACATACGGATTAAAAATATTACTATTTCGACTGGGACAACACATCTATCCTGGAACAGTCTAAGCAAAGACACGCCAGAGAATTCCTAGAGGCCTGGCACTCCAACCACAATGCCATAAACAAACACTTAGATCCAGATGCCATCTATCAACCCCTCAGAAAACGTACAGGAAATGACATCACCACAAACCCCAGGAACCCCTTAGAGGAGAAAGATAAGAATAGAAAGCAGGAGACAACAGCTTCGCTTCACTTGGAGGTCGCCACTGATGATGATGTTACATAGTCAAGTAAAGAAACGTCTGGATATCAAAGCTACAGCTCAGCGAGCAAACCTACACCCTACATTTTAAATCATTTTTCATGTTTATGTTGCATGAATCTGCGGTTATTGATCCACAGTTCAGTTTCACTCCCTATAGGTAACATGCTGATTTCTCCAGTTGTTCAATGTGATGCATCCAGTGTGTGCATAACGAGAGGGAGCTTGCTACCCACATCTTGTGTTTATCTGTGCCTTATGTCCAGCATTCATCAATGGCGAGAGCAAGGGGCAAGGGCGAGACCAATGTGTAAGTCCCTCCGTGCCCATGCACGGCACCCACAGCGGCAATTCTCCACTGTGCATTTACAGCCAGTTCTCAGTGCCCCTACACCCACGCCCTGCCCCTTTGCAATATCTCCATTAATTTGTGCTGTCTCGCTGTGCTCTTCTCACCAGGATTAATTACTTCTACTCAACCTCCTTCAGATGTAATCTGACAAAACATTCATTAAGAATCCCTTTGCATAAACATGCACTTCGCAGCTCTTGTTATCTGATTTTTCTGGATGTCGTTCATACGAAAAAACGTTCACAGCAACTTGACTTGAAAAAGAAAACCACGCTACCTTTCATTATCCCAATGCAACCTACATTTCAATACAGTTTAGCCAACAGGCTCAAGCTATTCTTTGGAATTTTGTAATAACGTCGATGCATATGAACTGACTATTGGAACTCCAATTTCAACACGACAGCTGTGATCATCTTAAAGCAGCACCACGGATATGCCATGGATTACAGCGACGAGAGTGGGATTCGAACCCACGCGCGCAGAGCGCAATGAATTAGCAGTCCATCGCCTTAACCACTCGGCCACCTCGTCACAGATGCTGGCAAGGTTATCACCTTTTGAATAATTGAATTGCGTAAATTATGCAGAGCAGCAGATATTTCTCCCTGGTGTTGGTAAAATGATAAATAACACAGTACGGTTCCAAGACTATGGTCTGGCCCCTGGGTTGTGGGGCAAGTGCACCCCCACTGTCACACTATGCACACAGTGATCTGAACAAAAATGAGGAAATGAATATGTAACAAGTTCTGTTGAATTCTGTGAAGATTTGAAGTCAACGGAATGAAGAACCCGAGACAGCAGGAGGTTTTCTTTCAAGAAAGAGTTGGATAGAGCTCTTAAGGATCGTGGAATCAAGGGTTATGGGGATAAGGCAGGAACAGGATACAAATTGAGGATGTTCAGCCATGATCATAATGAATGGTGGTGCTGGCTGGAAGGGCAGAATGGCCTACTCCTGCACCTGCTATCTATTGTCAATTAAATTGTCTGTGAGGAATTGTTTTCCAGACTGGAGGAGAGTGCATCGTGCTCAATGTCATTATTTGGAACACGTAACTTCCACTCAGATGTTTTTGCCATGCACTTGTGTACAGAACAGACAATTTCAAAATCTAAAATAAGGCTAAACTGACAATTGAACTCAACAATGCAAAAACCTTGATCTGGATCATTTTCCTGGGCCGTGGGACACCAAGTCACTATATGATCACAGCAACACAGTGAGCAAGTGTCAGAAGGAAAATGAGTGCAGTGTGAAAGCGAATGCTGGGAGCAGCAGGTGACACATGGGGAAGTGCATTTCCCACAACAGGAACACTTCCCAAACAGCGGACTGCGGTGGAAGAATTCAGAGGGGGTTTACACTTTGAAATTTGATGCCAGAGACACAATGGAGACCTGTCATTGAGTCTGTTGAAGATGAAGATTTTAAGATTTCTACCGATGCAAAACAAAATAAAAAGCTCATGGGTTAGTGAAGGCAAAAGATGAAATTGTACATTTCATTTACAATGAGTACCTCACCACTTTCCTCACTCGGGGACAGAACCACTCGTGAAGATTATCATATAATCCCCGTTACTCGCCACGGAATCAGAGAAACTCGGTTTCCCAAACGTTAAGGTAAAACCAGAAATGTGGAGGTAAGCATTAATGTGTTGCTCCTGTGCTGAAGGTGACCAGTGCACTGTATCTCTGTTTCAGTATAGTGGGGTGTGCTGTGCCGAAGTTTTAATTTTGAGTCTCAAATGGAGCAACTTCAATTTATCGTCGGGTTGAGGGATATAGACAGAAGGTGATATTGAGCAAAGCCAAGTTTATTGGAAAATACCCGTGTTTGTGGATTGAGAAACAACCTTTTTCTGGATAATGACTCCTTGATGAACAAACATACGGCAAGTATCTAAAACGTGAAGAGACATATGTGGATAGAGAGCCGAAGGTGATTTTTCAGCAGATGGATAACGTTGCCCATGAGCACTGCATTAAATTCCGGGTAAATAGATGTTGAAAAGGTTTCATATTACACAGTTTGTTGCAAACCCACAAAGGTTATTGCAATAATAAAAAAAGAAATCACATAGGACCGTTTGAATATTGTATTGAACTGAATTTTGGTCTGAGCATATTTTATCTGAAATGGCGTGCTGCAGAGAAGTACAGAGGGTTAACAATTCAAAAGGACATAGTCTTCTTGGTGCATTTCTTGGGTGGAGTTAAGAATGTACGAAATATACATAACATCATGTGAATGTGGTCAAATCTTTAAAGTAGGTGTTGCGTCTCCAAGTGACGATTCAATTCCTACTCATTAGGATATAACTTCTGTCTGCAGTTATTTTACGACATCAGCTCCATTTACAGAGTTTCACCTTGAATAATACGCCACACCTTACCAATCCATGTACTTGTTATACTCAGTCTTATTCAGTTGTACGTGTTCATGAAATATCTTTGTGTCTGAAGTCAACAAATTCGAAATTGTTACGCAACCACACTGACTTTCACTCAATGGTAAATTCTCTCCTTATACGTTTGTTCGTGTATCTTTTAAAACACTCTGAAGTCAGCTTCTACGTTTTATTTCTGGAAAGTCGTTCATGATTTAAATAACTCTATTGAGTGGAAGAAACTCTCATTCAAACTTTTCTTAATCATTCATTAATGGTTTTCAAGCTCCAACGAAAGATATTGATTCACTCGAAAGAGGGACTTTCCCGATTTACTCATTCAAACCTCGCGTTACGTGAAAATCTCATTTGTTTACATCAAACTCGCGTATTTCTGCTCCGGAATTTCCAAATCTCATGAATAAGCTCCTTCATTCTTTCTATCATTCCGTTTGTATCCTTTCTGATATTTTTATGTCTCAGTAAACAATGTCACTTGGCTTTCTAATATCTTGCTATCCAGGAAACAGCGTCTGTGCCCTTTCTAACTTCTTCACATGTTTTTGGTGGAGAATGAGGACAACGATTACACACAATATTCCCACTGAGTGTGACCAAAAGATTTTACGTTTACACTATGAACTCTTTTTAAATATGACCCTCTATTTATAAACTCCAATAAGGTAAATTACTATCTATCCAGTTCATGCACATCGTCTCCATGGAGATGAAAATTATCGATCACTTCCTTTATTCTTCCACGGAATGTCTGAAAGGTTTGTAAGGCCAACATCTCTAAATCCCCGTGTCCTGAGTCAGTCTCAGCTATTTCCAAAGGCGACTGAAGTTCAAATACTTCACAGTGTGTCTCCCGTCATTCCAGTGCAGACTGGTTCTGGACAGTGAATGCCATCACCAAAGGCCACCGTGGATCTGAAATCAACAGTTTTCACAGAGGTCGTAGCTAATGTGTATCGTATGTCCGTGTTCTTGTTCAATTTGTTCATCATTTCATGGGTCTCTGTATTGAATTCTACTGAATGATTAATTTGTGAATGGAGACATTCCCTTCACCACTCATTTGAAACTCCATGGAACATTGAATGATTTCACTCATACGCTTCCAGAGGACAGTCCTGCCATTACTGGGATGAATCAGTGAACATTCACCACGTATCCTCGAAGGCAAGGATTTCCTTTTCCATTTTAGGGGACCATTACAGCACTGAATCCCAAGTGTGAGTTCATTAAAACCAAAACAGTTGCAGCAAGACTTTAAAACTAAGATTTTGCAATCTGCTTGCATTGGTTGTCCCAAAAATTACATTCCATATTATGGTATGTTTGTGGATGAAAGCACTTTCTGAATCTTGAACAATTATATTTCAGTTTTGTCAAAAAATTATCATTCTCTGTTCTCTCTTTCCCTTTCATTTTCCCGTTTTATATCCCGTATATTATCAGTTTATCTTACGTTTTCAATAATTTCAATCAATCTCGTTCCTGATTACCAATCCGAGAGAATGCCACAATTTTGTCAATTTATATGCAGTGCAGCTGTAGGGCGCGGTGACCAAGTAGAAAGGCATTGGTCACGTGAACCAAATAAAAGGAGCCGGCTGGTGGAATCTGGCCGTTCCATCACAGTCATATTTAAGGCATTAACGTAATCTTTAGCCGAATCATATTGGCAGAAAATAAGAAAACAAAACTGGAAAAATTTCTGATGATGAAAATCAAACAAAAACAGACGTTGCTGGAACATTTCAGAACGCCTGGCACCATCTGTGGAGAGACGGACCCAATGGATGTGAAACGTTAACTGTGATTCATCTGCACAGATGCTGTCAGCATACCTGTGATTTTACAGCAATTTCTGTTTTTGTTTCAGTTTGGCAGATTTTGTCGCAGTTCATTAAAACAGTGCTCATTAGAATCAAACAGACAGCATGGACCTGGCAGTGTGAAGTGAGACAGTAATAATGAATGAGTGGAGAGTGTTGTACTCGAAAAGCACAGCAGGTCAGGCAACATCTGAGGAGCAGGAGAATGGACGATTTAGGCATAAGCCATTCATCAGGAATTAGGCTTGTGAGTCGGGCAGAGGAACAAAGCTGAAGCCAGGTACCAACTCGCACGCACCTCCTCCTACAGACCACGATCACAAACTCTCCTCCCCTCACCAAACCATCATCTCCCAGACCATTCACAATCTCATCACCTCTGGACATCTCCCATCCACAACCTTCAACCTCATTGTCCGTGAACCGCGCACTCCCCGATTCTACCTCCTTCCTAAGATTCACAAACCTGCCTGCCCCAGTCAACGTATTGTTTCATCCTGAGCCTGTTCCAACCGAATAATCTCTTCCTAACTCGGCACAATCCTCTCTCCCCAGTTCAGGAAATGCCCACTTTCATCCGTGACACCCCTTCACCTCCTCCAAGAATTTCGTTTTCCTGGCCCCCAACGCGTCATCTTCACCATGGATATCCAGTCCCTGTACAAATCCATCTGCCATGGCAGAAGTCTGCAAGCCTTCCATTTCTTGATCTCACACCATCCCAACCAGTACCTTTCCACCGACATCCTCATCCACCTAGCTGAACTGGTCCTCACAATCAACAACTTCTCTTTCCAATTCTCCCACTTACTCCATCGAAACTGCGAGCCACGGGCACTCACATAGGACCTAGCTATGCCTGCCTGTTTGTAAGATACGCGGAACTGTCCATCTTTCGCAGTTACACAGGCACCATCCTCCACCTGTTCCTCCGCTACATTGATGAATGTTTGGGGCCACATGGTGCTCCAACGAGGAGGTTGAATAGTTCACCAACTTTACCACAAACTTCCACTCCGACCTCAAATTTATCCAGATCATCTTGGCAACTTTACTCACCTTCCAGGACCTCTCCATCATCGACTCTGGCGACTGACTAATTACAGACATATACTACAAGCCCTCCGACTGCCACATGTATCTAGACTACATCTCCTCCAACCCTATCTCGTGTAAGAACGCCATTGCTTATTCCCAATTCCTCCACCTCCAGCACGTCTGTTCCCAGGATGACCAATTTCACCTCAGAAAGAGCCAATTGGTCTCCTTCTTCCACGATCACAAATTGCCTTCCCACGTGGTTGACAGCGCCCTCGAGTTCATCACCTCCATTTCACACACCACCAACCTTGAAGCCACGCCTCTCAACACAACAAGGACAGAAACACCTGGTGCTCACCTTACACCCCATCAAACTTTGCATAAACGCAGCATATTCTGCCACTGATGCCACCTCCAAACAGACACCACCACCAGACATATATTTCGCTGCCCAGCCCTGCCAACATACCGTAAAGACCATTCCCTCCATGACCCCCTCTTCAGGTCCACACGTCCCCCCATAAGCCCACAACCCTCTCCTGGCACCTTTCACTGCCACCAAAGGAAGGGTGAAACGACCATCCACACCACTCCCCTCACCTCAGCCAAGGCCCGAATGGATCATTCCACATCCATTCGAAATTCACCTGTACAGCGACCAATGTCATCTACTGAATCCGTTGCGCCCAGTGTGGTCTCCTCTACATCAGGGAGACAGGAAACCTTCTTGCAGATCATTTCAGAAAGCATCTCTGGGACACCCGCACCCACCAACTTCACTGTCCCGTGGCTGAACACTTCAACTCCCCCTCCTTTTCCAACAAAGACATACAGGTATTGGAACTCCTCCACTGCCATACTGTTACCACACAACGCCTGGAGGAGGGACGCCACACATTCCGGCTTGGGACCCGAACACCACACGGGATAAATGTGAATTTGAACAGTTACCTCATTTCCCCTCACCCAAGCCCAAGCCTTCAACTTGGCACAGTTCTCTCGACCCATTCCATTACTGCTATTTCTGACCTATTTTCTTCTCCCTCCTATTCATCCATCTATTGCTTTCCAGCTATTTCCCCTGAACCCCACACCATTTCCATTTATCTCTCAGTCCCCACTCACAAGCCTTATTCCAGATGCAGGGATTAAGCCTGAAACCTGAATTCTCTTGCTCCTCGGATGCTACCTGATCTGCTGTGCTTTTCCAGCATCACTCTACCAACTCTGATCTCCAGCATCTGCAGTCCTAACTTTATCCTTGGAATTATCAATGACCGAAGAGTGAATATATCCCTCGATTGCAGTGATCACAGTGTGACTGAGTTTTCCATTTATTTTGGGTGAGGGCAGGCTGGATCTGAGACGAGCGCTTACCGTCTAAACAACGGGAATGGTATCAGATAGCGAAGTGAGGGCGGGCTGAAGTGAAGTGGAAAATTCTGTCAGAAGATGGGTCAGTACAACTGCATCACATCACCCAGACTGTAAAAGACTCGCAGAAGGAGAAAATCAAGTTCAGTGCAGGCACAATGACAGGTAAAGTGGAAAGGAGACAATACAACACACTGAGGTGCAGTGGAATTATGTATTTGAAAGGATTCGATATATAAGCTACACCTTTACATATGGACTGCCATCACATTGGAAAAAGGAATTCCCTACAGTATAACGGTGATATTTGCCTGTGACATCACAACGTTGAGAGACACTGACATAGTTTCTTCTGTAGCAGCGTGGCCTAGTATGTACAACTTATTTGCTGCTCCTGTAGTCAGATTTCAATCGCTTCACTGTGTCTCTTCTTCTGCTTCCTGCTTCACGGAAACACTTGAAACGTGAACAAATCCACTTTCCACTTTCACCAAACTTTTGCAACTCCCGAGTTGGCACAGGTACGAGTGACTGATTGGCCTTCTCGAGCGCTCTCACTCTGGTATGATCTGAAAGATAAAGTGGACTGTGTCTGATCTGCAGAATGTCCCCACGGGACGGTGCTGTTTATCCCATCCCCGGGGACTGAGCTGTCTCTATTGGCAGAGTATTAAGCCATTTCCCTCCACTTGCAGGCATTATGAGGGAATGTAAGTGCGGATATGCTCTGAAGCTTCGTCTCACGGGCACAGCCAGGTGCAAGAGCACCGCTGGAACTTAGCAACTTTGATTGTGACCTTCCTCGAAATATCATTTATTTGAGAGAGAGAGAAAGTTGCTGAGCTGGTGGGAAAGAGAGAAATGGGCTGTGGACTCTCTTCCCTCAGTAAAATTCAAATTAGTGCATTTTTGTGCTGCCCATTTGATGTTCAGAATCAATCTTCGCAAAACAGTATGCAGAAAGGCTTTTGTTTCAGAGGCATTGGTTTCTTTGCTGCAAAAGGCATCAGTTAACATCTGAGTCCCAACTGTTCCAGATGAAGCGACTCCGAATGAAACCCTCACTCATTGAGAACCATCCCCACAGCCAGGAGCTGCGGGGCTGCAGGCAGTCCAAAGCGGAAGGGAGGATTAAAAACGAATCATTATTTCTCCCTCAGCCACTCTGTCACAGAGACAGGCAGAGGGACGGCAGAGACGTGTGACGTCATTCACGTGCCGACAGAAGCCGTTAAGCCCATCGAGTCCACGGTAAATCTCTATTGCTTGCTTCTATCTGAGGTTATTCATCATCAGTGGTGCTTTTTCTAATAATAGGGAACTGTGTCTGTCTGGAAATGCTGTCTCCAACATACTGAACCATATGTCATTCACGGCTGTTCATTTCACCGGAGGACCCTGCTGTGTGACACAGTCTGGGGAATAACTGCAAGGCGTCAGGGGCACGGTCCACACCACAACTGATTTATCTCACCTTCGCCAGTGTATTCTCAGCTCAGGCAAGCGACTTTGTGAATCAGGTCATAACAGACCGACAGAGAACAGCAAATGTATAAATGTGGCGGGTGTATCGATTTCAGATACCATTGAGTGTAAGGACGCAGAGGCTCATCAATATGTAATGTGAAGAACGGAGCACAGTTATAGTGAAACACTGGCAGTGGCAGTACACACACTGAAAGCTGGAATTGTCATCGAGCAGAGGATGCTTTTCATTCATTAATTTCCTAATTATGCGCCCACCACGATGCCTCTAGGCCGCTCTGTTATCGCTGGCCACAGCAGTTTCCCGAAGTCTTCAGGTTTTTGTAGCATGTACCTTCGAGGATGACGTTAAAAGATCTTCACTGTTATTGTGTGATCCACTGTGGCACAGATGTGTCCCGGCTGTGTGAATATAACCACTCTGTAACTTCCCCAATTCTGCTGTTTTATTTGCAATTTCAATCAGAATCACAAAATGTGTGTGAGAAACAAAGTTCACACACTTCAATAAAGTGGGAAACAGATGTTTATACCTACTGTTTGTACAGGCGTGTCTAACTTAACTTCATCCCCTCATAACATCTTATCTATTTGACAGTAATGTCTACCATTGTTTTGTATTCACGTTTCAGTCTGACATACAATTTTAGCTGATACAAAAACAATTATATATTTCCTACACATCGTTTCCATTCTTGTTGACTCAGCTCTTGGCCAAAACAATTACAAACTGGTGTGAGCTTATTTACTTTGTAAAACGGAGTTGCAGAATTGCAGAAGTAACATTAATTTTATTATATCCCACAATTTCCCCTTTTTCTTTAATTACCATTTGTTATCTTCTGCATTGTACTTTTAAGCATGGCCCCGAAATTCGCAAGCATCATTCCAGAGATTTCATCCATCTTGGTCTCACTCATCTCCTCATTATTTAATCGATAAAGTTCTTCTGCCTTTTTCTTTTAGGGGCACCTGTTTTATTAAGGCTGTTTCAATCAGTCTTTGGGTGAGTCCTCGTATACAGGGTATGATACAACAGCCAACGGCCACCAATACCCGACTACTACGATCAGGGAAGTAAGGATAAAAACCACCACCCCCTTCCATTTTCTAAACCAGGAGTCAAGCCATCCTGTGAGAGATGAGTCTACTCCTGAATTCTCAGCCAGTACCTCTGCTAAGGTAGTCAATCCCCTTAAGGCCCGAGTAATTGAACTATCAGGTGCAGTGTTGTTAGGAATAAAGGTACAACAGCTTCTTCCTAACATCACACACACACACCCTTTTCCCGCTAGAATCATATCAAGGGCCATTCTGTTTTCCCATGCCATCCTACAAGTCACATCAAGCCGGTCTGATATTCTTTTAACCGCATCTCTTGTATAATTTATAAATCACTCTTGATTATAGAAAATGTAATTTATCCAATCTACATTTTTATTAATTGTTACCCACCAGAGGAGAGCTGACTCAAAGGCTTCTGCAATCTCTTTACGAGCCTCAAACTCATCAGGTACTCCCTCTAGGGACTCCTACAGAATCGAGATAAATCTTGTCATCGAAAGAAGTGTCTAACAGTAATCTCTTACCCCTTCCCTTTGTCCCTACTATCTTTTCCTTCTCAAATGCCAGGGTAAATGGAATTGCCAATTGTACAATTGCACATATCCCTCTCCAATCCGGAGGGAGGGTGGGTCTCTATATTTTGCCTCCACAGTTCCACCACAGATCCGCTCGGGGAAATTTCAGTGTCGAGTAGTTCCCTCCTTTCTACGTTTCGGTGACATTCTTAATCTCTGTACATAATTTCAGCTCCCCCAAATCTCACGACCAACTTGTACCTCGTCTACGCACACACGACATGTGATTTCCAACTGCAACAGAAAATGTGGGGGGGACTTTTGAATCTTTCTTCTCCAAGGGAGGGAACATCAGAGATAGGGAGGTACAATTCCTATCATTCCAGACAGTCTTATCCTGGTACAGGGCTATCATACATTTCATGCCCTTCCTGTCTTGCTTCCACCCGAGTGGAAAGGGAACCAGCAGGGCCACAGGCCGACCGGAGGCACATACATAGCAATTGCTCTTGTTCAGGCTTTTTACAGTGTACTTTACACACTCAACCCAGGCATTTGCATCCCCATACCCAGTTTCTATTTCAATGGTCTGTTTCAAGTCCTTTACCTCTATAGATTTTACTACTTTAGGATCAGCGGGAGGGGTGAAAGATTGTATCTTATTACCCAGTAGTTCTACCCGTTTTCCCTGTCCTTCACTAATTCGGAAACAACAGCCCAAGAAATCCTTCCCATTGGCTTTCATTTCTATCCCAAATGTTTCATTTAATTGTATCTCATATGTGCCCCCCCGCCCCCAGGATTGTTTCGTGCCACGTGGTTTTCCTTATTGTGAGGTATATTGGGTTACACTTTTTATCAGGACAATCGCGAGCTGGTCGGAAGGGGGCCCGGTGTACTGTGACAAGACCATTATACTAAGTACCGTCCCCAAGGCCATCCCCATAGGGCTTAAGATGTATCTCAGAGCTGCGGTACTGTCTCTGATTATCTACATCCACACAATTTACTAAGCTGCATACATCAGCGTCTATTACTTGTGGATTATCAGATTCAGTAACTGTTAATAATCCATATGAAAATGATATTTGACAAAATCCCAATACTAAGAGGGCTCGCATCATAACTCTAAGCATTCCCAGTATTCTAAACATCATGCTGAAGCACAAAAAGACTTAATATACAATCTTACAGAAATAATCCCGCGCTCGCGTCGCTACTGTATAATTAGTTACTCAAAGTCTCTTTAGTCTGAGATTCAGCGGATCTTGCGTTGATTCGGCTGTCCAGGCTTCTTCCCCCACGGGAGGGTCCACTGGCCCTTTGATCCGAGTGTAATGAGTCCAGCCTTTCTCCGCCGTCCTTATTGCCGTTTCGGTTGTCCAAAGAGCCTGGTACGGCCCTTCCCAGTCCGGCTGCAATTTAGTCTCTGTCCATGATTTTACTAAGATCCAATCGCCCGGCCGGATGGGATGAACGGTGAATTAAAGGAGCGGAGTCTGTGCCAATAAACCCTGTTTCCTGAGGAAAGACAAAGAGGAGGACAAGCCCAGTACATACTTCTTTAAAAACAAATCGTTAGTTTCGGGAATTGGCAATTACCCATTCGCTCCCAGGTAAGGTCATCCAAATAAGATTTCATCGGTGGATAGTCCCAAATCTTTCCTTTGGGCTGTTCGTACTCGCAAGAGAGCTATAGGTAAACATTTGGTCCAAGGGAGTCTGGTTTCTATTATCAATTTAGAGAGCTGTCGTTTGAGTGTTTGGTTCATTCTCTCAACCCTTCCCGATGATGGTGGGTGCCATGGAGTATGGAACTCCCAGGAAATTCCCAACCCTTTCATTACCCCCTGTAACACTTTAGAGGTAAAGTGAGTTCCTTGGTCGGAATCTATGTGGTTCACTAACTAACCCATATCGGGGAATTATATGCTCTAAAATTGTTTTAGACACCCTACTCGCAGTGGCAGTAGCTAGGGGGTATGCCTCAACCCAAACAGATAAGTGATCTACTATGACTAGCATATATTTTAGTCTTCCTACTCTGGGTAGTTCAGTATAATCTACTTGTATACTCTGGAAAGGTCTCAATCCCGGGTCTCTTCCTCCTGGAGTCTGTTTTCTCAAGACTTTCTTATTTCCCTTTCTGCATATTATACATCCCTCACATATTTGTTTAGCAATTGTATATATTCCTTTACATCCATATTCCCTAAGAACTAAATTACACATTGCTTGTACTCCCCAATGGCTGCCTTGGTGTAGGACAGCCATAATCTCTCGCATCATCATTTTGTTCAACATTCTCCTTCCATCAGATAACCTCCAATGCCCGTCTGCTGTTTTTACAGCCCTGAAATCACTCAATTCATTTTCTTTACTTTCAGGAAATATAGGAGCTTCCCTAGGACCTGGGACAGTAGGTATTAGGGAATGAATCACCACTTCTTGTGGGTTCAGGGCTGCTTCCTTAGCCACTTCATCGGTTAATCTATTCCCCCAAACTTCTGGGTCATTTCCTTTTTGATGACCATTTACATGCACTACCGCTACTTCTCAGGGGAGGAATATGGACTCCAAGACCCGATTAATCATTTCTTCATGTACGAATTCCTTCCCCCAGCTATTGATCAGCCCTCGTTCCTGCCATACCTTGCCGAAAGTGTGCACAACACCAAATGCATATTTAGAGTCAGTGAATACTGCTCCCTCTTTATTTTCTAATGCCCTAAGGGCTCTTTCCAATGCATAGAGTTCACAAGTCTGAGCTGACCACCCATTTGGCAACCTTGCTGCCTCTACCACACTACCTTCCATCCCGTCTACGACTGCATACCTATGATGTCTTTTCCCTTCAGTCACCTGGGATGATCCGTCTATAAAATGTGAGGCTCCTGCATGAAGGGGAACATCTCTCAGGTCCATGCGGACCTTAGTTTGGTATTCTATAATGTCAAGGCAGTCATGCCCTGGATTCTGAGGAGAGTCTCCTTCCCCTTTCCAAAGAAAGGCAGCTGGATTTAAACAATTGTCAGTGACCAAGACTAGATCATCCTTTTCTATTAATATTGCCTCATTATTCAGAACCCGCGAGTCCGCCAACCATCGCCCAGCTTTTTGGTTTAGGATCATTCTCACTTGGTGTGGAGTGCTTATTATTAGGGCGCCCCCAAATGTAAGCTTTCTACATCCCTCCACTAACAGTGCAGTGGCAGCCACGGCCTGCACACACTCAGGTCACCCCCGGGATACTGGATCCAATAGCTTCGAAAGATATGCTACTGGCTGTTTCATCCCTCCCCACCTCTGGGTTAATACTCCCAAAGCCGCTCCCTTATCCACGGTTGCAAAGAGGTGGAAAGGTTTATCTAGAGAAGGTAAGGCTGACACGGGGGCATGGATCTCTTTTGAGTTTCTCAAGTCGTTCTTTTTCCTCATCATCCCAATTTAGACATTTTGGTTCCCCCACTCATAGTTTGATTTATAATTTCTTAGTCTTCTGAGCATAGGAGTCAATCCACAATCTGCAATAACCCGTTAGACCCAAAAATTTCCGTTACTCCCGTTTACTGCTGAGCAGCGGCATGCCCACTATTCCCTCTAACTGTTCCGGCCTTATCTTTCGCTTTCCCTCACTAACTTAATGTCCCAAGTATTTCACTTCTTGCTCCGCGTATTGTAGTTTGTTTTTAGATACTCGCAGTCCCTGCTGACCCAGGAAATTCAATAATTTGTTCGTAGCTTCTACTGCTTTTTCTCTTCTTTTCCCTGTTACTAAGAGGTCGTCGACATACTGCAACAGGGTAGTCCCCTTGGGACTGCTAAATTTCTCCAATATTTGTTCTAACATCTGTGCAAATAAATTCGGGGATTCTGTAAACCCACGGGGGAGCACGGCCCACTGGTATTGCTGTTTCCGTCCTGTCTTGGGGTCTTCCCATTTAAAGACAAACAAATTCCTACTTTCCTCCGCTAACGGACAAGCCCAAAAGGCATCCTTTAAATATATCACACTAAACCATTTGTGGGCATGAGGGATCTTACTTAATAACGTATAGGGGTTTGGCACCACTGGGTGCCTGACCTGTACTATTCGATTTAATTCTCTCAAATCCTGCACCAATCGATAAGTTCCATCGGATTTCCGCACTGGTAGTATTGGGGTATTATAAGGAGACATACATGGCTCCAACAGTCCATCTTAAATCAGTCCCTCAATTACTGGCTGCAGTCCTCGTTTACCTTCTATGGAAATGGGATATTGTCACTCACAGACAACGCCCCCTTTCCTTTTTTAAAATTAATTTCAAGGGAAGGCATCTGAAGATTTCCATGATTCCCTTCTCTACCTCTCTCTCCACATCCTCTGACAACATTGCCATTTGGACAACTAATTCTTTTTCCTGAATTCCAATCCCCAGTCCTAAGAGGATAATTAAGTCTCTCCCTAATAAGTTACTTCCTATATCAGGGATAAACAACAGTTCCCCTGTGACCCTATCCTAAGGACCTTCTATCATCATAGGTTCAAATACTGGAACAGTAAATCCTTCCCCTTTTACCCCTGAAACAGTAATTGACCGTGTCGACATTCCTCCTTTCTTTGGTTTAAAGTTCAGCGATGACCGTGCTGCCCCCGTATCTACGAGGAAGACCACCTCTTCCCTATAGGGTCCCACCTTCAAGTTTATCAATGGTTCCTGGTGGGTTCCTCGGGGCAGGAACCCCTGACACCCCTATTCTTCATCAAAATTCATAAGTGGAATTGCCCTTTCTTCCCTTTTCATATCAGGACTATCCCATCTCTGCCCCTGTCGCTCGAACCCTCTATCAAATGCTCCCCCTTTTCCTCTCCCTCTCCCTCTTCCTCTTCGTCCTACATGCTGCCACCCACAGCTCCGGTTGCTCACTATTGGTTCCATTCTTTTCTAAACTACCTCATCAACCGCAGCTACCATCATTTTCACCTTCTGTTTTTGTCTCTCATCCTCTCTCTTTACAAACACTTTCTGTGCCTCTCTTAACAATTCATCTAATGGCTTTTCACTCCACCCTTCTATCTTCTGTATCTTTCTCTGTATGTCTGGCCATGCCTTTGTCACAAAATGTACATTGAAAAGATCCTGTGCCACTGGGTCCTCAGGGTTCATTCCAGAATATTTCCGCATTGAGTCTATTAATCTTTGCAAGAAAGCTGAGGGAGTCTCATCTTTCTCCTGTCTAACTTCAAAGGCTTTAGTCAAATTCTGTGACTTAATTACTGCCTCTCTTATTCCTTTCAGAATCAGGCCTTTCTATTTCCTCATTTCTTCTCTATGCTCCGGGTTTTGATTTTGCCACTGGGGGTCTCTGAGGGGAAACTACACCACTCCCTGTCCAGCATCCCCATCTCCAATCGAGTGTTCGCTGTCCCATATTTTAATTGTTGCTCTTCATATAAGTCCCCTTTCTTCCCCAGTAAATATTATATTCAAAATAGACATTAACTCAGCCCACGTATACAGACAGGGCCCCAAAAATTGATCAATCTGTTCAGACAACCCCACCGGATCCTCAACCAGGACCTTCATTTCCTTTTTAAATGTTCTGACCTTCCCACTGCTGAGGGGGGCACTCACAAACCCAATCTCTTTCTCCGTTATTGGTACCTCCCGAAGGAGATAAGTTGTTACGTTCTTCACTTTTTTTCCCCTTCGGCTTTGATTTAGATCCTCTGGAGGCGTCCTCTACATCGACTGTAGCTGTCCTTTCTTTTACTGAGGATTGAGGGTCAGGAACAACAACATCCACGTCCACCGCCCCTTCATCCCCCTCTTGTGAATCATCTGTTTCCTGTCCTTGTCTGTCTGTCTCTCCTCCTCCCCCATGTTCACCTCATCTGATTTTATGGTACGGGGGGGTCAAACAGCCAAGAGGATCCCAGGGACTAGGTGGGGCAGTGGGGGAATTCTTTGTCTTTACTACCAACATTCCCAAACTGCCCTTCCAACAGGACGCATAGTCCACCTCCTCTTGACTAAAAGGTTGTTTTTCATTCACATACAAACCTAAATACTGGCAGACCCAATCCTCGTCTGAACCATACTTTGGCCAGAAGACAGCCGGACGAAGGATTGGGTCTGTGGTCCATACAAAACAACAATATTTAATCAGTTTCTTTTGATCTTTTGCACTTTTACAAGTATTACTTGTCCATTCCAGCAACATCTTCCCCAACGGACCTTCAGAAGGAATGATACAAGGGACTTTTTCTTCTTCCTGTGCTCCATGACAGGTATTCTGCCTACCCCCCCCCCCCACCCCACCATTTCCCGGGGCCCTCGCTAGTCCCTCAGCGAGTAAATACCCCTTGTCCCGGCCACCAAGGCGATTCTTAAAAGTCAGGTTTCTTACCTTGGTCTGTGCACAGAGTTGCCTGGCCCCTTTTCGCCGTATTCTCTATCAAACACTTATCCCTGTCTGATTCAGAGATTCTCTCTTGTGGGATTCATACCAGTCACCCAAGGGAGCGGAGCAAGCCAGGACACAAGACCACTCTTCAATGGGGAACGGGACACGTCTTCCCAGTGTCCAAGGCCAGCCACTCCCCCTGGCGATGGAAGAAAATCCCGGATGAGCCCCCAGTTGCGAGAAACAAAACTCACACACTTCAATAATTGCAGTCCGAGACAAAATCTGAATCAGTAGTGTCCTTTATTTTACACTTGTAAGAGGGTGAGATGTCCAGTGGCTATAAGGCAGAGGACATACACACACCAAATTCAATTCATACACAACATTTATATGATTTGATTTATTTTGTTTTACATTGCTCCTCCCCTGCTTACTTCGTCCACTTCCCTAAGACCGGCCCCCATTACCCCTGTTTATCTCTTGCCTTATCCGGCCTTGTCTGTGACAAAATGTTTATTTCTGGCCTCACAAGGCTGTTTGACCTCATCCCGCTGTAGATCATTGTTAGGCATATTCTTTCTTCATCATTATTTACTCCCTTCATCTGTGCCTTTCCCGAGGCCGTTCTGATCCCTATGACACTTTTAATTGGGGTTTGTTCCTCTGTTTCTGTAAAAGTGGGAAACAAGTGTTTATACCTACTGTTTGTACAGGCGTATCTAGCTTAACTTCATCCCCTCACAACATCTTATCTATTTGCCCGGAATATCTACCATTGTTTTGCTGTCACGTTTCATTCTTGCATACAATTTTAGCAAATACAAAAACAATTATATATTTCTGCCACATCGTTTCCATTCTTGTTGACTCAGCTCTTGGCAAAAACAATTCACACTAGTGTGAGTTCATTTACTTTAAATGGGAGGGAGGGGAGGCCATTTCAATCAGAACTTAGGGGGAATGGAGAGAGCGAGCGAGAGAGAGAGAGAGAGAGAGACCAATTCATTCTCGAAAGCAGGAGGAAGCTGAGCAGAGAGATGGAGAGGGGGATTGGGACATGGAGAGGGAGGAGAGAAGAGAGAGAATGAGAGAGGGAGACAGATGGAAGGAGTCAAGGAGAAAGAGGGAGAGTGTGAGGGAAGTAGGGAGAGAGGGAGAGAAGCAGCTGGAGGGGGCAGGTTAAACACGGAGGGAGGGACAAGATCCAGGCTCTGAGACTGACTCCCTTCCATCGAGTCACTGCATCGAGTCTCAGAAAATAAACCCTTGGGGTGGGAGGGTCAGTCAGAAAGTATTTACCCCCTGGGTCCCAGTGGAATCTGTTCCCATTCTCTGGCTTTAAAACCAGAAGGAAGTGCTGATAAAATGGAGAGCTTTGGGAAGTCACTCAGTGATGGAATTTTGTTTGTTTTTCTTGTTTTTTTGATTCAAAAGACTTTGGCTTTGATTTAATCAACTCCCATCTCTCTCTATATCTCTCTCTCTCTGTCTCTGTCTCTCACACCACCAACCCAGGGATTTTCTCTCTGTATCTGTCTCCGTTTCTCTGTCCCTAATCTTGTTTGTGTTCTCTCTCCACCTCAAGTATCTCTCTCTCACACACACATAATACACTCTGTCTCTATGCCCCCCACCCACCCTCCCTCCCTATACTCCTGTCCCTGAGGGTGATTTGGACTCAGTACCATATGGTGCTGCACATGTCATTAACACAGTGGGATCTTGCTGCTCCCTGGGTCTCCTGTTGTTGTCCAAACTGTGGGGATGGGGTGGGGCAGGGGGAAGCCTGGGGACTGGGATCTTGCTATGCATGAAGACACACACTGCCAAATGGCCGATCAGTCTTTGCACACTCTCCCCGTATCGCCCACCCCCTCCAGCCCAGGGCCTGGGACACAGTGAAGGGTGGGGGTGGTGAGGGAGGGTGGGGAATTGTACACAATGGAGACACAGAAGGGGTTTTTATACAGAGATGGGGGGTATGGATAGAGGGGACAGCTTGGGGTAAATGAAGGTGCACAGGGAGGGGACAATTCGATCGGGGAAGGAGGGGAAAGTGGGTGGGGCTGGAAAATTCCGAGAGGGTGGGAAATTGAGGGTGGGGTCACAAATTAGCCAGGGTCGGGGTGTTACAGGGGCTGTAAACATAGGAGGAATAGAATATTGGTGAAGGGCCCAATATTTGGGTGAGGGGGGAAAGGGCGAGAGATCCCGGGTAGGTGTTGGGGAAGAGACTGAACATCAGGAGGAGGGGAGGGGGGATCGTGGGCAGGAACATAATTGGGGCGAGGGGAAGGGCACAATATTTGGGAGGGGGCAGTGACAATGATTGAGGGGGTTTACATAAAGTCCCTGTCTCAGGGGGTGGGAGTAGAGAGGGTGCCTGGGCTCTTGATGTGCAGTGAGGCAGTCCATCCACAGGTCAGTAAGTGTCTGCACGTGCTCACTGTGTCCCCCCCACCATAAAGGGATTGGTGGGGGAGGGGGTGATCATGATCGTTGGAGGGTCAGTTTGATTTATGCTGCCCAGGGGGAGCCGGGGGGCGGGGTGAGATCGGGAGGTGCATTTTCGGTGGGAGGCAAAATATATGAGGGAAGAGCGATATTTGGGTGGGAGAATAGAAAGGGGGAAGGAATCGCAGGAATGTAAAATCTGGCGGAGACGCTGAAAAATGAGGAGGAGTAGATTGGCAGATATGACAAAGAGCAAGATCATAGAATTCTGTCAATTATCTATCTTTGGGTAATTCTAAAATTTTTTCTGACCCATCAGTTTATTACACACCTTATTGGCCTCATAGATTTGCCTCACTGTCAGAATGTTGAGAAACAGAACAAAAGTGAATGATAAAAATGGTGTTAAAATGTTTTGGACTATTTAAACCTTTCCCATGGATGGGCTTCAGAATAACTGGAGCTGGTATAACAGTCCCTTGCCATCCCTGTCCTTCCTCCATACTGGAGTATGCCCATTCTGAAGTCTGATCAGCAGGTCTTTAAACAACTCCCACATGGGAAATACAATTTAATGTGGTAAATGTATGGTTATCCACTTTGGTGGCAAGAACAGGAAGGCAGATTAGATTAGATTACTTACAGTGTGGAAACAGGCCCTTCAGCCCACCAAGTCCACACCGCCCCGCCGAAGCGCAACCCACCCATACCCCTACATTTACACCTTACCTAACACTACGGGCAATTTAGCATGGCCAAGTCACCTGACCTGCACATCTTTGGACTGTGGGAGGAAACCGGAGCACCCGGAGGAAACCCACGCAGACACGGGGAGAATGTGCAAACTCCACACAGTCAGTTGCCTGAGGCGGGAATTGAACCTAGGTCTCTGGCGCTGTGAGGCAGCAGTGCTAACCACTGTGCCACTGTGCCGCCCACTACCTCAATCGAATCAATTTAGGTAAAGGGCAGTACAGAGAGATCTGGGTGTTCTTGTACACCAGTCAATGAAGGTACAGCAGGGACAGCAGGTAGTGAAGAAGGCTAATAGCATGCTGGCCTTCATAACAAGAGGAATTGAGTAAAGAAGCAAAGAGGTGCTTCTGCAGCTGTACAGGGCCCTGGTGAGACCACACCTGGAGTACTGTGTGCAGTTCTGGCCTGCAAATTTGAGGAACGACGTTCTGGCTATTGAGGGAGTGCAGCGTAGGTTCACGAGGTCAATTCCTGGAATGGTGGGATTACTTTACACTGAAAGACTGAAGCGACTGGGCTTGTATACCCTTGAGTTTGGAAGACTGAGAGGGGATCTGATTGAGACCTACAAGATTATGAAAGGATTGGACACTCTGGCAGCAGGAAACATGTTTCCGCGGATGGGTGAGTGCCAAACCAGAGGACACAGCTTAAAAATAAGGTGTAGACCATTTAGGACAGAGATGAGAAGAAACTTCTTCACCCAGAGAGTGGCGGCTGTGTGGAATGCTCTGCCCCAGAGGGCAGTGGAGGCCCAGTCTCGGGATTCATTTAAGAAAGTGTTGGATAGAGCTCTCAAAGATCGTGGAATCCAGGGTTATGGAGATAAGGCAGGAAGAGTATACTGATTAGGAATGATCAGCCATGATCATATTGAATGGCAGTGCAGACTCGAAGGGCCGAATGGCCTACTCCTGCACCTATTGTCTATTGACCTATCAACAACAGCTCTTCCCAATTAACTCTCCCTAGCTACTGTGTAATACTGTCTTAATTTACCCTCCCCGAATTCAGTACCTTCCCACAGTGTCCTGACTTATCCTTATTCATAGCGATCTTAAAATTGAAGGAGCTGTGATCACTATTTCTAAAATGCTGTCCCAGTGAAAGGTCAGTCAGCTGGCCAGACCCATTAACCAATACAAGGTCCAGTGAGACCTTGCCACAGAGAATCAGATCGCAGATTGGAGGAACAATACCTCATCTTCCATCTGGGCTGCCTCCATCCCGGAGGACTCAACATTGAGTTCTCCAATTTCAAATAACCTCCCTCCCCATCTACCAACTCCCTTGCTAGCCCCTCCCCCTCCCTTCCACCCCTCCCTGCCACCAATTGGATTCATTCCTCTCATTGACCGATCAGGCCGTACCCTCTACCTGTGTTCACCTCACCACTCTGCACCCCCTCCCCACCCAAGACCCTCCCCCACATCCCCACCCCTTTATCAGCAGCTCCCCTTTCCCCACTCCTGAAGCATTAACCTCTCCACCTCCTGATACTGCCTGGCTTGCTGTGTTCTTCCAGCCTCCTGCTTTTATCCGATGGTTAGTAAGGTGGCAGATGGCTCCAAATGTGGTGGTGGGGTGGTGAACAGTGAAGAAGGTTTACCTCAGTGTTAAATAGGACCTTGATCAGACCAGCCAATCAGGAGCTGACACAAGGTTGGGTTTTAGGAGCTGTTTTACAAATGGAAACAAAATCCTTGCTGATGGTCCATCGATCTTTCAATGAGTGAATTCCGTGAGGACAGGAGCCTCCCATTGCTGTTCCCACTCCGGCCTGCAGTGACCGATGAGACTTGACTCCAGGTCATTGTCCTTATATCTGGTTCACTCACTGACAACTGTTTGCTGGGGATGATGTTATTCTGTGCATGTCTGATTCCAGTTTCAGTTATACTTTTGTTGTCCAGCTTTCTATTAACTTTTGTTGATTGCTGACAACACTTACCACTGTTTTGCTCCTCCAGTCTCTTTGGTTTTGCTCCTCAGGTGGAACCATTCCTTGCCCGTTAGGAAAGGAGTGTTACCGTGTTGCTGCTCCTCCTTCTCCTGTCAGTCCATTCCTCACCTGGACCCCTCATTCCGTTATCCATTATCATTCTGTTAATGTTCGCTCTCTGTTACTTGGATTTATTCATCAATTGAATTATTTTTATAACTGGATATTTCAGGTCATGTTTTATCTGGTCTCTCAAACTGTTCTGTGTCACCACATAAACAAGTGCATTGGTGCAGCAGCTCAGGTCCCGCAGCATATATGAGGCTTGTGAAAAGATATCGCAAGAGGTGAAATCCAAGGAATGAGCAACACGAAAGAAACGTAAAATATACAGCAACCAGAGAAGGATGAAACTTGCAGATACGGCAAGGAGTAAGATCACAGATTTCCTTCTGCTCTCTATCTCTGGGTCATTCTCTATTTTTCTCTGACCCATGAGTCCTCTCCGCACCGTAATGGCCTCAGAGATGTGTCCGACAGTCAGAACATTAAGAAAGAGAATAAAACTGAATCGGAGCATTGGTGTTAAAAATCGCTCAAAGTATTGAAAACTTGCCCACCGGCCGTCAGTATAATAACTGGACCTGGTAGGACAGAACCATGGCACATTGTTGATGATCTTTCCAGGTTTTAATCGAAAATAGTTGGGAATATTTTTAAAAGAAAAGAAAACACAGATTGTTGCTAGAATCCAAATTGAAGTATTCTCTGTCCAATACTTAGTTTTCATCTGATGAAAACAAATGGCAACAAATTGATCAAAAGAGAAAGCAATGGTGAACCAGACAGAACAATCAATGGCCCAGCAGGTCAGTACATGAATAAGACGACACACAGGAGTGATTCCAGGAAACACCGTGGATAATAATAAGATGGAAACTGCCGAAATACGACTTGGAAAACAATGAACAGCAGATCAGATGTTGCCATGGCCACCATATAATGTGTGGTGCTTATAGAAAATCCACACTTGCCCCGAGCTATGATTAGAATCACCACTAGAGAGACGGCAAAGAAAAAAGAGACTTGAAGTTACTGATCAAACATGACTTTGCCTGAGCTCAGACTGTAAGTAATAGATGTTAGAGAAAGATAATTGTTGGCCCATGACATACGAAGTTTAAAGAATCTGAATAATTTATACTTTGAAAATACATAGGGATGAACATAAACAGCAGGTTAGTCTCAGAAACACAGTCACATATTCAACATTTTATTGGGATTGACAGTGGTTGATTTATTCTGCTTTGTACGTTGCTCAGGCTGCTGGAGTTGTAAATTAGATGACAGCATCCACACAAACACTCCCAGGATCAGTAAAACAAAGAATGGGAGACTCCTAAAACAGACGTGGATTACAGAATTCCTGAATTTAGTTTTGGAGCTTCCACAGTTGAGTTTAATCTTAAAATTCTGCACCCACACAACATGAATTACAGGAGAAGGCACTGGATCTCTCAACTGTGTCTCGGAATGGATAGTGTCCCAAACATGAACAAAGAAATGATAGAGCACTGAGCTCCTCACTCTGAACATCCTGGCAAGCTGAACTAAGAAGATATTCAACAGTGAATCCAACCACCATGTCCCAGCTTGGATACCCAATGCAATCAGTAGAACTTCAACATTTGGCACTGACTCCCCACCACCTGTCGAACACTGTTTACTGCAGCCCACACCCAAACCCAGACATGAGTCATATCCCAACAGTTAAGGAGTGTCGGGGGCAGAGTTGAGTATGGTAGCCATTACAAAAGAGAAAGTGTTAGAGAAGCCAAAAGGTGTAAAAATCGATAAATCACCTGGCTCTGAAGTTCTGAGGGAGGTGGCTGAGGACATAATGGAGGCATTGGTTGTGATTTTTCAAAAATCACTGGAGTCAAGGAAAGTCCCAAATGACTGGAAAGTCACTGTTGTAATCTTCTTGTTCAAGAAAGGCTCAAGACAAAAGATGGAAAATTATAGGCCAATTAGCCTAATCTCGGTTGTAGGTAAAATTCTAGAATCCGTCGTTAAGGATGATATTTCTAAATTCTTGGAAGTGCAGGGTCGGATTAGAACAAGTCAGCATGGATTTAGTAAGGGGAGGTCATGCCTGACAAACCTGTTAGAATTCTTTGAAGAGTTAATAAATAGGTTAGACCAGGGAAACCCAGTGGATGTTATCTACCTAGACTTCCCAACGGCCTTTGATTAGGTGTTTCACAGGAGGTTGCTGAGTAAGGTGAGAGCCCATGGTGTTTGAGGTGAGCTACTAGCATGGATTGGGGATTGGCTGTCTGATAGACGGCAGAGAGTTGGGATAAAAGCTTCTTCTTCAGAATGGAGGTTAGTGACAAGTGGTGTCCCGCAGGGTTCAGTGTTGGGGCCGCAGCTGTTCACTTTATATATTAATGATCTGGATGGAGGGACTGGTGGCATTCTGGCGAAGTTCGCCGATGATATGAAGTTAGGTGGACAGGCAGGTAGTACTGAGGAGATAGGGAGGCTGCAGAAAGATTTACACAGTTCAGGAGCGTAGTTCAGGAAATGGCTGATGAAATTCACCGTGAGCAAATGCGAGGTCTTGCACTTTGGAAAACAGAATACAGGCATTTGCTATTTTCAAAACGGTGAGAAAATTCATAAAGCCAATGTACAAAGCGATCTGGGAGTGCTAGTCCAGGATTCTCTAAAGGTTGACTTGCAGGTTGAGTCCGTGGTTAAGAAAGCAAATGTAATGTCATTTATCTCAAGAGGGTTGGAATATAAATGCAGCGATGTGCTTCTGAGATTTTATAAAGCTCTAGTTAGGCCCCATTTAGAATACTGTGTCCAGGTTTGGGCCCCACACCTCAGGAAGGACATACTGGGACTGGAGCGTGTCCAGCAGAGATTCAAATTGATCACCTGGAATGGTAGACCTAACATGCAATGAATGGCTGAGGATCCTGGGATTGTATTCATTAGAGTTTAGAAGGTGAGGGGAGATCTGATAGGAACTCACAGGATAATACGTGGCTTAGAAGGGGCGTACGCTGGGAATTTGTTTCTGTCAGGTGGGGAGACTAGGACCTGTGGGCGCACCCTTAGAATGAGAGGGTGCCCATTTAGAAAGGAAATAATGTACTGTTGCTTGGCATCTGAACCGATCACTTTGGATTCAGAACAATGTGAAAGATGAGCAGAGATGATGGCCTCAATGTCCTATCACAAGATTATTAATGGGTTTTGTCTCCTGGCTTTGAGACCAACAAAAGTTGTGGAAACTCATTGGAATTGACAAATTAAGCTATGACACGGAATATCCACTGGGATAGCTGATGCCCTGAATTCAGCACCTAGCACACATCCTTTCACCTTGGACGTTCGTCCCACTCTCTGCCATACAGGATAATTCCTTAGTGATTAACCAGCCCTCCGGTTCAGAGAGCTCCCCTTGTAGATGTGGAAATGGTGTTTACTTTAAAATGTACTCACAGAGTGTAAGCTTTAACTGTCAGGCACGTGATGTTGTCTCTGTGCATCTACGGCCCTTGGTCTTCCAGGTGCTGGAGGTCATGGCTATGTGAGGTGTTGGTAAAAAGAGTCCTGCCCTGTTCCTGGATTGTATCTTGTAGGTGGTATTCATTGCTGGCCGTGGTGTCATTGGTGAAGAGAGTGTGTGCTGAATGGTCAGTGGGGAAATTATGACAATCAGCTGTTTGTCCTGGACAATGTGGAGCTTTTGGAATGTTGCACTCAGTGTTGCATGTGAGCTGGACTCAGCCAGTTACTTGGAGAGAATTCCATCCCACCCCTGAGAGATGTTGTCTGGATGGTGGGGATGGATTGGAGAGGCAGGCAGGGAGGTTATTGTCACAGTAAGCAGAGTGTCTGACATCCTCCTGTGGCCACAGCACCATTACGGATGGAACAGGTCATTTCCTCGTCAATGATTGGTCCAAGTTTGTGGATAATAATGCACCCAGTGATGGCAATGTCATAAAACACAAATGGGAGATTCGTAGATTCTCACGTTTTGAGATGGTGCTTGTGGGATATGAATGTTACTTGTCAATTATCAGCTCAAGCCAGATGTTATCGCACTCTGTAAGGACACAGACCTCTCTGTTATCTCAAGAGTAGTAAATGGTGCTGAACATTGTGTATTCACAGGCAAACCTCACTAATTTTGAAATAATGATGGAGGTGCCAGCATTGATGAGGCGCCTGCAGATTTTAGGACCAAGGTAAACCTGTGAAGAATTCCTGCAGAGATGTACAACGGCTGAGATGACTGACCTCCCACAGCCAGAACCATCTTCACCTGTCCTCAGGATGTTACAAAAGAGTCGTCATCTCATTGACTCCAGTTTTTTGCGAGCTTCTTATTGTCAATATGTGTTCATAATATTTTTGTTTAAGAGATTAACATTCCTTTTCACAATTAAAGTGTAACTGTGTAAACAGTTGCAACTGATTGAGGAACAGTTATTTAATCCTTCTGGAAATACAAGTCAACCGATCCTTAGGTTGGTGTATGACAGAGTTAATATGTTGTTGTGTTGGAAGGTTAGAGGCTATGGTATAAAAACCAAGCGATGAGTGACAGAGTTTGGGCTCCCCGCAGAATCAGAATGTTTGTCATTCTCACAAGTACAGAAGGGAAATGCTCATAAATCTGCAAATTGGGTTTGTGCACGGTGTTAGTGAAATAGAGGATGCTGGTGTATAAATAGCACTTTGTGATACAAATAGGGAAATGATATTCCCAATAATGAGAGGGACCGTGACTGCAGCTCATGGATATGGAACACTCATTCTGGTTTAGAAACTTCGTAATGGGAGAGACTTGTGTAGTATATTAAAGTGGGGTGTTAAATGTTCCTTATTGTGGGGTCTCAATTGATGTAATGCTCCTTAATTTGATTATTAACCATAGTCAGAATATTGCAAGTACTAACGTCAGTTATTTGTTGAAACTGACATTTTAATTCCTATTATTATGAGTGTTTTCTTTTATTTTCATATATTGCCTTAAAACTGATTGATGCTCAGTTCCCATCAAAATCTTTTCCTCCCATGGAAGACTCACATCATAAAGCGAAGAGCAGTGGTCGATGGAAGATTCACTGTGGAAAGATTATGAATTACAAATTCAAAACTTTTAATCCAAATCTAACCAGGTACGCCTATGAAATCTTGTTAACATTTGCTGTTGTATGTTAGAGATGGCACAATGCTCAGTATTGCTGCCTGGGAGCCTAGGTTCAATTCTATCACCAGGTGTACGGGGTGGGGTGGGGTGGGGACTGTTTCACTGAGTGCTCCATTTTCGTTCCACAGTTCAAAGATGTGCAGGCTTGCTGGATTAGCTACAGGAAATGCAGGGTTACAGGAATAGGTTGCGATATCCTTTGGAGGGTTGGTGTATCTCAAATGGTCTCCTTCCACACTATAGGGATTCCATTTTATGATCTCAATTCTGATTAATGTACATTCGTACAGCAATGTCCCACAACTTGTCCTAACCTTAATCAGAACCAAAAGTATTATTTAAATCAGCAAAATATGTCCACTGGGTATTTTACTGAATTAACATTGTTGCTCTGCCATTTTCCCTTTCCGAAAACTATTATCACATCTGGTCATCTCCAATGGAACATTTCACTTTGAAAACTTAGCATCGTACATATTCAACTGGCTGCCAAGATGTTCCCAGTTACAATCCATTACAAACTACATTGACAGCTCCATCGGTGAACAAACATAAATGAGAAATCTCCCAGAAATGAAGCACCATGGGATTCATATCTATATGGTCCTACTTCCCACTGTGGTCAGATATTCCGTTTCATCCAGTTTTCCATATTAGTGAAATTCTACAGTCAGAAGTACTTCTACTTACACCAAGACCACTCGAGTAGGTTGTTCTCCTCCAGTTAGTAACCCACACTCAGTGTAAGTTTACTTTGAGAAATGCCCCCAGTAACATTTGGAGATTGGAGTTCGTTATTCCCCTTTGGCTAGGAACCCACACTCCATAATATTCGAATTGAAAGATGTTCCCTGAATCACATTGTCACCGTCCATTCAGGCTATTGACACACACACACACAATACAGTTGGACAGTGCAAGATATTCCCAGTAAAACTTGCAATTGAGTTCATGAGTATTCTGCTGTTAGTGCTGAACGCTTACTACAATACTGCATTTACAGCGAGCTGTGAAAAGCAAGAACACTGGGCCAGAAAATATCATTCCAGCAGTAACCCCCACTCAGTCCAATTCGACAATGACACATCCTCCCAGCAACATGAGACCACAGCAATCCGAGGGTCCCAGCCTGAGCTTCATCATCCCCATTTAATACAATTCCATGATCAGTAATACCTTCATTTCGAGGGATTCCTGGAGATCTGGATCAGTAGTACACAAAATTCTCGGAATGCCATGGCAAGTAACTGATCTCCGGACTTCCCCAAAGCCTGTCCACTAACTACAAGACACAAATCAGGCGTGTGATGGAATATTCTCTCCTACCCTGGATGAGCTCAGCCCCAACAACTCTGAAGAAACTTGACACAATCCAGAACAATTCAGGCCATATGATTGGCGTTGCATCCACAAGCATCCTCTCCCTCCACCACCGACGCTCAGTAGCTGCAGTGTGCAACATCTACAAGATGCACTGCAGAAATTCACCAAATATCCTCAGACAGAACCCACGACCAGTTCCATCCAGAAGGACAAGGGCAGCATAAATATGGGTACTCAAAAGCTTCAGGTTCCACTCCAAACCGCTCATCATTCTGTCGGAGAAATATATCATCACTCCTTCACTGTTGCTGGGTCAAAATCCTGGAATTCCCTCCCTAATGGCATCATGGGTGAGCCCATAGGAGGTGGGCTGCAGTGGTTCAAAAAGGCAGCTCAGCACCATCTTCTCAAGGGCAACTAGGGATGGACAATAAATTCTGACCAGCCAGTGATGCCCACATCCTACACCAATGAACAAATAGAGTCATAGTCATACATTCCTACAGCACAACGACTGGCCCTTTGGCCCAAACTGAGCCATGCCGATCAACATGCTAACCTCATTTTCCCGTACTCAGCCCATATCCTTTTAATCCTTTCCGATCCACATATTCATCCAAATACCTCTTCAATCTTAATGTAAATGGCTCAAGAACTTCCTCTGACAACTCATTCCATATGCATATCACCCTCTGTGTAAAAAACATTGCCCCTTAGGTTCCCTGTTATTCTTTCCTCTCGAACCTTAAACCGAATCTCTCCAGTTATCAATTCATAACCATAGGAAAAAGATGGAGTGCATTGACCCTGTCGTGCCTCTCATGATCTTATGCACCTCGATAAGATCCCCAAGATTGGAATGGTGCTGGAAAAGCACAGCAGGTCAGGCAGCATCCAAGGAGCAGGAAACATTGACATTTCGGGCAAAAGCCCTTCATCGGGAATGGATGAAGTGATTTTGCCTGAAACATCGATTTTTCCTGCTCCTTGGATGCTGCCTGACCTGCTGCGCTTTTCCAGCACCACTCTAAACTTGACTCTAAGCTCCTGAATGCGCAGTGCCCACTTCTGCCTATTAGATCCCCTCCCCACCCCTCAGTCTCTTATGCTTTTAAAAAAGAAGTCCTACCTGTCCAATCTCTCCCACAACTCAGACCATTGAGTCCAGGCAACATCCTTGTAAATTTCGTCTGCACTCTTTCCATTTAACTAACATCCTTCTTATAGCAATGTAACCAAATCTGAATACACTACTCCAAGTCTAGCATCACCAGCGTCCTGTATAACTGCAGCATATCTTCCCAACTTCTACACTTAGTGCTGTGCCTGGTGAAGACCAGTGTTGCAAAAGCCTTTTTCACTGCCTTGTCCACCTCTGACTCCACTTTCAGAAAACCGTGAACCTGAATTCCAAGATCACTCTGTTCCATTACACTCCTTAAGGCCCGACCATTCACCATGAAACCCTGACATTGATTTGACTTTCCAAAATGCAAGACCTCACACATCTATATTAAAGTCCATTTGCCATTTCTCAGCCCACTTCCCCAGCTGGTCAAGGGTTTGCTGCAATTTCTGATCACCTTCTTCACTGTCCATGATACCGCCCATTTTAATGTCATCAACAAACTTACTGATAGAATACAAAATTCCATTAAATCATTGAATAATGCAGCGTGCCCACGAGGTACAGAGAAAAGAATTTTTCTTTCTCAGGAACGAAATTACACAACAGGGTTATTTTGGCAATGTTAACTGTGTACATTGCTATCACATGAGAAACACGTACTGGCCTCATCCAGTGCCCAGTGAATCATGGTAAAATGTATCTGTCATATGCAGCATTGGATTAGTATTCAGACAGCACCCCACACCAATAGTAGAATCCTCTAGGGTAGTGAAGACTGAATTTCAAGGTTGAATAAAATATCTCAAGAGACCCCATTACAGAAAGCTGGTGCCTGACTCAGTCTTCTGCATTGTACTAACCTCTGGCACAATGGCAGTAACACATGCTCTATGAATATTAAACAATCCTATTAAAGTCTGTATGACAGTACTGTGCATTTCTTTTTACAAATGGCCAAACTAACACGTCCTTTTTACAATCAAATAATTCAACAACACACATCAGAATTGGAACACTGTACTCAACATCTCTCCCAGTGATCTGTCCTCACAAATATCACACCCCCATATGGCTGCTCACAGGCAAAAAAAACACAGGATAGTCAAAGCCATCCGTACTGACCCTCGCTTATCACTCTATAATGACCTGCTCAACCCACCTCTTGCCCATGTGTCCCTGTGCTCCCATTCGAAGCAAGCTGTCTGAGCAAGATCCACCAACAAAATCTCTTCACATCAGGGAATGGGAAACACCAGATGGCACTGAGAGGTGGGTTGGTACAAAACCCCTCTGAACGATAGCAGTGTTTGAACTACCACAGAGAGAGGGAGAGACAGAGAGACAGAGAGACAGAGAGAGAGTTGTCTTGCTAACACTTTCTTGGCCAGCGCGGGTCAGTACTCAGTCAAACTCCATCATTGTGGTCTCAGTGCAAACCCATTCTGTACAGTATAGAGGAACAGACAATGCTGCACATTACTGAGGAGCCTGTTAATTGACAAACTATTCACTCAAAACTCAGTCAGTGAGGATACTATTTTCTGGCATTGGGATTTTCTTTGCCAAATAGAAATAAAATAATTACCATTAATAGTGTGGAAAAAAGTCTGACTTAAAGCAATAAATATGATTTAATACAACTGACATTGTCCCAAGACTTACCGGAATACCAACACAGGCAAGGATGGTGTCGTATACTTTTCTGACCATTTGCCTTGGAAGATGCATTTTGTTTGTTCTGGAACAACCTCTCCTTTCCTGGTGCTGGCAATCTGTCAGAATTGGAGAATTCGCTGGGTATTGGAACTGACACAGATCCACAGCCTTTAATTTATGTTGTGTGGTATCTGCACCGGGAAACTGTGATCACATCTTCACTTTGAACAAACAGATTACGACAACATGTTTATTTTAATGATGAGATTTAGGTCTCTCCTGAATACCCCAAAGACTGGATTAGTCTGATCCCATTGGATCACAAATGTTAATTGTAAATTATCTTCAAACAACAAGATTTATATTATTTCAAACAATATCACTCTCATCAAAATCTGAGTAATTTTTGATTGTTGTTTTCAGTGATGCCCTTCATTTTGCTGAGGCTACTCAGTCACTCAGTACGCCATGTTGTAAAGCCTCTTGTGATCTCTTCTACTGCACAGTGTTATACCATTGCTTTCCTTGTTCATTCAGAAATCCAACTCACTTGGGAAATTCGACCTGTGATCGAGCACTCTAACACAAACCTGATGCTAATCACAGCAACAGGTAGAAACTAGAAGAGGTAAGATTTTCTCAAAATAAATACAAAAAAATTCTGAAACGAATCCAGATCCTTCCCTTCAGAATCGTCGAATGGCAGAATCACATAGAACAGCAGAGGGCCTTCAGCCTATCGGATTTGTTCTGCCAAAATTACATTAATTTCACGTCACTTCAATTTTCCATCGCTTGGCTCATTGCCTTGAATGATATGACAGTTCAAGTGTCAACCCAACTACATTGTGAAGTATCCGATCTCAACCACCTTCCCGGGCAGTGCAATGCAGGCCCATACCATCCTCTAGGTGAGAAGATCTTTCCCTCGAAACCTCCTGTCTTCCAGCTTAAAATGATGCCACCTTAATATCTGCCCTTGAACAAGGGAAGCATCTGTTTTCTATTCACCCTGTCCACACCCCTCAGTCCTATACACCCCGATCACTGCTGTAAAGAAAGCAGCCTGAGCTTATCCAGCCTCTCAATTCACAGCAACTTTGCGACAGCTCAAGTAACATTCTGCTGAATCTCCTTTGCACTCCCTTCGTTTCAATCACATCCTTTCCATCGTGCAGTGACCAGAACTGCACACAATACTCAGACTGTGACCCAAACAAAGCAGCACCTCCCTGCTCTTATAATCGATTTCTCGACTCGGAAGGGCATGTGTCCTGTCTGCCTTCTTTATCCTATTAACCTGTCCTGCTGCCTTCAGGGATCTGTTAACAATCACCTCAAGTTCTTTCTGTTCCTCTTAGTGTCCTGGTGTTCTGCCATTTATTGAGTGTTGCCTTGTCTCGTGACGTCTTCCAAAGTGCATCATCTCACATTTATCGGGGTTAAAATTCATCTGCCACTGATTTGCCCATCTGACCAATCAGTCTGGATCTATCTGTAAGCGATGACTATTTCTCTCGCTGCCAACTACTCGGTCATGTGGGTCCTGGTCAAAGGCTTTTCTGAACTCCATACAACCTACAGCAATTGGCCTACTCTCATCGACACACCTGGTCACCTCCTCAAAAAGTTCCACCAGATTGGTTTGGCATGACCCTAATCTGACAAAGCTGTGCTGACTCTCCATGATTAGACTGGTTTGGCATGACCCTATTCTGACAAAGCTGTGCTGACTCTCCATGATCGGATTGGTTTGGCATGACCCTACTCTGACAAAGCTGTGCTGACTCTCCATGATCAGACTGGTTCGGCATGACCCTACTCTGACAAAGCTGTGCTGACTCTCCATGATCAGACTGGGTTCGGCATGGTCCTACTCTGACAAAGCTGTGCTGACTTCCCATGATCAGATTGTGTCTCTTGAAATTGAGATTAATTCCCTCCTTCAAAATTTTCTCGAATAGTTTCTCTAACACTGACTTAACACACACTGGTCTGTTATTCCTGGTCTATCTTTACTGCCTTTCCTGAAAAGTTTGATTTGAATTGATTTGATTTGATTTATTTATTGTCATGTGCACCAAATTACAGTGAAAAATCTTTGTTTATAAGCAAAACAAGCAGATCATAGTAAGCAAGGATGTACAGATTAGAAATACTGAGATAGAAGCATACAGGTAACATTGCACAGCTCGCATGACTCAGCAGTGACCCTGCACACACCGTGTGACCCAGCAGTGACCCTGCACAGCCGTATAACACAGCAGTGACCCCACACAGCCATGTGACCCAGCAGTGACCCTGCACAGCCGTATGACCCAGCACAGACCCTGCACCACTGTGTGACCCAGCAGTGACCCTGCACAGCCGAGTGACCCAGCAGTGACCCTGCACAGCCGTGTGACCCAGCAATGAACCTGCACAGCCGTGTGACCCCCAGAGGTGACGCAGCACAGCCCTGTGACCCAAAACTGACCCTGCATATCCATGTGACCCTGCAATGACCCTGCACTGAACCTGTACTGGCATGTGACCCAGCAGTGACTGCACAGCCGTGTGACCCTGCAGTGACCCTGTAGAGCCGTGTGACCCTGTAATGACCCTGCCCAGCCATGTGATCCTGCAATTACCCTGCACTGCTGCCTGACCCAGCACTGACCCTGTACAGCCGTGTGACCCAGCAGTGACCCTGCATCACTATGTGACCCAGCAGTGACCCTGCACAGCCGTGTGACCCAGCAGTGACCCTGCACAGCCGTGTGACCCAGCAGTGACCCTGCATCACTGTCTGACCCTGCAGTGACCCTCCCAGCTGAAAGCCTGTGCTGTTTGCTTTCAAGCACTGAACATGGAGTTCAGTTTCAGAAAAACAGTCACATTCACAGCTGTGGGGAAAACTCACAGCAGGGGAACTGCTCACTTTGTTTTTAAAATTCCTTCCTTACATCTCTTTTTAAATCTACCATAATGAATTGAATAGAGCTTTTGTGCATATGCTTTATTGAGATCTCTCTTGACTTTTAAAAAAAATATATAAATCACAGGTACCAAGTTATCGGAGGGCAGTGTTTTTCCAGCAGTAAGGCTGTGCTATTTTCTGGGTGTGTGTGGATTGTTAAAGGGCAGTGATGGCCTTTGGGAAAGTGATGTCCTCTTTCTGTCGGACGTGGTAGATTAGGGATAGTTTCCATGGTACTGGGAATGATGTTTCTACAAAGTATGTCTTGTTGCAAATGCTGTCAGATTGCGTTTGTAGGTTGGAGCGACCGTTAGAGGCAATGAGGAATTTTCAGGAGCTAAGGGGTGTGATGGATGGCAGTTGCAGGGAGGGAGATAAACCAAAGATGCAGTCAGCGAGATGGGTGACCTCCAGGAAAGGTAGGAGAGGGAGGCAGGTTATACAGGACCCTCCTATAGAAATCCTCATCTCAGACTAGTACATTGTCTTATAGAGTACATGAATGTGAGAGAGAGTGTGTGCGAACGCGAGAAAGAGTATGTGCAAATGCAAGAGAGAGAGAGAGAGAGAGAGAAAGTGTGTGCGAACACATGAGAGAGAGTTGATGTCAATGGGAGAGAGAGAGTTTACGCGAATGTGAGAGTGTGTGCAAATGCATGAGAGAGTGAATGTGTGCGAATGCGAAAGGAAGTGTGTGTGTATGCGTTAGAGAGTATTCATGCGTACAGGGGAAGAGTGTGTACATGAGCGAGACATTCTGTTCATGTGCAAAAGACAGTGTATGTATGAAAGCAAGAGAGTACATGCAAGAGAGAGAGTGCGTATGCAGTGTCAGAAAGGTTGTGTGGGTGCAAACAAGGGAGTGTGTCTTCGAGAAAGTGCGCAAGAGAGAGAGCATGCGAGAGAATGTGTGAGAAAGAGAGCATGTGAGAAAGAGAGAGTGTTTGTGCCTGCATGAGAGAAAGAGACTGCGTGTGCGTGAAAGAGAGTGTGTGCGAACAAGAGCGAGAGTATGCACATGCAAGAGAAAGAGTGTGTGTGCATGCAATAGACTGTGCATGTGAGAGAAAGCGAGCATGCCCTGGTAAGACAGTGTCCCTGTGCAAGAGAGGCAGAGTGCACGCATACTCAAGGGAAGGAGTGTCTGAGTGCATGAGAGAGAATGAGTGTGTGCACATGAAAGAGAGATTGCGGGTGTGTGAGAGAGAGATAGTGTATGCAAAACAGAGTGGATACCTGAGAGAGAGATTGCATGCGAAAGAAAGGAAGTGCGTGCATGCTAGACAGAGCGTGCATGTGTGAGAGATAGAGCGTGTGTGCAAGAAAGAATGTGAGCATGCAGAAAAAAGAGAGAATGCGTGTGAGATGGTGACTGTGTGCATGTGAGAGTGCGTGTGCGAGAGAGAACATGTGCATGTGCAAAAGAGAAATATGTACGTGTGCAAGACAGAATGTGCGTGCAAGAGAGAGTATGTGCATGTAAGAGAAATAGTGTGTGTGCAAGAGAGTGTGTGTGCACGTGAGAGGAAGTGTGTGTATGCACATTGTATGTCAGTGTACCTCTGAGAGAGGGTGTGCCTGCGAGAAAGTGCCTGTGAGAGCGTGCATGTGAGAAGGAGTGTGTCCATGTGAGAGAGTCTGTGTATGTGAGGGAGAGTGTGTGCATGTGAGGGAGAGTGTGTGCATTTGAGAGAGAGTATGTGATGTGAGGAAGAGTGTGTGCATGTGAGGGAGAGTGTGTGCATGTGAGGGGGAGTGTGTCCATGTGAGAGGGAGTGTGTGCATGTGAGAGAGAGTGTGTGCATGTGAAAGGAAGAGTGTGTATGCATATTGCATGTCAGTGTACCTCGGAGAGAGGGTGTGCCTGTGAGAGTGTGCATAAAAGAGAGAGTGTGCATGAGAGAGAGTGTAAGCAAATGTGAGAAAGACAGTGTGAAAATGCAAGAGAGAGTGGGCAAATGCAACAGTGAGAGAGAGAAAGTGTGTGCAAATGCAAGAGAGAGAGTTTACATCAATGTGAGAGAGAGAGTTTACGCGAATGTGAGAGAGTGTGCACAAATCCAAGATATACAGTGTGCGAACACAAGAGGGAGAGAGTGTGCAAACGCAAGAGGAAGTGTGCGCGTGTATGCGAGAGACAGTATGCACAGACGCAAGAGGAAGAGTGTTTGCATGCTCGAGACTTTAGGCACGTGTGTGAGAGAGAGTGTGTACGAGAGAGAACATGCAACAGAGAGGGAGTGTGTACTTGCATGAGAGAAAGAGACTGTGTGCGAGTGAAAGAGTGTGTGCAAACAAGAGAGACTGTGCACAAGTGAGTGTGCACGTGCGAGAGAGTGTGCATCCTTGTAAGAGAGTGTCTCTGTATAAGAGACAGAGTGCATGCATGCACAAGAGAAAGATTGTGTGCGTATCAGAGTGAGTGAGCGTGTGCACATGCAAGAGAGATCGTGTCCATGTGAGAGAGATGGCATGTGCACAAGAGAGTGGGTGCAAGAGAAAGAGATTGCATGTGGGAAACATGAAGTACATGCATGCGGGAAAGAATGGTGCGAGAGGTAGAATGTGTGCAAGAGAGAACATGCGCATACACAAAAGAGAGAATGTGTACGCTTGTGAGAGAGAATGCATGCGAGAGAGAATGTGCATCTAATAGAGAGTGTTTGCGTGTGAAAGGAAGAATGTGCACATGCATATTGTATGTCAGCGTACCTCCGAGAGAGTGTGTGCCTGCAAGAGAGAATGCCTGAGAGAGAGGTTGTGCCTGTGAGAGAGAGTGTACCCGTGAGAGAGAGTGCGCTTGAAGAACTGAATGTGGTATGCGAGGGTGTATGTGTGTGTGTGTGTGTGTGTGTGTGTACACGTGTGAGAGACCGAGTGAATGAGAGTGAGGAATGGTGTATGGTTTGTGAATCATACCTGGGTCAGGTACATAAACACATGGTTTACACACAGTCACATTAAGGAGTGACTGCATTGACACTGAAACTGTGCACTCAGATGGACACATACATACCAGGCATGATCTTTCTCTCTCTCTCTCTCTCTCTCTCTCTCTCTCTCTCTCTCACACACACACACACACACACATACACACACACACATACACACACACAAGGCACTTCTGTGATGATAATTAAGCTCAGACCCTCACTGACTCTCTCCCCTGACAAAACCTGTGCACAGTCCCCATAAAAACCACAGTTCTGGACTGGGGACAGTTTGGGGTCGGGTGGGTGGGGTTGTGGGGGCAGGGGGGGGCAGGGAGGGGAAATGTGGATATTGAAGAGTAGGCGTGTGATCAATGCTTTTCATTCCCAATCGCTGTTGATATATTTGAGAAGGGGAAAGGAAATTAGAGATTGAAAGTTAAGTTAGAAATGGCTGGGCAAGGAGAGATAGAAAGAGACAGAGAAACACAGGGACAGCGAGAGACAACGAACAAAGAAAATTTACAGCCCAGGAATAGGCCCTTCGGCCCTCCAAGCCTGACCCAATACAAATGTACTGTCTAAACCTGTTGGCCAATTCCTAAGCATATGTATCCTTCTGCTCCCCACCTACTCATGAATCTGTCCAGACACATCTTAAATGTACCTACCGTGCCTGCTTCTACCACCTTTACTGGCAACCCATTCCAAACACCCACCACCTCTGTGTGAAGTACTTGCCGTGTGTATCTGCCTTAAACTTTCCACCTCTCATTTTGAAAGTGTGACCTCTCTTTATTGAATCCTTAACCCTGGGAAAAAGCTTATCTCTATCTACCCTGTCTATACCCTTCATGATTTTGTAATTCTCAATCACGGCCCCCCTCAATCTACCTTTTTCTAATGAAAATAAACTTCACCTACTCAACTGCTCTTAATAGCTAGCACCTTCCATACCAGGCAACCTCCTCGTAAACCTTCTCTGTACCATCTCCAAAGCATCCACATCCTTTTGGGAATGTGGTGACCAGATCTGCACACAGTATTCCAAATGCAGCCGAACCAATGTCCTTTACAATTTTAACATGACCTGTCAACTCTTATACTCAATACCCCGTCCAATGAAGGCAAGCATACCATATGCCTTCTTGACCACTCTATGCACCTGAGCAGCAACCGTCAGGGTACAATGGACCTGCACTCCCAGAGCTCTCTGCCCATCAACGTTTCCAAAGGCTCTTCTATTTTTTTGTAGAATTCGCTCTAGAATTAGTCTTGCCTAAATGCATCACCTCACATTTGTCTGGATTGAAATCCACCTGCCACCTTTCTGCCCAACTCACCAGTCTATCTATATCCTCCTGTATTCTTTTTCAGTCCCTTATGATTTCTGCTACTCTACCAATCTTTGTGTCATCTGCAAACTTGCTGATCATACCAACATTGCCCTCTTCTAGACCATTTATGCATATTACAAACAATATGGTCCCAGCACAGACCCTTGTGGAACACCACTGGTCACCTTTCTCCATTTCGAGAAACTCCCTTCAACTACTACTCTCTGTCTCCTGTTGCTCAAACAGTTCTTTATCCACCTCCCTAGAACACCCTGCACACCATGTGGCCTCACTTTCTCCATTAGTCTACCATGGGGAACTTTATCAAACGCCTTACTAAAGTCCATATATATGATGTCAACAGCCCTTCATTCATGTATTAACTTGGTCACTTCCTCGAAGAACTCTATTAAGTTGATAAGGCACGATCTCCCCTGCACTAAACCATGTTGCCTATCACTGATAAGTTCATTCTTTTCTAAATATAAATAGATCCTATCCCTCAGGAGACAGAGAGAGAGAGAGATAGAGGGAGAGAGAGAGACAGACAGACAGATTGGGACAGCAAAAAAAAATGATTCTGGAAACCACATGTCCAGCAGGAAGTTCCCGAGAGAACCTCAGCAAATACTCCCTCCCTTCCCAGCCCTGTATGTGTCAGGTTGTCTTCAGTCAGGCTCTTAGACACGAGTGTGGGACCAATGATTCAGACACCTCCCCAAAAAGCAGACTGACAGACAATGCAATGTGTCAGTGATGCAGGGGAGGAATCCACAAATCCCTCACCGAGAATAAATGTGGACAAAAAATTGTCAGATTCATTCTCAAACCGTATTTTCTCTCTGTTACCTCTCTGGTTGAATGTGTGTGTGTGTGTGTGTGTGTGTGTGTGTGTGTGTGTGTGTGTGTGTGTGTGTGTGTGTGTGTGTGTGTGTGTGTGTGTGTGTGTGATTGTGTTTCTGTGTGTGTATTCAAATTTCCAGCCTCTGGTTATTTGCTGTCTTCTGATTTGTTGGTATTTTGATGTTGCTGTGATGTTATGCAATGCATTGAGGATGGAGATGGGGATGAGGAAGGAGGAGTGCTTTTAAACCTAGGATCCTGGTGTGTAATTTTGCATCAAAGTGCTTTCATTCCCCCCTTTCACCTCATCTTTTTCCTCTTTTATGCCCAGGAATTTTTGTTGGGAAAGCTGCAAAGTGAAGATCCAAAATGACTGGGGCCAGGAAAGCCTTTGATAAGAACAACCTCCAGAGGGGGAGCATGGGCCTGAGGCCGAAGGCCTGTTCACCAGACTGCACCCTGTGGGGTCCAGCTGAGGTCAAAAGGGTAACTAGAGAGAAAATAGGGCCCCTCAAAGAGCAGCAAGGCAGCCTGTATGTGGAACCACAGGAGATGGGGAGACACTAAACGAGTATTTTGCATCAGTGTTTCCTGTGGAGAAGGGCATGTGTTTTGAAGTTGAAGGTGTGCACTATACCTTTAAGAGACATCAAAAGCTGAAAGCTAGCAAGCGCCTATCATGTGACTGACTAGCATTCGCAGAATGTTCTGGAAAATTGAAAGTTATAACATTTGGTTGTAACGTAGATACCTCAGTTGTTTTCACAGCAGTTGGAATTGAACCAATCAGGTTAAACTATGCCCCAAGATGATAAAACACAATAAAATTTGAATTTTACTGTTCTGACAACATCCAACCAATTGGATGACCTGCCGTTTCGGGTAAAAAAATCAGGCATTTTGGACAGTTAGCCAGAGAGAGAAAGCACCAACTACCATTGAAAGATTACTATTCACAACACTCACGATTAAAATTACCCTTTTCATATGAAACATCTTTGCAGCAGAAGACTGAAGATGATCCAGGGAGATCTACAAATAGAAGACCAACACTGGAAACGACAGACACAGTCTGGTTTTGAAAAGTACGTTGTTCTAATTTTAATCGGGGCTCTTATTGGATCAGTATATTGTTATAGAGTGGGAGGTAGATAAAAACCTTTAAGAAAAAGGAAGCTTAGGCTGTATATAGTCGTTTAGTCGTCCCCTTCAGAGTTAAAGACTAAAATTCATATTTCTTCTTTAAATAGTGGAATTTGTGTAGTTCTCTGTCCGTCATACTTGAACAGATTATGAGCTGATTTTCTGCGTGTTTGGTTTAATTAGCAGAAGGGTTTACCATCATGTCATAACACATAGAAGATGACATCATGAAAATGTCCAAAATAAAGAGAAGGAGGTGCTGGATGTCTTGAAATAAATAAAAGTGGATAAATCCCCAGGACCTGATCAGGTGTACCCTAGAACTCTGTGGGAAGCTAGGGAAGTGATTGCGGGCGGCTTAATGAGATATTTGTATCATCGGTGGTTACAGGTGAGGTGCCGGAAGACTGGAGGGTGGCTAGTGTGGTGCCAGTATTTAAGAAAGGTAGTAAAGAAGAGACAGGGAACTATAGACCAGTGAGCCTGACATCGTTGGTGGACAAATTGTTGGGGGGAATCCTGAGGAACAGGATGAACATGTGTTTTGAAAGGCTAGTACTGATGTCTCACAAAATTGATTTAGTTTTTTGAAGAAGTAACAAAGAGGATTGATCATGGTAGAACAGTACACGTGATCTATATGGATTTTATTAAGGCGTTTGACAAGGTAACTCATGGTTAGCAAGGTTAGATCTCATGGAATACAGAGAAGTAGCCATGTTGATACAGAACTGGGTCGAAGGTAGAAAACAGAGGGTTGTGGTGGTGGAGGGTTGCTTTTCAGACTGGACGTCTGTGGCCAGTGGAGTTCCAGAAGGATCAGTGCTGGGTCCACTACTTCTAAACATTTATATAAATGATTTGGATGTGAACATAGGGGGTATAGTTGGTAAGTTTGCAGATGACACCGAAATTGGAGGTGTAGTGGACAGTGAAGTAGGGTGACCTCAGATTACAACAGGATCTTTATCAGATGGGCCAATGGACTGAGGAGTGGCAGTTGGAATTTAATTTAGATAAATGTGAGGTGCTGCGTTTTGAAAAATCAAATCAGAACAGGACTTTACACTTAATGGTTTTGTCCTGGGGAGTGTTGCTGAACAAAGAGACCTTGGAGTGCAGGTTCATTGTTCTTTGAAAGTAGAGTCGAAGGTTGTTAGGATAGTGAAGAAGGCATTTGGTCAGAGTATTGAGTACAGGAGTTGGGAGGTCATGTTGTGGCTATGCAGGACGTTGGTTAGGCCACTTTTGAAATATTGCATGCAGTTCTGGTCTCCATCCTATCGGAAGGATGTTGTGAAACTTGAAAGAGTTCAGAAATGATTTACAAGTGTGTTGTCAGGGTTGGAGAGTTTGAGCTATAGGCTGAGACTGAATAGGCTGCGCCACAAGTTAATTGGCACAGGGTCAGTAAGATTAAGCAAGTAAATGCGTGGCTGAATGATTGGTGTGGGAGAAATGGTTTGAATTCATGGCTTGGAGGTGCCAGCTTTGGACTGGGGTGGACAAAGTTAAAAGTTACACAACGTGAAGCACCTGATGAAGGAGCAGCGCTTTAAAAGCTATTGCTTCCAAACAAACCTTTTGCACTATAACCTGATGTTGTGTGATTTTTAATTCATGGGAAATTGGCACCAGTACTTGGGGAGAAGGGACTTGTTCTGATGGGATGGTCTTCATCTGAACCATGCTGGACTAGAGTCCTCACAAATCGCTTAACTAGGACTGTAGCCAGGGATTTAAACTAAATGGAGAGGGGGGTTATTTTCTAAGGGAAATTAGGAAACCCAGGAGGAGATAAGAATAGACCTCTCAGGAGAAGTTATTAAAATCTCCAGCGCAGATACAAATAGGGCAGAGCGTTCAACAGATTAGCATTCAAACTTCAAAAACACTGGACAAACAAATGATAATGAGAGGAGGGAAGATTAATACAGGGCTGAAGGTGTTCCATCTGAATGCACGCAGTATAAGGAATATGGTAAATGAGCTTGTGGTGTAGATTGAAATGAGCAGGTATGACGTGGTGGGCATTACTGAGACATGGATACAAGGGGATCAGGAAAAGATGAACACGTGGGCAGAGGGGGGGGGGTTGCGTTATTAGTCAGAAATGAAATTCAATCAATAGTATTAAATGAAGGAGGGTCAGATGGTATAGAATTTGAGTGGTTAGAACTATCGTTGGTGTTATGTACAGGCCTCCAAATAGAAGTCAGGAGCTGGGGTATAAGATACACCAGGATATAGAAGGGATATGTAGGAAAGGTAAAGTTACAGTGATCATGGGGGATGTCAATACGCAGGCGGACTGGGAAAATCAGGTTGGTAGTGGATTGCAAGGAATGGAATGTGTGAAATGTCTAGAGTCGATTCCCTAGTGTGGAAACAGGCCCTTTGGCCCAACCAGTTCACACTGACCCTCTGAAGAGTTACCCATCCAGGCCCATTTCCCTCTGACTAATGCACCTAACACAATGGGTAATTTCGCATGGCCAATTCACCAGACCTGCACATCTTTGGACAATGGGAGGAAACCCACGGGGAGAATGTGCAGAAAGATGTCGACAAGATGGCTTTTGGGAGCAGCTTGTGGTGGAGCTCATGAGGGAGCAGGCTTTACTGGATTTAGTGTTGTTCAATGAGATAGACTTAATCAGGGAACTTAAGGTGAAGGAAACTTAAGAGGCAGTGATCATCATATGATTGAATTTACTCAGCAATTTGAGAGGAGATGGTAGAATCAGAAGTAATGGTATTACAGCTGAATAAAAGCAACGACAGAGTTATGAGGGAGCGGCTGGGTAGAATTGACTGGGAGCGGTGCCTCACAGGACAGTGGAATAGCAATGGCAGGCGTTTCTGGGAGTATTTCAGGAGACACAACAGAGATTCATCCTGAGGGAAAAGAAGAATGATCCAGGGAGGATGAGACAACAATACCTGAGTTGGGAAGTCAGGGATTGCAGAAAAGCAAAAGAGAAAGCACAGAATGTGGTGAAGGAGAGTAGGAAACCAGAGGATTGGGAAGCTTACAAAGACCAAAAGAGGGCAGCAAAAAAAGGAATAGGGGGAGGGAGAAGATTAAATAGAAGGGTAAGTTAGCCAGTAATAAAAAGGAAGTTTCTTTCGATATGTAAAGGGCAAAAGAGAGGCAAAAGTGGATATTGGGTCACTGGTAAAGGACACTGCAGAAGTAGTGGTGGGGAACAATGAAATGGCTGAGGAACTGAACAATTACTTTGTGTCAGGCTTCACGGTGGAATACATGAGAAATATTCCAAAACATTCAAGAGAGTGAGGGGACAGAGCTGAGTATGGTGGCCATCACCAAGTAGACAATTTTAGAGAACCTGAATGGCCTGAAGGTGGATACATCACTTGGACCTGATGGATTACACCACAGACGTCTAAGGGAGATAGCTGAAGAAATAGTGGAGGCATTAGTGGTGATCTTTCAGGAATCATAGAATCAGAAAGTAACCCAGAGGACTGGAAAATCGCCAACGTATCACGCCTGTCTAAAAAGTGAGTAAGGCAGAAAATTAGACTGATTAGCGTCACCTTGGTATTGGGTACGATCCTGGTATCCATTGTGAAGGATGAAATTTCCAAGTACTCGGAAGTGCATTGTAAAATAGGGCAAAGTCAGCAAAGTCATCAAGGGAGGTCCTGCCCGACAAATCTTCTTGAATTTTTTGAGGAAGTAATGGGAAGGTTGGACGAACGAGAGTCGATGGATGTTATCTACCTGGACTTCAAGAAGGCCTTTGACAAGGTTCCACACAAGAGGCTACAGAGTAGGATAAGGTCCCACAGTGTTAGAGGCAAGGTGCTAGCATGGAGAGAAGCTTGGCTGTCTGGCAGAAAGCAGAGAGTGGCGATAAAAGGGTCTTTCTGAGGATGGCAGCCAGTGATGGGTGGTGTTCCTCAAGGCTGTGCTCGGACCACTTTTCACGTGATAAATAAATGATCTAGATGAAGGAACTGAGGGCATTCTGTCGAACTTTGCAGATTATACAAAGATAGGTAGGGGGACAGGTAGCATTGAGGAGGTGGGGAGGCTTCAGAAGGATTTGGACAGGTTAGGAGAGTGGGCAAAGAAGTGGCAGATAGACGACAATGTGGGAAAGTATGAGGTCATGCACTTTGGGCGGAGGAATACAGGCAGAGAGGCATGGACTATTTTCTAAATGGGAAGAAAATTCAGAAATCTGAAGTGCAGAGAGACTTGGAAGTTCTAGTCCAGGATTATCTCAAGGTAAATCTGCAGGTTGAGTCAGTTAGGAAGGCAAATGCAATGATGGCATTTATTTTGAGAGCACTTGATTATAAAAGCAGGGATGTATTTCTGAGGCTCTATAAAGCTCGGGTCAGACCACATTTGGAGTATTGTACATAGTTTTGGGCCCCATATCTAAGGAAGGGGTTGGTGATGATTCACCACCGATGATTAGCCATTGCCAGTTCTCCACCAGTGTTTCTCCACTGGGGTGGTTTGACCTCTGGAGACTATTCGCCACCAGAAATAAATAGATGGACTGATTGTTTTCCCTCCCGCCTGGACTTTCCTACTTCTCAGTCTCCTTTATTTATACAACTATATACTACATATTGATTAAAAAACAGTAAAATAAATATCATTTTATTGGTTTATATATAATAATGAGTTAAAACTTTAACCAGAAAAAGGAAATATATTTTGAAAATCTTTATAATGGCAGTAAAATCTCACATTAACATTAAACAATGAAGTTTCAGATCATTTGATAGTTTTGCGCTATTCCTCTAAGATATTCCAAACAATCTCTTTCGCCGTATTCAAGAACATTTATTTATTCTATCATCTGCGTCTCGATTTTTTTTAGCTTTAATTGGAATCACCAAATGCTGAAGATCAGTAGGGTTTGGTTGAGCTAAACTAATATCATTCCTTTTTCATCGAATCACTTTCTTCATGCTGCTTGTCGTCTGTACAGAAGCTAGGGCTGACTGAGGGACTTGAGCTACACATTCGTTAGTAAGAACACTCGGTACTTCCTGCGATTCTTCTTGCACAATGTTTTAAACTTTTTTTCACTTTCGCAACTTGGACACTTGCTGCAGAAGGAGAACGTGTGTGTTCATTTATTGTTTTTATCACAGTGCCACTCTTGGTGTGGATCTGTTGGTTACATTAGCCCCTTTGTTCAGATCGCCAAAACTTAATACTTGAATCACTCTTTGATAGTTTATCAAAAATATATATAAGACCATCGTGGTAAAACTATTTATTTCCATGTTTACTCATAATTTCTGTTTCCAAACTAAAAAATTCCTGTTCCAAAAGTACAAGCTTAAAAAAATCCTCCTATGACGAAAATAAGTTGTTACTGAAACAATGCAAACACAACCTTAACCAATATAACGACAATTTTATATCTCACCAATATTCAAAATACACAACTTAGTTGCAGTGGCGAATCGTCTTCAGTGGCCAATGGGCGGTGGCTAAGCATCCTCGGTGGTCAAAAGGCAGTGGCTAATCATTGGCGGCGAATCTGCTGTGGCGATTGGTCCCATCCCGCTCAGGAAAGATGTACTGACCCTGGAACGTGTTCAGAGGAGGTTCACGAGAATGGTCCCAGCAATAAAAACGTCAATACATGCACAATGTTTGAGGAAGGATGCAGAAGAAGGATGACGGAGGATCTAATTAAATCTTACAGAATATTGAATAGCCTGGACAGAGCAGATGTTGGGAAGATGTTTCCATTTGGTCGGAGAGACCGGGACCCAATGGCACAGCCTTAGAGTAAAGGGAAGAGCTCTTAGAACAGAAATAAGGAGAAACTTGTTGAGCCAGAGAGTGGGGAATCTGTGGAATTCATTCCCACTAAAGGTGGGGAGGCCCAGCTCACTGAGTATATTTAAGACTGAGATCAATAGGTTCCTGAGTATCAAGGGTTACAGGGAGAAAGGGGGAGAATGAGGTTGAGAAACCTATCAGCCATGATTGAATGGTAGAGCAGGCTCGATGGGCTGAATGGTCTCGTTTCTTATGGTCTTATGGCTTGACTCTATAACTTCTATCATCTCAAAAACTGACTCCTGGGTAACTGTTATGCTGTATAAAAACCACTTTGAATCCCTCAATTACATTCCAGTCTGTAACGTACTCCTGGGTATCTGTCTCTCTGTATAAACCACCCCCATACCTTCGATTAGACTCCTGTCTGCAACTCACTCCCAGTTATCAGTCTCTCTGCGTATAAACCACCCCAATAACCTCGATTAGATTCCAGTCTTTAAATCACGCCTGGTCAAATATTAGTCTATAGCTAAAGTAATCAAACATCTTGTTTAGATTCCAGTCTGTAACTCTCTTCTGTCTCTGTTATTCTGTATATAAATCCCCCTGAACCCTTCAATTCGATTCCAGGCTGTAACTCAGTTCATGGTACCTGTTACTCCGAACGTATATCCCCACTGAACCCTCGATTAGATTCCAGTCAGAAACTCACTCTTGGGTATCTGATATTCGATATGCAAAGCACTGTACTCACACCGAGTGGAAGAGTGAGTGAGAAAGAGAGTGAGAGGGCGTAAGTGTTTGTGTGAGGGATGTGTGAGCGAGAGTCAGTGTCTGTGCATGAAAATGTGTGTGTATGAGAGTGTGTGTGAGTGCATGTGAGAGCGTGTGAGTGTCTGTGTGTTTGTGTTTGTATTTGTGTTGTGAGTGAGTGTGTGCTTTTGTATTAGTTAGTGAGTGAGAGTGAGTGTGAGGCTGTGAGTGTGAGGAGTACCATCATGTAATCATTGACACTCAAGTTTGACACTCATAGTCTCTCGCTCTCACAGATATATTCACTCACAGTCAGAAACGCACACACACACACATACACATACCCACACACACAGGAAATATAGAAATATAAGTCAGAGAGTGTTTTTTTTCTGGGAGTCACACTGAGAACAGGAAAATTCCAAGACAGAACCTCAGCTTCAGGTGTTTAGGGTCAGAGAATCTTAGATGTTAGTGTGGGTCCAAGATATAAAATGTTCGAGGCCAGGAAAGAACAACCTCCAGAGGGGACACGGGCCTGAGGCCTGAGGCCTGGATGACAGGCTGCACCCCGTAGGGGCCCATGTGAGTTGTGTGTTTATTTACCCTGAGATTTAATCTCCTCTGGGGGACCCTGTGTTTTAGGGGCCTCTGGTTAACTGGCTCCTATCTGATTGCGGTCCTCTCATTTTTAAAACAAGTTTGAAGCCTGGGGTTAAAGTATGTTAATCCCCAGGATCTGAGAGGCAGGACTGCCCGAGGGCAGAATGAAAACCCAAATGATGTGACCCTCTCGAATGATTTGTCGTAAAGTCAGAGTGATGTGGGTTATAGAGAAGGCAGGATGAGAAAATTCAACAGTGAGAGATAGAGAGTGAAGGGAATTGAGTGAAAAATTGAGAGAGCAGGGGAAACAGAAGGGGAGAGAGAGGAGAACCATTCTGAGATTGTAAAATTGCGGTAATGTTTGATTCTGGGGTGACAGGAAACAATTAAGCTGACACAGTATCACAGAGGGGGAAATGATCAGAGTATTTAGCTGCTGCTGCATTGTTGCATGTGGGATCTTGCTGTGCACCAGCTGCCCCAAAACTGTCATTGCAGGCAGTGTGTGTTTTAGTTAGCTAACCCGTCACTTCAAATTTTACTTTACGATCAGGAGACCTTTGAACTAGCGCTTTATCCAGAGGGGACACGGTCCTGAGGCCTGGTTGACAGGCTGCACACTGTGGGGGCCCATGTGAGCTGTGTGTTTATTTACCCCAAGGTTTAATCTCCTCTGGGGGACCCTGGGATTTGGGGGCCTCTGGTTAACTTGTTCCTTTTGGATTGCGGCCCTGTATTTTTAAAACAGGTTTGAAGTCTGGGGTTAAAGTAACCAGGGCTTTGGGATTTGATACAAACACATCAATTCCCAGTGAGTGTCTAACAGACAGGACTCCTCAAGGAGGGAATTAAAATCTTAAATGAGAAACTCTATCCAAAGACTTGTTCTAAATGTCAGAGTAATGTGGGATGTGTACAGGCCTGGATGATCAAAAGTGATAATCACATAAATAGGATGCAGGTTGGCCATTTCAATTCAATTCCCTGAGTATCTGGGAGGGGATATCTCTCTCTCTCTCTCTTTCTCTGTCTCCTCTCTCGAACACTCTCCAGCTTTCTTTTGTTGGTTTTTCAACGAAATAAAACTGTCCCAAACACAGCAATGTGACTTTTGGTTATTTGAAGTGGGGGAGATGGAAATATTTTGCAGCACAAGGTGATTGTTTCTGAGACAATGAGATAAAACAACACAAGATACAGACAACGAGAGGGTGAGTGTGGGAAGGAGGGACCGATAGAGGGATAAGATGTGTCTTTGTAGTTGGGTTGGGAAAGGAAGATAGGATCTGGGATAGGGGGAAGAGACAGAGCTCTCCAATATCCCATCACCACCCAGCTCCAATTAATTTCCTTTTAGAAACTACCGTCCGCAAAATTAAATGCTGGGATGGAGGGAATTAGCTTTTTTCTAAAAAAAACAGGACTCTCAAAGAAAGCCATGGTCTCTTGCTGGATAGAAAAGTGAGATTGGAGCAGGAAGGGAGTACCCTGTGGGATCTCCCTATGCATCTATGCCCACTGCATTGCTGGCACAGACACTGCTGGGAAATAGTGCCCCAGTTTATAAAAAGGAATATTGTCAAATATAAACACTGCCATCTTTTAAAAGGTGAATAATGATTACCATGGACAAGATTAAATCAGAGAGAGAGAAAGATAAGAGATGGAGAAAGGGATTGAATTCAAGAGTCATGAGGTGATGTTGCAGCTGTACAGGACTTTGGTTAGGCCACATTTGGAGTACTGTGTGCAGTTCTGGTCGCCTCACTTTAGGAAAGATGTGGAAGCTTTGGAGAGGGTGCAGAGAAGATTTACCAGGATGTTGCCTGGAATGGAGAGTAGGTCGTACGAGGATAGGTTGAGAGTTCTCGGCCTTTTCTCGTTGGAACGGCGAAGGATGAGGGGTGACTTGATAGAGGTTTATAAGATGATCAGAGGAATAGATAGAGTAGACAGTCAGAAACTTTTTCCCCGGGTACAACAGAGTGTTACAAGGGGACATAAATTTAAGGTGAAGGGTGGAAGGTATAGGGGAGATGTCAGGGGTGGGTTCTTCACCCAGAGAGTGGTGGGGGCATGGAATGCGCTGCCCGTGGGAGTGGTAGAGTCAGATTCATTGGCGACCTTTAAGCGGCATTTGGATAGGTACATGGATGGGTGCTTAATCTAGGATAGAAGTTCGGCACAACATCGTGGGCCGAAGGGCCTGTTCTGTGCTGTATTGTTCTATGTTCTATGTTCTATGTTCTAGAGGGTGGAAAGAGAGAGAGAGAGAGACAGAGGGAGAGAGAGAGAAAGAGAGAAAGAGAGAGAGAAACAGCAAGTGCTTGTTGAAGAATGAAAGTGGGGATTGGTTTGAATTTGTCAAACTGACGGATCTTTGAACCTTTAACCAGCATCAGTGAAACACACAATCTGTCTGCGGTCACACTGCTATACCCATCCAAATGCCTTTTAAATGTTGCAATTATTCGAGCCTCCACCACTTCCTCTGGCAGCTCATTCCATAAACGTACCACCCTCTGCGTGAAAACCTGATGGACCTACCCCAACAGTCACTGCATCAGAGGTCAGATCAGTTTTCCTTTGTGTGAATCCAAGGCAAGCGATAAAACCAGACAGAGTACCAGACTATGTACTCAGAGCATGGGCAAGTCAACTGGCAGAGATCTTCCCAAACATCTTCAACCTCTCCATGCAGCAGGCCACCGTCTCTGCCTGTTTCAAGAGGCCAACATCATCCCTGTGCCTAAGAAGGCCCATGCAGCCTGTCTCAATGACTACCGCCCAGCGGCCCTAACTTCGGTGGTTGTGAAGTGCTTTGAAAGGCTGGTCATGGCATTCATCAACTCCAGTCTCCCCATTACTCTTGACCCACTCCGATTTGCCTATCAGACCAACAGATCCATGTCAGATGCCACATCACTTGCCCTTCACTCCTCCCTCGAACATCTTGACACCCAGAACATCTATGTAAGAATCCTACTCATTTACTACAGTTCAGCCTTCCACACTATTATCCCCTCGAGATTGATTACTAAACTTAGTGATCTTGGACTAAACCCCACTCTCTGCAACTGGATCCTCACTTTCCTGACTCACGGCCACAATCAGTGAAGATTGGGGACAACACTCAACACTGGAGCCCCCCAGGGGTATGCACTCGGCCCCCTACTGTACTCACTGTATACCATGACTGCGTCGCCAAATACCAGACTAATGCCATTTACAAGTTCGCTGATGACACCACCATAGTCGGTCGAATCTCAGATGGCGACAAAACAGAATACAGAGAGGAGATGGAAGACCTGGAAAAATCGTGCACTGAGAACAACTTAACTCTCAATGCTGGCAAAACCAAGGAACTCATGACTGATTTTGGCAGGATGTTACTCATGCCCCCCTACACATTAACACCACAGAGGTGGAATGAGTGGAGAGTGTCATGCTGCTGGGAGTGGTCATCCACAAGAAGCATTCTTGGACTCTTCATATGGACACACCAGTTGCAAAGGCACAACAACGTCTCTTCTTAATTACAAGAAAAGTCCAATCAACTGTAATATGCTGACATGATTGACAACAGGCTAATCCAATGGTATTCCTCGGAAAAGAAATCTTATTTACGTAAATCATCATGCCATGGTAGCAGTTCAAGGTTAGTTCGAATGGTCAATTAATGTGTAAGTGTTCATTTTATGAAAACTCTATTGTCTTCTTGTCTTTGAATTTCAGCTGCATGGAGAGTCGGAGAGTTCGCCAGGATGGAAACGGACCCTTCAGTCCAACTCGTCCATGCCGATCAAACTTTCTGTACTGACCTGGTGCCATTTGCCAGCATTTAGCTCATATCCCTCAGAAACCTTCCTATTCATATCCCCATCCACATAACTCTTAAAAATATTGTAAGTATAGCCACCTCCACTACTTCCTCTGGCAGCTCTTGCCATACACACACCACTTACTGCATGCAAAAGTTACCCCTCAGATCCTTTTTATATCTTTCTCCTCTCACCTTAAACCTACACCATCTAGCTTTGTCCTTCCCTACTTTTGGAAAAAGATAATGGCTATTCACTATATCCATGCTCCTCATGATTTTCTAAACCTCTATGAGGTCACCCCTCAGCCTGCAATGCTTCAGGGAGCAAATCCCCAGTCTTTTCACCCACTCTCTATGGCTCAAACCCCCAGTCCTGGCAACATCCTTATAAAACTTTTCCGAACCCTTTAAAGTTGAATAACACTTTCCAACAGCAGGGAGATTTGAATTGATAACAGTATTCTAATAGTCGCCTTATCATTGTCCTGTGCAGTGTGATCTCCCAACTCCTATACTCAATGAACTGACCAATAAAAGCTCGTGTACCAAGTGCCTGAATCACCACCCTGTTGACATGCAACTGCACGATCAAGGAACGATGCAGCTGTACTCCTTGGTCTCTTTGTTCAGCAACACTGCCCAATACCCTACCATTAACTGTCTAAGTCCTGCCCTGGTTCACCTCACCAGAATGCAACATCTCAAATTTAGGAGACAGTGAGGTCTGCAGATGCTGGAGACCAGAGTTGAGAGTGTGTTGCTGGAAATGCACAACAGGTCAGGCAGCATCCGAGGAGCAGGAAAATCGATGTTCGGGCAAAAGCCCTTCATCAGGAATGAGGCTGGGAGTTTTGGGTTGGAGAGATAAATGGGAGGGGTGGCGCTGGGGAGAAGGTAGCTAAGAGTGCAATAGGTGGATGGAGGTGGGGGTAAAGGTGATAGGTTGGAGAGAAGGGTGGAGCGGATAAGTAGGAAGGAAGATTGACAGGTAGGACAGGTCATGAGAGCAGTGCTGAGCTGTAAGGTTGGAACTGGGTGGTGAGAGGGGAAATGAGGAAACTGGTGAAGCCCACATTGATATCCTGGGGTTGAAGGGCCCCAAGGCAGAAGATAAGGTGTTTTTCCTCCAGGCTTCGAGAGGTAAGGGAGTGGTGACAGAGGCGTCCCAGGACCTGCATTTCATCAGCAGAGTGGGAGGGGAAGTTGAAATATTCGACCACGTGGCGGTGGGGTTGATTGGTGCGGTTGTCCCAGAGATGTTCCCTAAAGCGCTCTGCTAAGAGACATCCAGTCTCCTCAATGTAGGGGAGACTGCATCGGGAGCAACGGATACAATAAATGATCTGTGTGGAAGTGCAGGTGAAATTTTGATGTATGTGGAAAGCTGCTTTGGTGCCTTGGACAGAGGTGAGGGTGGAGGTGTGGGCTGAGGTTTAATTCCTGTGGTAACAGGGGAACGGGCCAGGAGGGAATGGTGGCTTGTTAGGAGGGATGGACCTGACCAGGTAGTCATGGAGGGAATGTTTTTTACGCAAAGCGGATAGAAGTGTGGAGGGAAATATATCCCTGGTGGTGGGGTCCATTTGTAGGTGGTGGAAATGTCGGCGGATGATGCAATTTATACAGAGTTTGGTGGGGTAGAAGGTGACGACCAGTGGGGTTATGTCCTTGTTGCAGTTGGAGGGGTGGGGCTCGAGGACAGAGGTGCGGGACGTGGATACGATGCATTGGAGGGCATCTTCAACTACATGGGAGGAGGTGTTCTTTAAAGTCTTCAATTTCCCCTTCCACTGCTAAGCCAGGAATTCCGAGCAGCTACGGGAAACATAGAAATAGACAGATTCAGAAATTAAACTGACGTCGTGAGGATTACAAATATGGAATGGTACTGAATTTCACGGAGATCTGGAAAGTCTCCATTCCTGGTCTGTGCTACATGATCTTTCTACTCTTCTATCAAGAGTGGAGAATTCTGTGGGCCCAGGATCTCAGGGCAGCAGCAACAGAAAGTGACAGAGGCAAACAGCTACACCCACAGAACAAAAGATATCACATGCAGAGATACTGAGCCATCACAAATGCTTGCAGGAAGATTTCAAAATCAAACAACACTCAGAAGAAATGGTTTTGATTCGGTATTCAGGAAAAGTGAGTTATCCCATTGTGATGGATTCCACTAGAAAAGTGCTGGGACCAGTGCCCTGGCCAATCATATGAATACGATTATGGATAGCGGTTAAACTGACAGAGGTGAGATGGGAGCAGGGGTCAGGACAGTGGATATTTCCAAAAACAAAGAGAAAGATTGAAACATGGGAATGGCTGCCATAGTGTTAAAGGTTTAGAATTTCTTAAGTGTGTACAAGAAAATTTTCTGATTCAGTATGTGGATGTACCTACTAGAGAAGGTGCTAAACTTGAACTACTCTTGGGAAATAAGGCAGGGCAGGTGACTGAGGTGGCAGTGGGGGAGCACTTTGAGGCCAGCAACCATAATTATATTCATTTTAAAATAGTGATGGAAAAGGATAGACCAAATCTAAAAGTTGAAGTTCTAAACTGGACAAAGTCCAATTTTGACGGTATTAGGCAAGAACTTTCGCAAGGTGTTTTGAGGCAGATCTTTGCAGGTAAAGAGACAGCTGGAAAATGGGAAGCCTTCAGAAATGAGACAACAAGAATCCAGAGAAAGTATATTCCTGTCAGGGTGAAAGGAAAGGCTGGTAGGTATAGGGAATGCTGGATGACGAAAGAAATTGAGGATTAGGTTAAGAAAAAGAAGAAAGGATATGTAGCTATAGACCGGATCGATAGAGTGGATCCTTAGAAGAGGGCAAAACGGGGACATGAGGTAGCTTTGGCAAATAGAATTAAGGAGCATCCAAAGGGTTTTTACAAATATATTAAGGACAAAAGGTTAACGAGGGAGAGAATAGGGCCCCTCAAAGATCAGCAAGGCGGCCTTTGTGTGGAGCAACAGAAAATGGAGTAGATACTAAACGTATATTTGCATCAGTATTTACAGAGGAAAAGGATATGGAAGATATAGAATGTAGGGAAACAGATGGTGACACCTTGCAAAATGTCCAGATTGCAGAGGAGGAAGTGCTGGATGCATTGAAACGCGTAAAGGTGTATAAATCCCCAGGACCTGATCAGGTGTACCCGAGAACTCTGTGGGAAGCTGGAGAAGTGATTGCTGGGCCTCTTGCTGAGATACTGGTATCATCGATAGTCACAGGTGCCGGAAGACTGGAGGTTGGCAAACGTGGTGACACTGTTGAAGAAAGGCGGTAAAGACAAGCCAGGGAACTATAGACCGGTGAGCCTCACCTCAGTTGTGAGCAAGTTGTTGGAGGGAATCCTGAGGGACAAGATTGGTAGAGGAATTGAGTTCCGGAGTCCTGAGGTCATGCTGCAGTTGTATAGGACTCTGGTGCGGCCGCATCTGAAATATTGTGTGCAGTTTTGGTCGCCATACTATAGGAAGGATGTGGAGGCACTGGAACGGGTGCAGAGGAAGTTTACCAGGATGTTGCCTGGTATGGTAGGAAAATCCTATGAGGAAAGGCTGAGGCACTTGGGGTTGTTTTCATTGGAGAAAAGAAGGTTTAGGGGTGATTTGATCGAGGTGTACAAGATGATTAGGGGGTTAGATAGGGTTGACAGTGAGAACCTTTTTCCACGTATGGAGTCAGTTATTACAAGGGGGCATAGCTTTAAATTAAGGGGGGGTAGATATAGGACTGATGTTAGGGGTAGGTTCTTCACTCAGCGAGTCGTAAGTTCATGGAATGCCCTGCCAGTAGCAGTAGTGGACTCTCCCTCTTTATGGGTATTTAAGCAGGCATTGGATAGGTATATGGAGGATAGTGGGTTAGTGTAGGTTAGGTGGGCTTTGATCGGCGCAACATCGAGGGCTGAAGGGCCTGTACTGCACTGTATTCTTCTATGTTCTATGTTCTATGTATTTGGAAAGGCAAGGACTGATTAGGGATTGTCAATATGGCTTTGTGCATGAGAAACTCACAAACTTGATTGAGTGTTTTCAAGAAGTAACAAAGAAGATTGATGAGGACAGAGCAGTAGATGTGATCTATATGAACTTCAGTGAGGCCTTCGACAAGGTTCCCAATAGGAGACTGGTTAGCAAGGTTAGAGCTCATGGAATACAGGGAGAACTAGCCATTTGGATACAGAACTGGCTCAAAGATAGAAGACAGAGAGTGGTGGTGGAGGGTTGTTTTTCAGACTGGAGGCCTGTGACCAGTGGAATGCCACAAGGATCGGTACTGGGTCCTCAATTTACATAAACGATTTGGATTCGAGCATAAAAGCTCCAGTTCGTAAGTTTGCAGATGACGACAAAACTGGAGGTGTAGTGAACAGCGAAGAGGGTTACCTCAGATTACAACAGGATCTGGACCAGATGGGCCAGTGGGCTGAGAAGTAGCAGATGGAGTTTAATTCAGATAAATGTGAGGTGCTTCATTTTGGGAAAGCAAATCTTATCAGGACTTATACACTTAATGGTAAGATCCTAGGGAGTGTTGCTGAACAAAGTGACCTTGGAGTGAAGGTTCATAACTCCTTGAAAGTGGGTCGCAGGTAGATAGGTTAGTGAAGAAGGTGTTTGGTATGCTTTCCCTTATTGGTCAGAGTATTGAATACAGAAGTTGGGAGGTCATGTTGAAACTGTACAGGACATTGGGTGGGCCACTGTTGGACTACTGCGTGCAATTCTGGTCTCCTTCCTATCAGAAAGATGTTGTGAAACTTGAAAGGGTTCAGAAAAGATTGACAAGGATGTTGACAGGGATAGAGGATCTGAGCTACAGGGACAGACTGAACAGGCTGGGGCTGTTTTCCCTGGAGCGTTGGAGGATGAGGGGTGATTCAGAGGTTTACAAAATTATGAGGGCCATGGAAAGGATATATAGGCAAAGTTTTTTTGCCCTGGGGTTGGGGAGTCCAGAAGTAGAGGGCATAGGTTTAGGGCGAGAGTGGAAAGACATAAAAGAGACCTCAGTTGCAACCTTTTCACGCAGAGGGTGGTATGTGTATGGAACGAACTGCCAGAGGATATGGTCGAGGCTGGTACAATTGTTAAATTTAAGAGGCATTTGAATGGGGATATGAATAGGAAGGGCTTGGAGGGATATGGGTCGGGTGCTGGCAGGTGGGACTAGATTGGGTAGGTATATCTGGTCCCTGTGCACAGATTGGTCCGAAGGGTCTGTCTTAAGGCTGTACATCACGATGATTGTGAATCTAAAAGCAGACTGAAGCCACTCTGACTAACTAACTCACATAGGCAAGAGCAGACTAACCCCACTCTGTCAATGTAACGCACCCAGGCAAGAGCAGACTAAGACCACTCTGTCAATGTAACCCACACAGTGAATAGCAGACTGACCGGACTCTGTCAATGAAACCCACGCAGGGAAGAGCAGAATGATCCCACTCTGTCAAACCAACTCACACAGTGAAGAGCAGAAAGACCCCACTCTGCCAATGTAACACACCCAGGGAAGAGCAGACTGACCCCACTCTGTCAATTACACACAGCCAGGGAAAAGGAGACTGACCCCACTCTGTTAATGTTACACACACAGGGAAGAGCAGATTGACCCCATTCTGTCAACTGAACACAACCAGGGAAGAGCAAATTGACCTTACTCTGTCAATGTAAAACACCCATGGAAGTACAGACTGACCCACGCTGTCCAACAAACTTACACACCTGGGCAGACTAACCCACTCTGTCAAAGTAACTCACCCAGCGAATAGCAGACTGACCCCACTCTATCAATGTAACTCGACCAGGAAAGAGGAGACTCAACGCATTCTGACAATGTGACACAGCCATGGGAGAACAGACTAACCCCACTTTGTCAATGTAACACACCCAGGGAAGTGCAGACTGACCCCAATCTGTCAATGTATCACACCCAGGGAAGAGCAGACTGACCCCACTCTGTCAATGTCACACACCCAGTGAAGAGCCGACGAACCCCACTCTGTCAATATAACACACCCAGGGAAGAGCAGACTGACCCCACTGTCAATGTTACATACAAGGGAAGAGCACACAGACCCCACTCTGGAAATGAAACACACCCAAGGAACAGCAGACTGATCCCATTCTGTCAATGTAACCCACCCAGGGAAGAGGAGACTGACTCCACTCTGTCAATGTAACATACTCAGGGAATACCTGACTGCCCCACTCTGTACAACAAACTTACACACCAGGGTAGACGAACCCCACTCTGTCAATGTAACCCACCCAGGGAAGAGCAGACTGACCCCGCCCTGTCAATGTAACACACCCAGGGAATACCTGACTGCCCCACTCTGTACAACAAACTTACACACCAGGGTAGACGAACCCCACTCTGTCAATGTAACCCACCCAGGGAAGAGCAGACTGACCCCGCCCTGTCAATGTAACACACCCAGGCAAGGGCAGACTGACCCCACTCTGTCAATGTAACCCACCCAGGGACGGGCAGACTGACCCCATTCTTTCAACTTAACACACACAAGGAAGAGCAGACTGACCTTACTCTGTCAATGTAACACACCCATGGAAGTACAGACTGACCACACACTGTCCAACAAAATTACACATCAGGGCAGACTCAACCAACTCTGTCAAAGTAACTCACCCAGCGAATAGCAGACTGACCCCACTCTATCAATGTAACTCAACCAGGAAAGAGGAGACTCACAGCATTCTGACAATGTGACACAGCCATGGGAGAACAGACTAACCCCACTTTGTCAATGTAACACACCGATGGAAGTGCAGACTGACCCCACTCTGTCAATGTAACCCACCGAGGGAAGAGCAGACTGACCCCACTCTGTCAATGTCACACACCCAGGGAAGAGCCGACTGACCCCACTCTGTCAATGTAACCCACGCAGGGAAGAGCAGACTTATCCCATTCTGTCAATGGAACACACCAAGGGAAGAGCAGACGGACCCCACTCTGTCAATGTAACACACGCAGTGAAGGGCACACTCACCCCACTCTGTCAATGTAACCCTCCCAGGGAAGTGCAGACTGACTACACTCTGTCAATGTAACACACCCAGGGAAGAGCAGACAGACCCCACTCTCTCACTGTAACCCACCCACAGAAGTACAGACTGACCCCACTCTGTCAATATCACACACCCAGGGAAGAGCAGACATTCCCCACACTATCCATGTCACCCACCCAGTGAAGAGCAGACTGAACCCTCTCAGTCAATGTAACCCACTCAGTGAAGAGCAGACTGACCATGCCCTGTCAATGTAACACACCCAGGGAAGAGCAGACAGACCCCACTCTCTCAGTGTAACCCACCCAGAGAAGTACAGACTGACCCCACTCTGTCAATGTAACCCACCCAGGCAAGAACAGACTGACCCCGCCCTGTCAATATAACACACCCAGGGAAGAGTAGACTGAAACCACTCTGTCAATGTAACACACCCAGGGAAAAGGAGACTGACCCCACTCTGTTAATGTAACACACCCAGGGAAGAGCAGACTGACCCCATTCTTTCAACTTAACACACTCAGGGAAGAGTAGACTGTCCTTACTCTGTCAATGTAACACACCCATGGAAGTACAGACTGACCCCACGCTGTCCAACAAACGTACACACGAGGGCAGACGAACCCAACTCTGTCAAAGTAAAACACCCAGCGAATAGCAGACTGACCCCACTCTATCAATGTAACTCAACCAGGAAAGAGGAGACTCACTGCATTCTGACAATGTGACACAGCCATGGGAGAACAGACTAACCCCACTTTGTCAATGTAACACACCGAGGGAAGTGCAGACTGACCCTACTCTGTCAATGTATCACACCCAGGGAAGTGCAGACTGCCCCCACTCTGTCAATGTAACCCACCAAGGGAGGAGCCGACTGACCCCACTCTGTCAATGTAACAAACCCAGGGAACGGCAGACTGACCCCAGTCTTACAATGAAACCCACCCAGGGAAGAGGAGACTGACTCCACTCTGTCAATGTAACATACTCAGGGAAGACCTGACTGCCCCACTCTGTCCAACAAACTTACACACCAGGGCAGACGAACCCCACTCTGTCAATGTAACACATCCAGGGAAGAGCAGACAGACCCCACTCTTTCAACGTAACCCACCCAGGGAGGAGCCGACTGAACCCACTCTGTCAATGTAACCCACCCAGGGAAGAGCAGACTGACCCCGCCCTGTCAAAGTAACACACCCAGGGAAGAGCAGACTGACCCCACTCTGTCAATGTAACACACCCAGGGAAGCGCAGACTAACACCACTCTGTCAATGGAACACACCCAGGAAAGAGCAGACTCACCCCATTCTGTCAATGTAACACACAGAGGGAAGAGCAGACTTTTCCACTCTGTCCATGTCACCCACCCAGTGAAGAGCAGACTGATCCCACTCTGTTAATGTAACTTACCCAGGGAACATCAGACTGACCCTATTCTGTGAATGGAACATACACAGGGAAGAGCAGACTGACCCAAATCTGTGAATGTACCACGCCCAGTGAAGAGCCGACTGACCCCACTCTGTCAATGTAACAAACCCAGGGAAGAGCAGACAGACACCACTCTGTCAATCTAACCCACCCAGGGAAGGGCAGACTGACCCCACTCTGTCAATGTCACACACCCAGTGAAGAGCCGACTGACCCCACTCTGTCAATGTAACACACCCAGGGAAGTGCAGGCTGACCCCACTCTGTCAATGTAAAACACCCAGGGAAGTGCAGGCTGACCCCACTCTGTCAATGTAACACACCCAGGGAAGAACAGACTTTCCCCACTCTGTGAATGTAACCCGCACAGGAAAGAGCAGACTGACCCCACTTTGTAAATGTCATACACCCAGGGAAGCGCAGACTTACCCCTCTCTGTCAATGTAACACATCCAGGGAAGAGCAGACTTTCCGTACTCTGTCCATGTCACCCACCCAATGAAGAGCAGACTGATCCCACTCTGTTAATGTAACATACCCAGGGAACATCAGACTGACCCTATTCTGTGAATGGAACATACACAGGGAAGAGCAGACTGACCCAAATCTGTGAATGTACCACACCCAGTGAAGAGCCGACTGATCCCACTCTGTCAATGTAACAAACCCAGGGAAGAGCAGACAGACCCCACTCTGTCAATGTAACCCACCCAGGGAAAGTCAGACAGACCCCACTCTGTCAACGTAACACACCCAGGGAAGTGCAGGCTGACCCCACTCTGTCAATGTCACACACCCAGTGAAAAGCCGACGGACCCCACTCTGTCAATGTAACACACCCAGGGAAGTGCAGGCTGACCCCACTCTGTCAATATAACACACCCAGGGAAGAGCAGACTGACCCCACTGTCAATGTTACATACAAGGGAAGAGCACACAGACAGCACTTTGGAAACGAAACACACCCAGGGAACAGCAGACTGATCCCATTCTGTCAATGTAACACAACCAGGGAAGAGCAGACTGACCCCACTCGGTCAATGTCACACACCCAGTGAAGAGGCGACAGACCCCACTCTGTCAATGTAACCCACCAAGGGAAGAGCAGACAGACCCCACTCTGTCAATGTAACCCACCAAGGGAGGAGCCGACAGACCCCACTCTGTCAATGTAACACACCCAGGGAAGAGCAAACAGACCCCACTCTGTCAATGTCACCCACCCAGGGAAGTGCAGGCTGACCCCACTCTGTCATTTTCACACACCCAGGGAAGAGCAGACTTTCCCCACTCTGTCAATGTAACCCACGCAGGGAAGAGCAGACTGACCCCACTCTGTCAATGTCATACACCCAGGGAAGCGCAGACTAACCCCACTCTGTCAATGGAACACACCCAGGAAATAGCAGACTCACCCCACTCTGTCAATGTAACACAAAGAGGGAAGAGCAGACTGACCACACTCTATCAATGTAACATACCCAGGGAAGATCAGACTGACCCTATTCTGTGAACGTAAAATACACAGGGAAGAGCAGACTGACCCAAATCTGTGAATGTACCACACCCAGTGAAGAGCCGACTGATCCCACTCTGTCAATGTAACAAACCCAGGGAAGAGCAGACAGACCCCACTCAGTCAATGTAACCCACCCAGGGAAAGTCAAACTGACTCCACTCTGTCAATGTAACACATCCAGGGAAGAGCAGACAGACCCCACTCTGTCAACGTAACACACCCAGGGAGGAGGCGACTGACCCCACTCTGTCAATGTAACACACCCAGGGAAGTGCAGACTGACTCCACTCTGTCAATGTAACCCTCCCAGGGAAGTGCAGACTGTCTCCACTCTGTCAATGTAACACGTCCAGGGAAGAGCAGACAGACCCCACTCTGTCAATGTAACCCACCCAGGGAGGAGGCAACTGACCCCACACTGTCAATGTAACACACCCAGGGAAGAGCAGACAGACCCCACTCTCTCAGTGTAACTCACCCAGTGAAGAGCAAACTGACCCCATTCTGTCAGCTTAACACACCCAGTGAAGAGCAGACTGACCCCACTCTGTCAATGTAACACACCCAGGTAAAATGAAACTGACCCCACTCTGTTCATGTAACACACCCAGGGAAGAGCAGACAGACCACATTCTGTCAGCTTAACACACCCAGTGAAGAGCAGACTGTCCTTACTCTGTCAATATAACACACCGATGGAAGTACAGACTGATCCCACGCTGTCCAACAAAATTACACATCAGGGCAGTCTAACTCAACTCTGTCAAAGTAACTCACCCAGCGAATAGCAGACTGACCCCACTCTATCAATGTAACTCAACCAGGAAAGAGGAGACTCACCGCATTCTGACAATGTGACACAGCCATGGGAGAACAGACTAACCCCACTTTGTCAATGTAACACACCCAGGGAAGTGCAGACTGACCGCACTCTGTCGATGTAACACACCCAGGGAAGAGCAGCCTAACCCCACTCTGTCAATGTCACCCACCCAGGGAAGTGCAGGCTGACCCCACTCTGTCAATGTCACACACCCAGGGAAGAACAGACTTTCCCCACTCTGTCAATGTAACCCACCCAGGGAATAGCAGACTGACCCCACTCTGTAAATGTCATACACGCAGGGAACCGCAGGCTATCCCCACTCTGTCAATGGAACACACCCAGGGAAGAGCAGACTGACCCCACTCTGTCAATGTACAACACCCAGTGAAGAGCAGACTGACCCCACTCTGTCAATATAAGACACCCAGGGAAGAGCAGACTGACCCCACTGTCAATGTAACACACAAGCGAGAGCACACAGTCCCCATTCTGTCAATGTAACACACCCAGGGAAGAACAAACTGACAACACTCTGTCAATGTAACAAACCCAGGGAACAGCAGACTGACCCCAGTCTGCCAGTGTAACCCACCCAGGTAAGGGCAGAATGACCCAACTCTGTCAATGTTACACACTCAGGGAAGAGCTGACTGCACCACTCTGTCCAACAAACTTACACACCAGGGCAGACTAACACCACTCTGTCAATATAACACATCCAGGGGAGAGCAGACTGACCCCATTATGTCAAAACAACACACCCAGGGAGGAGCAGACTGACCCCACTCTGTCAATGTCACACACCCAGTGAAGAGACGACTGACCCAACTCTGTCAATGTTACAAAACCAGGGAAGAGCAGACAGACCCGACTCTGTCAATGTCACCCACCCAGGGAAGTGCAGGCTGACCCCAGTCTGTCAATGTCACACACCAAGGGAAGAGCAGACTTTCCCCACTCTGTCAATGTAAACCACGCAGGGAAGAGCAGATTGACCCCACTCTGTCAATATAACACACACAGGGAAGAGCAGACTGATCCCATTCTGTCAATGTAACACACCCAGGGAAGAACAAACTGACAACACTCTGTCAATGTAACAAACCCAGGGAACAGCAGACTGATCCCAGTCTGTCAATGTAACCCACCCGGGGAAGAGCAGACTGTCCCCACTCAGTCAATGACACCCAACCAGTAAAGAGCAGACTGACCCAATTCTCTCAATGTACAACACCGAGGGAAGAGCCGACTGACCGCATTCTGTCAATGTCACCCACCCACGGAAGAGGAGACTGACCCTACTCTGCCAATGTATCACACCCAGGGAGGAGCAGACTGACCCCACTCTGTCAATGTCACACACCCAGTGAAGAGACGACTGACCCAACTCTGTCAATGTTACAAAACCAGGGAAGAGCAGACAGACCCGACTCTGTCAATGTCACCCACCCAGGGAAGTGCAGGCTGACCCCAGTCTGTCAATGTCACACACCAAGGGAAGAGCAGACTTTCCCCACTCTGTCAATGTAAACCACGCAGGGAAGAGCAGATTGACCCCACTCTGTCAATATAACACACACAGGGAAGAGCAGACTGATCCCATTCTGTCAATGTAACACACCCAGGGAAGAACAAACTGACAACACTCTGTCAATGTAACAAAGCCAGGGAACAGCAGACTGATCCCAGTCTGTCAATGTAACCCACCCGGGGAAGAGCAGACTGTCCCCACTCTGTCAATGTAACACACTCAGGGAAGAGCTGACGGCCCCGCTCTGTCCAACAAACGTACACACCAGGGCAGACTAACCCCACTCTGTCAATATACCACATCCGGGGGAGAGCATACTGACCCCATTCTGTCAATGTAACACACCCAGGGAAGAGCAGACAAACCCAATCTGTTAATTTAACTCACTAAGGCATTAGCAGACTGACCCCACTCTGTCAATGTAATTCACACAGGCAAGAGCAGACTGAAACCACTCTGTCAATTTAACTCACACAGGCAAGAGCAGACGGACCCCACTCTGTCAATGTAACCTACCCAGTGAAGAACAGATTGACCCCACTCTGTCAATGACACCCAACCAGTAAAGAGCAGACTGACCCAATTCTCTCAATGTACAACACCCAGGGAAGAGCAGACTAACCGCATTCTGTCAGTGTCACCCACCCAGGGAAGAGCAGACTGACCCTACTCTGCCAATGTAACACACCCAGGGAGGAGCAGACTGACCCCACTCTGTCAATGTCACACACACAGTGAAGAGACGACTGACCCCACTCTGTCAATTGAACACACCCAGGGAGGAGGCGACTGACCCCACTCTGTCAATGTAACACACCCAGGGAAGGGCAGACAGACACGACTCTGTTAATGTAACCTACCCAGGGAAGAGCAGACTGACCCCACTCTGTCAATGTCATACACCCAGAGAAGTGCAGGCTAACCCCACTCTGTCAATGTAACACACCCAGTGAAGAGCATACTGACCCAACTCTGTCAATGTTACATACGCAGGGAAGATCATACTGACACTATTCTGTGAATGTACCACACCCAGTGAAGAGCAGACTGACCCCACTCTGTCAATATAACACACCCAGGGAAGAGCAGACTGACCCCACTGTCAATGTAACACACAAGCGAGAGCACACAGACCCCATTCTGGAAATGAAACACACCCAGGGAAGAGCAGACTAATCCCATTCTGTCACTGTAACACACCCAGGGAAGAACAAACTGACAACACTCTATCAATGTAACAAACCGATGGAACAGCAGACAGACCCCACTCTGTCAATACAACACACCCGGGGAACAGCAGACTGACCCGAGTCTGTCAATGTTACCCACCCAGGGAAGAGCAGAATGGCCCCACTCTGTCAATGTCACACACTCAGGGAAGAGCTGACTGCCCCACTCTGTCCAACAAACATACACACCAGGGTAGACTGACGCCACTCTGTCAATATACCACATCCGGGGGAGAGCAGACTGACCGCACTCTGTCAATGTCACCCACCAACTGAAGAGCAGGCTGACCCCACTCTGTCAATGTAACACACACAGGGAAGAGCAGACTTTTCCACTGTGTCCATGACACCCACCCAGTGAAGAGCAGACTGACCCCACTCTGTCAATGTAACATACCCAGGGAAGATCAGACTGACACTATCCTCTGAATGTAACATACACAGGGAAGAGCAGACTGACCGAACTCTTTGAATGTACCACACTCAGTGAAGAGCCGATTGATCCCACTCTGTCAATGTAACACATCCAGGGAAGTGCAGACAGACCCCACTCTGTCAATTTAACCCACCCAGGGAGGAGCCGACAACCCCACTCTGTCAATGTAACACACCCAGGGAAGAGCAGACAGACCCCACTCTCTCAGTGTAACCCACCCAGAGAAGTACAGACTGACCCCACTGTGTCAATGTCACACATCCAGGGAAGAGCAGACATTCCCCACACTGTCCATGTCACCCACCCAGTGAAGAGCAGACGGAACCCGGTCTGTCAATGTAACCCACCCAGGCAAGAACAGACTGACCCCGCCCTGTCAATGTAACACACCCAGGGAAGTGCTGACTGACCCCATTCTTTCAACTTAACACACTCAGGGAACAGCAGACTGTCCTTACTCTGTCAATGTAACACACCCATGGAAGTACAGACTGACCCCACGCTGTCCAACAAACTTACACACGAGGGCAGACGAACCCAACTCTGTCAAAGTAAAACACCCAGCGAATAGCAGACTGACCCCACTCTATCAATGTAACTCAACCAGGAAAGAGGAGACTCACCGCATTCTGACAATGTCACACAGCCATGGGAGAACAGACTAACCCCACTTTGTCAATGTAACACACCCAGGGAAGTGCAGACTGACCGCACTCTGTCGATGTAACACACCCAGGGAAGAGCAGCCTAACCCCACTCTGTCAATGTCACCTACCCAGGGAAGTGCAGGCTGACCCCACTCTGTCAATGTCACACACCCAGGGAAGAGCAGACGGAACACACTCTGTCAATGTAACACACAGAGGGAAGAGCAGACTTTTCCACTCTGTCCATGTCACCCACCCAGTGAAGAGCAGACTGACCCCTCTCTGTCAATGTAACATACCCAGGGAGATCAGACTGACCCTATACTGTGAATGTAACATACACAGGGAAGAGCAGACTGACCCCACTCTGTCAATGTCACACACACAGTGAAGAGCCGACTGACCCCACTCTGTCAATGTAACACACCCAGGGAGGAGCCGACTGAACCAAACTCTGTCAATGTAACACACCTAGGGAAGTGAAAGCTGACCCCACTCTGTCTTTGTCACACACCAAGGGAAGAGCAGACTTTCCCCACTCTGTCCATGTAACCCACCCAGGGAAGAGAAGACTGACCCCACTGTGTCAATGTCATGCACCCAGGGAAGCGCAGACCAACCCCACTCTGTCAATGGAACACACCCAGGGAAGAGCAGACTGACCACACTCAGTCAAAGTAACACACCCATGGAATAGCAGGCTGACCCCTCTCTGTCAATGCAACTACCCCACTGAAGTGCACACTGACTCCACTCTGTCAATATAACACACCCAGGGAAGAGCAGACTGACCGCACTCTGTCAATGCACCCAACCAGGGAAGAGGAGACTGACCCCACACTGTCAATGTAACAATCCCAGGGAACTGCAGACTGAACCCATTCTGTCAATGTAACACACCCAGGGAAGAGCAGACAAACCCAATCTGTTAATTTAACTCACAAAGGCAATAGCAGACTGACCCCACTCTGTCAATGTAATTCACACAGGCAAGAGCAGACTGAAACCACGCTGTCAATTTAACTCACACAGGCAAGAGCAGACTGACCCCACTCTGTCAATGTAACCTACCCAGTCAAGAGCAGATTGACCCCACTCTGTCAATATAACACTTCCGGGGAAGAGCAGACTGACCCCACTCTGCCAATGTCACACACCCAGGGAAGTGCAAGCTGACAACACTCTGTCAATGTCACACACCAAGGGAAGCGCAGACTAACCCCACTCTGTCAATGTAACACACCCAGGGAAGAGCAGACTGACACCATTATGTCAATGTAACATACCCAGGGAAGATCAGACTGACCCAATTCTGTGAAGGTACCACACCCATGGAAGAGCAGACTGACCCCACTCTGTCAAAATAACACACCCAGGGAAGAGCCGACTGACCGCACTCTGTCAATGTAATCTACCCAGTAAAGAGCAGACTGACCACACTCAGTCAAAGTAACACACCCAGGGAATAGCAGGCTGACCCCACTCTGACAATGCAACTACCCCACTGAAGTGCACACTGACCCCACTCTGTCAATAGAACACACCCAAGGAAGAGCAGACTGACCGCACTCTGTCAATGTACCCAACCAGGGAAGAGCAGACTGACCCCACTGTCAAAGTAACACACAAGCAAGAGCACACAGACCCCACTCTGGAAATGAAACACACCCAGGGAAGAGCAGACTGATACCATTCTGTCAATGTAACACACCCAGGGAAGAACAAACTGATAACACTCTGTCAATGTAACAAACCCGGGGAAAAGCAGACTGACCCCAGTCTGTCAATGTAACACACTCAGGGAGGAGCCGACTAACCCCACTCTGTCAATGTAACACACCCAGGGAAGAGCAGAAAGACCACACTCTCTCAGTGTAACCCACCCAGAGAAGTACAGACTGACCCCACACTGTCAATGTAACCCACCCAGGCAAGAGCAGACTGACCCCGCCCTGTCAATGTGACACACCCAGGGAAGAGCAGACTGACCCCACTCTGTCAATGTAACACACCCAGGGAAGAGCCGACTGATCCAATTCTCTCAATGTAACACAGCCAGTGAAGAGCAGACTGACCCCACTCTGTCCAACAAACTTACACACGAGGGCAGACTAACCCAACTCTGTGAAAGTAAAACACCCAGCGAATAGCAGACTGACCCCACTCTATCAATGAAACTCAACCAGGAAAGAGGAGACTCACCGCATTCTGACAATGTGACACAGCCATGGGAGAACAGACTAACCCCACTTTGTCAATGTAACACACCGACGGAAGTGCAGACTTTCCCCACTCTGTCAATGTAACCCACCCAGGGAAGAGCAGACTGACCCCACTCTGTCAATGTCACACACCCAGTGAAGAGCAGACTAACCACACTCTGTCAATGCAACATACCCAGGGAAGATCAGACAGACCCCACTCTGGAAATGTCACACACCCAGTGAAGAGCCGACTGAGCCCACTCTGTCAATGTCACACACCCAGTGAAGAGCAGACTGACCCCACTCTGTCAATGTAACACACCCAGGGAGGAGCCGACTGACCCCATTCTGTCAATGTAACACACCCAGTGAAGAGCAGATTGACCCCACTCTGTCAATATAACACATCCGGGTTAGAGCAGATTGACCCCACTCTGTCAATGTAACACACCCAGCCAGGAGCCTACTGACCACACACTTTTAATGACACCCAATCAGTAAAGAGCAGACTGACCCAATTCTCTCAATGTCCAAAACCCAGGGAAGAGCAGACTGACCGCATTCTGTAAATGACACCCACCCATAGAAGAGCAGACTAACCCTACTCTGCCAATGTAACACACCCAGGGAAGAGCAGACTGACTCCACTCTGTCAATGTACCCAACCAGGGAAGAGCAGGCTCACCCCACTCTGTCAATGTAACAAACACAGGGAAGAGCAGACTGACCCCACTCTGTGAATGTAACGCACCCAGGGAAGAGCAGAGTGATCCCACTCAGTCAATGTAACAAACCCAGGGAAGACCAGACTGACCCGACTCTGTCAAGGTAACACACCCATGGAAGAGGAGAGTGACCCCACTCTGTCAATATAACACACCCAGGGATGATCTGACTGACCCCACTCTGTCAATTTAACTCACACAGGCAGGAGCAGACTGACTCCACACTGTCAATGTAACACACCCAGGGAAGAGCTCACTGACTCCACTCTGTCCAACAAACTTACACAGCAGGGCAGACTAAGCCCACTCTGTCAAAGTAACTCACCCAGCGAATAGCAGACTGACCCCACTCTATCTATGAAACTCGACCAGGAAAGAGTAGACTCACCGCATTCTGACAATGTGACACAGCCATGGGAGAACAGACTAACCCCACTTTGTCAATGTAACACACCGATGGAAGTGCAGACTTTCCCCACTCTGTCAATGTAACCCACCCAGGGAAGAGCAGACTGACCCCACTCTGTGAATGTCATACACCCAGGGAAGCGCAGACTAACCCCACTCTGTCAATATAACACACCCAGGGAAGATCTGACTGACCCCACTCTGTCAATGTAAGACACCCAGTAAAGAGCAGAATGACCCCACTCTGTCAATTTAACTCACACAGGCAGGAGCAGACTGACTCCACACTGTCAATGTAACACACCCAGGGAAGAGCTCACTGACTCCACTCTGTCCAACAAAATTACACAGCAGGGCAGACTAAGCCCACTCTGTCAAAGTAACTCACCCAGCGAATAGCAGACTGACCCCACTCTGGCAATGTAGCCCACCCAGGAAAGGGCATACTGCCCCCACTCTGTCAATGTAACCCACCCAGGGAAGAGCAGACTGACCCCACTCTGTCAATGTAACACACCCAGGGAAGAGCTAACTGACCCCAATCTGTTAATTTAACTCACAAAGGCAATAGCAGAATGACCCCAATCTGTCAATGTAACTCACACAGGCAAGAGCAGACTGACCCCACTCTGTCAATTTAACTCACACAAGCTAGAGCAGACTGACCCCAACCCATCAGTGTAACACACCCAGTGAAGAGCAGACTGACCCCACTCTGTCAATATAACACATCCGGGGAAGAGCAGATTGACCCCACTATGTCAATGTAACACACCCAGCCAGGAGCCGACTGACCACACTCTGTCAATGACAACAAACAAGTTAAGAGCAGACTGACCCGATTCTCTCAATGTCCAACACCCAGGGAAGAGCAGACTGACCGCATTCTGTAAATGTCACCTACCCAGGGAAGAGCAGGCAAACCCTACTCAGCCAATGTAACACACACAGGGAAGAGCAGACTGACCACATTCTGTGAATGTAACACAGCCAGGTAAGAGCAGACTGACCCCACTCTGTCAATGTTACGCACCCAGGGAAGAGCAGAGAGGCCCCATTCTCTCAATGTAACACACCCAGGGAAGAGCAGACTAACCTTACTCTGCCAGTGTAACACACACAGGGAAGAGCAGACTGACCTCACTCTGTAAATGTAACACACCCAGGGAAGAGCAGAGTGACCCCATTCTGTCAATAGAACCCACCCAGGGAAGAGCAGAGTGACCCCACCCTGTCAATGTAACACACCCAGGGATGAGCAGACTGACCCCAATCTCTCAATGTTCCCCACCGAGGGAAGAGCAGACAGACCGCACACTGTAAATGAAACACACCCAGGGAAGAGCAGACTGACCGCACTCTGTCAATGTAATCCACCAGTAAAGAGCAGACTGACCCCACTCTGTCAATGTAACACACCCAGTGAAAAGCAGACTGACCCCATTCTTTCAATGTAACAAACCCAGGGAAGGACAGATTGACAGCACTCGGCCCAACAAACGTACACACCAGGGCAGAGTTACCCCACTCTGTCAAAATAACTCACCCAGCGAATAGCAGAGTGACCCCATTCTATCAATGTAACACAACCCGGAAAGAGGAGACTCATCGCATTCTGACAATGTGACACCACCATGGGAGAACAGACTGACCCAACTCTGTCAATGCAACACACCCAGGGAAGAACAGACTGACTCCACTCTGTTCAACAAACTAACACACCAGGGCAGACGAACCCCACTCTGTCAAAGTAACTCACCCAGGCAAGAGCAGACTCACTGCATTCTGTCAATGTCGCCCATGCAGGGAAGATAAGACTTTCCCCACTCTGTGAATGTAACACAACCAGGTAAGAGCAGACAGACCCCACTCTGTCAATGTAAAACACCCAGGGAGGAGCCGACTGACCCCACTCTGTCAATGTAACGCACCCAGGGAAGAGCAGACAGACCCCGTTCTGTCAACGTCACCCACCCAGGGAAGTGCAGGCTGACCCTACTCTGTCAATGTCACACAACCAGGGAAGAGCAGACTTTCCCCACTCTGTCAATGTAACCCGCACAGGGAAGAGCAGACTGACCCCACTCTGTAAATGTCATACACCCAGGGAAGCGCAGACTTACCCCACTCTGTCAATGGAACACACCCAGGGAAGAGCAGACTGACCCCACTCTGTCAATGTAACACACACAGGGAAGCGCGGACTTTCCCCACTCTGTCCATGTCACCCACCCAGTGAAGAGCAGACTGACCACACTCTGTCAATGTAACATACCCAGGGAAGATCAGACTGACCCTATTCTGTGAATGTAACATACACAGGGAAGAGCAGACTGACCCCACTCTGTCAATATAACACACCCAGGGAAGAGCATACTGACACCACTGTCAATTTAACACACAAGGAAAGAGCACACAGACCCCACTCTGGAAATGAAACACACCCAGGAAAGAACAAACTGACAACACTCTGTCAATGGAACAAACCCAGGGAACAGCAGACTGACCCTATTCTGTGAATGTAACATGCACAGGGAAGAGCAGACTGACCCAACTCTGTGAATGTACCATACCCAGGGAAGAGCAGACTGACCCCACTCTGTCAATATAACACACCCAGGGAAGAGCAGACTGACCCCACTGTCAATGTAACACACAAGGGAAGAGCACACAGACCCCACTCTGGAAATGAAACACACCCAGGAAAGAGCAGACTGATCCCATTCTTTCAATGTAACACACCAAGGGAAGAACAAACTGACAACACTCTGTCAATGTAACAAACCCAGGGAACAGCAGACTGACCCCACTCTGTGAATATAACACACCCGGGGAACAGCAGACTGACCCCACTCTGTCAATGTAATGCATACAGGGAAGAGCAGACTTTCCCCACTCTGTCCATGTCACCCACCCAGTGAAGAGCAGACTGACCCCACTCTGTCAATGTAACATACCCAGGGAAGAGCAGAGTGACCCCACTCTGTCAATGTAACATACCCAGGGAAGATCAGACTGACCCTATTCTGTGAATGTACCACACCCAGGCAAGAGTAGATTGACCACACTCTGTCAATATAACACACCCAGGGAAGAGCAGACTGTCCGCACTCTGTCAATGTAACACATTCAGGGAAGAGCTGACGGCCCCGCTCTGTCCAACAAACGTACACACCAGGGCAGACTCACCCCACTCTGTCAATATACCACATCCGGGGGAGAGCAGACTGAACCCATTCTGTCAATGTAACACACCCAGGGAAGAGCAGACAAACCCAATCTGTTAATTTAACTCACAAAGGCAATAGCAGACTGACCCCACTCTGTCAATGTAATTCACACAGGCAAGAGCAGACTGAAACCACGCTGTCAATTTAACTCACACAGGCAAGAGCAGACTGACCCCACTCTGTCAATGTAACCTACCCAGTCAAGAGCAGATTGACCCCACTCTGTCAATATAACACTTCCGGGGAAGAGCAGACTGACCCCACTCTGCCATTGTCACACACCCAGGGAAGTGCAAGCTGACAACACTCTGTCAATGTCACACACCAAGGGAAGCGCAGACTAACCCCACTCTGTCAATGTAACACACCCAGGGAAGAGCAGACTGACACCATTATGTCAATGTAACATACCCAGGGAAGATCAGACTGACCCAATTCTGTGAAGGTACCACACCCATGGAAGAGCAGACTGACCCCACTCTGTCAAAATAACACACCCAGGGAAGAGCCGACTGATCCAATTCTCTCAATGTAACACAGCCAGGGAAGAGCCGACTGAACGCACTCTGTCAATGTAATCTACCCAGTAAAGAGCAGACTGACCAGACTCAGTCAAAGTAACACACCCAGGGAGTAGCAGGCTGACCCCACTCTGACAATGCAACTACCCCACTGAAGTGCACACTGACTCCACTCTGTCAATAGAACACACCCAAGGAAGAGCAGACTGACCGCACTCTGTCAATGTACCCAACCAGTGAAGAGCAGACTGACCCCACTGTCAAAGTAACACACAAGCGAGAGCACACAGACCCCACTCTGGAAATGAAACACACCCAGGGAAGAGCAGACTGATACCATTCTGTCAATGTAACACACCCAGGGAAGTACAAACTGACAACACTCTGTCAATGTAACAAACCCGGGGAACAGCAGACTGACCCCAGTCTGTCAATGTAACACACTCAGGGAGGAGCCGACTAACCCCACTCTGTCAATGTAACACACCCAGGGAAGAGCAGACAGACCACACTCTCTCAGTGTAACCCACCCAGAGAAGTACAGACTGACCCCACACTGTCAATGTAACCCACCCAGGCAAGAGCAGACTGACCCCGCCCTGTCAATGTAACACACCCAGGGAAGAGCAGACTGATCCCACTCTGTCAATGTAACACACCCAGGGAAGAGCCGACTGATCCAATTCTCTCAATGTAACACAGCCAGTGAAGAGCAGACTGACCCCACTCTGTCCAAAAAACTTACACACGAGGGCAGACTAACCCAACTCTGTGAAAGTAAAACACCCAGCGAATAGCAGACTGACCCCACTCTATCAATGAAACTCAACCAGGAAAGAGGAGACTCACCGCATTCTGACAATGTGACACAGCCATGGGAGAACAGACTAATCCACTCTGTCAATGTAACACACCCAGGGAGGAGCCGACTGACCCCATTCTGTCAATGTAACACACCCAGTGAAGAGCAGATTGACCCCACTCTGTCAATATAACACATCCGGGTTAGAGCAGATTGACCCCACTCTGTCAATGTAACACACCCAGCCAGGAGCCTACTGACCACACACTGTTAATGACACCCAATCAGTAAAAAGCAGACTGACCCAATTCTCTCAATGTCCAAAACCCAGGGAAGAGCAGACTGACCGCATTCTGTAAATGACACCCACCCATAGAAGAGCAGACTAACCCTACTCTGCCAATGTAACACACCCAGGGAAGAGCAGACTGACTCCACTCTGTCAATGTACCCAACCAGGGAAGAGCAGGCTCACCCCACTCTGTCAATGTAACAAACACAGGGAAGAGCAGACTGACCCCACTCTGTGAATGTAACGCACCCAGGGAAGAGCAGAGTGATCCCACTCAGTCAATGTAACAAACCCAGGGAAGACCAGACTGACCCGACTCTGTCAAGGTAACACACCCATGGAAGAGGAGAGTGACCCCACTCTGTGAATATAACACTCCCAGGGAAGATCTGACTGACCCCACTCTGTCAATGTAACACACCCAGGGAAGAGCAGACTGACCCCACTCTGTCAATTTAACTCACACAGGCAGGAGCAGACTGACTCCACACTGTCAATGTAACACACCCAGGGAAGAGCTCACTGACTCCACTCTGTCCAACAAACTTACACAGCAGGGCAGACTAAGCCCACTCTGTCAAAGTAACTCACCCAGCGAATAGCAGACTGATCCCACTCTGGCAATGTAGCCCACCCAGGAAAGGGCATACGGCCACCACTCTGTCAATGTAACCCACCCAGGGAAGAGCAGACTGACCCCACTCTGTCAATGTAACCCACCCAGGGAAGAGCAGACTGACCCCACTCTGTCAATTTAACACACCCAGGGAAGATCTGACTGACCCCACTCTGTCAATGTAAGACACCAACTAAAGAGCAGAATGACCCTACTCTGTCAATTTAACTCACACAGGCAGGAGAAGACAGACTCCACACTGTCAATGTAACACACCCAGGGAAGAGCTCACTGACTCCACTCTGTCCAACAAACTTACACAGCAGGGCAGACTAAGCCCACTCTGTCAAAGTAACTCACCCAGCGAATAGCAGACTGACCCCACTCTGGCAATGTAGCCCACCCAGGAAAGGGCATACTGCCCCCACTCTGTCAATGTAACCCACCCAGGGAAGAGCAGACTGACCCCACTCTGTCAATGTAACACACCCAGGGAAGAGCTAACTGACCCCAATCTGTTAATTTAACTCACAAAGGCAATAGCAGAATGACCCCAATCTGTCAATGTAACTCACACAGGCAAGAGCAGACTGACACCACTCTGTCAATTTAACTCACACAAGCTAGAGCAGACTGACCCCAACCTGTCAGTGTAACACACCCAGTGAAGAGCAGATTGACCCCACTCTGTCAATATAACACATCCGGGGAAGAGCAGATTGACCCCACTCTGTCAATGTAACACACCCAGCCAGGAGCCGACTGACCACACTCTGTCAATGACAACAAACAAGTTAAGAGCAGACTGACCCGATTCTCTCAATGTCCAACACCCAGGGAAGAGCAGACTGACCGCATTCTGTAAATGTCACCTACCCAGGGAAGAGCAGGCAAACCCTACTCAGCCAATGTAACACACACAGGGAAGAGCAGACTGACCACATTCTGTGAATGTAACACAGCCAGGTAAGAGCAGACTGACCCCACTCTGTCAATGTTACGCACCCAGGGAAGAGCAGAGAGGCCCCACTCTCTCAATGTAACACACCCAGGGAAGAGCAGACTAACCCTACTCTGCCAATGTAACACACACAGAGAAGAGCAGACTGACCTCACTCTGTAAATGTAACACACCCAGGGAAGAGCAGAGTGACCCCACTCTGTCAATAGAACCCACCCAGGGAAGAGCAGAGTGACCCCACTCTGTCAATGTAACACACCCAGGGATGAGCAGACTGACCCCAATCTCTCAATGTTCCCCACCGAGGGAAGAGCAGACAGACCGCACACTGTAAATGAAACACACCCAGGGAAGAGCAGACTGACCGCACTCTGTCAATCTAATCCACCAGTAAAGAGCAGACTGACCCCACTCTGTCAATGTAACACACCCAGTGAAGAGCAGACTGACCCCATTCTTTCAATGTAACAAACCCAGGGAAGAACAGATTGACAGCACTCGGCCCAACAAACGTACACACCAGGGCAGAGTTACCCCACTCTGTCAAAATAACTCACCCAGCGAATAGCAGAGTGACCCCATTCTATCAATGTAACACAACCAGGAAAGAGGAGACTCATCGCATTCTGACAATGTGACACCACCATGGGAGAACAGACTGACCCAACTCTGTCAATGCAACACACCCAGGGAAGAACAGACTGACTCCACTCTGTTCAACAAACTAACACACCAGGGCAGACGAACCCCACTCTGTCAAAGTAACTCACCCAGGCAAGAGCAGACTCACTGCATTCTGTCAATGTCGCCCATGCAGGGAAGATAAGACTTTCCCCACTCTGTGAATGTAACACAACCAGGTAAGAGCAGACAGACCCCACTCTGTCAATGTAAAACACCCAGGGAGGAGCCGACTGACCCCACTCTGTCAATGTAACGCACCCAGGGAAGAGCAGACAGACCCCGCTCTGTCAACGTCACCCACCCAGGGAAGTGCAGGCTGACCCCACTCTGTCAATGTCACACAACCAGGGAAGAGCAGACTTTCCCCACTCTGTCAATGTAACCCGCACAGGGAAGAGCAGACTGACCCCACTCTGTAAATGTCATACACCCAGGGAAGCGCAGACTTACCCCACTCTGTCAATGGAACACACCCAGGGAAGAGCAGACTGACCCCACTCTGTCAATGTAACACACACAGGGAAGCGCGGACTTTCCCCACTCTGTCCATGTCACCCACCCAATGAAGAGCAGACTGACCACACTCTGTCAATGTAACATACCCAGGGAAGATCAGACTGACCCTATTCTGTGAATGTAACATACACAGGGAAGAGCAGACTGACCCCACTCTGTCAATGTAACACACACAGGGATGAGAAGACTGACCCCACTCTGTCAATATAACACACCCAGGGAAGAGCAGACTGACCCCACTGTCAATGTAACATACAAGGGAAGAGCACACAGACCCCACTCTGAAAATGAAACACACCCAGGGAAGAGCAGACTGATCCCAATCTGTCAATGTAACACACCCAGGGAAGAACAAACTGACAACACTCTGTCAATGTAACAAACCGAGGGAACAGCAGACAGACCCCACTCTGTCAATGTAACCCACCCAGGGAGCGGCCGACTGAACCCACTCAGTCAATGTAACACACCCAGGGAAGAGCAGACAGACCCCATTCTCTCAGTGTAACCCACCCAGAGAAGTACAGACTGACCCCACTCTGTCAATGTCACACACCCAGGGAAGAGCAGACATTCTCCACACTGTCCATGTCACCCACCCAGTGAAGGGCAGACTGAACCCGGTCTGTCAATGTAACCCACCCAGGGAAGAGCAGACTGACCCGACTCTGTCAATGTAACCCACCCAGGGAAGAGCAGACTGACCCCACTCTGTCAATGTAACACACCCAGGGAAGAGCAGACTGACCCCATTCTTTCAACTTAACACACCCAAGGAAGAGCAGACTGACCTTACTCTGTCAATGTAACACACCCATGGAAGTACAGACTGACCCCACGCTGTCCAAAAAACTTACACACCAGGGCAGACTAACCCAACTCTGTCAAAGTAACTCACCCACCGAATAGCAGCCTGACTCCAATCTATCAATGTAACTCAACCAGGAAAGAGGAGACTCACCGCATTCTGACAACGTGACACAGCCATGGGAGAACAGACTAAACCCACTTTGTTAAAGTAACACACCCAGGGATGAGCAGACTGACCCCAATATCTCAATGTTCCCCACCGAGGGAAGAGCAGACAGACCGCACACTGTAAATGAAACACACCCAGGGAAGAGCGAACTGACCGCACTCTGTCAATGTAATCCACCAGTAAAGAGCAGACTGACCCCACTCTGTCAATGTAACACACCCAGTGAAGAGCAGACTGACCCCATTCTTTCTGTGTAACAAACCCAGGGAAGAACAGATTGACAGCACTCGGCACAACAAACGTACACACCAGGGCAGAGTTACCCCACTCTGTCAAAATAACTCACCCAGCGAATAGCAGAGTGACCCCATTCTATCAATGTAACACAACCAGGAAAGAGGAGACTCATCGCATTCTGACAATGTGACACCACCATGGGAGAACAGACTGACCCAACTCTGTCAATGCAACACACCCAGGGAAGAACAGACTGACTCCACTCTGTTCAACAAACTAACACACCAGGGCAGACGAACCCCACTCTGTCAAAGTAACTCACCCAGGCAAGAGCAGACTCACTGCATTCTGTCAATGTCGCCCATGCAGGGAAGATAAGACTTTCCCCACTCTGTGAATGTAACACAACCAGGTAAGAGCAGACAGACCCCACTCTGTCAATGTAAAACACCCAGGGAGGAGCCGACTGACCCCACTCTGTCAATGTAACGCACCCAGGGAAGAGCAGACAGACCCCGCTCTGTCAACGTCACCCACCCAGGGAAGTGCAGGCTGACCCCACTCTGTCAATGTCACACAACCAGGGAAGAGCAGACTTTCCCCACTCTGTCAATGTAACCCGCACAGGGAAGAGCAGACTGACCCCACTCTGTAAATGTCATACACCCAGGGAAGCGCAGACTTACCCCACTCTGTCAATGGAACACACCCAGGGAAGAGCAGACTGACCCCACTCTGTCAATGTAACACACACAGGGAAGCGCGGACTTTCCCCACTCTGTCCATGTCACCCACCCAGTGAAGAGCAGACTGACCACACTCTGTCAATGTAACATACCCAGGGAAGATCAGACTGACCCTATTCTGTGAATGTAACATACACAGGGAAGAGCAGACTGACCCCACTCTGTCAATGTAACACACACAGGGATGAGAAGACTGACCCCACTCTGTCAATATAACACACCCAGGGAAGAGCAGACTGACCCCACTGTCAATGTAACATACAAGGGAAGAGCACACAGACCCCACTCTGAAAATGAAACACACCCAGGGAAGAGCAGACTGATCCCAATCTGTCAATGTAACACACCCAGGGAAGAACAAACTGACAACACTCTGTCAATGTAACAAACCGAGGGAACAGCAGACAGACCCCACTCTGTCAATGTAACCCACCCAGGGAGCGGCCGACTGAACCCACTCAGTCAATGTAACACACCCAGGGAAGAGCAGACAGACCCCATTCTCTCAGTGTAACCCACCCAGAGAAGTACAGACTGACCCCACTCTGTCAATGTCACACACCCAGGGAAGAGCAGACATTCTCCACACTGTCCATGTCACCCACCCAGTGAAGGGCAGACTGAACCCGGTCTGTCAATGTAACCCACCCAGGGAAGAGCAGACTGACCCGACTCTGTCAATGTAACCCACCCAGGGAAGAGCAGACTGACCCCACTCTGTCAATGTAACACACCCAGGGAAGAGCAGACTGACCCCATTCTTTCAACTTAACACACCCAAGGAAGAGCAGACTGACCTTACTCTGTCAATGTAACACACCCATGGAAGTACAGACTGACCCCACGCTGTCCAAAAAACTTACACACCAGGGCAGACAAACCCAACTCTGTCAAAGTAACTCACCCACCGAATAGCAGCCTGACTCCAATCTATCAATGTAACTCAACCAGGAAAGAGGAGACTCACCGCATTCTGACAACGTGACACAGCCATGGGAGAACAGACTAAACCCACTTTGTTAAAGTAACACACCCAGGGATGAGCAGACTGACACCAATCTCTCAATGTAACCCACCGAGGGAAGAGCAGACAGACCGCACACTGTAAATGAAACACACCCAGGGAAGAGCAGACTGACCGCACTCTGTCAATGTAATCCACCAGTAAAGAGCAGACTGACCCCACTCTGTCAATGTAACACACCCAGTGAAGAGCAGACTGACCCCATTCTTTCAATGTAACAAACCCAGGGAAGAAAAGATTGACAGCACTCGGCCCAACAAACGTACACATCAGGGCAGAGTTACCCCACTCTGTCAAAATAACTCACCCAGCGAATAGCAGAGTGACCCCATTCTATCAATGTAACACAACCAGGAAAGAGGAGACTCATCGCATTCTGACAATGTGACACCACCATGGGAGAACAGACTGACCCAACTCTGTCAATGCAACACACCCAGGGAAGAACAGACTGACTCCACTCTGTTCAACAAACTAACACACCAGGGCAGACGAACCCCACTCTGTCAAAGTAACTCACCCAGGCAAGAGCAGACTCACTGCATTCTGTCAATGTCGCCCATGCAGAGAAGATAAGACTTTCCCCACTCTGTGAATGTAACACAACCAGGTAAGAGCAGACAGACCCCACTCTGTCAATGTAAAACACCCAGGGAGGAGTCGACTGACCCCACTCTGTCAATGTAACACACCCAGGGAAGAGCAGACAGACCCCGCTCTGTCAACGTCACCCACCCAGGGAAGTGCAGGCTGACCCCACTCTGTAAATATCACACAACCAGGGAAGAGCAGACTTTCCCCACTCTGTCAATGTAACCCGCACAGGGAAGAGCAGACTGACCCCACTCTGTCAATGTAACACACCCAGGGAAGAGCAGACTGACCTTACTCTGTCAATGTAACACACCCATGGAAGTACAGACTGACCCCACGCTGTCCAAATAACTTACACACCAGGGCAGACTAACCCAACTCTGTCAAAGTAACTCACCCAGCGAATAGCAGCCTGACTCCACTCTATCAATGTAACTCAACCAGGAAAGAGGAGACTCACCGCATTCTGACAACGTGACACAGTCATGGGAGAACAGACTAAACCCACTTTGTCAATGTAACACACCCAGGGAAGTGCAGACTGTCCCCACTCTGTCAATGTAACCCACCCAGGGAAGACCAGACTGACCCCACTCTGTCAATGTAACACACCCAGGGAAGTGCAGACTGTCCCCACTCTGTCAATGTAACATACCCAGGGAAGGTCAGACTGACCCTATTCTGTGAATGTAACGTACCCAGGGAAGAGCAGACTGACCCAACTCTGTGAATGTACCATACCCAGGGAAGAGCAGACTGACCCCACTGTCAATGTAACACACAAGGGAAGAGCACACAGACCCCACTCTGGAAATTAAACACACCCAGGAAAGAGCAGACTGATCCCATTCTTTCAATGTAACACACCCAGGGAAGAACAAACTGACAACACTCTGTCAATGTAACAAACCCAGGGAACAGCAGACTGACCCCACTCTGTCAATATAACACACCCGGGGAACAGCAGACTGACTCCACTCTGTCAATGTAACGCATACAGGGAAGAGCAGACTTTCCCCACTCTGTCCATGTCACCCACCCAGTGAAGAGCAGACTGACCCCACTCTGTCAATGTAACATACCCAGGGAAGAGCAGACTGACCCCACTCTGTCAATGTAACGTACCCAGGGAAGATCAGACTGACCCTATTCTGTGAATGTACCACACCCAGGGAAGAGCAGATTGACCACACTCTGTCAATATAACACACCCAGGGAAGAGCAGACTGTCCGCACTCTGTCAATGTAACACACTCAGGGAAGAGCTGACGGCCCCGCTCTGTCCATGTCACCCACCCAGTGAAGAGCAGACTGACCCCACTCTGTTAATGTAACACACCCAGGGAAAAGCAGACTGACCCCACTTTCAATGTAACATACAAGGGAAGAGCACACAGACCCCACTCTGGAAATGAAACACACCCAGGGAAGAGCAGACTGATCCCATTCTGTCAATGTAACACACCCAGGGAAGAACAAACTGACAACACTCTGTCAATGTAACAAACCGAGGGAACAGCAGACTGACCCCATTCTGTCAATGTAACCCACCCAGGGAAGAGGAGACTGACTCCACTCTGTCAAAGTAACATACTCAGGGAAGAGCTGGCTGCCCCACTCTGTCCAACAAACCTACACAGCAGGGCAGACTAACCCCACTCTGTCAATGTAACACATCCAGGCAAGAGCAGACAGACCCCACTCTGTCAATGTAACCCACCCAGGGAGGAGCCGACTGAACCCACTCAGTCAATGTAACACACCCATGGAAGAGCAGACAGACCCCATTCTCTCAGTGTAACCCACCCAGAGAAGTACAGACTGACCCCACTCTGTCAATGTCACACACCCAGGGAAGAGCAGACATTCCCCACTCTGTCAATGTAACACACCCAGTGAAGGGCAGACTGAACCCGGTCTGTCAATGTAACCCACCCAGGGAAGAGCAGACTGACACCACTCTGTCAATTATACACACCCAGGCAAGAGCAGACTGACCCCACTCTGTCAATGTAACACACCCAGGGAAGAGCAGACTGACCCCATTCTTTCAACTTAACAGACCCAAGGAAGAGCAGACTGACCTTACTCTGTCAATGTAACACACCCATGGAAGTACAGACTGACCCCACGCTGTCCAACAAAATCTAACACACCAGGGCAGACTAACGCAACTCTGTCAAAGTAACTCACCCAGCGAATAGCAGACTGACGCCACTCTATCAATGTAACTCAACCAGGAAACAGGAGACTCACCGCATTCTGTCAACGTGACACAGCCATGGGAGAACAGACTAAATCCACTTTGTCAATGTAACACACCCAGGGAAGTGCAGACTGACCCCACTCTGTCAATGTATCACAGCCAGGGAACAGCAGACTGACCCCACTCTGTCAATGTCACACACCCAGTGAAGAGGCGTCTGACCCCACTCTGTCAATGTAACCCACCAAGGGAAGAGCAGACTGACCCCCACTCTGTCAATGTAACACACCCAGGGATGAGCAGACTGACCCCAATCTCTCAATGTTCCCCACCGAGGGAAGAGCAGACAGACCGCACACTGTAAATGAAACACACCCAGGGAAGAGCAGACTGACCGCACTCTGTCAATGTAATCCACCAGTAAAGAGCAGACTGACCCCACTCTGTCAATGTAACACACCCAGTGAAGAGCAGACTGACCCCATTCTTTCAATGTAACAAACCCAGGGAAGAACAGATTGACAGCACTCGGCCCAACAAACGTACACACCAGGGCAGAGTTACCCCACTCTGTCAAAATAACTCACCCAGCGAATAGCAGAGTGACCCCATTCTATCAATGTAACACAACCAGGAAAGAGGAGACTCATCGCATTCTGACAATGTGACACCACCATGGGAGAACAGACTGACCCAACTCTGTCAATGCAACACACCCAGGGAAGAACAGACTGACTCCACTCTGTTCAACAAACTAACACACCAGGGCAGACGAACCCCACTCTGTCAAAGTAACTCACCCAGGCAAGAGCAGACTCACTGCATTCTGTCAATGTCGCCCATGCAGGGAAGATAAGACTTTCCCCACTCTGTGAATGTAACACAACCAGGTAAGAGCAGACAGACCCCACTCTGTCAATGTAAAACACCCAGGGAGGAGCCGACTGACCCCACTCCGTCAATGTCACACAACCAGGGAAGAGCAGACTTTCCCCACTCTGTCAATGTAACCCGCACAGGGAAGAGCAGACTGACCCCACTCTGTAAATGTCATACACCCAGGGAAGCGCAGACTTACCCCACTCTGTCAATGGAACACACCCAGGGAAGAGCAGACTGACCCCACTCTGTCAATGTAACACACACAGGGAAGCGCGGACTTTCCCCACTCTGTCCATGTCACCCACCCAGTGAAGAGCAGACTGACCACACTCTGTCAATGTAACACACCCAGGGAAGAGCTAACTGACCCCAATCTGTTAATTTAACTCACAAAGGCAATAGCAGAATGACCCCAATCTGTCAATGTAACTCACACAGGCAAGAGCAGACTGACCCCTCTCTGTCAATTTAACTCACACAAGCTAGAGCAGACTGACCCCAACCTGTCAGTGTAACACACCCAGTGAAGAGCAGATTGACCCCACTCTGTCAATATAACACATCCGGGGAAGAGCAGATTGACCCCACTCTGCCAATGTAACACACCAAGCCAGGAGCCGACTGACCACACTCTGTCAATGACAACAAACAAGTTAAGAGCAGACTGACCCGATTCTCTCAATGTCCAACACCCAGGGAAGAGCAGACTGACCGCATTCTGTAAATGTCACCTACCCAGGGAAGAGCAGGCAAACCCTACTCAGCCAATGTAACACACACAGGGAAGAGCAGACTGACCACATTCTGTGAATGTAACACAGCCAGGTAAGAGCAGACTGACCCCACTCTGTCAATGTTACGCACGCAGGGAAGAGCAGAGAGGCCCCACTCTCTCAATGTAACACACCCAGGGAAGAGCAGACTAACCCTACTCTGCCAATGTAACACACACAGAGAAGAGCAGACTGACCTCACTCTGTAAATGTAACACACCCAGGGAAGAGCAGAGTGACCCCACTCTGTCAATAGAACCCACCCAGGGAAGAGCAGAGTGACCCCACCCTGTCAATGTAACACACCCAGGGATGAGCAGACTGACCCCAATCTCTCAATGTTCCCCACCGAGGGAAGAGCAGACAGACCGCACACTGTAAATGAAACACACCCAGGGAAGAGCGAACTGACCGCACTCTGTCAATCTAATCCACCAGTAAAGAGCAGACTGACCCCACTCTGTCAATGTAACACACCCAGTGAAGAGCAGACTGACCCCATTCTTTCAATGTAACAAACCCAGGGAAGAACAGATTGACAGCACTCGGCCCAACAAACGTACACACCAGGGCAGAGTTACCCCACTCTGTCAAAATAACTCACCCAGCGAATAGCAGAGTGACCCCATTCTATCAATGTAACACAACCAGGAAAGAGGAGACTCATCGCATTCTGACAATGTGACACCACCATGGGAGAACAGACTGACCCAACTCTGTCAATGCAACACACCCAGGGAAGAACAGACTGACTCCACTCTGTTCAACAAACTAACACACCAGGGCAGACGAACCCCACTCTGTCAAAGTAACTCACCCAGGCAAGAGCAGACTCACTGCATTCTGTCAATGTCGCCCATGCAGGGAAGATAAGACTTTCCCCACTCTGTGAATGTAACACAACCAGGTAAGAGCAGACAGACCCCACTCTGTCAATGTAAAACACCCAGGGAGGAGCCGACTGACCCCACTCTGTCAATGTAACGCACCCTGGGAAGAGCAGACAGACCCCGCTCTGTCAACGTCACCCACCCAGGGAAGTGCAGGCTGACCCCACTCTGTCAATGTCACACAACCAGGGAAGAGCAGACTTTCCCCACTCTGTCAATGTAACCCGCACAGGGAAGAGCAGACTGACCCCACTCTGTAAATGTCATACACCCAGGGAAGCGCAGACTTACCCCACTCTGTCAATGGAACACACCCAGGGAAGAGCAGACTGACCCCATTCTGTCAATGTAACACACACAGGGAAGCGCGGACTTTCCCCACTCTGTCCATGTCACCCACCCAGTGAAGAGCAGACTGACCACACTCTGTCAATGTAACATACCCAGGGAAGATCAGACTGACCCTATTCTGTGAATGTAACATACACAGGGAAGAGCAGACTGACCCCACTCTGTCAATGTAACACACACAGGGATGAGAAGACTGACCCCACTCTGTCAATATAACACACCCAGGGAAGAGCAGACTGACCCCACTGTCAATGTAACATACAAGGGAAGAGCACACAGACCCCACTCTGAAAATGAAACACACCCAGGGAAGAGCAGACTGATCCCAATCTGTCAATGTAACACACCCAGGGAAGAACAAACTGACAACACTCTGTCAATGTAACAAACCGAGGGAACAGCAGACAGACCCCACTCTGTCAATGTAACCCACCCAGGGAGCGGCCGACTGAACCCACTCAGTCAATGTAACACACCCAGGGAAGAGCAGACAGACCCCATTCTCTCAGTGTAACCCACCCAGAGAAGTACAGACTGACCCCACTCTGTCAATGTCACACACCCAGGGAAGAGCAGACATTCTCCACACTGTCCATGTCACCCACCCAGTGAAGGGCAGACTGAACCCGGTCTGTCAATGTAACCCACCCAGGGAAGAGCAGACTGACCCGACTCTGTCAATGTAACCCACCCAGGGAAGAGCAGACTGACCCCACTCTGTCAATGTAACACACCCAGGGAAGAGCAGACTGACCCCATTCTTTCAACTTAACACACCCAAGGAAGAGCAGACTGACCTTACTCTGTCAATGTAACACACCCATGGAAGTACAGACTGACCCCACGCTGTCCAAAAAACTTACACACCAGGGCAGACTAACCCAACTCTGTCAAAGTAACTCACCCACCGAATAGCAGCCTGACTCCAATCTATCAATGTAACTCAACCAGGAAAGAGGAGACTCACCGCATTCTGACAACGTAACACAGCCATGGGAGAACAGACTAAACCCACTTTGTTAAAGTAACACACCCAGGGATGAGCAGACTGACCCCAATATCTCAATGTTCCCCACCGAGGGAAGAGCAGACAGACCGCACACTGTAAATGAAACACACCCAGGGAAGAGCGAACTGACCGCACTCTGTCAATGTAATCCACCAGTAAAGAGCAGACTGACCCCACTCTGTCAATGTAACACACCCAGTGAAGAGCAGACTGACCCCATTCTTTCTGTGTAACAAACCCAGGGAAGAACAGATTGACAGCACTCGGCACAACAAACGTACACACCAGGGCAGAGTTACCCCACTCTGTCAAAATAACTCACCCAGCGAATAGCAGAGTGACCCCATTCTATCAATGTAACACAACCAGGAAAGAGGAGACTCATCGCATTCTGACAATGTGACACCACCATGGGAGAACAGACTGACCCAACTCTGTCAATGCAACACACCCAGGGAAGAACAGACTGACTCCACTCTGTTCAACAAACTAACACACCAGGGCAGACGAACCCCACTCTGTCAAAGTAACTCACCCAGGCAAGAGCAGACTCACTGCATTCTGTCAATGTCGCCCATGCAGGGAAGATAAGACTTTCCCCACTCTGTGAATGTAACACAACCAGGTAAGAGCAGACAGACCCCACTCTGTCAATGTAAAACACCCAGGGAGGAGCCGACTGACCCCACTCTGTCAATGTAACGCACCCAGGGAAGAGCAGACAGACCCCGCTCTGTCAACGTCACCCACCCAGGGAAGTGCAGGCTGACCCCACTCTGTCAATGTCACACAACCAGGGAAGAGCAGACTTTCCCCACTCTGTCAATGTAACCCGCACAGGGAAGAGCAGACTGACCCCACTCTGTAAATGTCATACACCCAGGGAAGCGCAGACTTACCCCACTCTGTCAATGGAACACACCCAGGGAAGAGCAGACTGACCCCACTCTGTCAATGTAACACACACAGGGAAGCGCGGACTTTCCCCACTCTGTCCATGTCACCCACCCAGTGAAGAGCAGACTGACCACACTCTGTCAATGTAACATACCCAGGGAAGATCAGACTGACCCTATTCTGTGAATGTAACATACACAGGGAAGAGCAGACTGACCCCACTCTGTCAATGTAACACACACAGGGATGAGAAGACTGACCCCACTCTGTCAATATAACACACCCAGGGAAGAGCAGACTGACCCTACTGTCAATGTAACATACAAGGGAAGAGCACACAGACCCCACTCTGAAAATGAAACACACCCAGGGAAGAGCAGACTGATCCCAATCTGTCAATGTAACACACCCAGGGAAGAACAAACTGACAACACTCTGTCAATGTAACAAACCGAGGGAACAGCAGACAGACCCCACTCTGTCAATGTAACCCACCCAGGGAGCGGCCGACTGAACCCACTCAGTCAATGTAACACACCCAGGGAAGAGCAGACAGACCCCATTCTCTCAGTGTAACCCACCCAGAGAAGTACAGACTGACCCCACTCTGTCAATGTCACACACCCAGGGAAGAGCAGACATTCTCCACACTGTCCATGTCACCCACCCAGTGAAGGGCAGACTGAACCCGGTCTGTCAATGTAACCCACCCAGGGAAGAGCAGACTGACCCGACTCTGTCAATGTAACCCACCCAGGGAAGAGCAGACTGACCCCACTCTGTCAATGTAACACACCCAGGGAAGAGCAGACTGACCCCATTCTTTAAACTTAACACACCCAAGGAAGAGCAGACTGACCTTACTCTGTCAATGTAACACACCCATGGAAGTACAGACTGACCCCACGCTGTCCAAAAAACTTACACACCAGGGCAGACAAACCCAACTCTGTCAAAGTAACTCACCCACCGAATAGCAGCCTGACTCCAATCTATCAATGTAACTCAACCAGGAAAGAGGAGACTCACCGCATTCTGACAACGTGACACAGCCATGGGAGAACAGACTAAACCCACTTTGTTAAAGTAACACACCCAGGGATGAGCTGACTGACACCAATCTCTCAATGTAACCCACCGAGGGAAGAGCAGACAGACCGCACACTGTAAATGAAACACACCCAGGGAAGAGCAGACTGACCGCACTCTGTCAATGTAATCCACCAGTAAAGAGCAGACTGACCCCACTCTGTCAATGTAACACACCCAGTGAAGAGCAGACTGACCCCATTCTTTCAATGTAACAAACCCAGGGAAGAAAAGATTGACAGCACTCGGCCCAACAAACGTACACATCAGGGCAGAGTTACCCCACTCTGTCAAAATAACTCACCCAGCGAATAGCAGAGTGACCCCATTCTATCAATGTAACACAACCAGGAAAGAGGAGACTCATCGCATTCTGACAATGTGACACCACCATGGGAGAACAGACTGACCCAACTCTGTCAATGCAACACACCCAGGGAAGAACAGACTGACTCCACTCTGTTCAACAAACTAACACACCAGGGCAGACGAACCCCACTCTGTCAAAGTAACTCACCCAGGCAAGAGCAGACTCACTGCATTCTGTCAATGTCGCCCATGCAGAGAAGATAAGACTTTCCCCACTCTGTGAATGTAACACAACCAGGTAAGAGCAGACAGACCCCACTCTGTCAATGTAAAACACCCAGGGAGGAGTCGACTGACCCCACTCTGTCAATGTAACACACCCAGGGAAGAGCAGACAGACCCCGCTCTGTCAACGTCACCCACCCAGGGAAGTGCAGGCTGACCCCACTCTGTAAATATCACACAACCAGGGAAGAGCAGACTTTCCCCACTCTGTCAATGTAACCCGCACAGGGAAGAGCAGACTGACCCCACTCTGTCAATGTAACACACCCAGGGAAGAGCAGACTGACCTTACTCTGTCAATGTAACACACCCATGGAAGTACAGACTGACCCCACGCTGTCCAAATAACTTACACACCAGGGCAGACTAACCCAACTCTGTCAAAGTAACTCACCCAGCGAATAGCAGCCTGACTCCACTCTATCAATGTAACTCAACCAGGAAAGAGGAGACTCACCGCATTCTGACAACGTGACACAGTCATGGGAGAACAGACTAAACCCACTTTGTCAATGTAACACACCCAGGGAAGTGCAGACTGTCCCCACTCTGTCAATGTAACCCACCCAGGGAAGACCAGACTGACCCCACTCTGTCAATGTAACACACCCAGGGAAGTGCAGACTGTCCCCACTCTGTCAATGTAACATACCCAGGGAAGGTCAGACTGACCCTATTCTGTGAATGTAACGTACCCAGGGAAGAGCAGACTGACCCAACTCTGTGAATGTACCATACCCAGGGAAGAGCAGACTGACCCCACTGTCAATGTAACACACAAGGGAAGAGCACACAGACCCCACTCTGGAAATTAAACACACCCAGGAAAGAGCAGACTGATCCCATTCTTTCAATGTAACACACCCAGGGAAGAACAAACTGACAACACTCTGTCAATGTAACAAACCCAGGGAACAGCAGACTGACCCCACTCTGTCAATATAACACACCCGGGGAACAGCAGACTGACTCCACTCTGTCAATGTAACGCATACAGGGAAGAGCAGACTTTCCCCACTCTGTCCATGTCACCCACCCAGTGAAGAGCAGACTGACCCCACTCTGTCAATGTAACATACCCAGGGAAGAGCAGACTGACCCCACTCTGTCAATGTAACGTACCCAGGGAAGATCAGACTGACCCTATTCTGTGAATGTACCACACCCAGGGAAGAGCAGATTGACCACACTCTGTCAATATAACACACCCAGGGAAGAGCAGACTGTCCGCACTCTGTCAATGTAACACACTCAGGGAAGAGCTGACGGCCCCGCTCTGTCCATGTCACCCACCCAGTGAAGAGCAGACTGACCCCACTCTGTTAATGTAACACACCCAGGGAAAAGCAGACTGACCCCACTTTCAATGTAACATACAAGGGAAGAGCACACAGACCCCACTCTGGAAATGAAACACACCCAGGGAAGAGCAGACTGATCCCATTCTGTCAATGTAACACACCCAGGGAAGAACAAACTGACAACACTCTGTCAATGTAACAAACCGAGGGAACAGCAGACTGACCCCATTCTGTCAATGTAACCCACCCAGGGAAGAGGAGACTGACTCCACTCTGTCAAAGTAACATACTCAGGGAAGAGCTGGCTGCCCCACTCTGTCCAACAAACCTACACAGCAGGGCAGACTAACCCCACTCTGTCAATGTAACACATCCAGGCAAGAGCAGACAGACCCCACTCTGTCAATGTAACCCACCCAGGGAGGAGCCGACTGAACCCACTCAGTCAATGTAACACACCCATGGAAGAGCAGACAGACCCCATTCTCTCAGTGTAACCCACCCAGAGAAGTACAGACTGACCCCACTCTGTCAATGTCACACACCCAGGGAAGAGCAGACATTCCCCACTCTGTCAATGTAACACACCCAGTGAAGGGCAGACTGAACCCGGTCTGTCAATGTAACCCACCCAGGGAAGAGCAGACTGACACCACTCTGTCAATTATACACACCCAGGCAAGAGCAGACTGACCCCACTCTGTCAATGTAACACACCCAGGGAAGAGCAGACTGACCCCATTCTTTCAACTTAACAGACCCAAGGAAGAGCAGACTGACCTTACTCTGTCAATGTAACACACCCATGGAAGTACAGACTGACCCCACGCTGTCCAACAAAATCTAACACACCAGGGCAGACTAACGCAACTCTGTCAAAGTAACTCACCCAGCGAATAGCAGACTGACGCCACTCTATCAATGTAACTCAACCAGGAAACAGGAGACTCACCGCATTCTGTCAACGTGACACAGCCATGGGAGAACAGACTAAATCCACTTTGTCAATGTAACACACCCAGGGAAGTGCAGACTGACCCCACTCTGTCAATGTATCACAGCCAGGGAACAGCAGACTGACCCCACTCTGTCAATGTCACACACCCAGTGAAGAGGCGTCTGACCCCACTCTGTCAATGTAACCCACCAAGGGAAGAGCAGACTGACCCCCACTCTGTCAATGTAACCCACCCAGGGAAGAGCAGACTGACCCCACTCTGTCAATGTAACACACACAGGGAAGTTCAGACTGACCCTATTCTGTGAATGTAACGTACACAGGGAAGAGCAGACTGAACCAACTCTGTGAATGTACCATACCCAGGGAAGAGCAGACTGACCCCACTCTGTCAATATAACACACCCAGGGAAGAGCAGACTGACCCCACTGTCAATGTAATACACAAGGGAAGAGCACACAGACCCCACTCTGGAAATGAAACACACCCAGGGAAGAGCAGACTGATCCCATTCTGTCAATGTAACACACCCAGGGAAGAACAAACTGACAACACTCTGTCAATGTAACAAACCGAGGGAACAGCAGACAGAACCCACTCTGACAATGTAACCCACCCAGGGAGGGGCCGACTGAACCCACTCAGTCAATGTAACACACCCAGGGAAGAGCAGACAGACCCCATTCTCTCAGTGTAACCCACCCAGAGAAGTACAGACTGACCCCACTCTGTCAATGTCACACACCCAGGGAAGAGCAGACATTCCCCGCACTGTCCATGTCACCCACCCAGTGAAGGGCAGACTGAACCCGGTCTGTCAATGTAACCCACCCAGGGAAGAGCAGACTGACCCCACTCTGTCAATGTAACCCACCCAGGGAAGAGCAGACTGACCCCACTCTGTCAATGTAACACACCCAGGGAGGAGCAGACTGATCCCATTCTTTCAATGTAACACACCCAGGGAAGAACAAACTGACAACACTCTGTCAATGTAACAAACACAGGGAACAGCAGACTGACCCCACTCTATTAATAAAACACACCCGGGGATCAGCAGACTGGCACCACTCTGTCAATGTAACGCATACAGGGAAGAGCAGACTTTCCCCACTCTGTCAATGTCACCCACCCAGTGAAGAGCAGACTGACCCCACTCTGTCAATGTAACATACCCAGGGAAGATCAGACTGACCCTATTCTGTGAATGTACCACACCCAGTGAAGAGCATACTGACCACACTCTGTCAATATAACACACCCAGGGAAGAGCAGACTGACCCCACTGTCAATGTAACACCCAAGCGAGAGCACACAGACCCCACTCTGGAAATGAAACACACCCAGGGAAGAGCAGACTGATCCCATTCTGTCAATGTAACACACCCAGGGAAGAACAAACTGACAACACTCTGTCAATGTCACAAATCGAGGGAACAGCAGACTGACCCCAGTCTGTCAATGTAACACACTCAGGGAAGAGCTGACGGCTGCGCTCTGTCCAACAAACTTACACACCAGGGCAGACTAACCCCACTCTGTCAATATACCACATCCGGGGGAGAGCATACCGACCCCATTCTGTCAATGTAACACACCCAGTGAAGAGCAGACAAACCCAATCTGTTAATTTAACTCACAAAGTCAAGAGCAGACTGACCCCACTCTGTCCATGTAATTCACACAGGCAGGAGCAGACTGAAACCACTCTGTCAATTTAACTCACACAGGCAAGAGCAGACTGACCCCACTCTGTCAATGTAACCTACCCAGTGAAGAGCAGACTGACCCCACTCTGCCAGTGTAACACACCCAGGGAAGAGCAGACTGACTCCACTCTGTCAATGTCACACACAGTGTGAAGAGCCGACTGACCCCACTCTGTCAATGTAACACACCAAGGGAGGAGCCGACTGAACCCACACTGCCAATGTAACAAACACAGGGAAGAGCAGACTGACCACATTCTGTGAATGTACCACACCCAGGGAAGATAAGACTGACCCCACTCTGTCAATGTAACAAACACAGGGAAGAGCAGACTGACCACATTCTGTGAATGTAACCCACACAGGGAAGAGCACAGTGACCCCACTCAGTCAATGTAACACACCCAGGGAGGAGCTGACTGACCCCACTCTGTCAACGTAACACACCCAGGGAAGAGCAGACTGACCACACTCTGTCCAACAAACTTACACAGCATGGCAGACTAAACCCACTCTGTCAAAGCAACTCACCCAGCGAAGAGCAGACTGACCCGACTCTGGCAATGTAGACGACCTAGGAAAGGGCAGACTGCCCCCACTCTGTCAATGTAACCCACCGAGGGAAGAGCAGACTGACCCCACTCTATCAATGTAACACACCCAGGGAAGAGCTGACTGCCCACAATCTGTCAATGTAACCCACCCAGGGAAGAGCAGACTGACCCCACTCAGTCAATATACCACACCCAGAGAAGAGCAGACTGAACGCACTCTATCAATGCACACAACCAGGGAAGAGCTGACTGACCCCACTCTGTCAGTGTAACACACCCAGGGAAGAGCAGGCTGACCGAACACTATCAATGTAACCCACCCAGGGAACATCAGACGGACCCCAATCTGTCAATGAAACCCGCCCAGGGAAGAGCAGACTGACCCCACTCTGTGAATGTATCGCACCCAGGGAAGAGCAGACAGACCACACGCTGTCAATGTAACACACCCAGGGAAGAGCAGACTGACCCCACTCTGTGAATGTATAGCACCCAGGGAAGAGCTGACTGGCCCCAATCTGTCAACGTAACACACCCAGGGAAGAGCAGACTGACCCCACTCTGTCAATGTAACACACCCAGGGAAGAGCAGACTGACCCCAATCTGTTAATTTAACTCACAAAGGCAATAGCAGACTGACCACACTCTGTCAATGACACCCAATCAGTAAAGAGCAGACTGGCACAATTCTCTCAATGTACAACACCCAGGGAAGAGCAGACTGACCGCATTCTGTAAATGTCACCCACCCAGGGAAGAGCAGGCTAACCCCACTCTGTCAATGTAACACACCCAGAGAAGAGCAGACTGACCCCACTTTGTGAATGTACCGCACCCAGGGAAGAGCAGACTGACCGCACTCCGTCCAACAAACATACGCAACAGGGCAGACTAACCCCACTCTGTCAAAGTAACACACCCAGCGAAGAGCAGACTGACCATATTCTGTGAATGTAACACACCCAGTGAATACCAGACTGACCCCACTCTGTCAATGTAACACACCCAGGGAAGAGCAGAGTGACCCCACTCTGTCAATGTAACTCACCCAGGGAAGAGCAGAGTGACCCCACTCTGTCAATGTAACACACCCAGGGAAGAGCAGACTGACCCCAATCTCTCAATGTAACCCACCGAGGGAAGAGCAGACAGACCGCACACTGTAAATGAATCACACCCAGGGAAGAGCAGACTGACCGCACTCTGTCCAACAAACATACACAACAGGGCAGACTAACCCCACTCTGTCAAAGTAACTCACCCAGCGAATAGCAGACTGACTCCACTCTGGCAATGTAGCCCACCCAGGGAAGGGTAGACTGAAGCCACTCTGTCAATGTCACACACCCAAGGAAGAGCAGACTGACCCCACTCTGTCAATGTAATACCCCCACAGAAGTGCACACTGACCCCACTCTGTCAATATAACACACACAGGGCAGAGCAGACTGACCGCACTCTGTCAATGTACCCAACCAGGGAATAGCAGACTGACCCCACTCTGTCAATGTAACCGTCCCTGGGAAGGGCAGACTGACCCAACTCTGTCAATGTAACCCACCCAGGGAAGAGCAGACTGACCCCACACTATCAATGTAACCCCCCCCGGGGAAGAGCAGACTGACACCAATCTGTCAATGCAACACACCCAGGAAGAGCAGACTGACCGCACTCTGTCAATGTACCCAACCAGGGAATAGCAGACTGACCCCACACTGTCAATGTAACACACCCAGGGAAGGGAAGACTGACCCCACTCTGTCCAACAAACATACACAACAGGGCAGACAAACCCCACTCTGTCAAAGTAACTCACCCAGCGAATAGCAGACTGACCCTACTCTGGCAATGTGGCCCACCCAGGGAAGGGTAGACTGAACCCACTCTGTCAATGTAACACACCCAAGGAAGAGCAGACTGACCTCACTCTGTCAATGCAACACACCCAGGGAAGAGCTGACTGACCCCAAACTGTCAATGTAACACACCCAGGGAAGAGCAGACTGACTCAACTCTGTCCATGTAACCTACCCAGGGAAGAGCAGACTGACCCCACTCTGTCAATGTAACACACCCACTGAAGTGCACACTGACCCCACTCTGTCAAGAAAACACACCCAGGGAAGAGCAGACTGAACGCACTCTATCAATGTACACAACCACGGAAGAGCAGACTGACCCCACTCTGTCAATGTAACCGTCCCTGGGAAGGGCAGACTGACCCAACTCTGTCAATGTAACCCACCCAGGGAAGAGCAGACTGACCCCACACTATCAATGTAACCCCCCCGGGGAAGAGCAGACTGACACCAATCTGTCAATGCAACACACCCAGGAAGAGCAGACTGACCCCACTCTGTGAATGTATCGCACCCAGGGAAGAGCAGACAGACCACACTCTGTAAATGAAACACACCCAGGGAACAGCAAACTGATCCCACTCTGTCAATGTAACACACCCAGGGAAGAGCAGACTGACCACACTCTGTCAATGACACCCAACCAGTCAAGAGCAGACTGACCCAATTCTCTCAATGTACAACACCCAGGGAAGAGCATACTGACCGCATTCTGTAAATGTCACCCACCCAGGGAAGAGCAGACTGACCCCAACCTGTCAGTGTAACACACCCAGTGAAGAGCAGACTAACCCCACTCTGTCAAAATACCTCACCCAGCGAACAGCAGTGTGACCCCACTCTATCAATGTAACACAACCAGGAAAGAGGAGACTCATCGCATTCTGGCAATGTGACACCACAATGGGAGAACAGACTGACCCCACTCTGTCAATGTAACACACCCAGGAATGAAGAGACTGACCCCACTCTGTCCAAAAACCTTACACACCAGGGAAGACTAACCCCACTCTGTCAAAGTAACTCACCCAGGGAAGAGCAGGCTCACTGCATTTGTCAATGTCACCCATCCAGGGAAGAGAAGACGTTCCCCACTCTGTCAATGTAACACACCCAGCGAAGAGCAGACTGACCCAACTCTGACAATGTCACCCACCCCGTGAAGAGCAGACTGACCCCACTCTGTCAATGTAACACACCCAGGGAAGAGCAGATTGACCCCACTCTGTCAATGTAACACACCCAGGGAAGAGCAGATTGACCCCACTCTGTCAATGTAACACACCCAGGCAGGAGCAGACTGACCCCAATCTGTCAATTTAACTCACATAGGCAAGAGCAGACTGACCCCAATCTGTCAATGTAACACACCCAGGGAAGAGCAGACTGAACCCACTCTGTCATTATAACATATCCGGGAAGAGCAGACTGACCCCACTCAGTCAATGTAACACACAAGGGAAGAGCAGACAGACCGCACTCTCTAAATGAAACACACTCAGGATAGAGCAAACTGATCGCATTCCGTCAATCTAACACATCCAGGGAACAGCAGACGGACAACACTCTGTCAATGTAGCACACCCATGGAAGCACAGACTGACCCCACGCTGTCCAACAAACTTACAAACCAGGGCAGACTAACCCAACACTGTCAAAGTAACTCACCCAGCGAATAGCAGACTGACCCCACTCTATCAATGTAACACAACCAGGAAAGAGGAGACTCACCGCATTCTGACAATGTGACATAGCCATGGGAGAACAGACTGACCCCACTTTGTCAATGTAACACACCCAGGGAAGAGCAGAATGACCCCACTCTGTCAATGTAACGCACCCAGGGAAGAGCAGACTGACCTTTCTCCGAATGTCTGGCCATGCCTTTGTCTCAAAATGTACTTTCAAAAGACCTTGTGCCACTGGGTCCTCAGTGTTCATTCCAGAGTATTTCCACATTGAGTCTCTTAATCTTTGCCAGAAAGCTGAGGGAGTCCCATCTTTCTCCTGTCTAACTTCAAAGGCTTTCGTCAAATACTGTGACTTCAGAACTGCCTCTTATTCCTTTTAGAATCAGCTCTTTCAATTCCCTCATTTCTTCTCTATGCTCCGGGTTTTGATTTTCCTACTGAGGATATCTGAGGAGAAACTTCACCTCTCCCTGTCCAGCATCCCCATCTCCAATCGGGTGTTCCCTGTCCCATATTTTAATGGCTGCTCCTGGTATAAATCCCCTTTCTTACCCAGTAAAGAGTATATACAAAATAGAAATTAACTCAGCCCAGGTATACAAACTGGGCCCCAAAAATTGATCAATTTGTTCAGACAACCCCACCGTATTCTCAACCAGGACCTTCATTTCCTTTTTAAATGTTTTGACCTCCCCACTGGTGATGGGGGGCACTTACAAACCCAATCTCTTTGTCCCCTATTGGTACCTCCTGAAGGTACCTTCCTTTTTTTTGTTTTCCCCTCTTAGGCTTTGAGTTAGATCCTCCGGAGGCCTCCTCTACATCTACTGTAGCTGTCCTTTCTTTTGCTGAGGATTGAGGGTCAGGAACAACAAAATCCCCGTCCACCGCCCCTTCGTCCTCCTCTTGTGAGTCATCTGTTCCCTGTCCCTGTCTGTCTGTTTCTCCTCCTTCCTCATGTTCAACTAATCTGATTTTATGGTACTGGGGGGGCAAACAGCCAAGAGGATCCCAGGGACTAGGAGGGGCAGAGGGTGAATCCTTTGTCTTTACTACCATCATTCCCAAACTGCCCTTCAAAACAGAACGCATAGTCCGCCTCCTCTTGAGTAAAAGGTTGTTTTTTATTCACATACAAATCTAAATACTGACAGACCCAATTCTCGTCCGAACGAGACTTTGGCCAGAAGACAGCCGGATGAAGGATTGGGTCTTTGGTCCATACTAAACAACAATATTTAATCATTTCCTTGGTATCTTTTGCACTTATACAAGTATTGCTTGTCCATTCCCACAACGGACTTCCAGGAGGAATGTTGCAAGGGACTTTTTCTTCTTCCTTTACCCCGTGACAGCTATTCTGCCTAACCCCATTTCCCAGGGCCCTTGCCAGTCCCTCAGCGATTAAATACCCCTTTTCCCGGCCACCAAGGCAATACTTAAAAGTCAGTTTTCTTACCTTGGTCCGTGCACAGAGTTGCCTGGCCCCTTTTCGCCGTATTTTCTATCGAGGTCCTCTCACTGCCTGATTCAGGTGTCTCCCTTGTGGGATCCGTACCAGTCGCCCAAGGGAGCGGACCAAACCGGGACACAAGACCGCTCCTCAATGGGGAACGGGACGCGTCTTCCCAGTGTCCAAGGCCAGCCACTCCCCCCAGCGATGGACGAACATCCCGGACGAGCCCCCAGTTTTGAGAAACAAAGCTCACACACTTCAATAATTGCAGTCCGAGTCAAGATCTGAATCAGTAATGTCCTTTATTTTACACTTGCAAGAGGGTGTGATGTCTAGAGAGATACAGACCGCAAATTCAATTGATACACAACATTTATATAGTTTCTTTTGTTTTACATTGCTCCTCCGCTGTTTACATCTTCCACTTCACTAAGAACGGCACCCATTACTCCTGTTTATCTCTTGCCTTATCCGGCCTTGTCTGTGACAAAATACTTATTTCTGGCCTCACAAGGCCGTTTGAGCTCATCCCACTGTAGGTCATTGTTAGGCATATTCTTTCATCACCGTTATCTACTCCCTCCATCTGTACCTTCCCCTGATCCTTATGACCCTTTTAATTGGGGTTTGTCCCTGTGTTTCTGTGAAAGTGGGAAACAGATGTTTATACCTACTGTTTGTACAGGCGTATCTAGCTTAACTTCCTCCCCTCACAGCATCTTATCTATTCGCCTGTTATATCTACCATTGTTTGCAGTCACGTTTCATTCTTGCATACAAATTTAGCTAATACAAAAACAATTCGGTATTTCCTCCACATAGTTTCCATTCTTGTTGACTCAGCTCTTGTCTAAAACAATTACAGACTGGTGTGAGTTCATTTACCTTGTATAAGTAAATGGAATTGCAGAAGTAACACTAGTTTTCCCACATCCCACATATTCTTGCTGCAAATCACCTTCCAGAGTATTCTCTTGCACCTGCCAATGCTTTCAATATAATTCACAAGACACTGACAACAAAGCAGAGGACATGATGGGATGTAGCAAACTGTTACACTCAGTATCTTCATGCTGCAATGTATTAATATCCAGCCAGAAACTTGCCCTGGGTCAGGGACAAAACCTCCCTGGGTCTGGAAGTGGGGACTGGGCAGAGGACAGGGATTTTCGTCGGTCACTGAGTTATTTTGGAAATCTGTGCTGCACATGGACATTTCTACACATTATATTCAGTTTCTATGTGTGGGTGTGTGTGTGATGGGGAGAGTTTAAACTGAGTTAAACTCTGCGTCTCTGCTTAGGGATTCCCTGTCCTTCAGATATTTGACTGCAACATAGAGAGAGAGAGACAGCGGGACCGAGAGAGAGAGTGAGACAGAAAGTGCGAGAGAGAGGGGTAGGAGAGACTGAGAGAGAGGGACAGAGAGAGTGAGGGACAGAGACACAGAGCAAGAGAGAGGGGGACAGAGAGGGAGAGAGAGAGAGCGACAGAGAGAGAGAGAGGGACAGAGAGAGAGGGACAAAGAGACAGAAAGAGGGACACAGTGAGAGACAGAGGGACAGAGAGAGAGAGAGAGGGACGAGAGAGAGAGAGAGAGGGACAGAGAGACAGAGGAGAGAGAGTGGGACAGAGAGAGAGAGAGGGTCAGAGAGATAGAGTGAGAGGGACAGAGAGAGAGGGACAGAGACAGAGAGAGCGACAGAGAGAAATCGAGATAGGGACAGAGAGAGAGACAGAGAGACAAAGAGGGACAGATAGAGAGAGAGGGACAGAGACAATGAGGGACAGAGAGACAGGGACAGGGAAACAGAGAGAGAGGGGGAGAGAGAGAGAGGGAGAGAGACAGAGGGGCAGAGAGAGAGAGGGACAGAGTGAGAGAGAGAGAGACATAGAGAGAGAGAGGTACAGAGAGACACACAGAGAGACAGGGACAGAGAGAGAGAGAGAGAGGGAGACAGAGACCGAGGGTCACAGAGACAGAGAGAGAGAGAGAGAGAGAGGGGCAGAGAGACTAAGAGAGAGAGAGAGAGAGAGACAGAGAGACAGAGGGACAGAGAGAGAGGGACAGCGAGAGAGAGGGACACCGCGAGAGGGAGGGAGAGGGAGACAGATAGAGAGAGAGACAAAGAGACAGAGAGAGAGAGGGACACAGAGAGAGAGAGAGGCAGACAGATAGAGAGACAGACAAAGAGACAGAGAGAGAGAGGGACACACACAGAGAGAGGGACAGGGTCAGAGAGAGAGAGGGACAGAGAGACAGGGACAGAGAGAGAGAGAGGGACAGAGAGACAGAGAGAGAGGGACAGAGAGACAGAGAGACAGAGAGAGGGACAGAGACAGAGAGAAATACAGAGAGTGAGGGAGGGGGACAGAGAGAAGGACAGAGAGAGAGAGACAGCGAGAGTGAGAAAGAGACAGAGAGAGAGGGACCGACAGACAGAGAGAGGGACAGAGAAGACAGAGAGAGGAACAGAGAGACTGAGGGACAGAGAGAGGGACACAGGGAGAGAGAGCGAGGGAGGGACAGAGAGAGAGAGGGACAGAGAGACAGAGGGACACAGAGAGAGAGAGGGACAGAGAGACAGAGAGAGGGACAGAGAGACACACATATAGAGAGTGGGACAGATAGACAGAGAGAGGGACGGAAAGACAGGGAGAGAGTGAGACTGAGGGACAGAGAGAGGGACACAGGGAGACAGAGCGAGGAAGGGACAGAGAGAGAGGGACAGAGAGACAGAGAAACAGCGAGAGAGAGAGAGAGAGAGGGACTGAGAGACAGAGATAGAGACAGAGACAGAGGGACAAAGAGACAGAGAGAAAGGGACAGAGAGAGAGAGAGGGACAGAGAGAGAGAAGGATAGAGAGACAGGGAAAGAGAGGAATGGAGGGACAGAGAGAGAGGTACACAGAGAGGGAGAGTGATGGAGAGAGAGAACGGGACAGCGACGGAGAGAGAGACACAGACAGAGAGACACACAGAGAGAGAGAGGGACAGAGGAAGAGAGGGACAGAGAGAGAAAGGGTCACATAGAGTTAATGAAAGGGGCAGAGAGACAGAGAGAGAGGGACAGAGAGAGAGAGAGAGACAGAGCGAGAGAGGGTCACAGAGAGAGAGAGAGGGACAGAGAAAGAGAGGGACTGAGAGAGAAACGTTCACAGAGAGAGAGCGAGAGAGGGACAGAGAGAGACACAGGGTCACAGAGCCAGAGAGGGACAGAGATCGAGGGACAGAGAGAGAGGGGGGTCACAGTGAGAGAGAGGGACAGAGAGAGACACAGGGTCCCAGGGACAGAGAAGGAATGGGATCGAGGGACAGAGAGAGAGAGGGTCCCATAGAGAGAGGGACAGAGAGAGAGAGAGAGGGTCACAGTGAGAGGTTAGGGACAGAGAGAGACACAGGGTCCCAGGGACAGAGAAGGAATGGGATCGAGGGACAGAGAGAGAGAGGGTCCCATAGAGAGAGGGACAGAGAGAGAGGGACAGAGAGACAGAGAGGGACTCAGAGAGGGAGACGTACACAGAGAGAGAGACAGAGAGAGAGTGACAGAGGGAGAGGGACACAGAGAGGGAGAGAGGGACAGAGAGAGAGGGACAGGGACACAGAGAGAGGGACACAGAGAGAGAGAAAGACAGAGAGAGAGAGGGACACAGAGAGGGAGAGAGGGACAGAGAGTGAAATGGACAGAAACAGAGAGAAGGACAGAGAGAGAGAGAGAGACAGAGAGAGAGGGACAGAGAGCGAGGGACAAACAGAGAGAGAGAAAGGGACAGAGTGACAAAGAGGGACACAGAGAGGGAGAGAGGGACAGGGAGAGAGAGGGACACAGAGAGTGGGGGACAGAGAGACTGAAAGAGAGAGAGAGGAGGACAGAGAGACAGAGTGATAGAGGGACAGAGAGACAGAGGGACAGACAGAGAGAGAGGGAGACAGAGAGAGAGCGACAGAGAGAGAGAGGGACAGAGAGACTGAGAGAGAGAGAGGGACAGAGCGACAGACTGATAGAGGGACAGAGACACAAAGAGAGATCGGGACAGAGAGACAGAGAGAGAGGGAAGAGAGACAGAGTGAGAGAGGGACAGAGAGACAGAGGGAGAGAAAGGGAGAGAGTAACGGAGACAGAGAGAGGAATAGAGAGAGAGCGGGACAGAGAGACTGAGAGAGAGAGGGACAGAGAGACAGAGCGATAGAGGTACAGAGGGACAGAGAGAGAGAGAGAGGGAGACAGAGAGAGAGAGAGAGACAGAGAGAGAGGGACAGAGGGACAGAGAGACAGAGGGGCACAGAGAGAGAGAGAGAGGCGGAGAGCCACAGAGAGAGAGAGGGACGAGAGACAGAGAGGGAGAGAGGAACACAGAGAGAGGGACAGAGAGAGAGACAGACAGACAGAGAGAGAGGGAGAGGGACAGAGAGAGAGGGACACAGAGAGAGAGAGAGAGGGATAGGGACAGAAAGAGGGACAGAGACAGAGAGAAAAACAGATAGGGACATGGAGAGGGAGAGAGGGACAGAGAGAGAGAGAGACAAAAAGGGACAGAGAGAGGGACAGAGACAAGGAGGGACATAGAGAGATAGGGACAGAGAGAGAGAGAGAGAGAGACCGAGGGACAGAGAGACATAGAGAGTTAGGGACAGAGATAGAGAGAGAGAGAGAGAGAGAGAGAGAGAGAGAGAGAGAGAGGGACAGAGAGACACAGAGGGACACAGAGGGAGAGAGAGTGAGGGACACAGAGAGAGAGAGAGGGAGAGAGAGGAAGAGAGGGTCACTGAGAGAGAGAGGGAGTGAAAGAGAGAGGGACAGATAGAGAGAGAGGGAAACAGAGAGGGAGACGGACAGAGAGAGAGAGAGAAAAGCAGAGAGAGAGAGGGACACAGAGAGTGAGAGAGGGACAGAGAGAGAGAGACTGAGGGACAGAGAGATCGCGCGACAGAGAGAGAGAGGGAGAGAGGGACAGAGAGACTGAGAGAGAGAGAGACAGAGACAGAGAGTGATAGAGGGACAGAGAGACAGAGAGAGAGAGAAAGAGAGACAGAGAGAGAGAGTGGTAGATGGACTGAAAGACAGAGGGACAGAGATAAGAGAGTGGGAGACAGAGTGAGACAGACAGCGAGACCGAGGGACAGAGAGAGAGAGAGGGACAGAGAGACTGAGAGAGAGGGACAGAGAGAAAGAGGGACACAGAAATAGTGAGGGACAGAGAGACCGAGGGACAGAGAGAGAGGGACAGAGAGACAGAGAGAGAGGGAGAGAGAAAGAGCAAGATGGACAGAGAGAGAGAGCGAGAGGGACAGAGAGGCAGAGGGGTGGAGAGAGAGAGGGACAAAGAGAGAGAGAAGGACAGAGAGACAGAGAGAGAGGGACAGAGAGAGAGAGGGACACAGAGAGAGAGGGGACAGAGAGAAAGAGAGGGTCACTGAGAGAGAGAGACGGATAGAGAGAGAGGGAAACAGAGAGGGAGACGGACAGAAAGAGACACACGCAGAGGGAGACAGACAGAGAGAGAGAGAGAAAGAGAGCGGGACACAGAGAGGAAGAGAGGGACAGAGAGAGAGGGGGACAGAGACAATGAGGGATAGAGAGAGTGAGGGACAGAGAGACACAGAAAGAGAGGGACAGAGAGAGAGTGGGACAGAGACAGAGTGGGATACAGAGAGGGAGAAAGGGACAGAGAGTGAGAGGGACACAGAGAGAGAGGGACAGAGGGAGAGAGGAGCACAGAGAGTGGGAGACAGAGAGAGAGCGACAGAGAGAGAGAAGGAGAGAGAGAGGGACAGAGAGAGGGTTACAGAGAGAGGGGGACAGAGAGAGAAAGAGGGACAGAGAGAGGGACACCAAGGGGGGGGGCAGAGAGAGGGGGGGAAACAGAGAGGGAGAGAGAGAGGGAAAGAGAGACAGAGAGAGAGAGAGAGTGAGAGAGAGAGAAGGACATAGAACGAGAGAGGGGACAGAGAGACACACAGAGAGAGAGGGACAGAGACAGAGAAAGTGAGAGAGTGAGAGAGACACAGTGAGAGGGACAGAGAGAGAGGGAGAGAGAGACTGAGAGAGGGTGGGACAGAGAGACAGAGTGATAGAAACACAAAGAGACATAGGGACCGAGACACAGGGAGAGAGACAGAGAGAGAGGGACAGAGAGACAGAGTGAGAGAGAGACAGAGAGAGAGAGGGACAGAAAGAGAGAGAGTGAGGTAGACAGAGAGAGAGGGACAGAGAGAGAGAGGTACTGAGAGACTGAGAGAGAGAGAGGGGGACAGAGAGACAGACTGATAGAGGGACAGAGACGCAGAAAGAGATAGAGACAGAGATACAGAGAGAGAGGGAAGAAAGACAGTGTGAGAGAGGGACAGAGAGACAGAGGGAGAGGAAGAGAGGGAGTGAGGGAGATGGAGAGAGAGGGACAGAGAGAGCAGGACAGAGGCACAGAGAGAAAGAGAGAGAAAGGGAGACAGAGAGAGGGACAGAGGGACCGAGGGACAGATAAAGAGGAACAAAGGGACAGAGAGACAGAGGGGCACAGAGATAGAGAGGGACAGCAACAGAGAGAGAGAGGCAGAGAGGGAGAGAGGGACACAGAGAGATAGAGAGACAGAGAGAGAGGGACAGAGACAGAGGGACATAGAGAGAGAGAGAGAGGGACAGGGACAGAGAGAGAATGGGAAACAGAGAGGGAGATAGGGACAGGGAGAGAGAGAGGGATAGGAACACAGGGAGGGACAGAGACAGAGAGAAAAACAGAGAGAGAAGGACACGGAGAGGGAGAGAGGGAGAGAGAGTGAGAGGTACAGCGACAGAGAGAGGGACACAGAGAGAGAGGGACAAAGAGAGAGCAGGACAGAGAGAGAGAGGGTCACTGACAGAGAGGGACAGATAGAGAGAGAGGGAAACAGAGAGGAAGATGGACAGAAAGAGACACACAGAGAGAGACACAGAGAGAGAGAGAGAAAGAGAGGGGGACACATGGAGGGAGAGAAGGACAGAGAGAGAGGGACAGAGACAATGAGGGATAGAGAGAGTGACGGACAGAGAGATAGAGAGAGGGACAGAGAGAAAGGGACAGAGAGAGAGAGGGACAGAGACAGAGAGGGATAAAGAGAGGGAGAAAGGGACACAGAGTAAGAGGGACACAGAGAACGAGGGACAGAGGGAGAGAGGGGCATAGAGAGTGGGAGACAGAGAGAGAGAGAGACAGAGAGAGGGACAGAGAGAGAAAGAGATACAGAGAGAGAGAGGGAAACAATGAGAGATAGAGGGACACAGAGAGAGAGGGGGACAGAGAGAGAGAGAGAGGGACAGAGAGGGACAGAGAGAGAGAGGGATAAAGAGACAGAGAGAGAGGGCCAGAGAGACAGAGAGAGAGAGAGACAGAGAGAGAGAGAGAGACATAGAACAAGAGAGGGGACAGAGAGACACAGAGAGAGAGTGGGACAGAGAGCAGGGAGACAGAGACAGAGAGAGGGACAGAGAGACAGAGGGTTAGAAAGAGAGAGAGTGAGGGAGACAGAGAGCGAGGGACAGAGAGAGAGAGGGAGAGAGATACTGAGAGAGAGAGAGGGACGGAGAGACAGAGTGATAGAAACACAAAGAGACATAGGGACAGAGAGACCGAGAGGGGGGGGGGGGACAGAGAGACAGAGTGATTGATGGACAGAGAGACAGAGGGACAGAAAGAGAGTGTGAGGTAGACAGAGAGAGAGGAACAGAGAGAGAGGGGGACAGAGAGACTGAGAGAGAGGGACAGAGAGACAGAGAGATATAGGGACAGAGAGAGAGAGGGACAGAGAGACAGAGAGAGAGGGATAGAGAGAGAAAGACAGAGAAAGAGATGGAGAGGGACAGAGAGAGAGGGACAGAGAGACAGAGTGAGAGAGGGACAGAGAGACAGAGGAACAGAAAGAGAGAGAATGAGGGAGACAGAGAGTGCGGGACAGAGAGAATGACAGAGAGACTGAGAGAGGGAGGAACAGAGAGAGTATAGAGGGACAGAGAGGCAGAGGGACAGAGAAAGAGAGAGAGGGAGGAACAGAGATACAGAACGACAGAGAGAGGGAGAGCGACAGAGAGACAGAGAGAGAGACAGGCAGATAGACAGAGAGGGAGAGAGGGACACAGAGAGAGAGAGACAGAGACAGAGACAGAGAGGGAGAGAGACACTGAGATAGAAATGGGAGGGACAGAGAGAGTGAAAGAGAGAGAGAGGTACACAAAGAGGGACAGGGACAGAGAGAGGGACTGAGAGAGAGAAAGACAGAGACAGAGGGACACAGAGAGGGAGAGAGGGACAGAAATTGAGAGAGGGACAGAGAGAGAGAGAGACAGAGAGAGAGGGACAGAGAGGGAGGGACACAGAGAGAGAGGGGGGACAGAGGGAGAGAGGGACACAGATAGACGGGACAGAGAGAGAGAGATGGACAGAGAGAGATGGACAGAGAGAGAGGTACATAGAGAGAGAGTGGAACAGAAAGAGAGAGAGGGACAGAGAGGGAGATTGACACAAAGAGGGTGGACAGAGAGAGAGTGGAGGGGACAGAGAAAGAGCGGTACAGAGAGAGAGTGGAACAGAGAGAGAGAGGGGGACAGAGAGAGAGAGAGACAGACAGAGAGACACACGGAGAGAGACAGAGAGGGACAGAGAGACAGAGAGAAGGACAGAGAGAGAGAGAGAGAGAGAGAGAGAGAGAGGACATGGTGAGAGAGAGGGACATAGAAAGAGAGAGGGATAGAGAGACAGAGAGAGAGAGAGGGACAGAGAAACAGAGGGACTGAGAGACAGAGAGAGAGGGACAGAGAGAGAGGTCCAGAGAGACAGAGAGAGAGAAACAGAGAGACTGAGAGACAGAGAGAGGGACAGAGAGAGAGAGTGAAAGAGGGACAGAGAGAGAGAGAGAGAGAGAGAGAGAGAGAGAGAGAGAGAGAGAGAGACAGAGAGAGAGGGAAAGAGAGACCGAGGGACACAGAAAGATGGAGAGACAGAGAGGGAGAGGGACAGAGAGAGTGACACAGAGAGGGAGAGGGACAGAGAGAGACACAGAGAGGGAGAGGGACAGAGAGAGAGAAGGACAGAGAGACAGAGAGGGAGAGGGAGACAGAGACACACACACAGAGAGGGAGAGGGACAGAGAGAGGGGAACAGAGATACAGAGGGACAGAGAGGCAGAGGGACAGAGAGGCAGAGGGACAGAGAGAGAGAGAGAGAAGGACAAAGAGACAGCGAGAGAGAGGGACACAGAGAGCGAGCGAGAGAGGGACAGAGAGCAAGAGATGGACACAGCTAGAGAGGAACAGAGAGACAGATGGAAGGACACAGAGAGAGGGAGGGACAGAGAGAGAGAGAGAGAGAGGGACAGAGAGCAAGAGATGGACACAGCTAGAGAGGAACAGAGAGACAGATAGAAGGACAGAGAGAGAGAGAGAGACGGAGAGTGAGGGGGACAAAGAGAATGTGGGACAGAGAGAAGGACACAGAGAGAGAGAGAGAGAGAGGACATGGTGAGAGAGAGGGACATAGAAAGAGATAGGGATAGAGAGACAGAGAGAGAGAGAGGGACAGAGAAACAGAGGGACTGAGAGACAGAGAGAGGGACAGAGAGAGAGAGTGATAGAGGGACAGAGAGACAGAGGGACAGAGAGAGAGAGAGAGAGAGAGAGAGAGAGAGGGAGACAGAGAGAGAGGGAAAGACAGACCGAGGGACACAGAAAGATAGAGGGACAGAGAGGGAGAGGGACAGAGAGAGTGACACAGAGAGGGAGACGGACAGAGAGAGACACAGAGAGGGAGAGAGAGAGAGAGAGGGACATGGTGAGAGAGAGGGACATAGAAAGAGAGAGGGATAGAGAGACAGTGAGAGAGAGGGACGGAGAACCAGAGGGACTGAGAGACAGAGAGAGAGGGACAGAGAGAGAGGTCCAGAGAGACAGAGAGAGAGAGGGACAGAGAGACTGAGAGAGAGAGAGAGGGACAGAGAGACAGAGTGATAGAGGGACAGAGAGACAGAGGGACAGAGAGAGAGAGAGAGAGAGAGAGAGAGAGAGAGGGAGACAGAGAGAGAGGGAAAGAGAGACCGAGGGACACAGAAAGAGAGAGAGACAGAGAGGGAGAGGGACAGAGAGAGAGAGAGGGACAGAGCGACAGAGAGGAGGAGGGACAGAGAGGGAGAGGGACAGAGAGAGAGACACAGAGAGGGAGAGGGACAGAGAGAGAGAGGGACAGAGAGACAGAGAGGGAGAGGGACAGAGAGAGAGGGACAGAGAGACAGAGAGATAGAGGGACTGAGAGACAGAGGGACAGAGAGAGACAGAGACACACACACACAGGGAGAGGGACAGAGAGGCAGAGGGACAGAGAGAGAGAGAAGGACAAAGAGACAGAGAGAGAGGGACAGAGAGAGAGAGAGCGAGAGAGGGACAGGGAGCAAGAGATGGACACAGATAGAGAGGAACAGAGAGACAGAGAGAAGGACAGAGAGAGAGAGAGAGAGAGAGAGAGACGGAGAGCGAGGGGGACAAAGAGACTGTGGGACAGAGAGAGGGACAGAAAGAGAGAGAGGGAGGGACAGAGAGAGATAAAGAGGGACAGCGACAGAGAGAGGGACACAGAGAGTAAGAGGGACACAGAGAGAGAGGGACACAGAGAGAGGGAGAGACTCAGAGAGAGTGAGGGACAGAGAGAGAGGAACAGAGAGAGAGGGACAGAGAGAGTGTGAGGGACACAGAGAGAGGGGGACACAGAGAGTCTGAGGGACAGAGAGAGAGAGTGAGAGACACAGAGAGAGAGGGATAGGGACACAGAGAGACAGAGGGACACAGAGAGGGGTTCAGAGAGAGAGAGTGAGGAACAGTATGAAATAGAGAGAGAGGGACAGAGAGAGAGAGAAGGGCAGAGAGAGAGAGAGAGACAGGGAGAGTGTGGAACACGCAGAGAGAGACACACAGAATGAGTGTGGGACACAGACAGAGTGAGCAACACAGAGAGAGAGGGAGAGAGAGGGACAGAGAAGGATCGAGAGACAGACAGAGGGAGAGAGAAACAGAGAGAAAGAAACACAGAGAGGGAGAAGGGCAGAGAAAGACAGGGAGACAGAGAGACAGGGAGAGAGAGACAGGGAGAGAGTGGGACACAGAGAGAGTGAGGGACACAAAGAGACAGAGAGAGAGAGAGGGACGCAGAGAGAGTGTGGGACACAGAGAGAGAGGGATAGAGAGAGAGTGAGCGACACACAGAGAGAGAGACAGACAGAGAAGAGAGAGACAAAGAGTCAGAGAAAGAGACATAGAAAGTGGGACACACAGGGACAGAGAGAAAGAGACAGAGGGAAAGAGAGTGACAGAGAAAGACACACAACGCAGAGACAGTCAGACAGGGACAGAGACAGAGGTTAATTCTAGGAATCACACATACAGCAGGAAAATCCCAAGAAAACCTCAGCAACTACCCACCCTCTCCATTCCCAGCCGTGTGTGTATGTCTCAGGAAGCCTACCTACAGTCAGGATCTGAGACACTAGTGTGGGAGTAATCTTTTATATTTTCAAACTGCACTGACACAACTACCAAGACTTCAATAAAAAAGAGAGTTGTAGCAACTGGAAAAGATGACACTTTGTTGCCCCAGAATGAACATCTCAGTGGGCAGCAAGATCCCACAAGACTCCTGTCCTGGGAATTAACATGTCAATCAGACAGAGCCCTCTCTAGGGAGCAGACTGACAGACGATGCAACGTGTCAGAGAGGCAGGGCTGGGATCCACTAACCCCTCACCCAGAATAAATGTGTGCAAGGAATTGGTCAGATTCATTCTCAAACCCTGTTCTCTCTCTGTATGGAGAGTATGTGTGTTTAATAATGTTTCCAGCCTCTGGTTAATTGCTTTCTTATGATTTGTTTGTATTTTGATGTTGCTGTGAGGTTATGAAATGCATTAGAGATGGGGGAAGGGGGTGGTGGGATTGTGTTTAAACTGGGATCTTGCTGTGTACTTTTGCATCACACTTGTCTCTTTCATCATGAGGAATTTTTGTTGGGAAAGCAGGAAAGGGAAGATCCAAAATGCCTGGGGGCCAGGAAAGCCTTGGACAAGAACAACCTCTAGAGGGCAGGGAGCACAGGCCTGAGGCCTGTTGGCCAGGCTGCAGCACCGGGGTCCCAGGTGAGTGGGGGTCTGTGTCTTCCCCCGAGGTTTCATCACCTCTGGTGCTGGGGTGTGGGGTAGGAGCCTGGTTTGTCGGGGCCTCTGGTTAACTGGGTCCTGTCAGATCACAGCCTTGTTGTTTTTAAAGCTTGATTGAAGCCTGGGGTTAAAGTTAACGGGGCATTGGTAACAGTAACAGGTGAAAGCCCCAGGATCTGGGAGACGGCACTCCCTCAGGAGGGAACTTTAACCCAAAATGTCAGACCCTCCGGAAAGAATTGTCACACTATCAGATTAAAGTGGGTCATAGAGAGGGCAGGATGATCGAATTGGACACAGAGAGATGGGGAGTGAGAGAAAGAAATGGAAAATGATGAGACCAAGAGAAAAAGGAGAGAGGGAGAGAGAGAGAATCAGTGTGAGATTGTGAAATAGCTGCAATATTTGATTCTGGGGTGACAGGAAATAATTAAACTGGAAATAAAAATGGTCAGATTATTGAGCTCCTGCATCACTGTCACTTGGGGAATCTTGCTGTGCGTCAATTGTCCTAATGCCATCGTTGCAGGCAGTGAGTGGTTTAATCAGCCAACCCGTCATTTCAAAAACTTTTCAACATGAAAACTCAACTCATTACTCGACATGTTTGTGTTTGGATGTTGCTGAGAAATTGTCTGTGTCCCTGAGAGGGCAAAAGCTGGGATCTTGCTCTGCTATCTCCCTGTGAAAGATTTTCCTGCTCAGCCATCCCACTAATGTTGTCTCTTTCCTCCCAAAGGGATCTTCCCGACGACTTGAGGATTTGAAAAGAGTGTGTTTGGGAGCAGGAAACCTTCAAACACGAGCTTCCTCCAGAGGGGGAACGCAGTCCTGCAGCCTGTTGGACCCAGGTGACTTTTGTCTGTGTATTACCCCGAGGTTTAATCTCCTCTCTCAGTGGAGGTGTATGGCTTTTAACGCGACCTCTAGTAAACCGTGTTCTGTCAGATTGCGGCCTTGTCATTTTTGAACAGGTTTGACGCCTGGGGCTAAGGTAACTGGGACCTTGGGATTTGACACAAATACATCAACCCTTAACCAGCATCACCCACGATGTGTGTCGGGTTAGATTGCTGTTTGTGGGATCTTGCTGTGCGTGTGTGTTTATTAATGTTTCTAACCTCTGGTCAACTGCTCTGCGGTGATGTCCGTGTATTTCAATGTCGCTGTGATGGTCAGCAATTCATTAATTCTGCAATATTGATTTGTTTTTATTTCTCAGTGTGTTTTCCCAACCCCCTGCACCCCCTAAACCTGGGGGTGAGGAGGAGATTGGATCCAGGAGTTGAAACTCGGGACGATGCAGAGACAAAGAGAATTAAATCATTTCTGCCGCGAGGCATCATCAGAAACACAGAGAGAGAATAAGCAGAGAATGTCCTGTCTCCTTATAGTTCATTTACACACACTGGGAAAAGAATGGTGGGGTACAGTCTGTCTCTGGGATTTTTACCATAAGGTGGCGTGTTCTGGTCTGGACTGGGGGAGACAAAGGGAGGGAAAAGATAAAGGCGGAGCTGCTGCACAGTCTGATCCCATAGATGTCACTGCCTCCCTCTCTCACTCCAGCTCCAGGTGCAGAGAGAGAGGTGGAGGGAGAATGGAGGTATGAAGGTTTCGGGAGAGATAGAGTGAGAGAGATAGATAGAGAGAGAGAGAGAGCGAGAGAGACAAAGTCGTGAAAGAGAGCGCTGACTGGCCCAGTGGAAGGTTCATTGGTTTAAAATTGATTTGAGGCCTTGGGATTGTGACACAAACTGGTTACACCCCCAGGGTCTGGGAGGAAGGACTCCCAGACGTGGGAATGAATGCCTTATCATGAGAAACTCTCTCCAAAGCCCCATTCTAATATCAGAGTCATGTGCATAGGTCGGGGGATAAAATGTGAGAAATCTGACAGACAGAGAGAAAGACATTCGAGGAGGAGACAGCGAGAGGGGGGAACACAGAGAATGAGATTTCAGAGATAAAGGGAGAGAGTGGAGGAACAGAGACATCTCGGAGATGTTGAGAGTTAGAGGGGAAACAGCGAGAGGGAGGGAAGAGAGATCAGAGATGGAGACAGCGAGAGGGGGGAACTGAGAGAGAGAGAACAGAGATAGATCTCAGATGGAGAGAGCACAAGGCGGGGATCAGAGAGTGCGGGGCACAGAGAAGGAAGGGGGAAATGTTTGGAATTTTTCCAGCAAGAGGATTGTTCCCTCTTCTCCAGGAGACAGAATCAAACCCTTAACCAGCACCAGGGACACCCACGATCTGTTTGTGGTTACACTGCTGCTTGTGGGTTCTTGCTGTGTGTGGTTCAAGCAAGCATCTGGTTAAAAAGCTCAATGGTGATCTTTTTATTTCAATGATGGAAATGCCAGCGTTGGACTGGGACAACACCAGGTTATAGTGTAACAGGATCCTCTGAAAACGAATGTTTCAAGTGAAACCTGTCGGGACTATAACCTGAGGTTTAACCTTATATATCGATATATATAGACACAGAGGGAGGGAGAGGAGGGTGGGCTTATGTGTTTTTTTTGGGGGGGGGTTGTGAGGGTCCTGTTGTATTTGGATGGAGAAAGAACACTGCATTAAAATAGATCCTGTTTGCAATCTGTTATTTATTTTCAATGCTGTCGCGGGGGGGGGGGGAGTCAGGGGCAGGAAGTCGAGAGGGGGGGAAAGTCGTGGGTGGGAAGTCGAGGGGAGGGAAGTCGAGGTTGGGAAGTCGAGGGGGAAGTCGAGGGAGGGAATGTCGAGGGGAGGGAAGTCGAGGTTGGGAAGTCGAGGGGGGAAGTCGAGGGAGGGAATGTCGAGGGGAGAGGTTCGGGGGGGACAGAGAGAAAAAAGGGACAGAGAGAGAGAGAAAAGGGACAGAGAGAGAAAGAGAAAAGGGATAGCAAGAGAGAGATAGAAAAGGAACAGAGAGAGAGAAAAAAGGGACAGAGAGAGAGAAAGAGAAAAGGGAGCGACAGTTAGAAGAAAGGGACAGAGAGAGAGAGAAAAGAGACAGAGAGAGAAAGGGACAGACAGAGAGAGATCTCTCTCTCTCTCGACCTTCATCTCTCTCTCTCTTTCGCCCACTCTCTCGCCCCCCCTCCCTTTCTCGACCATTTCTCTCTCTCCACTCTCTCTCTCAACCCCCGCTCTCTCTCCCTCTTTCGACACCCTCTCATTCCACTCTTTGACCCTCTCTCTCTTGCTCCCATCACTCTCTCTCTCTCTTTCTCAACCCCTCAATCTCTCTGTCTCTGCTCTCTATCTCGCTCCTCCCCTATCTCTCTCGCCCCCTTTGTCTCTCTCCTGGCCCCCTCTCTCGGTCTTTTGCCCTCTCTCTCCCGATCTCTCTCTCGCTCACACTCTCCCTCTCTGTCTCGCTCCCTCTCCGTCTTGGTCCTTCCCTCTGTCTTCCTCCCTCCCTCTGTCTCGCTCCCTCCCTCCCTCAGTTTTGCTCCCCCTTTCCTCAGTCTCTCTCTCGCCCCTCGTCTCCTCCTGTCTCTCTCTCTCTCTCTCTCTCCACCTTCTCTCACTCTCGATCCCCCTCCTTCTGTGTGTGTCTCTCTCTCCCCACCTCCCTCCGTTTCTCTTTGACTGAATCTCTCTCCACCCTTCATCCGTCCCTCTCTGTCTGATACACTTTGTCTCCCTGGTTCGTCCCTTTCCCCCTGAGGTAGTGAGAGAGAGGGGGGGAGAGAAATGAGAGGAACGAGTAGGGGAGAGGAAATGGGGAGGCCAGGTTGGAGTCGGGAGGACAGAGGGAGTTACACCCAGCTCCTGTGCTCAGGGCGCAGTGCCCTCCCCTTCCCTGAGGACCAGGACTTGGGGCTGAGTCTGTCTCTCTCCAGCTCAGTTTCTCCAACACAAAGACACACAACAACATTTTTATTGGTTACAAATGGAAGTGATGGATACAGTCAGTGGGATGGTGCCTTTTCTCACCGGCCCATTGAAATGTTTCTCTGTAACCCTCCTGTGGGATAAGGTTGGACAAACCAGCTCTACCCTCAGTCCGTTACCAAAGCGACAGGTTACTCCATCGCAGAAACACTGAACTGAAATGAGAAAATCCCGGATGGATTGATTAATGAGGAAATTTGATGGATGGATAGATTTGGGTGAAGGGATATTTCAGCACGTTCTTTAGCTGCTGCCTGAACTTAGTCTGGGTCACGGCATAAATTGCGGTGTTTGTGCAGCAACTGAGGAGCTGCAGCTTGAGGCCCAATTCCTTCACAAAGAGATGGAGATACACAGACCGATACCCAAAATGCCACATCCGAAACCATATAGAATACAGTATGAACGTTGACCATAACAGGATGAAATTGGCCGAGATCACAAACAGTAAAATGATGGATTTTTTTCGGTTTGTCATTTCAGTGTCAGACTGAGCGTCCCCATTGGTGTGAGCGCGGAGTCTCCTGCGGGCTCTGCTGGTCACTAAAATGTGTCTGACGGTGAGAACATTGAGCAGCAGAATCAGGAGAAATGGGACACACGGGGTTAGAATGTGGTGGAGGAACTCGATTGTGACCCAGACACTGGAGAATAGAACAGCGTTTGTTACATCACAAAACCAGGGGGTGTTCACCAGCCAATACCGAACCGTGAGAATAAACTACCAGGAAATGTTCATTAAACAGCTCAGCACAGTCACTGCTCCCAGAACTACAGCCTCCGTTTTCTCACTGCAATACTTACTTTTCAGCTTCTGGCAACAAATGGCCACAAACCGATCAAAGGTGAAAGTGCCGGTGAACCAGACAGAGCAGTCAGTGGCTGCATGAACCAGGACAGCGTGGATATTACACACGGGGACGGAGTACACCAGGAAATAAAACTGTTCCCGATAAACAATGGGAATGTGTCTCAGGATCAGGTCGAGGATAATGACCAGGAGATCCGCCGCTGCCATGGCCCCCAGGTAACGTCTGACACATGGAGACAATCCACAATCTTTTTAAAGCAGGACGTAGATGGTCGCTACGTTAACTGTGAGAAAGGAAAACAAACCCATTATCCATCAGCCTGGAGGCAAAGGGACCCGTTTGATCGGGGACCCAGTGAGATTTTCAAATGTGTCCCTGTATTCAGGGATTTATTAAAATAATTGGAGCTGGAATTACAAATGGGAAGGTCTGAATTACTGACAAAAATGTGACATATACCAAAAGAAACCCGCCCTCCCCAAACACACAGAGACACATCCATAAGAACAGATGGTTTCGAGAACATTCCCACACACTCGATCACTCGAGAGCAGACACAGATCACTCCTTCCCAGTTCCTAATACGGAGGGTGGAAACGTTGCTGTCCTGAAGGATTCTCTCCCAGTTTCCTGAAGACAAACGGAGTTTGGGAATTTCTGAATTTTGGTCTAAGTTGTAGTCGATCCTGTGTCGTGAAGAAATGTAAACGCAGGGAAATCGTATTCTCCCCTTTAACTGCCCGAGGGGCCTTCGGAACAGCGTCTCCTTCTCCCTGGAACGGGATTTCTTCCCTCGGGATCTTATCGTTTGTTCAATTCACTGACGTCCGGCCGTTCACAAACAATGTCAGGGACAGAACATTCCGGGGAATGACAGTTATAGAATGTTGGGGGCAGAACGTTCTGGGGAATGTCAGTTATAGAATGTCAGGGACTGAACACTCCGGGGAATGTCAGTTAGAGAATGTCAGGGGCAGAACGTTCAGGGGAACTCCTTGATCTGTCCATCACCTTTCCCCCTCTATCCACCCCACCAACATGATGTACTGTCCACAGGCTACATATCCATCCAGGTAAAAGTTTAAAATGATGTAAACGAGGCTTTTGCCCGAAACGTCGATTTCCCTGCTCCTACGATGCTGCCTGAACTGCTGTGCTCTTCCAGCACCACTAATCCAGATACATATCCATCCAGCACGGGGAGCTGCACTGACCACATCATTCCATTATCTATAAACCTCTTCACCAGATAGTCTATTCACCAATGCAACCTGTGCAATGATCACTCGTGATTTAATCTGCAAACCTGGAGCAGTTATCCTCTCCTCATGTAGGACTGTGTACACCATCCCTGTGCATTGCTCAATATCACTGTGTTAGATCACTGCCCAGTGTGAGGAAACCTGCATCCCATGCTGGAAGTGACAGGATATGCAGCTCCCACCCAGTTCCAGCTCCATATCTAGATTAGAGTGATGCTGGAAAAGCTCAGCAGTTAAGGCAGCATCCGACGAGGAGTAAAGTCGATGTTTTGGGCAATAGCCCTACATCAGGAATGAAGGTTTTTGCCCGAAACATTGATTTTGCTCCTCCTCGGATGCTGCCTGAACTGCTGAGCTTTTCCACCATCGCTCTAATCTAGACTTTGGTTTCCAGCATCTGCAGTCATTGATATTACATAACTCCATATCTCCACTGTGCCCTGACAAGGGGGTGCTGTGGGTGTGAACATCAGTGCCAGAGAGAGATGGCGGGGGAATCAGTTTAAATATCACCACATGGGAGGGATTTGGGGAATAGTCAGAGAGGGGAGACTGAGAGACAGTGTCATGGAAGGATGTGTTCCCAGGTTTCAGAATGCTGAAATGTAGACACTTCGATAACATCCTGTAACATGAGCCAGTCTTCCCAGGAAAGATGGGAAAAAGGGAGATTGGTGTGAGGTCAGATGAGCATTTGTTCCGCATTTTTGAAATTGGAATTGCTTTCAAACGAATGGATTACTCATTGGGCAGATTCTTAAAATAATTTATCTTTGTTTGATTTTCCTTGAGTGTGACAGACGGATTGCCCACACGAGGCTGAGCTAGTTTCCTGGTGCTGTCGTGTCGAACTCACCTCATTAACTACCCACTCCACCCCATGGTGTACCTCTCATTCAATACCAGACAGATTCTCCCACCCATTATAACTGGAGGTACTCACCACCACCCGGGTACCCCTGGATATTCCGACCATGGCAATTACACCACGGTTTGTTGACAGGGCACGGAGGTCCTGGTGGATATGCTAATACAGAGGGGGACCATTCTTTTCCCACAGAGAGCCACACCACCAGACCCACCGAGCATGGTCTGAGCTCCCCACCCAGCTCAGTGCAGTATCTACGGTCTGAAGAAATGTCCAGCAATACAGGACAAGCATCAATAACCTTCCCCACTCTGTCAGGGTAAAGGTCACTGTGTCCTCTCTGCTCCCTCACACTCACTGTATATCTGTTATAGCACCTAACGCTAAACAAGGCTCATGCTACACCACTCTCACTGCTACTCTCACCTTCCTCTCCAACCCATCTCTCTCTCTCTCTCTCTCTCTCTCTCTCTCTCTCTCTCTCCCCTCCACTTTACCCACAGCAACAGCACTGCATGGATACAATACTGTGAACTGACTCCCTCTGAACCCTTCCCCATGTTTCCCCAACTCCACCAGCACTAACGCGGGACCACCCACTCCCACCCTCCCTTTCTCCCATTCCAGGAAAAACAGCGTGGAATAGGACAGAAAGGGCCTATCCGGGTGGTGGAGTGCCCGATATCCGTTCCCTCACCCCCCTCCCCCCGCCATGTGGGGAGGACCCTGGTGGGAGCCGAAGTGCATCAGGACACCTCATGTGGAGATTCTGAAACATCCACGTCCCACCGACCGAGTAAGGAGCAATGTTCAGTGAAGGGCAATTCTCACTTTAAACCCACTGGCAACTCTGTTTCCCCCCGGCACAACTTAGAAGCTGTGGCCCTGATGCCGTCTCCATTTTGTGTCGAGCTGGTACAAATGGAATCCCCACGGTCTCGGTGGGCAGGAGGGTGGGCTCACAACACATCGTCACCACCACCTCCCAGGAAGGGAGCACGTCGGCTCCCTCCTACACCTCCCTCTGTAAACAGCTCAGATACTGAAACTAATCTGTGATAGTTACTGCTCTCCCCACTCGTCCTGATATCTTCAACAATCTGTGCTCATATACACCCAGCGCCCTCTGCTCCAGCAGTCCCTTTATAATGGTACAACCTGTTTTAAACTGTCTTTCATTGTCTTTCCGACCAAAATGCATCACCTCACACAGCTCTGCACTGATCCCCACCTGCCTTACACCTGAACACGACATCAACGTGTGATTGTCCTGTTGGAGTTCCACACTGTCCTCCATAGACCTCAGAGTTCTTCCAGGTTTGGTGCCATCCACAAACATTGAGATTGTCATCGCATCACAGTCCCCATGAAACAACTGAAATCCTGCCCCACATACACGAGTGCGAACAAGTCAAATACTGATATATTACCACAGACAAAGTCGAATAATGACATGCTATCAATGGAGCAACAAAAATCCTGACACATACGAGACAGAGTAGCTGAAATATTGACAAAACACTTTGCGAGAGAAATCCAGATAGTCCCACTTATCGATATTCATCAGGGTATAATGTGATGGAGTTGAAACCGTGTACTGTACTTTTAAGAGAGAGGGAATGCTGTTCTGAACTGAGAGCTTACAAGCATCTGTGATATGAGAAGATGGCAGACCCACACAGTATATTGCTGTAGAGCTGGAGACGGGTAATAAGCAGTTAAGAGAAAGGGGGTACCAGAATTGTGAATAGTTGATGTAACATGTTCATGTTAAGAGTGAAAAAATAAATTGATGATTTTACTTAAACAGTGGAATTTTGCAGTTCTATCCCTCATATTTTAACAGTTTACAAGGCGAATTGAGCATTTCTTTACATTTAGTTTAAACTACCAGATGAGCCTCACGCCGTGCCCTAACCATCCCCGTGTGTGTCTGTATGTCTCTTGTGTGGGGCAGGTCTGGCAGTCTCTGTGGTGCTTAAAGTGTTGCAATGCCATCCTCTGCTGGCCTACTCACGCCACTGCACTGGCATTGGCAGAGGGTGAAACCCAACAGGGATTCATTCAGAGAGGGGGAGGGAGAGGGCAGCTGCTCACAGCACCATCCAAACTGAAGTCTTATCTATGTACTGATCTAAATGTCCTTTAAACGTTGTAACTGTCCCTGCTTTCACCACTTCCTCTGGAAGTTCATTCCACACACAAGCCAGATTCTGTCTAAAATATTTACCTCTCGTGACTTTTGTAAATCTTTTTCCTCGCACTTTAAAATATCCCTCAGTTTTGAAACCCCAACTCTAGGGAAAAGACACCAGCCCTTCAGCTTATCTGTACCCCTCGTGATTTGGTAAACCTCTGTAAAGTTACCCCTTAATCTCATACTCTCCAGTGAAAAAGTCACAGCCTACCCAGCCTCTCCCTATAGCTCACTCCCTCCATTCCCAGCAAAATCTACGTTAATCTCTTCTGAACCCTCTCCAGCTTAATAATATCAAAGTTAATAGTCAAGGTATTTTCTAAGGGTACGGGGAGTCCAAAACAAGAGGACATAGGCTTAAGGTGAGAGGGGAAACATTTAAAAGTGACCTAAGGGGCAGCTTTTTCACCAGAGGGTGGTGTGCCTGTGGAATGAGCGGACAGGGTGACCGGACTGGAGACAGTATTCCAGAAGAGGCCTCACCAATATCCCGTATAATATCAACATGATGTCCCAATTCCGATACTCAAAGGTCTGACCTTTAAAGATAAGTGTGTTAAACACCTTCTTAACCACACTATCTGTATAAGATGCAAATTATAAAGAATTATACCTGACGGCCTAGGTCTCTGTCCTACAACACTGCCAAAGACCCTACTTTTAATTGTATAGATCCTACTCTTGTTTGATTTACCAAATCCAATACCTCGCATTAATCCAAACTAAACTCCATCAGCCACCCCTCAGCCCAGTGTGTGATATTACTGCCACCTCACCCTCCCCCTTCAATTTTAAAATGCCCATCCCTCTCCAGGAGGCCTGCACACTCCGGCCTTGATTTTCACATAGACCCTGAGCTTGGTTTGCCTTGTGTGGTTAGAGGGAGGAGGGACAGATTGCACAAACAGTCAATGGGGAGGAGAGGCTGGACAGTAATCAGCGGCCTGGTGTCACTTCATGGTTTTAGGAAGAGGCTTTCACACGTTAGAGGTGGGTAATAATGATCGGTGTTTTGGGACCAGAAATTAAACTCTTCCTTCCTCTGTGATGTTCAGTAATAAATATCCATTTGAGACCCTTCATTGGGCAGAGTGTGCCTGCAGGATTTATTTCCCTAATATTGCAGACTACAGGTAATAGCAATTAAAGATATTCATAGTTAATTTCAATGGCATAGCACGTACCCTCAATATCCTACAGTTGAGACAAATACCTTGCATTTTTTTAAACAATACAAAATGTTTTGTGTAGTTCAGTAATGGGAACCTGATTATATTAAATCCACGTCGAGTTGAAAGTGGGCAATAAAATATGACCCAAAATCTGGGGATGGTAGTGTAGTGGGTCATGTCCCTGCCTCTGTGCCAGAACTTTAGATTTGATTCCAATTTCTGATCTTGTGTGGTAGTGTTCCTAGCTCTGGACTAGAAGGCCTGGATTCAAGTCCTGCCTGTTGCAGAGGTATGTCACAGCATGACAGAATAGTCTGATGAACAAACACACAGGAGAATAAGGTTACAGCTTTATGGGTATTGTTGAGTGATGCTAGTCCCTACCTCCGGGCACGAAGGTCTAGGTGTAAATCCCACAGATGTATCTCGTGATACATCTGAACAAACTGATTAAAATGGATTTAGAATTGTGACCTGATGGAGAAGGAAGAGGTGTCAGTATTGCATTTCAGAATTTAGGCCCGGGATGACTGAAAGTACAGCAATTCATGTTGATTGGAGTCACATTTCGCAGCAGTAAAGGTTTATAAAATCCGAACGGTTATGAATAGAGTGAGTAGTCAGGGTTTTTCCCCAGGTTAGGGGCGTCCAAAACTAGAGGGCATTGTTTGAAAGCGAGAGGGGCAAGGTTTTGAAGAGGCCTAAAGGGCACCTTTTCACACAGAGGGTGATGTGTGTATGGAATGATCTGCCAAAGGAAGTGGTGGAGGCTGGTAAAACGACAGCATGTAAAAGGCATCTGGATGCTGACAGACCTGCTGAGCTTTTCCAGCAATTCCTGTATTTCTTTTAAAAATGCATTCAGTTTAACACAGGTATTCTGAATAAATTAAATATTTTATTTTTTAATGGTGCAGGGCCACACAAACATATTTCAAATCGACCGAGAAAATTTCCTGCTAAGAGTATGGCTCTGTGTATGACAGCAGCAATGATGCACCTACATGGAACAGGGAATGTGATGGAGACATAGTTTGGACAATGCACAAGGAGACCTCACATGGTCCAGTTTGGGAGAGAATGACATTACTGTGTGATTCAACTCGGAGAGGGAGAAAATGTAATCTGCTGAGAAGGAATGGCCTATTGCACTCTCTCTCCATCGTTGTTCCTCATCACATCAATGTGTGCGAGCTAAAATATCTCTACAGTCATCGTTACCATTCTTATTTTTATAGAATCCTTGCAGTGTTGAAACAGGCCCTTCAGCCCAACAAGTCCATACCAACCCATTCCCCGAACTATTGCACGTAACCTAGAAAGCCCTGAACACTGCAGACAATTTAGCATGACCAATCCACCTAACCTACAGAGTTTGTGGTAGGAAACTGGACCACCCATTAGAAGCTTACACAGACAAGGGGAGTATGTGCAAACTCCACACAGACAGTCACCCAAGGCTGGAATGGAACCCAAGTCCCTGGTGCGGTGAGGCAGCAGTGCGAAACACTGTGCTACCCTTTGGGTGCTCCCTGATCAAAATTCATTGGAATCTACTCACTGCCTGAAGCAAAGTGAATTCAGCCAAATCCAACTCTCCCAGGATGAAATCCCGTTGCTAGCAACTATGTGAGTACAATATCTTCAGAAGCAGAATAACGTTTTGGACAATCTCGCAATTTTTCCTTTTGTCATGAGTTCCAATAATATCTGGACAAAGTTCTTTCAAGTTAAAATTGCAGAGATTTCGTTTGTGTGTGTGTGTGTGTGTGTGTGTGTGTGTGTGTGTGTGTGTGTGTGTGTGTGTGTGTGTGTGTGTGTGTGTGTGTGTGTGTGTGTGTGTGTGTGTCAGTGCTTTTAGAAACCGAAATATTGATGATATATTTGCTATACCCAAACAGTTTGCCATTCATCATTCCTTCATAATTTGACTAACATTGCTCCGGATCATAAACGTATTGTTTTAGCAGATTAAAGAAACTAGCCTGACTTGTTCCTAAAACTGACCCTGACCCAGTCTGAGACCAATATCATCGGCCATATCACCGACCTGGTTCCATTTAACATTTGTTGTGAGCAGTGGAGGAGTGGGACTAGAAAAGGAAACGGTGACTCAAAAAGCCGGGGAACGACAGACCGGTGAGCCTGATGTCAGTGGTGGGTGAGTTGTTGGAGGGGTTTCAAAGGGAGAGCATTTACATACGTTTGGGAAGGCAAGGGCTGATGGGTGTAGACAACGTGTCTTTCTGCATGGGAAATCATGCTTTATTAATTTGGTTGAGTTTTATGAAGAGGTGACAAAGATGATTGATGAAGGCAGTTTGGTAGATGTTGTAGATATGGACTTCAGCAAGGTGTTCATTTAAACAACAGCGAGCAAAGTAAATTTACAGCCCTTAGCCCTCCAAGCCTGAGCCGATCCAAATGTCCTGTCTAAATCTAACGATCAATTCCTAAGCATCTGTATCCCTCTGCTTCCCACCTACTCATGCATCTGTCCAGACGCATATTAAATGAATCTACCGTGCCTGCCTCTACCACCTCTGCTGGCAACGCATTCCAAATGCCCACCACCCTCTGTATGAAGTACTTACCGTGTGTATCCCCCTTAAACATCCCACCTCTCATTTTGAAAGCACGGTCTCTCGTTATTGAATCCTACACTCTGGAAAAATGCTTGTCTGCATCCACACTGTCTATACCCTTCATGATTTTGTAAAACCCAATCAGTTCCCCCCTCAATCTCATTTTTTCTAATGAAAATAAACATAACCTACTCAACCTCTCTTCATAGCTAGTATTTCATTCTGATTGATAGACAGATTAGTAAGTTTCAGTCACATGGGATGCAGAAGAAGCTAGTCACAATTGGCTTGAAGGAAGAGGGATATTTTTCAGCCTGGAGGCTTGTGAGCAACAGTGTGCTGTAAGAATCAGGACTGAGTTCACTGCATTTCATCATTTATGTAAAGGATTTGGATGTGAATATTGGGCCATAGTTAGTAAGTTTACAGATGACATCAGAAAGGTGGTGTAGTAGATTATCTCAGAGTACAACAAGACCGCAATTAGATGGGACAAAGGGGCAAGGATGGACAGATGAAGTTTAATTTAGATAAATACGAGATTTTGCAGTTCGGGAAGGCATATCAGGGCAGAAATTTTACACTTAATGGTAAGGTCCTGGGGAATGTTGTGGAAAAAAAGGGCATAGGGCTGCAGATATATTGTTCCTTGAATGTGGAGTCGCAGGTCGAGTGTGGTGCAGAACACATTCGGCACATTTGCCTTAATCGGTCAGAGTATTGAGTATTGGGGTTGTGGTGGCATGTTACATCTAAACAGGATGTTGGTGAGGCCACTTCAACAATACTGCGTCCAACTCGGTTTTCTGCAGAAATGACTTACACGGATGTTCAGGGACTGGAGGTTTGAGCTTTAATGAGAGGTTGATTAGTTTGAGGTGCTTTCTCCTGGAGTGTCAGAGACTGAGGGGTGACATTATAGAGGTTTATAAAACCATTAGGGGCATGGATATTCTGAACAGCCATGCTCTGCTCCACCAGGATAGGGGAGTCCAGAACAAGAGGGCATAGGTTGAAGGGGAGAGGGCGAATGATTTAGAAGGGACCTGAAGGTAAATGTTTCACACAGAGAGTGGTGCGTATACAGAAAGTGCTGTCAGAGGAAGTGCTGAAGGCGGTTACAATCGCACATTTAAAAAGTATCTGAAAGAGGAGGGATATTGGCCAAATACTGGCAAATGGGACTGGATCAGATTTGATATCTGATCAGAGTGAACAGATTCGACTAACGGGTCAGTTTCTGTTCTGCATGACTCTCTGAGTCTATAAGAGGGATGACAAAAAATTCTGAAAGGACCTTTCAAGTCATAATTCTCTTTGCTGGCAGTTTATCGTGCCTTGATGTTCAGGTTGATTGAAAGCTGCGTTAGGTAAATATTTGACAGAGAAGTGAGTCATGGATAATGGGATGGAGACAGGAAAGGGAGGCTGAATCCACTACCTGATCAGTCACAATCTTAGTGCCTGATGCAGAAGGCTCAACGCATCTAATTACCCACTCCTGCTCCTCAGTCCCATGTTCCTGTGTTCCATTCAGCCCCTCAAACCTGCTAGACAGGAGCAGTTGAAGGCTACTTGCTCCTATAATCTGGTGCACAGAAACAGAGGAGACCATTCGGCCCTTCAAGACTGTCCCACACGGTTTGACATGATTTGGGAAATGTAATTGGAAAGCCCAGTCTGGGTATGAAAGTGGCATCTCATCTCTCTTTACAGAGCTTCCCCTCTCTGCAAATTGTGATTCATTTGTTGGTCATGTTGTAAACCCAGATTCACTGTGAATACAGCCCCCATACCTCACCCAGAGATGGTTGACAACTTCCTCTGATCACCCTGACTGAAACATTCAATAACAGAACATTCATGAAAATAAAACCCACTAACTTTCCAGTAACAGAATGTGAGAACATCAGAAACAGGGACAGGTCGCTCACTCCCCAAGCCTGCCTTGCCCTTCACTAAGATCATGACTGATCTGCTCTTGATCTGAAATTCTCTTTCATATCCAATTCCTCATAGCCCTCAACTCTCTGACAGGTCAATATCCATCTACCTCCTCTTCAAATACTTTCAGTCATCTAGCTCCCCAACACTCTTGAGAAGAGAAATCCTGACATTCAATACCATTTGTTTGAAGAAAACACGTGTTGTTCCTATACCATGGCCTATTGATATGAACAAAAGAGGTTGACTCAAGGGTTCAGGTAAAAATGACTGGCCCTGATATCAAGGCAGTGGTTGACTTTTATTGACATCAAGGAGCTGAACAAAACTGGACTTAGTGGGAATCAGAGTAAACTCTCCAGTGTTTGGAGTCAAACATGGCACAAAGGAAGATGGTCATCATCTCAGTCCTGGGTCAGCTCTGTGGGAGAGCCTCAGGGTAGCTTCATCTTCACAAACATCTTCAACTGCTTCATCAATGTCTCCCTGCCACCACCACCACCCCCATCCTCCCCACCATAAGATCAGAAGTGGGGATGGTCACTGAGGATTCCACAATGTTCAGAACATTTTATCCCCCGTCAGTTCCTGAACTGGCTTGTGTCCATGTGCAACAAAACTCAGACTCCATTGAGGCGTGTGCTGTTAAAGTGTCCATAACATTCATGTAACAGCAGTTCCTGACACTGCACATTGTCACAGTTAAACAAGAGTTCATTCAGCACCTAACGCTGGTTTCACAGGAATATGAGGAAGCCATTCAGCTTATTGATAGTATTATAGTAGAACAGGGATAGCCCATTCAATGCCTCCAGCCTATTACTCAGGAAGGGAAGGAGTCTAGTGTGATGGACCACAACAGAGCGCCTCGAAAATATTTCAAGGCGGTAGCCGAGACTCTAATTTTTTCTTAGACAATAGACAATAGACAATAGACAATAGATGCAGGAGTAGGCCATTCTGCCCTTCGAGCCTGCACCGCCATTCAATATGATCATGGCTGATCATTCCTAATTAGTATCCTGTTCCAGCCTTATCTCCATACCCCTTGACTCCACTATCTTTAAGAGCTCTATCCAATTCTTTCTTAAAAGAATCCAGAGACTGGGCCTCCACTGCCCTCTGGGGCAGAGCATTCCACACAGCCACCACTCTCTGTGTGAAGTAGTTTCTCCTCATCTCTGTCCTAAATGGTCTACCCCGTATTTTTAAGTTGTGTCCTCTGGTTCGGCACTCCCCCATCAACGGAAATATGTTCCCTCCTGCCAGAGTGTCCAGTCCTTTCATAAGCCTATACGTTTCAATCAGATCCCCTCTCAGTCTTCTAAACTCAAGGGTATACAAGCCCAGTCGCTTCAGTCTTTCCGTGTAAGGCAATCCTGCCATTCCAGGAATTGACCTCGTGAACCTACGCTGCACTCCCTCAATAGCCAGAATGTCTTTCCTCAAATTTGGAGACCAGAACTGTACACAGTACTCCAGGTGTGGTCTCACCAGGGCCCTGTACAGCTGCAGAAGCACCTCTTTGCTTCTATACTCAATCCCTCTTGTTATGAAGGCCAGCATGCTATTAGCCTTCTTCACGACCTGCTGTACCTGCATGCTTGCCTTCATTGACTGGTGGACAAGAACACCCAGATCTCTCTGAACAGCCCCTTTACCTAATTTGATACCATTGAGGTAGTAATCTGCCTTCCTGTTCTTGCCACCAAAGTGGATAACCAGACATTTATCCACATTAAACTGCATCTGCCATGCATCTGCCCACTCACCTAACTTGTCCAGGTCACCCTGTAATCCCCTAACATCCTCATCACATTTCACCCTACCACCTAGCTTTGTGTCATCAGCAAATTTGCTAATGTTATTGCTGATACCATCTTCTATATCATTTACATATATTGTAAAAAGCTGCGGTCCCAGCACGGATCCCTGCGGTACCCCACTGGTCACTGCCTGCCATTTCGAAATGGAGCCGTTAATCACTACCCTTTGTTTCCTATTAGCCAACCAATTCTCTATCCAATCTAGTACTTTGCCCCCAATCCCGTGCGCCCTAATTTTACTCACTAACCTCTTGTGTGGGACTTTATCAAAAGCTTTCTGAAAGTCCAGGTACACTACATCCACTGGATCTCCCTCGTCCATCTTCCGAGTTACATCCTCAAAAAATTCAAGAAGATTAGTCAAGCATGATTTCCCCTTCATAAATCCATGCTGACTCTGTCCTATCCTGTTACTATTATCCAGATGTGCCGTAATTTCATCCTTTATAATAGACTCCAGCATCTTTCCCACCACTGAGGTCAGACTAACTGGTCTATAATTTCCTGCTTTCTCCCGCCCACCCTTCTTAAAAAGTGGCACAACATTAGCCGCCCTCCAATCCTCAGGAACCAACCCCGATTCTATTGAACTCTGGAAAATAATCACCAGCGCATCCACGATTTCCCGAGCCACCTCCTTCAGTACCCTGGGATGCAGGCCATCAGGTCCCGGAGACTTATCAACCTTCAGACCTAACAGTCTCTCCAACACCAAATCCTGGCAAATAGAAATTCCCTTAAGTTCAGGTCCTTCAGCCACTGTTACCTCAGGAAATGTAAAGTGTTTGTTCCGGTTGCAATGTGACAGGTCAAACTACTCGGTGTGAAGCAAAACACCATCTACTTAAACACGGAAGATAAAACAAAACAAAAGAAAGAGGAATATAGAATAACGTAATTCTATTGGGCAACTAAACAGAATAATAGATCTAGGGGCAATTACTAATGAACTAGTCCAACATAGGAAACTCCCATAAACACAGCCCTTAGCAAAAAGGAACATTCAGGAATAGAAAACAGCATCAAGAGAAAATTCAGAGAGAGTAGCAACCAAGAGGCATTCCCTGAAGCTTCCAACTCTGTGGAGACCCCAATAGTTTTTGATGTTACTGAGAAACCAAAACCCAGGGCCAGGGGCCTGACTGGGTTACCCCTGGTTCCTGTTTAACAGCTCGATGTGCTGACAAGTGTGACAATGCTGCAGCTTTAAGAGGTCATTTTTATCCTGGTTTCTTTGAAGGGAGAGATTGAACGATCGTTACCAAGCTGGCTAGTTAAGACCACTTGAGTAAACAGCGAAGGAGGCCTTAGGTTAATTTTAATGCAGCCTGAATGGGTGTGACCAGCTCTCACAAATTAGTATCACTGCTTCTCGGATGCCGCCTGACCTGCTGTGCTTTTCCAGCAATCGAGGTTCTACTCTGATCTCCAGCATCAGCAGTCCTCACTGTCTCCTAATTGATGCTCTAACATGATGAACAATTGGGGCAGAGGCTGCACAGACAGATTGCTCCACGTTGTTCCTCCTGGGTCCGTTGCTTCTGATTCACACGTGGGACTTTAACATGGTGTGGAGGGAAGCCTTATGTCTTGTGTGAAGTCTCAAGAAGGCATCTTCCATCTCCAAGAAGACAGCCTGTTGTTCTCTATGTAGGGCGGATGCTGGTGGGAATGGCTACCTGTTTCAGATGGAAGGTATGGTGGCTGCTGTTGGGGATTGTGAACAACCTGATGTTCAGTACAGGGTTCACACGCCGACTGCACAATAACATGGGGAGAGTTAATTTAGGCATATAAACTATTGGGAAAGTCACGTTAGACTGATGAATGGACTCTCTAAGTTCAAATAATGATGATCTTGCTCATGTTGACCTTGTCTAGTGCATGTCCTGTTCAGTGTAACCTGTGTGCCTTACTCTGTCCAAGTCTCTTTCCACCCTTTGATCTGTCTGGCCATGCTTACTATGATTTGCTCCACTGCTCATAAACAAAGTGTTACCCTGTACTGAGATACACGTGACAATAAATCAAACCAATCAATCCTGGGTAAAGTATGGAATGTTTCTCCCTGTCAATGTATCTTTTGGAAATAAGTGATCGCTGCCACTCCTCATGTTTCAGCGTCACCATTTCTTCGTCTCTCGCAGCTCTACAGATTAAACACTCAGCTTCTTTACTCTGTCCTCATGTTACCATCATCCGTGTCTGTGGTAAGGAGATGATTTCTTACAAAGGAGATCAAATCTATACAGAGTGCCCCAAATGCTCTCTCAGCAAGATTCTACAACAGCAGGAAGATGGCTTTTCTTATGTACTTGTATCATCTTACAATGAAGGACAGCATACCATTGACTTCACCCATTACTTACAAAGGGTTTGATTCGGAGCAGTTAGCATAAAATTGTGATTGGGAGAACATGCTTGGCAAATTTGTTAGAGTTCTTTGATGAAGTTATGAGGAAGGTTGACAAACACAGAGCGGTAGACGTAGTCTCCATGGATTTCCGTAAGGCCTTTGTTAAGGTTCCACATGGTAGGCTGCTCTGGAAGGTTACATCACGTGAAATGCTGGGGGAACAGGCCAATTGGATACACAGTTGGCTTGATGCTAGGAAGCAAAGGGTTTAGTGGAAGGATCCTTTTCAGACTGGAGGCTGTTATCTATGATTATCTATGATTGCAAACACATAGACATGGGATAAAACTTTTCAATGATCTCTGAATCGGCCAAGCTAGACACTCTATTGTATCAAACTGCGCCGAGGTCTTAAAGGATAAACCCAGACAGAACACCTGACCCCAGCCTCAGTATTGGAAAAAGGGAACGGGAACACAGTCCTGTTGACCCTTCCGAGACCTCCTTCCTAACATCTGAGAGCTTGTGACAGCATTTACAGAGCTTTCCCACAGACTGCACAGAAACATCGGGAATGGAGTAGGCCATACATCACATTGAGCCTACCTCATTGTCATTTATGTTCAAATATCTCCACAATGCACTTATCCCATGCAATGAATATATCCATCAATGTGATCAACCTTGGGAAGCTATAAATTAGCAAGTGCAGTAGTCCCTTTGGTCCATTGAGTTTGCTACTCAATGCAATATAATGATGGCTTGCCCTTTATTACCACACCATACTCCTGCTCTCCCACCATTCCTTTACTGTCTCTAAATCCGTATTTATATTCAGTGTCATGGTTCGAGTGTATTCCCCAGGTTCACCAGTCTCTGAGTGCAGACATTTATTGGCATCTCAATGCAGAATAGCCTGTCTGTATCTAATACTGTGATCCCTTGTTTTAGACGCCACAGCCTGGGGAATTATCATCCCTGCTTCCAATCTGTCACACCCTGTCAGAGTTTTATATATCTCACTGAGATCACCATCATTTTCCTAAAGCCCATAGAATACAGGCCCAGTCGCCCCAAACACTGCTCCCACAACAAACCTGTCATCCCAGAGATCAGTCTGGTCATCCTTCACTGCTCTCCATCAATGTCAGGGTTGCCCTTTATTAGGTACGGACGCCAAATCTGCACACAACACTGGACAATGTTCGGGATGGGGTCTCACTAAGGCCCTGTACAGCTGCAGTAAGACACCCTTACTCCTGAAATGAAGGTCAACACCCATTTACCTTCCTAACTGTTTTCTGCTCCTGCAATATTGTTTTCAGTGACTGGTCTACAGGGATATCTAAATCTTTTGCAATGTTACAGCTCCCCACTTGGTGGGACTATGTACACTGGGCAGCGTGACAATGCCATTCCCAGTATTGCCTTCTGGGTTCAGACCTCACTGTGCTGCAGGGACCTCGGAGGGCTGCGTAGAAGGAAACAACAAAAAGGAGCATTCGTCCCTTTGTAGATCAACATGTTTCAAACAATCCCGTTTCAAATGATAGGCTTCAAATCAAAGGGCACACCGTCACCTCTACCCAGATTGCTCTCCATCTGCCACGTATTTGCACATTCACTCCACTTGTCTGTCACCTTGAAGCTTTTTTACAACCTCCTCTCCTACTCAGAATCCAACATCTTTCAGTTCTGTCAGCAGGTTGGGATATATTGTATTTGATTCCCACAACCAAATGTTTAATGGGTAGCGTGAACAGCTGGGGTTGAACAGCTGAGCACTGATATCTCAGCAACCGTCCGCTGTTATTTTTTTGAAAATAGTATTTATGTCGTGAATCTGGATGTGACTGGTTGGGCCAGCAGTTATTGCCTGTCCTTGGTTGCCCTTGAGAAGGTGGTGGTGAGCTGCCTTATTGAACCACTGCAATCCACTGTGGATTCAGTGATGGTAACACCATTGAATGCCAAGGGGAAATGTTAGATTGCATATTAGTGGTGATGGTGACGGTCTGGCATTTGTGTGGCATCAATATTACTTGCCACTTGTTAGCCTGGATACTGTCCAGATCTTGTCGCATTTGGACATGGACTGCTTCAGTATCTGAGGACCCACAAATGTTGCTGAACATTGTGCAATCATTGGTGAACATCCCCACTTCTGACCTTATAAAAGAGGGAAGGTCATTGATGAAGAAGCCCTGAAGAGGTTTGGGCCTAGGCCACTGCTCGAGGGACTCCTCCAGACTTCGCCTAGAGCTGAGTTGACTGACCATTATCAACCATGACCATCGTCCTACGTGTCAGGTATGATTCTAACCAGCGGGGATTTTGCCTCTGATACCCATTGATTCCAGTTTTGCTAAGATCCCTTGATACCACACTTGGTCGAAGGCAGCCTTGATTTAAAGGGCTATCGCTCTCACCCCACCTCTGGAATTCAGTTCTTTTGTCCATGTTTGAACCATGGTAATGAGGTCAGGAGCTGAGTGGTCCTGGTGGAGCCCAAACTGGGCGTCATTGACCAGGGTATTGCTGAGCAGGTGCTGCTTAAAAGCACTGACACCTCCCACCACTTTACTGATGATCGAGAGTAGACTAATGAGGTGGTAATTGGCCGGATTGGATTTGTTCTGCTTCTTATGCCTAGGGGATACTTGAGTAATTTTCCATGTTGTTGTAATGATACTGGAACAGTTTAGCTCGGTCAGTGACAAGTTCTGCAGTACACGTTTTCAGTCCTATTGCCAGAATATTGTCAGCATGTGTCCCCTTTGGAGTATCCAGTTCCTCCAACTGTTTCCGAATATTGTGTGGACTGAATCGAATTGGCTGATGACTGGTGACTGAATTGCTGAGGATCACTGTAGGACGCTGAAATATTTCATCCACTCAGCACTTTTGTCTGAAGATGTCCTTTTGATGAAAGAATGCATCAATGTTATCTTTTGCACTGAAGTGCTGGGCTAATCCATCATTAAGGATGGGGATACTTGTGGAATCTCCTCCTCCAATGACTTGTTTAATTGTCCATAACTATTCTCAACTAGAAGTAGATGGAATGCAGAGCTTAGATCTGAACTGTTGCTTGTGGGATCACGAAGCTCTGTCTATCACTTACTGCTTCTGCTGTTTGGTGCACACGTTGTCCTGTTTAGTGGCTTCACCAGGCTGTCACCTCATTGTCAGGTATGGCTGGTGCTGCTCCTGCCCTCATGCACACTCCATTGAACCAAGGTTGATCCTCTGGCTTGATGGTAATTGTTGTGAGGGGGATATGCCAGGCCATGAGGTTGTGCGGGAGTACAATTCCACTGCTATTGCTGACACACAGCACCTTATGGAAACCCAGACTTGAGCTGCTAGATGTGTTTGAAGTTGGTCTTATTGAGCACACTAATAGTACCACTCAAAATGATAGATGTTACTCTCAGTGTGAAGGTGGGACTTTGACTTCACAGTGACTATGCGGAGGTCACTCTTACCGATACTGACATGGGCAGATACTTCTGCACCTGGCAGATTAGTAAGGTTGTGGTCAAGTATGTATTTTCCTCTTGTTGGTTCCTCCATGACCTGCCGGAGACCCAGCCTAGCCTTTATATCCTTTAGGACCCGACCAACTCAATCAGTAATGCTGCAGCTGAGCTACTCTTAGTGGTGGACATTTAAATCCCCCACCCAGAGTACATTTTGCGCCCTTGCCTCCCTCAGTGCTTCCTCCAAGTGTTGATCAGCATGGAGGAGTACTGACTCATCAGCTGAGAGAGGCTGGTACATGGTAATCAGCAGGAGCTTTCCTTTCCCATGTGTAAACTAACGCCATGAGACTTCGTGAGATACGGAATCACTTTTGAGGAATCCCAGAGCAATTCCCTTCCAACTGTATCCCACTGTCCCGCCACTTCTGCTGTGTCTGTCCTGTTGCTGAGACAGGAGATATCCGAGGAAGGTGATGGGGAGTCTGGGACATGGCCATACTCACATAATCATACCTTACAGACAATGTCAGGCTGTTGCTTGACGAGTCTGTTTATTTCTATTCACTGTTTCCTGCCAGCTGTCCCATTCTAGAAACATGGCCATATATTCGCCCCAATCCACTTAGATTTGATTTTGTAAACTGGGCTTGGAGTTTCACCAAAACTTTTCTGAAAATCCAAATGTTTTACATCCATTGGTTCTCTTTCATTTGTCTCCTAGTCTGTTTCTGTAACTTAATTCCCATTTCATAAATCTATGTTAGTTGTCCATGTCCATTATTTTTACTCCCAATAATTTCTCCTAAACCATTCACTTACTATGTTCTATGTTCCATATAATTTTCCCACACCAGACTTCATTTTCCTAGTGTTGTTAGAAAGTTCTGTGAAGACAGAACTGAAGTAGTGGTTTCATAGTTCCGCCATTTCCCTATTCTCCATTCTCAATTCTCTGGTTTCAGTTTGTAAGGAAGCTGCACTTGTTTTCTCATATTTCTCACATTGACATAATTTAACAAGTGGTTACAGTTCACTCTTATAACCCTTGTGAATATACTCTTCAGAAACTCATCAATTCTTGCCGTAAACTGCTCAATAATTTACCTTCCACACCATACACTCACAGGAGCATAGTCTCTGTGCCAACAGAAATACAGCATGATCTATATTAGTCCCACTTTCCTACATCAAGCCCATAGCCTGGAATGTTATGACATTTCAAGCGTTCGTCCAAGTACTTTTTAATGATCGTGAGTTTGCTCGTGATAATTCCCCTCTCAGGAAGTCATCCCAGAACCCAACGCACACTTGGTGAAAAAATAAATATTTAAATCCTCTCTGAACCTCAAACTCTTCACTTGAAAAGTGTGCTCCATTGTTCTTGACCCTCTGACTAAAAGGAACAGCTGCCCTCTATCCACCTTGTCCGTGTCGCTTATAATCATATCCTTCTGAATCACTGATTCCTCAGCTGTCTCTGCTCCGAAGTAAACAACCCGAGCTTATCCAGCCTCTCTCCATAGCTGATATGTTCCATCCCAGGGAACATCCTGGTGAATCTCCTCTGCACCCTCTCCAGTGCAATCACATCCTTCCTGGAATGTGGCTCCCAGAACCACATACAGTACTCCATTTTGGCCAAACCAAAGCCCTGTGTAGCTCTTATAATCTACACCCTGATTAGGAAACACAACACCCAAGGTCCAATTCGTAACTAGCCCATTTACCTGTCCAGTCACATTCAGGGATTTGTGGAGAAGCACACCCTGAGGTTCCCAGTGTACTGCCATTCATTGAGTCCTCCCCTGCCTGGTTCCTTCCCCCAAAATGTATCACCTCATATTTATGAAGGTTACATTCCATCTGCCATTGATCTGCCCATCTGACCATTCCTTCTGCATCTTCCTGTAACTTAATGCCTTCCTCCTCACTGCTAACCACCCAGCCAATCTTTATGTCAAACATACACTTACTTATCACACCTCCCCCACTCTCCACCTCGCCCCCTCCACATTCACATCTTTTTTTTTAATGAATAAAATAAGAGACACAGCACTGATCCTTGTGGTACACCAGGGGACACTGGTCTCCAGTCACACAAACAGCCTTCTCTCATTACCCTCTGCCTCCTGCCACTAAGACAATTTTCGTTGTTACTTGTCAAGTTATGCTTCATATTGTGAGGTTTTACTTTATTTTTCAGTTTCCCAGGTGGAAATCTTTTCAAAGGCCTTCCTACAAAACAAAACAATCGACCTGCTCAAACTAATGCAATGAAACCCAGTACTTGTCACTTCCTTCTGATAAAGTCATGATGATGATCCCTGAAATAACCTTGCGACTCTGATTGGAGTTCAATTTTCTCCTTCCCTATTTTCTCCTGTAGTTTCCTTAACAGTGATCTAATAATCGCTCGTCTATAGTTCCCTGGTCTATCTTTCCCACCCTTACTGTGAAGTGGAATCGTACTAGCAGTTCTCCAGTTATCTGGCACCTCCCCTATTGTCAGATTCTAATTAAAATATTCAGTAAGGGTCTTTCCTCTCTTGACCCCAACAGCCGACTAAGATACAACACTTTCAGACATGGAGACTGGACTAAATTTATACAGAACAAAACCTCAAATCCCTGCTCATATTTTACATCAATCTGTTCAAGACTTTTCCAGTCCATATTCTTGAATTTTGTACCTGTGTCCTCTTTTTCCCAAGGAAAATAGATGTGAAGGTCTCATGTAACAATCCATCAATGTTCTCCAGGTTGACACACAGATTGCCTCTTTGGTTTCCAATGGACACTGACTGTTTGTTGATTATTCTGTTCTACTCGTCGATGTAGAGTATCGTGGGATTCTCCCTTATCTCGCCTCGTGTACTTGCCCCTCTGTTATTCAGTCCCCGTTATGTTTCTAAGTTTCACTGCAATCACCTCTCGTGTTTTGATACTCGAGATCACAGGCTGAGTTTCCCTGTCAGACAATCTTGCCATTTTAGGCATTACTCTGGATAATACCTTTTGCAGTTCCTCTGTAGTCAACATATTCTTTCTTAGATTGGGACTCCGCATGATACAAATAACTCTAAGTGTAGTGTGATGAACGCTCGATACAACTGATGCACGACATCCTCTTTATTTCAATTACATTCACACGAATGTAAACCTAATTTTTACTTTCCTATTTGCATATGTTCTTCCTAATACCTCTCGCTTTAACTTTTCTTATGAGCTTACTGCGTGATGTTTTTTTAAAAGATCTCACGAATATCCAACTATACGTTATCCATTGGTTCTTCATTGCCTATGTCAACAAGAATAATCTTCAAATCATTCCAAAAAAATGTTTGCACTTCTGGTTTTCCATTCATCAGTACATTCTCACACTCCCCAGTTATGCCATTACCTTCTAAATATCTAGTAACATGTTCTTTGTAATCGAGTCCAATAGACACCTGACAGTGGATGACAAGATAACTGGTCTGTAGTTCACCACTCTCCATCTTCATCTCTTCTTAAACTGTTGGACAATATTTATAACCTTTGCCTTATCCAGATTGGCTAAATGCCTTTCGGGAATATGTTAGAAATAAAAAGAAAATCCGCGATGCGATCAACATGTCTATTGCTGCTTCCTCTGAAATTCTTGTATGAAGTACATCTAGTCTGTCAGATTTCTAAATACTTCATCCAGCTTTCTTTTCAAAGATAACTCCAACACTGATAAGAATGGTCTTAGACTTTACTTACACAAATCCCATGGTCACTTGGTATTTCTGGAAAAATTTCTGGACATTCTTCCATGAAGATAGACACAAAGAAACTGTTTCTTTTCCCTGCAATTTCTCTGTTTTCTGCAATAAATTAGCCTGAACGCACACCAACTGTTCCACATTTGACCTTGTTTTTTATTTTTTTTCATACATTGATAGACGCTTTTTTAGCAGTCTTTATGTTTTTCTTTCATTTGCACGCTTTTTCGCTTTTTAATTTTCTTCTCAGTCTCTTGGTCATCCTTTGCTGGGTCCTACATTTCTCTGAATCCATTGGCTTACTGCAACACTTGGCATTTTTCTAAGCTGCCTCCTTTCATCTAATAGGTAAATGAAGGTGGGGTTGAAAGTGATAGTCGGAGAGGAGGGTGGGCCAGATTGATAGGAAGGAAGGTGGACACAGACGAACATTCAAAAGGGCAGTGCTGACTTGAAAGGTTGGAGTGGGATAAAGTGGGATTAGGGGAAATGGGGAAACGGGGAAATCGACTATGATCCCCTGTGGTTGGAGGGTCCTAATGCAGAAGAGGAGGCTTGCTTCCTCCAAACTTCTGATGGCTCGGGTTTGGCGATGGAGCAGGCCTAGGACCCTCATGTCCTTGGCAGAGTGGGAAGGGGAGTTAAAGTGCTCAGCCACAAGGCGATGGAGTTGTTCAATGTGGCTGTCCCAGAGATGTTCTCTGAAATGATCCACAAGTTGACCTCCTGCCTCACCAATGTAGAGAAGACGACATTGGGTTTAATGGATGCAGTAGATGAGGCGTTCTGTCTCCCTTCATCACCTATCACTTTCAACCCCACCTTCATCTACCTACCGCAATCCTAGCTACCTCCCCCTGTCGCACCCCCTTCTCATTTATCCCTCAGCCTCCTTGGCCCATAAGCTTCATTCCTGATGAAGGGATTATGCGTGAAATATCGATTTATCTGCTCTTAGTATGCTGCCTGACTGTGCTTTTCCAGCACCACACTCTTTGACTCTGATCTCCAGCATCTGTAGTCCCCACTTTCTCCTCACACCTTCAGGGCTTGCATGACTCAGATTTATAACAGTTACTTCAAATAAAACAAAAATTGTCTTGTACTCAAACAGCATAAAAGAAAACCAATACATTGTGGTCACTGTTCCCAAAAGGTCCTTCCCAGCAAAATTTTCAATTAGCTCTTCTGATCACACAACACCAATTCCTAAATAACCTGATCTCCAGCTCAGTGGTCGACGTAATGTTCATGTAAACCATCTCATACGTGGTCATGAGATCCATTTTCCCAGCATTAGCATTCACTTAGGTTAACACAGTTTAGATATAATGTAAACAGTACATTATTACTGCAGTACCCACAAATGTGTATATATCATTTCCTGTTTAATAACATGTCCAGCATTTGTACTGCAGCTTTCACTTTGATATATATCTCCCATCAATGTTTGCTCCTCCTTGCTGTTTTTGCGCTCCACCTTACTAGATTCTGTGGAATCTGAGCGACATGGGCTCTGGGGAGATTAATGGCAGAGATCATCTCGCCACATCATTTATGATCTTCTCAAACTTTAATTTCTCCAGATCTCCTGTGTTTCTTTGGAATGGAGAAGGACAATGATCTTCCAACAATGCTCTATATTCCCCCAGAGAACTGAGACAGCTCTAACCTGGGTGGGAACTTTACAGCAGGCTGGTAAAGTGTTGCTGCTGCTGTACAGGGTCTTAGTGAGATCACATCTGGAGTAGTGTGTACAGATTTAATCTCTTCAATGAAGAAAAGATTTTGTTATTTTGGAAACAGCTCAGAGATGGTTCCCTCAACTGATTCCTGCAATGAAGGTGCTCGCTTATAACGAAAGGATGATCAGGTTGACCCAGTAGCCATTGGAGTTTACAAAAATTAAAGATGAACTTACTTGAACATAGATGACAGAAGAAGTCAACAAGTGAAGCGAATCCATTCCGTTCTCCAGCCTGTTACACATGAACAACAGGAGAATATTCAGGCCTTCGAACCTGTTAATTCAAAACAGGACGAGGCTATTCAGTCCCTGAAGCATGATATACATTTACAGAAGGAGGTCAATGTGCCACTCGAGCCTATAACAGTAGGCCATGCTGCACCAGTATCCTCTTAAACAGCAACAGGATCAGTCCATTCAGCCTCTTCAGGTCTGTAACATAGGAACTGGAAGAGATCACAAAGTGACTGGAGATTTGTTACACTGGGATAACAGGAGGCCATTCAGACACACCGAGCCTATTGCAAGGGAATTGGATAAAGATAAAAACTATCTGAGACTTCTTTCATGAGAAAGGAAAAGGTAATTTCGACACGTGTCCGTTGTATGGGAGCAAGAGAAGATCAATCACTCCCACACTCCCATCTCCGGTATACATGAGGAGACCATTCAGTGTTTCCACCTGTTATGGAGAAATGTGAGAAATATCAGCTCTTCAAAATGTTACACAGCAACAGCAAGATTCCATAATCTCCCAATCCTCTAAAGCATCAACAGGAGCAGGTCATTCTGGCCTTGGAGATGACAACATGGGAACACCAGAAAGACGTCAGCCCATTGAGTTTGTATACCATTCAGCCACACTTACCCCTTACACAGCAATTGGAGCAGATCTCTTAAAAACGTGTGCCCATTAAACAGGAATTCAAAGAAAACGTGAAGGTTTTCGAAAGGGAAGAACTTATAATAATCGTACACATCAGGGACTAAAGTGTAACAATAAACTATTGTAATTGAAGGCAAATTGTTAGAGTCCATTCTTCAGGACTTTTGCAAAGTTAAACCACAATCCATCAGAGTCAACATGGTTTTACGAAAGCTAAATCCTGTTTGAATTGTTTGCTTCAGTTATTTGAAGATGTCACAAACAATGTGGAGTATGGGAATCATGGAGATGGAACATATCCGGCCTCCCTGAAGGCATCGGATATGTCTCTTCTCCAAAGAGTAAATGGTAAGAACAGACAACATGGGGTGAGGAGTAACTTATTAGCTTGGATGGAGGAATGGTTAACCAACAAAATATAGTCAGGTGGAATAAATGTGTCATTTTCATTTGGCAAATGCAGTTTGTGCCATTGATTTCAGTACTCATGCCTCAACCATTTGTGATTGATGGTATTACTGTACTCAGTTGATGGGATAGAAAATACGATACCTCATTTTCAGATGACACGAGCATTGGTGAGAAATTACTTCGGAATGATGATACAAGAGATTTTAAAACTATATGGATAGGTTGGGTGAATGGGCCAACATTTGGCAAGGAAAATTAAAGCGAATAAATATGGGGCTATTCAAGTTGTCCAGTATAATAGAAAGATAAATTATTATCTAAATGGAGAGAAAGTTCAAAGTGCTTCGGTGCAGAGGGATCTGGGTGTCTGCTTGCATATCACAGAAAACCTGCCTGTGGGTACTGCAAGTAATGAGAAATGCAAGCCTAATTTCAGCGTTTATTTATAAAAGGATAGAGTAGAAAGGTAGGGAGTGTTGGTGTAGCTATGCAAGGCATTAGTGAGGCTGCAACTGGAGTACAGTTTGGGTGTCTTGCAGAATGAGGTATTTCCATTGGAGGCAATTCAGAAGAGCTTCATCAGATTGATTCCTTATTTGAAGTGTTTGTCTTATGAAGAGAAATTGAGCAGTTTAGGCATATACTCTCCAGTTTATAAGAATGAAAGGAGAGATCATTGAGGTCTGTAAAATGCTAAAAGTAATTGAATGTGTAGATATGTTGTGGATTTTTTTTTCATGTGGCGCAATCTACAACAAGAGACTAGGATTTAGGATGGAGAGATGGCAGGAAAGTCGAACAGAGGTCGCGTTGACATCAGCCTCATCGAGGGGTTGGATTCCTCACAGACGCTCCTTGTTCTTTTCCAACCCTTTGACTGCGTTGCCTAGGAATGGGGAAGGAGAGGGTATCACACAGGAGCAGGCACTCAGGATACATCAGTCTCAATCAGTTAGACAGAACGTAACCAGTAGGGTCACAGAGTAACCAGTACTTGGTTCTCAACTATTTACAGTCTATATTAATGATCATGAGGACGGAGCAGATATACAGATGCTGGGTTTGTTGATGTCGCTGTGGTAAACAAGAGATTAAATTATCAAGAGAGGATGGAGTGTCTGCAGATAGATTCAGAGAGGTAAAGGCAATAGATAATAGTTTGGAAGGTGGAATATAACATGATATAACCTGTCATTTCATTTACAGGAATAACGGAAAGCAATATGTTACTGAAATGGAGAGGGAATTTAGGACTTATTGATACTGTGTACTAGGGGGTTCACTCAAACCCGTTCAGACATGGGAGGTTTTGCTCCATCCCTGATCGTCTGCTCCCAGACACTCCAAGTGACCCAATTGCTCTCCGTACGCATGGAATAATTTAATGTGGTTGATTGGTTGTGGGGATGGTTTTTTGAAATGTGCATCAAGGGGACAGCCTTTATCCAAGATATATTCATTTCTTTCTACGTGGAGACCCAATGACGATGGGAATGGCTGACTGCTTCTGAATGAAGAGAGCATGACTGCTGCCAGGACAGTGGGTATTCACCAACATGATGTAATGTGCATGGGCATACTGTAACATGAATAGAGAGGGAGAGAGAGCGCCTTCATTTCCTCTACCTCTCCCCATTGACATGGGTATTCTGCAGATGCCATGCACACCATCGGGAATACCACTATACTGGATACACCCAGCAGCTCCCTGCTGTGGGAGAAACAATGTATTTACCTCATCCACCATATATACCCTCTATCACCGAATGGTGACATCAATGTTGAGATATCTGCCCAGAATGTTCTGGATCATGGAAGCTGAATGAAACAGTGACCCTCACAGCCACTGGCAGCACCACCCGCTCCGTGGTGTGATGCTGCAGGACGTGTTGAAGGAGGTGACACTGCTCTGTGACCAGCTCCTTGTTCAATCAGGGTCCCCTCACTATCTGCTCCTGGGTCAAGTGTAGCTTGGGAAGCTGTTCATGGAATACTTGGGGTGGATACAGCAGATCCTTTTTCCCACACCCACTCACTGCGTGGTTTCAAAGCTTCCCCTCTCTGCAGCCTCTGCTCCATTTTTTGTTCATGTTACAGACCCAGATGCTGTAACTACAGTCCCCATGCTCCATCCAGAGTTGGGTCACAAAATCCTCAGGTCTCCCTGAATGTCTGAGACAGCTCACAGCACAACCTCCAGCAAACCATCCCCAGCTGCTGCACTAACTTTTTAATTACAGGAGTCAGTCAGAAACCCCTCGGCTACAAGTGTTGTGGACCAGACCGGATCCCCGCAAAATATTTTAAGAAGGCCGCTTAGACCCAAACCTATTCTTATTTTAAACATAGATGTGAAATGTGCGTTCCAGATATGTTGTGAATGGTCAAATCACTCGACATTAAGCAAAATATAATCTATTCAAATGTTTTGTTTAAAATCCAATCGAAGAAAAGAACATTTTGGGATAGCTTATATGTTGGAACACTTACACAAACAATAGATACCGCCCCTTCTTGGTATACACTGCTTGGCACAAAGATATCTTCAAATACAGATTCTTACATGCAATTTTCTGATCCAGGAGTAATCAACATGAACAGAGATCTCAGAGAGAAAAGCAGCTGGGGATCATGTATTGACAGTTCCAACCCTTCGAGGTTCCCCAACAGCTTCTGAATACTGCAGCTAAAAGCAAAACGAGAAAACCTGGTCTGGGAGAGCTGGTCACTGCCCTTCGATTGTTACCACCATTTAATGAAACCTAAAGGCGTCCTCAGTTATTTACTTAAACTGTGTTCAGACAGCAGTTATGCACCTCTGCCTTTAGAACCTCTCTTCAAAAACAGCATAAGAGAAAATAACCTCTCTACAGCGATAGTAAACGCACAACTCACCTTTAATAAAATGATCCATCAATATAAAAAGATGGATTAATTCTAGACCTCCTAATCGTCCCCTATTAGTAGACTGCAATGCAAATATATTACATTGACTGTGAGCATACAAATGTTCACAACTCGATTCGATTTCAGTCATTTTACTCCTGTCACAGAATTCCTTTGTCTTTCTTCATCCAAGTCTCAACAAAGTGTCAAACCTTAGGTTTGCTCGCCCTGTCACCTGTATAATTTCAAACTGAATGGCAGCAATAATAAGCTCAATCGAAACAGACTGGGCTTCTTCTCCCTACACTTCTCCAAAGACTTTACCGGGTTATGATCAGTGACAAATATTTGTCTCAGGTAAGTTACTGGCAATATAAATTCTGAAATGTTGTAACGCCAACACCAAGCTCAAGGCCTCCTTCCCCATTGTGGAATAAATCTGTTGATGTTTCCACTGGATGCTCCAACCACACGTTACATAATGGAGCACTTCTCATCTCTCCAATAGTCCCTCTGAATGACATATCTCCTCATGTCTCAGCATAAAAGAGTTACATGCTTCTGTGCTACTTAATGCTGTAACTCCTTTACCTGCTACTCCTGGCCTATGCCAATAAACCTTACTCTCACAGGGATATGCTTTAAGAAGATCTCGCACATTCTTCTCAATCCCTCACAGAAACCAGACTTTGATTTCTGAACCAAATCATTATCATCAGCCATTTCAGCTTCTAATCTTGTCATTTTAACTCTCTGCTCTTCCACACGAATTATCACGACTGCAGGAAGTGAGTTGTTGAACTTCTCCAAATAAGAATCTCTCTAAGAGTGCTATAGCTTTGCTCTGATTTTAATACTCTTCCCCACTTTTCAAAATTACTTTGTTTGATTCTTTCAAACTCAATGTGCGTTTAACCACGGACGCTATTTTAGATTCTTGAAACACTGTCTGTCATCTTCGGGCACAAGCTCATATGCACTTCAGATGGCTTTCTTCACCTCCTCCTCTTCCTCAGATACCGCCTCCGATAGGGATGCAAATACCTACCAGCTTTGTTTGAATCAACAAAATCCACATGGTCACTGTGCACTGCATTTGTTTAGCCACTTGTTCAAATGAAATTAAAAAGGCTCCCCCATTATTCTCATCAAATTTAGATAATGCCTGGCTGTATTTAAACAGATCCCCATCAGGTCTTTGGCTACTATGGGGTTGCTCATCCTCACTATCCTCCTTATCCAGCCTACCGTTTACCTTCATCTCGACCCTATATGTCAACTTTCCTCTCTAATTACTAACTTTTGAAATTGAAACTCTCTGCTTTTCTTCTCTCTTTTTCTTTCTTTCTTCTTCCTTTCCTTTTCTTTTATTTCTACTTTTCATCATAATTCAAACTATTTCAATTCCTTCTCATGTTCAAGGCACCTCATTTGAAATTGAATTCTAGCCATTTCCGAAGACTCTGATGGCGTTTCCACCAAATGTAATTGCCAAGCTCTAGTTGTAATTATCTCTCATTTTCTCACAGACAAACACAACCCCAACTCCAGCTGTCTGCCAATTCCTACAGCTTTGCCTTCATTACCTTTTGTAAAAACCCCAAATTCATTTCTTCCACACCCAGAGAACTCTTAGAGACTGAAAGAATCTTTATACACTAAACACTGTTTAAACCAACCGAATTCAACATCCGGAACCAAAGACACTAATAACTTCCATACGCGACCTTTGAACCCAATAGTCTGTCGGTGCATACTCTCCAGTGTCTGCATGATATTATTCTGGATGCTCTGGTTTCCTCCTACAACCCAAAGCTGTGCATGTCAGATGAATTGGTCATGTTTAGTTGTTCATAGTTTTCAGAGATGTGTGGGTTAGGTGCCTTAGTCGGGGTAAATGTGTAATAATAGGGTAGAGGAATGGGTCTGGGTAGGTTACTCCTCGGAGTGTCGGTGTGGACTTGTTGGGACGAATGGCCTGTTTGTACACTGTAGGGATTGTAATTCTAAACCCAATTTGGTATTATCGATGTAGAACCAGACAAGAGTCCCTAGTTTGCTACAGACCAACCAGACTGCATCAAACTATTTTAAGAGGGTAGCTTGGATGACAACCTTTCCTTATTTTAAAGGTAGATGTGAAGTGGGTGTTCCAGATGTGATGCTACTAGTCAAACCACTCACCATTAAGCAGAACACAACATACTTAAAGACTCTAATGAAAATCCGTACAAAATGAAGAGGAATTTAGAATTATTTAACTATTGGAAACTATAACTGAATAATGGATACAGTACCTTCTACAAATGAACTGTTCCAATATACCAACATCCCATAAACACATCTCTTGGAAAAATGGAACATTCAGACATACATTCTTGCATACAGTTCTCCACTTCAGGAGGAAACAACATCAAGTCAGGTTTCAGAGAGAGTAGAAGCTGGGAATAAGTTACTAGGCTGTTGTTTCTATTTATTATAAACCCTAAACGCGCCGTAAGTCATTTACTTGAGCCGTTTTCAGTAGGCAGTTTGGCCTTTAAGATCTCTTATTTAAAGAAAGGAGAAAATAATATTTTTTATAAAAGTGACAGCATTGTCACACACTTTAGATCCCTGGCCCTTTACTTGAGGGGCTTCCTCAAAAGCAGGTACAGACCAAGTTACAAGGATGTGTCTCATAACTTCTGAAACACCCCTGTCCATGGACGTTCACATGGGACATACCAGGAAGTGAACAACAGCCTGACACACACCATTTCACTGTTTCTGAGCTTCACAATGCCAGCACTCGACACACTAGAGATCCATATACAAAGGCCAGGGAAAGATACAGAGGGACAGAAAGATTCACATTAAAGACAGAAAGAGACAGTTAATTGACTGAAAAGATTTTGTGGAAATATGGGGAAAAAGACAGCGCAGTGGGATTAACTGGAGAAGTGAGATCTTCGAGAGTAAACTTACAAGAACGAGAACATTGAATAAAGGCATTGTCAGATCAGCTGAAATGGTTTGTTACATCTATTTCTGAATCTGCTTGACAGAAAAAAAAACATAAACAACATAAACTGGGAAAAGATGACAGCCCAGCATGGAGAGCTGTGCAGAGCATGCTAGTGTGTTGCTCAGTAAACTGCACTATCTGACCAGCATGGAGAGTATTGCAAATTTTACTGTCATATGCTAACTATACTCGCAGCAGATTACTGCAATGTCGACAATGAGAAGTTTTGCTGTGTGTGTGTTCATCAGAGACTGAGAGAGAGTGTGTCTGTGTGCGATTGGCGTGGTTGAATGTGAAACTCATTGTTTAAGTGGAACGCACATGGAGGAAACTATTTTAAATACGAACAACTGGCAGGCTTTTTGTTAATCGACAGAGAGAGAACGAGAGAAGTTTCATGGACAGATGAGAGAAAGTGTTTGAGAATGTTAAAATAAAGGCATTGCCAGACACAACAGCAATATACATCGGCATACACATGACTGACAGATGGATGGGAGTTTGGTTTGAGTTCGCATCAGATTTGCTTTGAAGGTTTGAAGCCGGGAGTGTCAGCAGCAGATTATTGGCTTCGTTAAGACTGTGTTTCATAGCTCAAGGTTCAAACAGCAGATGGAATAAACCAGTGAGATATATTCTGGGGTGGTGAGTATTTCAAGTTAGAAATGGGCAGGGCATAGTGTCAGGAATCAGCTCATGGTCAAAGGGATCACCCACAGTTGTGACTCGTCTGCTTAAGCCGCAGATATTGGTCAGGGATGAGATGGAAACAGTGGAAGAAAGTGGAGTTTGTAACCACAACAGTAGACAGTGACCTCCATGCTGTTAGTATTTAAATAACAAAGGCAATGATACAATAAATTGTAGTTCTCCGCTGGAACTGAGTAGGTCAACATAGAGACCCGTGAGGAACAATGCCAGCTCAGAGGGAGACAGTAATTGAACACATTAATTGATGTAGTTCGTAGTGGTCTGTAGAGTGATATATGGATTGAGAGTTTCAACAGGAAAATAATAGTGACTAGAAATGTAGACTATATAAAAGAACAGTAATACAGTCATAACCGGTTTATAGAAAACAATCTGGACAGTGACACTTGCCAGGAACACCAACGATAGCCAGGAAAGGATTATAAAAATATTGAATAATGAGAAGAGCGTTAAAAATCAGCATTGATAATGACCACCAATAAAATGCAGAAAGACGCCAAACATAATTGGATAAACTCCTGTCTATTGTTGGAACATTCCAGTCTAATGTTCCCAGATTCTGATACATTGTTGGAACATTCCAGTCTAATGTTCTCAGATTCTGATCCATTGTTGGAACATTCCAGTCTAATGTTCCCAGATTCTCATCCATTGTTGGAACATTCCAGTCTAATGTTCTCAGATTCTGATCCATTGTTGGAACATTCCAGTCTAATGTTCTCAGATTCTGATCCATTGTTGGAACATTCCAGTCTAATGTTCCCAGATTCTGATCCATTGTTGGAACATTCCAGTCTAATGTTCTCAGATTCTGATCCATTGTTGGAACATTGCAGTCTAATGTTCTCAGATTCTGATCTCTCCTCCCCCCCTCTCTAAATCTGCTGATCCCTGTCAGTGCTGTCGGTGATGCTCCCACTCATGTTATGGGATAACACATTGAACGGCGCCCATTTCTCATTAAAAGATGGAAACCCTCCACTGGGATAATTAGAATCCATCGAGATTGGCATTAATCACAGTCACTGAACAAACACTGGGAAACTGAGCAAAGGCTACGGCAACGGATGAATTGGCTCCACACAAAAATCAACAGATAGGAGTGTTCCTTCCCAGTTGGGGAACATTTCAGTGGTCCAGGACATTCAACCTCGGACCTTCTGGTGACCACCCTTCAACATGGAATTCGGGACAGGCAGCAGTGAACAGTGGCCGAGCAGAGGCTTATAGCTAATTTCGTACCCATAGGGAGAGCCTTAACCGGGATCTTGGGTTCATGTCACATTACAGGTGACCAACATTGCACTGTACACACACACACACAGAGGCATTCCTATACACGCGCATACATACGGACACACATGTACACAGACACGCACACAGACACTCACACACATACTTCCAGACACCCACACTCACACAGGCATCCGATCAGAGACTTAGACCATTCTACTCTCATGCACACACGTACACACTCTCTCTCACTGATACTCAACTCCCGCCCACCCCAGACGCGCACACACTCCCACACTCACACATGCACCCCCACACTCTATATCACTATACACACAAATACACTCCCTCTCACTCTCACAACCCCCAACCAAGACAAACCCACACACAAACACACAAAGACCCACTTGCACACATATCGGCGCAACATCGAGGGCCGAAGTGCCTGTACTGCGCTGTATTCTTCTATGTATTCTTCTATATGTTTTGTGGGGTGAATTTATACTAGCAGAGTTACATTGTACTTTGCTCAAAAACTGCAGGAATTCATGTAAAACTCTGTTATCTCACCTTTCAGATTAGAATCAACCTATGCATCATGGTATAGACAGAGAACACAGGGGGCGAACACCTTCAACATATTGTCTAGCTATCACTCATTGATACAACTAACCTGAGAATGCAACTTTAAAAGAAAAAAAGTCTTGTGATTTACACATGTAGGAAATGAAACTATCATGGTATTCAAACCGATGAAAGACTCAACAGACAATCAAGGTATTTTTCAATTTCAAATTTCCGTTACATCACACTGGTAAATTTTTGCAATAAATTCTGGGCCCGAGAAGTGTGTCTTCCATTATCACGTGATGAAGGAGCGTCGCTCCGAAAGCTAATGTGCTTCCAATTAAACCTGTTGGACAATAGCCTGGTGTTTTGTGAACTTTAACTTTGTACACCCCAGGCCAACACCAGCATCTCCAAATCATGACTAATCAAACAGGCTCAGTTAACCAGTTCCACACATCACTTTTCATATCACTATAAAAGGGAACATTAACTGGGTTTGGATGGAATGGATGAGGGTTGCTGAGGGATGGACAATAAATCTTTAAATCTTTTAAATCTTTTTTTTAGCTCCTATATGAGAGTATTAACACAACACTGCATGGGTCTATAGATGTTCCACTCTGTTTATGAAAGGAGGTAGTTATAAAATAACAGATCGGTTGCATAAAAAATATTAGGTGGGCAAGTTTCTAGATACCTTAACCCAAAGTATAATACTTATTGACCACTGTGAGGATACACCTGGTTTTAAGTGCCCTGTGATCAACTCCTTTCATAACCTTGAGACAGTGCATTGATACTGCTGCTCAGCAACTGGCCGAAGCAATTATTTCCCTATGGACCTCTTACAAAGGGATAAGAGAAGGCCATTCAGCCCATATTAGCCTGTTGCTACTTGAAAAGGTGGAAATCTAGAATATTGCACATTTTGCCGAAAGAATAATTCAAAACGAAGAGATGTTTCGCTGCAGCTGTGTGAAGTGTTACTGAGAGGGCACCTGGAGTAAATAGTGTTGTTTGTGTTTCTGTAACTGAGTAGGGATGGACCTCCATCAGGTACAGTTTAACGGCTGCTCGTAATCCACGGGTTGCTGTCTCATTTAATGTCTCGGGTCTGTTACACAAGGACAGGAGGAGGCCATTCAGCGTTTCCAGTCTATTACAGAAGGCCACGAGGAGCCCATTCAGCCTCTCGACCCTGTTACAGAGGGGCAGGAAGTGTTTATTTAACTTCCAAGTCTGTGACACATAAATATTAGTTTTAAATTAGTTTTGGAATAGGAAAGACCTGATGTAAACATTAAAGTTCTAACTTTGAACAAGGGCAATTTTGAAAGTGTTAGGAGAGCCCTGTGAAAGGCTGATTGGAATACCCTATTCACAGGTAAAGGGATGGTTGGAAAATGCAAGCCCATCAAAACTTGGTTCCAGAGAATCCAGAGCCAATGTGTTCCCATTAGTGAGAGGGGCAAGGCTGGTGGGTGCAGGTAGTGCTGGATGGCTAGATATATTGATGCTGTGATCAAGGTAAGGAAGGAGGCATATGTCAGATAAACAGAGCTGAGATCAACTGAAACCCGAGAGGTGTATAAGGACAACAAGTGTATAGTAAATGGGGAAATCGGGCCAGAAAAATGTGGACATGAGATGGCTTTAGAAATAGGATTAACGAGGCATTGAAGAAATTCTACAAATCCTTTAATGGCAAAAGATTAACTAGGGAGAGCATAGGGCCCCTTAAAGGTCAGTAAGACTACCTGTGTGTGGAACCACAGCAGATTGGAGGGATGCCAAACAAGTATTTCTCCTCAGAATTTAATGCGGCGGAGGTTACAAGAGCAAGAGAATGAAGAAATATATAGTGATACCTTGAAAAGTGTCTATATTACAAGGAGGCGTTGGACATTTTAAAACATATAAAGGTGAACAAATCCCTGGGACCTAAGCAGTTGTATCCCAGATGTTTGTGGGAAGCTAGGAAAGAGATTACTCAGCATTCTGCTGACACATTTGTAACATTGATTTCCACAGGCGAGGTGTCAAAAGACTGGAGAGCTGATAACATAGTGTCATTATTTAAGAAAACATGGTAGACTGGTTAGCAAAGTTAGACTGCCTGGAATCCAGGGAGAGTTCGCCATTTAGATCCAAAATTTTCTTGAATATTGGAGACAGGACGTGACAGTGGACGTTTGTTCATTAAACTTGGAGACTTGTGACCAGTGGCGTACCGCAAAGATCAATAGTGGGTCCACTACCTTTTGTCACTTATACAAATCATTTGCATTTGAGTATATGAAGTATGATCAGTAAGTTGGTAGACAATACCCAAATTGGTTGGTGTCGTCGACAGTGAAGAATATCTCTCAGACTATCATGGGACTTAGCTTAGGTGAACCGAGAAGTGGCAGATGGGGTTTATTTTAGTTAAATGTGAGGTGTTGCATTTTGGAAAGACAAATCGAGGTAGGTCATATAGTTAGGTTCCTGTCGAAAGCTGCCAATCAAGGAGAACTCCATAGAAAGTATCGAATCCCTACAGTGAGGAAACAGGCTATTCGGCCCATCGAGGCCACACCGAACCTCTAAACAGTATCCCACTGGACAAACCCCTACCCTATACCCCTGAGTCTGCATTTCCCATGGCTAATCCACCTCGCCTACACATCCCTGGGTACATTACTCAATTGAGCATGGCCAACCTACCCTTATCTGTATATCTTTATACTGTGGGAGGAAAACATAACATGCAGAGGAAACTCATGCAGACAGGGGAGAATGTGCAATCTCCACACAGGCAGTCATTCAAGGATGGAATTAAACCAAAATCGCTGCGCTCTGAAGCAGCAATGCTAGTCACTGAGCTACTGTGTCACCTTGTGATGCAGGTTCTCCGTTCCTTGAAAGTGCTGCCACAGGTAGACAGTGTAGTGAAGAAGGCACTTGGTCATGTTCCCTTTATTGGTGCGTGCTTTGAGTCTAAGCGTTTGCATGACATGTTGCATCTGTACAGGACATTGGTTTGGCCACTTTTGTAATATTGCCTTTAATTCTGGTCTCACTTCCCCCACCCTGACCCCCACTGCCGTTCACACACTGCCCCAGCCTGACCCTCACCGCCATCCACACACCGTCCCCAGCCTGATCTTCACCGCCATCTACACACGATCCCCAGCCTGACATTCACCACCGCCCACTCCCGCCACCAGCCTGACACCTACCACTGTCCAACAACGCACCCGGCCTAACCTGCACCAAAGTCCAATACCGCCACGAGCCTGGCCTTCACTGCAATCTACACACCGTCCCCAGCCTGACCCTCACCACCGTCCACACACTGCCCCCAGACTGACCCCCACCACCGTCCACAAATCACACCCATCCTGACCCGCACAACTGTCCAACACCGCACCCAGCCTAACCCTCACCATCATCCACACACCGCCCCAGCCTGACCCTAAAGGCTGCCACACACTGCACCCAGGCTGGCCCTCACCACTGCCCGCAAACAGCCCCCAGCCTGGCCCTCACTGCCATCCACACACCGCCCCCAGCCTGGCCCTCACCGCTGTCCACACACCGCCCCCAGCCTGGCCCTCACCGCTGTCTACACACCGTCCCCAACCTGACCCCACTGCCGTTCACACACAGGCCCCCACCATACCCTCAATGCTGCCCACACATCGCCACCAGCCTGACCCTCACCGCCGTCCACACACCGCCCCCAGCCTGACCCTCACCGCCGTCCACACACCGCCCCCAGACTGGCCCTCACTGCCATCCACACACCGCCACCAGCCTGACCCTCACTGACGTCAACACACTGACTCCAGCCTGACCCTCACGGCCGTCCACACATCGCCCCCACCCTGACCCCAATGCCGTTCACAAACCGCCACAAATCTGACCCTCAACGCTGTCCACACACTACCCTAGCCTGACCCTCAACACTGCCCAAACATCACCCCGAGCCTGGCCTTTACTGCCGTCCAACACCGCCCCAACTCTGACACTCGCCGCCGAACAAACACCGCCCCCACCCTGATCCTCACCACCGTCCACACACCATTCCCAGCCTGACCCTCACTGACGCCCACTCCCGGCCCCAGCTTGACCCCCATCATGGTTCAACACCGCCCCCAGCCTGATGCTCACCAGCGTCCAACACCACCTCCAGCCTGACTATTACTGCCCCACACACACCGCCCCGAGGCTGACACCCACCTCTGTCCAACAATGAACCCGGCCTGATCCACACAACAGTCCAATACCGTTGCTAGCCTGGCCCTCACTGCTTCTACACACCATCCCCAGCCTGCCCCACACGACCATCGACACACTGCCCCCAGACTGATCCCCACCACCGTCCAACACCGCACCCATATTGTCTCTCACCACAATCTAATACCGCTCCTAGGCTGGCCCTCACTACTGTCTACATACCGCCCTCAGTCTGACCCTCACTGCTGTCCAAATATCGTCCCTAGGCTGACCCTCACCACTATCCACGCATCCTCCCCAGCCTGACAGTCACCGCCATCCAACACCGCCCTCAATCTGACCCTTAACACTGCTTACACATCGCTCCCAGCCTGACCATCACAGCTGTCCACACACCGAACCCAGCCTGACCCTCACTGCTGTCCAAAACCGCCCCAGCATGACGCGCACCGCGATCCAACACCGCTCCCCGCCAGACCCACATTGTCATCCACACACTGCCCCCAGCCTGACCCTCACTGCCATCCACACTCCGCCCCAGATTGACCCTCACAGCCATGCACACACTGCCCCCAGCCCAGACGCTCACTGCCGTCCTCATACCATCCCCAGTCTGACCCTTACCTCCATCTCACACCGGCCCCAGCTTGACTCCCAGTACCGATCACCTGAGCCCCCAAACTGACCCTCACCACTGTCCATTCACAGCCCCCAACCTGACCCTCATCACCATCCACACACCGCCCCCAGCCTGACCCTCACTGCCGTCCACAAACCGACCCCAGCCTGACCCTCACCACTGTCCTCACACCGCCCAAAGCCTGACCCTCACCGCCCTCCACACACCGCCCCCAACCAGACCCTCACCGCTGTCCACACACCGTCCCCAACCTGACCCTCATCACCATCGTCACACCGTCCCAAGCCTGACCCTCACCACGGTCCGAACACCATCCCCAGCCTAACCCCCCATGCCGTTCAACTCCGACTCCAGGCTGACCCTCACCGCCGTCCATTCACCACCCCCAACATGACCCTCACTACCTCCATACACCGCCCCAAGCCCTGATGCTCATTGCCGTCCTCACATCGTAACCAGCCTGACCCTCAATGCCGTCCACGCACCGACCACAACCTGACCATCACCACTGTCCACACACCACCCCCAGCCTAACCCTCACCGCCATCCAAACACCGCCCCCAACCTGACCCTGACTGCCGTCCCACACCACAATCCAGCTTGATCCTCACAGCTGTCCACACGCCGCACTAAGCCTGACCCTCACTGTTGTCCAAACACTGCCCCAGCTTGACCCTCACCACTGTCCAACACCGCCCCCAGCTTGTCCCTCACTGCCATACCACACCACCCCCAGACTGATCCTCACCACTGTCCACACACCGCCCCCAGCCCTGACGCTCACTGCCATCCTTACACAGTGCCCAGGCTGACCCTCACTGTCGTCCAACACCTTCCCCATCCTGACCCCCAGCGCCATTCAACTCCACCCCCAGACTGACCCTCACCGCCGTCCACAGACCGCCCCCAGCCTGACCCTCTCCGCCATCCAAACAATTCCCCCAGTCTGACCCTCACCACTATTCACACACCGCCCCCAGCCTAACCCTCTCCGCCATCCAAACAATTCCCCCAGCCTGACCCTCACCGCTATCCACACACCGCCCCTAGCTTGACCCCCAACTCCGTCCACACACCACCCCAAGCCTGACTCTCACTGCCGTCCACACACTGCCCCCAGCCTGTCCCTCACCACCTCCAAACCGGCCCTCACCACCCATAGCCTGACCCTCACTACCGTGCAACTCTGCCCCCAGTCTGACTCTCACCACCGCTCGATCCTGACCTGTACTGCCATCCAACACAACCCCCAGCTTGACCCTCACTGCCATCCACATGATGTCCCCAGCCTGACACTCACCGCCGTGCAACACCGGCTTCAGCCTGACCCCCACTGCCATCCCCCCGCCGCCCCCAGCCTGACCCAATTGCTGTCCACACGCCACCGCCAGCCTGACCATCACTGCCATCCAACACGGCCCCCAGACTGAACCCCAGTACCGTCCAACACTGCTCCCAGCCTGTCTCTCAATGCCGTCCAACACTGTCCCCAGCCTAACCCTCACTGTGGTCCAAAACCCGCCCCCAGCTTGACCCTCACTGCTGACCAAAATCCACCCCTAGCCTGACCCCCACCACCGTCCACACGCTGCCCCCAGCCTGACCCTCACTGCTGTCCAAAAACGCGCCCACAGCCTGAACCTTGACACCACTCACACACTCTCCCAGCCTGACCCATACCACCATCCAACACCGCCCCCAGCCTGGCCCTCACCACGTCCAACACCGCCCCAACCCTGACTCTCACTACCGCCTGTACACCGCCAGCAGCCTACCCCTCACTGCTGTTCACACACCACACCCAGCCTGACGCTCACCACCAACCACACACCGCCCCCAGCCTGACCCTCACTGCCATCCACACACCGCCCCCATCCTGCCCCTCACTGCCGTCCACACACAGCCCCCACCCTGACCCTCACTGCCATCCCCACAGTGCCCCAACCCTGACCCTCACCGCCATCCACGCACCGCCTTCAGCCTGACCCTCACTGTTGTCCATGCACTGGCCCCAGCCTGACCCTCACCGCTGTCTAAAACCGCCCCAGCATGACCCGCACCGCCATCCAACACCGCCCCCAGCCAGACCCCCATCGCCATCCACACACTGCCCTCAGCCTGACCCTCACTGCCATCCACGCTCTGCCCCAGCTTGACCCTCACAGCCATGCACACACCGCCCCCAGCCCTAACGCTCACTGCCGTCCTCACCCCATCCCCAGTCTGACCCTTACCACCATCTAACACCGGCCCCAGCCTGACCCCCAGCACCGATCAACTGAGACCCCAACCTGACCCTTACCACTGTCCATTCACAGCCCCTAACCTGCCCCTCACCACCGTACACACACCACACCCAGCCTGACCCTCACTGCCGTCCACACACCGACCCCAACCTGCCCCTCACCACTGTCCACACACCGCCCACAGCCTGACCCTCACCGCCATCCAACACCGCCCCCAGCCAGACCCCCATCATCATCCACACACTGCCCCAACATAACCCTCACTGCCATCCCACACCACCATCCAGCTTGACCTCACAGCTGTCCACACACCGCCCCCAGCCTGACCCTCACTGTTGACCAAACTGCACCCAGCTTGACCCTCACTGCCATACCACACCGCCCCCAGACTGATCCTCACCACGGTCCACACACCGCCCCCAACCCCGACACTCACTGCCATCCTCACACAGTACCCAGTCTGACCCTCACTGCCGTCCAACACCTTCCCCATCCTGACCCCCAGCGCCATTCAACTCCACCCACAGACTGATCCTCAGCGCCATTCAACTCCACCCACAGACTGACCCTCACCGCCATCCAAACAATTCCCCCAGCCTGACCCTCACCACTATCCACACACCGCCCCCAGCATAACCCTCACTGCCATCCACACGCTGCCCCAGCCTGACCCTCACCACCATCCACACACCGCCCCCAGCCTGACTCTCACTGCCGTCCACACACTGCCCCCAGCCTGTCCCTCACCGCCCCCAAACTGGCCCTCACGACCCATAGCCTGACCCTCACCGCCGTGCAACTCTGCCCCCAGCCTGACTCGCACCACCGCTCCATCCTGACCCGCACTGCCATCCAACACAACCCCCAGCTTGACCCTCACTGCCGTCCACGCACCGTCCCCAGCCTGACCCATACCACCATTCAACACCGCCCACAGCGTGAAACGCACCGCCGTCCACACACCAACCCAACCCGTATCCCCACTTCCGTACAACACTGCCCCAGTATGAACTGCACCGCCTTCCACATACCACCCCCAGCCTGACCCTCACCAGCGTCCAACACCACCCCACCCTGACTCTCACTGCCACCTGTACACCGCCAGCAGCCTGCCCCTCACTGCTGTCCACACACCGCCCCCAGCCTGCCCCTCACTGCCTTCCACTGACCGCCCCCAGCCTGACCCTCACTGCCATACCCACAGTGCCCTAACCCTGACCCTCAGCGCCATCCACACACCGCCTTCAGCCTGACCCTCACTGTTGTCCATGCACCGCCCCCAGCCTGGCCCTCACCACTGTCCAAAACCGCCCCAGCATGACCCGCACCGCCATCCAACACCGCCCCCAGCCAGACACCCATCACCATCCACACACTGCCCTCAGCCTGTCCGTCACTGCCATCCACACTCTGCCCCAGCCCTGACGCTCACTGCCATCCTCACCCCATCCCCAGTCTGACCCTTACCACCATCTAACACCGGCCCCAGCCTGACCCCCAGCACCGATCAACTGAGACCCCAACCTGACCATTACCACTGTCCATTCACAGCCCCAACCTGACCCTCACCACCGTCCACACACCACCCCCAGCCTGACCTTCACCACCGTCCACACACCACGCCCAGTCTGACCCTCAGTGCCGTCCACACACCGACCCCAACCTGCCCCTCACCCCTGTCCACACACCGCCCACAGCCTGACCCTCACCGCCGTCCACACACCACCCCCAAACTGACCCTCATCGCCGTCCTCACACCATCCCCAGCATGTCCCTCACTGCCATCCTCACACCGTCCCCAGCCTGACCCCCTGTGCCGTTCAACTGCACCCCCAGGCTGACCCTCACCACAGTCCACACACTGCCCCCAGGCTGACCCCCAACACCGTCCACAAATCAACCCCAGCCTGAAACTCAACACTGTCCAACACCGCACCCAGCCTGACCCTCACCACTATCCACACACCGCCCCCAGCCTGACCCTAAATGCTGCCACACATCACACCCAGGCTGGACCACATCTCTTCCTGCAAACAGCCCCCAGCATGGCCCTCACTGCCATCCACACACCGCCCCCAGCCTGGCCCTCACCACTGTCCACATACCGCCCCCAACCTGACCCCACTGCCGTTCACAAACCGGCCCCCACCTTACCCTCAATGCTGCCCACACATCGGTCCCAGCCTGATCCTCTCTGCCATCCACATGCCAGCCCCAGCCTGACCCTCCATGCTGCCCATACACTGCCCCGAGCCTGACCTTCACTGCCATCCAACACCGCTCCAACCATGATCATCACCGCCGTCTGCACACCGTCGCCAGCCTGACCCTCACCACCGAGCACTCATCTCCCCCAGCCTGACCCTCACTGCCATCCACACACCGCCACCAGCCTGACCCTCACCAACGTCAACACACTGACTCCAGCCTGACCCTCACGGCCGTCCACACACCGCCCCCGCCCTGAACCAATGCCGTTCACACACCGCCACCAACCTGACCCTCAACACTGCCCACAAAAAACCCCTAGCCTGATCCTCACCATGGTTCAACACCGCCCCCAGCCTGATGCTCACCAGCGTCCAACACCACCTCCAGCCTGATGATCACCTCCCCCACACACCGCCCCGAAGCTGACACCCACCTCTGTCCAACAACGAACCCGGCCTGAACCACACAGCAGTCCAATACCGTTGCTAGACTGGCCCTCACTGTTGTCTACACACCATCTCCAGCCTGCCCCACACCACCATCGACACACGGACCCAGACTGACCCCCACCACCGCCCTTAAATCACCCCCAGCCTGAACCTCACCATCGTCCAACACCGCACCCAGGTTGTCCCTCACCACAGTCCCATACCGCCCCTAGCCTGGCCCTCACCACTGTCTACACACCGCCCTCAGTCTGACCCTCACTGCTGTCCAAACGATGTCCCTAGGCTGACCCTCACCGCCCTCCACACACTGTCCACAGCCTGACACTCACCACCATCCACACATCCTCCCCAGCCTGACAGTCACCGCCATCCAACACCGCCCCCAATCTGACCCTCAACACTGCTCACACACCGCTCCCAGCCTGACCGTCACAACTGTCCACACACCGATCCCAGCCTGACCCTCACTGCTGTCCAAAACCGCCCGAGCATGACCCGCACCGCCATCCAACACCGCCCCCAGCCAGACCCCCATCGTCATCCACACACTGCCCCAACCTGACCCTCACTGCCGTCCCACACCACCATCCAGCTTGATCCTCACATCTGTCCACACGCCGCCCCCAGCCTGACCCTCACTGTTGTCCAAACTGCACCCAGCTTGACCCTCACCACGGTCCAACACTGCCCCCAGCTTGTCCCTCACTGCCATACCACACCGCCCCCAGACTGATCCTCACCACAGTCCACACACCACCCCCAACCCCGACGCTCACTGCCATCCTCACACAGTGCCCAGCCTGACCCTCACTGCCGTCCAACACCTTCCCCATCCTGACCCCCAGCGCCATTCAACTCCACCCACAGACTGACCCTCACCGCTGTCCATACACCACCCCCGGCCTGACCCTCACTGCCATCCAAACAATTCCCCCAGCCTGACTCTCACCACTATGCACACACCGCCCCCAGCATAACCCTCACTGCCATCCACACACTGCCCCAGCCTGACCCTCACCGCCATCCACACACCGCCCCCAGCCTGACCCGCACCGCCATCCAACTCCGACCCCCAGCCAGACCCTCACCGCCGTCCACACACTGTCCCCAGCCTGACCCTCACCACCATCCACACATTCTCACCAGCCTGACAGTCACCGCCATCCAACACCGCCCCCAATATGACCCTCAACACTGCTCACACAAAGCTCCCAGCCTGACCGTCACAGCTGTCCACACACCGACCCAGCCTGACCCTCACTGCTGTCCATGCACCGCCCTGCCTGACCCACACCGCTGTCCAAAACCGCGCCAGCATGACCCGCACCACCATCCAACACCGCCCCCAGCCAGACCCCCATTGTCATCCACACTCTACCGCACCCTGACCCTCACTGCCATCCACACTCCACCCCAGCTTGACCCTCACAGCCATGCACACACTGCCGCCAGCCCTTACGCTCACTGCCGTCCTCACACCATCCCCAGTCTGACCCTTATCACCATCTAACGCCTGCCCCAGCCTGACCCCCAGCACCGATCAACTGAGACCACTACCTGACCCTCACCACTGTCCATTCACAGCCCCCAACCTCACCCACACCACAATTGACACACCGCCCCCAACCTGACTCTCACCACCGTCCACACACCGCACCCAGCCTGACCCTCACTGCTGTCCACACACCGCCCCCAACCTGACTCTCACCACCGTCCACACACCGCCCCCAGCCTGACCCTCACTGCTGTCCACACACCGACCCCAACCTGCCACTCACCACTGTCCACACACCGTCCACAGACTGACCCTCACCGCCCTCCACACAGCGACCCCAACCTGACCCTCACCGCCGTCCACACACCGTCCCCAGCCTGACCCTCACCGCTGTCCTCACACCGCCGCATCCTGACCCCCTGTGCCGTTTAACTCCACCCCCAACCTGACCCTCACCACCGTCCATACGCCACACCCAGCCCTGATGCTCACTGCTGTCCTCACACCAAAGCCAGCATGACCTTCAATGCCGTCTATGCACCGACCACAACGTGACCCTCACCGCCATACACACACCACCCCCAGCCTGACCCTCACTTCCATCCCACACCACCATCCAGCTTGACCCTCACAGCTTTCCACACGCTGCCCCCAGCCTGATCCTCACTGTCATCTAAACACTGCACCAGCTTGACCCTCACCACTGTCCAACACCGCCCCCAGCTTGTCCCCCACTGCCATACTACACCACCCCCAGACTGATCCTCACCACTGTCCACACACCGCCCCCAGCCCTGACGCTCACTGCCATCCTCACACAGTGCCCAGCCTGACACTCACTGCCGTCCAACACCTTCCCCATCCTGACCACAGAGCCATTCAACTCCACCCCCAGACTGACCCTCACTGCCGTTCACACACCACCCCAAGCTTGACCCTCTCCGCGATCCAAATAATTCCCCCAGCCTGACCCTCACCTCTGTCCACACACCGCCCCCAGACTGTCTCTCACTGCCGTCCATACTCTGCCCCAAGCCTGTCCCTCACCGCCCCCAAACTAGCCCTCACCACCCATAGCCTGACCCTCACCACTGTGCACCTCTGCCCCCAGCCTGATTCTCACCACCGTTCCATCCTGAAACGTACTCCCATCCAACAGAACCCCCAGCTTGACCCTCACTGCCATCCACACGCCGTCCCCAGCCTTACACTCACCATCGTGCAACAGCGCCTTCAGCCTGACCCCCACTGCCGTCCATCCACCACCACCAGCCTGACCATCACTGCCATCCAACACGGCCCCAGACTGAACCCCATCACCGTCCAACACCGCTCCCAGCCTGTCTCTCAACGCCGTCCAGCATCGTCCCCAGCCTAACCCTCACTGTGGTCCAAAACCCGCCCCCAGCCTGACCCTCACTGCTGTCCAAAACGCGCCCTCAGCCCGAACCTTGCCACCACCCACACACTGCCCCCAGCCTGACCCATACCACCATCCATCACCACCCAGAGCGTGAAACTCCCAGCCGTCCACACACCAACCCAACCCGTACCCCCACTGCCTTACAATACCGCCCCAGTATGAAATGCATCGCCTTCCACATACCACCCCCAGCCTGACCCTCACCACCGTCCAACACCGCCCCAACCCTGACTCTCACTGCCGCCTGTACACCGCCAGCAGCCTGCCCCTTACTGCCGTCCACACACAGCCCCCAGCTTAACCCTCACTGTCATGCACTCACCGCCCCCAGCCTGACCCTCACTGCCATCCATGCACCACCACCAGCCTGACCCTCACTGCCATCCACACACCGTCCCCAGCCTGACCCTCACCACAGTGAGTGCAACACACACAGCCTGACCCTCATTGCCGTCCACTCACTGCCCCCAGCCTGACCTTCACTGCCGTCCACTCACCCCCACAGCCTGACCCTCACCGCCATCCACACACCGCCCCCAGCCTGACCCCCACTGCCGTTCACACACCCCCACAGCCTGACTCTCACTGCCGTCCACACACCCCCACAGCCTGACCCTCACCGCCACCGCCCCCACCCTGACCCCCAATGCCGTTCACACACTGCCCTGAGCCTGACCCTCACTGCTGTCTAACACCGCCCCTACTCTGACCCTCACCACCCTCCACACACCATCCCCAGCCTGATTGACACCGCCATGCACACAACGCTCCCAGCTTGACCTTCCTGCCATCCACACACCGCCCGAGCCAGCCCCTCACCTCCGTCCACTCACTGCCCCCATCCTGATCCTCAACGCCGTTCACACACCGCCTCCAGCTTGAGGGTCACCACTGCCCACACATCATCCCCAGCCTGACACTCACTGCCATCCAACACTGTCCCCAACCTGACCCTCAATGCTGCCCACACAAAGCGCTCCCAGCCTGACATTCACTGCCGTCCACACAACGCCCCCAACCAGACACTCACTGCTGTCCCACACCACCCCCCCAGCCTGACCCTCACAGCCGTCCACACGCTGCCCCCAACCTGACCCTCACTGCCGTCGAAACACCACACAGCTTGACCCTCATCACCGTCCAAAACGGCCCGTTTGTCCCTCACTGCCATCCCACACAACCCCAGACTGATCCTCACCACTGTCCACACATTATCCCCAGCCCTGATGCTCACTGCCGTCCTCACACAGTGCCCAACCTGACCCTTATCGCCGTCCAACATCTTCCCCAGCCTGACCCCCAGCACCATACAACTCCACCCCCAGACTGACACTCAACGCCGTCCATACACTGCCCGCAACCTGACCATCACCACCGTCCACACACCACTACCAGCCTGACCCTGACTGACGTCCAAACACCGCTGCTCCTTCACAATACTGCTCCTCCGCCACGAACCCACTCCCCAACCCCATCCAACACTGACCCCCCCCAACCCATCCATCACCGTCAACCCCTCAACCCTGTCCAACACCGCCCCCTCCCCAACCCCGTCCAACACTGCTCCCTCCCCAAACCCCATCCAACACTGCCCCTTCCCAAAACCCATCCAACACCGCCCACTCCCCCAACACTGACTGCTCCGCATCCCCATCTGAACCGCCCCTTCCCCCAACACCGCCCCCACCCCCAACCCCATCTTACAACGCTCCATCCCCAACCCCGTCCGACCCCGCCCCTTCCACCAACCCCATCCAACACTGCTGCTTCCTCAACCCCGTCCAACAATGCCCCTACCCCAACACCATCCCCCTCCCCAACCCCATCCAACACCACTCATTCCCCCAACACTGCCCCCTCCCCAACCCCGTCTGACACCTCCTCCTCCCACAACACCACCCCTCCCCAACCCCGTTTGTCACCACTCCCTCCCCAACACCGCCCCCTCCCAAGCCAATCTAACACTGCCCCCTCTCCAGCACTGTCTAACACTGCCCCGTCCCCCAACACCTCCCCTCCCCAACCCCGTCCAATACCACCCCCTGCCCCAACACCGCCCCCTCCCAAACCCATCTAACACTGCCCCCTCTCCAGCACTGTCCAAAACTGTCCCCTCCCAAACCCCGTCCAACACTACTCACTCTTCCAACCCTGCCCAACACCGCCCCCACCCCAACTCAATCCAACACCGCCCCCTCACCATCCCTCTCCAACACTGCCCCCTCCCCAAACCTGCCAACACCGCCCTCTCCTCAACACCGCTCGCTCCCCTAACCCCATAAAACACGACCCCCCCTCCTCAACCCCTCTCTCCCCTCTCTCTCCCTCTCTTTTCCCCTCTCTCCCCTCTCTCTCTTTCCCTCTCTCTCTCCTCCTCTCTTCCCCCTCTCTCTCTTGCCCCTTCTCTTGCTCACGCCCCCTCTCCCTCCCCTCTCTCTCAACCACCCCTCTCTCTCTCCTCCTCTCTCTCTCTCACTCACCCCCCTCTTTCACCCCTTCTCTCTTCGCCCCCTCTGTTTCGCTCCCCTTAGTCCCCCCTCTCTTTCGCCCCCCTCTTTCGCTCCACCAAACTTTCGCCCCCCTTTCTCCCCCTTTCACCCCCCTCTTTTGCCCCCCTTTTTGACCACTCTTTCGTCCTCCTCTTTCACCCCTCCTTTCACCCCCTCTCTCTTTTGCCATCCCCTGTCTCTTTCACCCACCTCTCTCTTTCGAACCCCTCTCTTGCCCCACTCTCTTTCACCCCCTCTCTTTCACCCCTCCCTATTTCGCCCGCCCTCTCTCTCGCCCCCTCTCTCTCTCGCACCCCCTATCTCTCGCTCCCTCTCTCTTGCCCCCTCTATCTCGCCCACCTCTCTCTCTTGCCCACCTTCCCCTCTCGCCCACCTCTCTCTCGCGCCCACCTCTTTCTCTTGCCCCCTCTCTCACGCCCACCTCTCTCTCTTGTCCCTCTCTCTCATGCGCCCCTCTCTGTCCCCCTCCCCATCTCTCCCTGCTCATTCACCGTCCCTGTACATTCTCTCTGTCTCGCCCACTGTCACTCTCTCCCCACCGTCTGTCCCTCTGTCTGTGTGTCTCTCTTGCTCTCTCTCTCTTTCTCTCTCTGTCACTCTCTCTCTCCCTCTCTCTGGACCCATCCCCCTCTTGCTCACTCACTCTCTCTCAAGTAACTATCGCCTCATCTCCCTCTCTCTCTCTCCACTTCTCTCTCTCGTACTCGCCCCTTATCTCTCTCTTTCTCTTGCCACCATCCCCCTCCCTCTCTTGCCCCCTCTCTCGACTCAATCCCTCCATCCTCTCTGTTTTGCTCAGCTCCTCTCTTTCTCTTGGTCAGCCTCTCTCTCTCAATCTCTCTCTCTCTTTCTCACCCTCTCCCTCTCTCCCTCTCTCTCATTCTCTCTCTATCACCCTCTCTTTCTCTGTCTGTCTCTCTCTCTCTCTCTTCTGCTCGCCGGCTCTGTCCTTCTCTCTCTCTCTCTCCTCGTATGTCTCTCTCTCTCGCTATCTCCCTCTCTCGCCCCACTCTTTCGCTCCCTCTCTCATCCTCTCTCTTCTGCTGCTCCCCTCGTCCCCTTGCTCTCTCCCTCTCGACAACCCTCTTGCACCCTTCTCTTCTTCTCACCCTTCCTCTCTCTTTCCTCTCTCTCAGCATCTCTCCATATTTTTCTCTCACTCACTCTCTCTCTCTCTGTCTCTCTCCGCCCCCCGTATCTCTCTCTCTGTTTCACACACGCACACCCAAATCTGAACTTATCTCTCTCTCTGCCTTGCTCTCGCCGACTCTTCAGTCCCTTATTCTGTCTCGTTTCTTTTCTCCTTCCCTCCTTCTCGCTCTGTCTCTCTTGCTCTCTCTTTCTGTCTCGCCCTCTCTTGTTCCTGCGTTCTGGCTGTCACCCTTTCTGTATCCCACCCCCTCTCTGTCAAACCCCCTCTCACAGAGCCATCTCTCTTTCTTGACCTTCCTCTCTAACGTCTCTTTCGCCCTCGCTCTCTCTCTCCGCCCATCACACTCTCTCTCGTCTTTTCTCTCTCTCTCGCCCTCGCTGTCTTTCTTGCCCTCGCTGTCTTTCTTGCCCTCGCGCTGTCTCTCTCTTCGCACCTCTCTCTCGTTCCCTTTCTCTCTCCCTCGCCCCCTCTCTTTCGACCCCTCTCTCTCACTCCCTCTATCTCTCTTTTGCCTCTCTCTCTCTTTCGAACCCTGTTTCTCTCTCTCTTGCTCCTTCTGTCTCTCTTGCTCCCTCTCCCTCTCTCTCGCCCCCGCGCTCTCCCTCTTGTCCCCGCTCAATCTCTCTTTCTTGCCCTTCTCTCTTTCTTGCTCTCTAAACGCCTCCCTCTCTCGCTTCTTATTTCTCTCAACCCCTCTCTCCTTGCCTCTCCTTCTCTTTCTCTTGCCCTCCTCTCTCTCACTCACTCGCTCTCACCTCTATGTCTCTCTCGTCCCGTCTTTCTCTCTCTCACTCACCTCATCACTCTCTCACCCACTCTAACTCTCTCTTACCCACTCTCTCTCACCTTCACACTCTGTCTCTCTTTCACTCTCTCACCCGCTTCCTTGCCCCTCTCTCTTGTCTCCGTGTCTCTCTTGATCCCTTATCTCTCTCTTGACCATATCTCTCTTGCAGCCTCAATCTCTCTTGACATCCTGCTTTTTTGCCCCTCCCTCTATCTCTCACCCCTGCCTCTCTCTCTCGCCCTATCACTCTCTCACCCCCTCATTATCTCTCTCTCTCGCCTCCCCCTCCCCATCTCTCTCGTCCACTTTGTTTCTCCTTGTCTCTCTCTCTCTAAGACTTGACCCCTTTCTCTCTCGCCCCTTTTGTCGCACCTCTCTGTCTCTCTCTGACCTCTGTTTCTCATTATCTCCTCCCCTGTTTCACTCTCCCTCCCTCTCTCACACTATCTCTCTCGTGCCCCCTGCTCTCTCTCTCTCTGCCCTTTCACTCTCCCCATTCTCTCACTCTTGATCCCCCTCACTCAGTGTCTCTCTCTCCACCTCCCTAAGTTTCTCTCTGACTGAACCTCTCTCCCTCCTGTCCATCCCTTCCTCTCTCACTGACACACTCTGTCTCCCTGGTCCTTCCCCCTCCCTCTGACCCAGAGACTGGGGGTTGGTGGTGAGGCTGCGTGTGTGATGATTAATGTGGGAAGTGTGAGGTGTGGAAGATGGGGTAGAGACGGAATTGCGGGAGGGAGACAGAGACGGCAGGAGAGAGAGGGGGAGGGTGAGGAAGAAAGAATAGTGGAGGCAGCTGGAGAAACCGGGGTTGGGGGTATCTGAGAAGGGATGAGAGAGAGTGAATGGGAGAGGTGGTGAGAAAGAGACAGTGTGCAGAGAGAGAGAGGGAGAGAAGTGCTGAGAAAGAGTAGGGGAGAGGAAATTGGGACGCCAGGTTGTATTGGAGGGACAGAGGGAGTTAGACCCAGGTCCTGACCTCAGGGGTCAGTCCCCTTCCCTTCCCTGAGGACCAGGACTTGGGGCTGAGTCTGTCTCTCTCCAGCTCAGCTTCTCCAACACAAAGACACACAACAACATCGGTCACTCTGCTGCTCAGCACGCTTTAATCAACATTTTTATTGTTTACAAATGGAAGTGATTGGTACAGTCAGTGGGATGGTACCTTTTCTCACTGGCCCCTGCGTTGTGAGAAACATTGAAATGTTTCCCTGTAACCCCCGTGTGGGATAAGGATGGACAAACCAGCTCTACCCTCAGTCTGTTACCATAGCGACAGGCTGCTCCATCGTTGAAACACTGAACTGAAATGAGAAAATCCTGGATGGATTGATTAATGAGGGAATTTGATGGATGGATGGATTTGGGTGAAGGGATATTTCAGCACATTTTTCAGCTGCTGCCTGAACTTAGTCTGGGTCACGGCATAAATCGCGGTGTTTGTGCAGCAACTGAGGAGCTGCAGCATGAAGCCCAATTCCTGCACAAAGTAATCGAGATTCACAGACCGATACCCAGTATCATCCATCCGGGTCCATATAGAAAACAGCATTAACGTTGACCATAACAGGATGAAATTGGCCGAGATCACAAACAGTAAAATGATGGTTTTTTTTCGGTTTCTCATTTCAGTGTCAGACTGAGCGTCCCCATTGGTGTGAGCGCGGAGTCTCCTGCGGGCTCTGCTGGTCACTAAAATGTGTCTGACGGTGAGAACATTGAGCAGCAGAATCAGGAGAAATGGGACACACGGGGTTAGAATGTGGTGGAGGAACTCGATTGTGGCCCAGACACTGGAGAATGCAACAGCGTCTGTGACCTCACAAAACCAGGGGCGGTTCCCCAGCCAATACCGAGCCGTGAGCATAAAATACCAGGAAATGTTCTTTAAACAGCTCAGCACAGTCACTGCTCCAAGAACCACAGCCGCCATTTTCTCACTGCAATATTTACTTTTCAGCTACTGGCAACAAATGGCCACAAACCGATCAAAGGTGAAAGCGACGGTGAACCAGACAGAGCAGTCAGTGGCTGCATAAACCAGGACAGAGTGGATATTACACACGGGGAAGGAGTACCTCAGGAAATAAAACTGTTCCTGATAAACAATGGGAATGTGTCTCAGGATCAGATCGAGGATAATGACTCGGATGTCGGCCGCTGCCATGGCCCCCAGGTAACGTCTGACACATGGAGACAATCCACAATCTTTATAAAGCAGGACGTAGATGGTCACTACGTTAAATGTGAGGAAGGAAAACAAACCCATTATCCATCAGCCTGGAGGCAAAGGGACCCGTTTGATCGGGGACCCAGTGAGATTTTCAAATGTGTCCCTGTATTCATGGATTTATTAAAATAATTGAAGCTGGAATGACAAATGGGAAGGTCTGAATTACTGACAAAAATGTGACATAAACCACAAGAAACCCTTCTCCCCCCCAAAAAAAGAGACACATCCATAAGGACAGGTTGTTTCTAGAACATTCCCACAAAACTCACTCACTCGAGAGCAGACACAGGTCACTCCTTCCTAGTTCCTAATACGGAGGGTGGAAACGTTGCTGTCCTGAAGGATTCTCTCCCAGTTTCCTGAAGACAAACGGAGTTTGGGAATTTCTGTATTTTGGTCTAAACTGTGGTCGATCCTGTGTTGTGGAGAAATGTAAACGCAGGGAAAATGTATTCACCCCTTTAACTGCCAGAGATTCCTTCGGAGTAGTGTCTCCTTCTCCCTGCAACGGGATCTCTTCCCTCAGGATCTTATCCGGTCGTTTACAAACAATGTCAGGGACAGAACGTTGCGGGGAATGTCAGTTCTAGAATGTCGGAGACAGAACGTTCTGGGGAATGGCACTTATAGAATGTCGGGGACAGAACTTTCCGGGGAATGTCAGTTATAGAATGTCAGGGACAGAAATTTCCAGGGAATGTCAGGTATAGAACGTCGGGGACAGAACGTTCCGGGGAATTCCTTGACCGGTCCATCTCCTTTCCCCCCCCCCCCCCCCATCCACCCCACCAACATGGTTTATTGTGCAAAGGCTACATATCCATTCAGCACGGGGAGCTGCACTGACCACATCATTGCATTCTCTATAAACCGCAGATAGTCTGACCAGCACAGTAGCATGTGCAGTGATCACTCGTGAATTAATCTGTAAACCCAGGAGCAGTTACCCTCCCAGCATGTAGGACTGTGTACCCCACCCCAGTGCATTGATCTATAACCCGTGAGCAGTTACCCTCCCTGCATGTAGGATTGTGTACCCCACCCCAGTGCATTGTTCAGTAACACTGTGTTTGAACCCTGCCCAGTGTGGGGAAACTTGCAGCCCATGCTGGAATAACAGTATGTACCGCTCCCACCCATTTCCAGCTCCATATCTCCATTCTGCCATTATAAGGGGGTGCTGTGGGTGTGAACATCACTGCCAGAGAGAGATGGGAGGGGTTTGGGAAATAGACAGACAGGGTGCGACTGAGAGACATTGTTTTGGATGGATGTGTTCCCAGGTTTCAGGGTGCTGAAATTTAGATACTTTGATAGCATCCTGTAACATGAACCAGTCTTCCCGGAAATGTGGGTAAAAATGGACATTGGTGTGAGGTCAGATAAGCGTTTGTTCTGCATTTTTGTAACTGGAATTAGTTTCACAGAGTCTATGACTCATTGGGCAAATTCTAACAATAATTTATCTCTGCTTGAATTTCCTTGAGTGTAACAGAGGGATCGTCCGCACGTGGCTGACTTATTTTCTGGTGCTATCAAATCGAACTCACCTCATTAACTACCTACCCCTCCCCATAGTGCCCCTCTCATTCAATACCAGCCTGATTCCCACACCCATCATGGCTGGTGGTACTCACCATCACCCAGATGCCCCTGGATATTCCATGATCCCTGGCACTGGTGCCATCTTTAAAAGGCCAATGGGCACACGGTTGATATTTCTGAGGTTGGAGCTGCCCTGAACAGTTTAACACGAGCATGGCAATGAAGGGTCAATTATGCCACGGTTTGTCGACAGGGACACGGAGGTCCTGGTTGATGGGCTAGTACAGACGAAGGCCATTCTGTTCCCAGAGGGGACCACACCACCAGACCCACCGAGCATGATCTGAGCTCACCACACAGCTCAGTGCAGTATCTGTGGTCTGAAGAAATGCCCAGCAAAACAGGACAAGCATCAATAACCTTCCCCGCTCTGTCAGGATAAGGCTCACCGTATTGTCTCTGCTCTCTCACACTCACTGTATATCTGTTATAGCACCTACCCACGAACAATGCTCATGCTCCAACACTGTCACTGCTGTAGGCAGCACCTTTTCTCTATCTCTCTCTCTTCACCCCCTCTCTCCCTCTACTTTACCTCCCCCCCAGCCCCTACACCCCCCCCCCGCCCACCACTACACACTAATAACACTGCATGAATACAACACTGTGGATTGACCCCCCTCTGGACACTTCACCATAACCCACCCCCCACCCCCTCCTGCACCAGCACTAACAGCAGGGCCACCCACCCCACCCTTCCTCCCTCCCTCCCTCGCTTTATCCCATTCCAGGAGAAAGAGCCTGGAATAGGACAGAAAGGGCCTATCCGGGTGGTGGAGTGCCCGATATCCGTTCCCTCACCCCCTCCCTCCGCCATATGGGGAGGACCCTGGTAGGAGCCGGAGAGGACCAGAACGCCTCGTGTGGAGATTCTGAAACATCCATGTCCCACCGACCGAGTAAAGAGCAATGTTCAGTGAAGGGCAATTCTCAATTTCAACCCACTGGCAGCTCCGTTTTCCCCCCGGCACAACTTAGAAGCTGTGGCCCTGATGCCATCTCCCTTTTGTGTCGAGCTGGTACAAATGGAATCCCCACGGTCTCGGTGGGCAGGAGGGTGGGCTCACAACACATCATCTCCCCATCTCCCAGGAGACTGCCTCAATCACCTGCCCTGTAAACAGCTCAGATACTGAAACTAATCTGTGAGATTTACTGCTCTACTCACTTGTCCTGACATCTTCAATAACCTGTGCTCATTTACACACAGGGCCCTCTGCTCCTGCACCACCATTATAACGGTACGGACTGTTTTATATTGTTTTTCAATGTCCATCCTACTAAAGTGCATCATCTCACACTGCTCTGCATTGATCCCCATCTGCCCGAAAACTACACCATTTTGTGATTATCCTGTTTGAGTTGCACACTGTCCTCCATAAACTTCACAATTCGTCCAAGATTGGTGCCATCTACAAACGTTGAGATTGTCGTAGTGTCACAGTCCCCATGAAAGAACTGAAATCCTGCCACATTCATGAGTGTGAGCAAGTGAAATACCGCTATATTCCCACGGACGAGTCGAAGAATGATATGCTGTCAATGGAGCAACAGAAATCCTGACACACACGACACGGAGTGAATGAAATATTGACAAATCACATAGAAATCCGGATAGGCTCCACCTACCCTCATTGACAACAGGGTATTAATGTTATGAAGTTGAAAGTGTGTACTGCACCTTTAAGAGAGAAGAAAATCTGTTCTGAACTGAGAGCTGCCAAGCGCCTGTTGTATGAAAGGATGGCAGACCCTGAGCGTCAAAGACAACTGAAAATATATCACATTTGGCTGTGAAATAGGTCCCTGAGATGGTTGCTGTTTGGACAATAATTCGAATTTTACCAATCAGTTTAAATTATGCCACAGGATGCTAAAACCAAATCATGTTTGAATTTATTGTTTTTCGAAAATCGAACCAATGAGATAATACAATGATGTGGATATTTAAAATGCAGGCATTTTGAAAATTGCAGACAGAGCAAATGCCATCAACATAAATCCAAGTGATTAGGAAACACTCTCCATCAAAGGGATCTTTTCATATGGAACATATCCGCAGTAAAAAAAATAAAGATGACCCAGGGAGATCTATTGCGAAGAAGACGTCAAAAACAACAGCTGTTGTATGGTTTTGAAATTAAGTTAATGCAATTTAAATAAGCAGCTATTGAAACAGTATATCGCTATAGAGCTCGGAGTTGGCTAATAAGCAGTTTGGAGAAAGAGGGTCTCAGAGTTGTGAATAGTTGATGTAAAATGTTTACTTTCAGAGTAAAAAAAAATTGATGATTTTTATTTAAACAGTGGAATTTGGGAGTTCTCTGTCACTCTCTTTTTATATTTTATGAGGTGAATTGAGAATTTCTTTATATTTAGTTTAAATTCCGAGTTGTGTTTCACGCCATGTCCTAACAATTGCTGTGTGTGGCAGGTCTGGCAGTCTCTGTGGTGCTTAAAGTGATGCAACGCTACCCTCTGCTGGCCTCCACACGCCACTGCATAGACATTGGCAGAGGGAGAAAACCAACAGAGATTCATTCAGAGAGGGGGAGGGAGAGGGCAGCTGCTCACAGCACCATCCAAACTGATGTCTTATCCATGTACTGATCTAAATTCCCTTTAAACGTTGTAACTGTCCCTGATTTCACCACTTCCTCTGGAAGTTAATTCCACACCCAAGCCAGCTTCTGTCTAAAATATTTACCTCTCATGGCTTTTGTAAATCTTTTTCTGCGCACATTAAACTAACCCCAGTCTTGAATCCCCCAACTCTGTGGAAAAGACATCAGCCCTTCAGCTTATCTGTACCCCTCATGATTTTATAAACCTCTGTAAAGTTACCCCTTAATCTCATACTCTCCAGTGAAAACGTCCCACCCTATCCAGCCTCTCCTTATTGATCACTTTCTGCATTCCCAGCAAATTCCAGGTTAATCTCTTCTGAACCCCCTCCAGCTTCATAATATCAAGGTCAATAATATCAAAGTTAATAGTCAAGTCCTTTTCAGAGGGTAGGGGGGACCAAAACTAGAGGGCATAGATTTAAGGTGCTACGGCAAACATTTAAAAGTGACCTAAGGGGCAGCTTTTTCACCCAGAGGGTGGTGTGCTTATGGAATGAGCGGGCAGCATGACCAGACTGGACACAGCATTCCAGAAGAGTTCTCACCAATATCCTGTACAACCTCATCATGACGTCACAATCCCGATACAAAAAGGTCTGACCAATGAAGACAAGAGTGATAAACACCTTCATAACCACACTATCTGTTTGAGATGCAAATTTTAAAGGACTTTACCTGACGGCCTAGGTCTCTGTACTATAACACTACCAAAGGCCATACTTTTAATTGTATAGGTCCTGCTCTTGTTTGATTTACGAAATCCAATCCCTCGCATTAATTCAAAATAAACTCCATCTGCCACCCCTCAGCCCAGTGTGTGATATTACTGCCTCCTCACCCACCCCCTTCAATTTTAAAATTCCCTCCTGATCTCCAGGAAGCCTGCACACTCTGGCCTTGATTTTTACAAAGACCCTGAGCTTGGTTTACCTTGTGTGGTTAGGGGGAGGAGGGACAGATTGCAGAGACAGTTAGGGGGATGGGGAGGGGTGGCTGGAATGTAATCAGCAGCCAGGTAACATTTCATGGTTTTAAGCAGAGGGCAGACACACGTGACAATTGGGTAATACTGATCGGTGTTTTGGGGCCAGAAATTCTGGTCTTTCTCCGTCTCTGGTGATCAGTAATAAATATCAATTCGAGACCGTTCAGTGTGCAGAGTGTGCATGCAGGATTTCTTTCCCTAATATTGCAGACTACAGATAATAGAGATTAAAGATGTTCATAGTTAAATTTCAATGGCACAGCACGTGCACTCAAAATCCTGCAGTTGGGACAAATATCTTGCATTTGTTTGACAATACAAAGTTTTTTGTGTAGTTCAGTAATGGTAACCTGATTATAATAAATCCACACTGAGCTGAAAGCGATCACTTAAAATATGACGCAAAATCTGGATATGGTAGTGTAGTGGGTATTGTCCCTGTCTCTGAGCCAGAACTCTTGATTTGATTCCAATTCTTGAACTTGTGTGATAATGTTCCTAGCTCTGGACTAGAAGGCTTGGATTCAAGTCCTGCCTGTTGCAGAGGTATGTCCCAGCATGTCAGGACAGTTTGATGAACAAACACACAGGAGAATACTGTTACAGATTTATGGGTATTGCTGAGTGATGCTAGTGTCCCTACCTCCGGGCACAAAGGTCCAGGCATAAAGCCCGCAGAGGTGTCTCATGATGCATCTGAACAAACTGATTAAAATGGATTTAGAATTGTGACTTGATGGAGAAGGAAGAGGTGTCAGAATTGATTTTCAGAATTTAGGCCCGGGATGACTAAACGTACAGCCATTCGTGTTGATTGGAGTCACATTTCGCAGAAGTAATGGGTTATATAATCAGAACGGTTATGGGTAGCGTGAGTAGTCAGAGGTTTTTCCCCAGGTTATGTGTGTCCAAAACTAGAGGGAAATGTTTGAAAGTGAGATGGGAAAGGTTTTCAAGACATCTAAGGGGTACCATTTCACGCAGAGAGTGGTGTGCGTATGGAATGATATCAGAGAAGTGATGGAGGCTGGTACAACTACAGCATGTGAAAGGCATCTCGTTGCTGACAGACCTGTTGAGCTTTTCCAGCAATTTCTGTATTTGTTAAAACATGCATTCATTTTGTCCCAGGTATTCTGAATACATTAAACATGTTATATTTTAATGAAGTGGGGACATATAAACATATCTTCAAATCGAGCGAGAACATTTTATGCGAAGGGTATGGCACTGTTTATGACAGCAGCAAAGATGCACCGACATGGAACAGGGAATGTGATGCAGACATAGTTTTGACACTGTACAAGGAGACCTCACATTGTCCAGTTTGGGAGAGGATGACATCACTGACGGATTCAGCTCAGAGTGGGAGAAAATGCAATCTGCCCGAGAGGGGACGGCCTATTGCACTCTCTCTCCTTCATTGTTCCTCATCACAGCAATGTGTGTGAGCTAAAAAGGAGCTCGACAGTCATCGTTACAATTCTTATTTTTATAGAATCCCGACAGTGTGGAAACAGGCCCTTCAGCCCAACAAGTCCATACCAAACTTTCAAAGATTAGCCTTCCCAGACCCATTCCCTTGTATTTACCCCTGACTAATGCACCTAACCTAGAAACCCCTGAACACTGTGGACAACTTAGCATGACCAATCCGCCTAACATGCACAGCTTTGGACTGTGGGCGGAAACTGGAACACCCATGAGAATCTCACACAGACAAGGGAAGAATGTGAAAACTTCACACCGATAAAATGGAGCCTGAAATTAAACCAAGTCCCTGGTACTGTGAGGCAGCAATGCTAATCACTGAGCCACTGTGCTACCTAATAGAGGATTCCTGAACAAAATTCATTGGAATATCCTCACTGCCTAACGCAAAGGGAATTCAGCCAAATCCAACTGTTCCAGGATGACATCCCATTGCTAGCAGCTGTGTGAGTAGAATATCTTCAGAATCAGAATCACATTTTGGAAAATCTCTCAATGTTTCCTTTTGTCATGAGTTACACGAATATCCAGACCAAATTCTTTCAACTTGAAATTGCAGAGATTTTCGTGTGTGTGTGTGTGTGTGTGTGTGTGTGTGTGTGTGTGTGTGTGTGTGTCAGTCAGCGTTTTTAGAAATGGAAATATCGATTCTATATTTGCAATATACAAACAGTTTGTCATTCATCTTTCCACCATAGTTTGAGTAACATTGCTCTGGATCATAAACATGTTGTTTTAGCAGATTAAAGAAATTAGCCTGACTTGTTCCTAAAACTGACCCTGACCCAGTCTGCGACCGATATCATCGGCCATATCACCAACCTGGTTACGTTTAACATTTGTTGTGAGCAGTGGAGGAGTGGGACTAGAAAAGGAAACAGTGACCAAAAAAGCAGGGGAACTATAAACCAGTGAGCCTGATGTCAGTGGTGGGTAAGTTTTTGGAGGGGATTCTGAGGGACAGAATTTACATACATTTGGGAAGACAAGGGCTGATGGGGTAGACAACGTGTCTTTCTGCATGGGAAATCATGTCTCATTAATTTGATTGAGTTTTATGAAGAGGGGGCAAAGAAGATTGATGAAGGCAGTTTGGTAGAAATTGTCCATATGGACTTCAGCAAGGTGTTCATGATATTCCGATTGGTGCACAGATTAGTAAGTTTTGGTGACATTGGATACAGAGGAAGCTAGTCACAATTGGCTTGAACGAAGAGGGGTATTTTTTCAGACCGGAGGCCATTGAGTAGCAATGTGCTGAAAGAATCAGTACTGAGTTCACTGGATTTCATCATTTATGTAAAGGATTTGGATGTGAATATCAGGGCCATATTGAGTAAGTTTACAGATTACATCAGAAAGGTGGTGTAGTAGACCCTCACACCGTAGCCAGCACGGTGGCGCAGTGGTTAGCACTGCGGCCTCAGACCCGGGTTCAATTCCTGCTTCAGGCCACTGACTGTGTGGAGTTTGAATATTGTCCCTGTGTCTGCGTTGGGTGCTCTGGTTTCCTCCCACAGTCACAATGATGTGCCGGTCAGGTGAATTCGCCAGGCTAAAATACCTGTAGTGGTAGGTTAGGGGTATGGGTTGGTCAGTGTGGACTTCTTGGGCCAAAGGGCCTGTTTCCACACTGTAATCTAATCAGTACAACGATCCCAAAATTAGATGAGGCAAAGAGTGACAGTTGAAGTTTAATTTAGATAAATACGAGGTTTTGGATTTTCGGAAGTCAAATAGTGCAGAAATTATACACTTGATGGTAAGGTCCTGTGGAGTGTTGTGGAACAAAGGGACCTGTGGCCGCAGGTGCATAGTTCCTTGAAAGTGGACTCGCAGGTAGACAGTGTGGGACAGAACATATTTGGCACATTTGCCTTATCAGTCGGAGCATTGAGTGTAGGAGTTGGGATGGCATGTTGCATCCGTGTAAGATGTTGGTGAGGCCACTTTAAGAAGACTGTGTACAACTCGGTTGTCTGCAGAAAACATGGACATGGTTGTTCCAGGACTGGAGGTTTGAGCTTCATGGAGAGGGTGATCAGGTTGTGGTACTTCCCCCCTGGAGTGGTAAGGGCTGAGGTAAGACATTATAGAGATTTATAAAACCATCAGGGGCATGGATATTCTGAATAGTCATGTTCTGCTCCTCAAGATAGGGGAGTCCAGAACAAGAGGGCATAGGCTGAAGGCGGGAGGGCGAATGATTTAGAAGGGACCTGAAGATAAATGTTTCACACAGAGAGTGGTGTGTGGACAGAAAGTGCTGTCAGAGGAAGTGGTGAAGGCGGTTACAATCACACATTTAAAAAGTATCTGAAAGAGGAGGGATATTGGCCAAATGCTGGCAAATGGGACTGGATCAGATTTGATATCTGATCGAGTGAAAAGATTGGATTAATGGGTCTGTTCCCATTCTGCATGACTCTTTGATTCGATAAGAGGGATGACGAAAAATTCTGAAAGGACTTTTCAAGTGGGAATTCTCTTCACAGGAAGTTTATCGTGCCTCTATTTTCACATTGATTGAAAGCTGCATTAGTTAAATATTTGGCAGAGAAGTGAGTCACGGATAATGGGACACAGACAGGAAAGTGGGGCTGAGACCCCAACCTGATCAGCCACAATCTTAGTGCCTGGTGGAGAAGGCTCAAAATATCCAATGACCAACTCCTGCCCCTCAGTCCCATGTTTCTGTGTTCCATTCAGCCGCTCAAGACTGTCCCACACGCTTTGAGGTGATTTGGGAAATATAATTGGAAAATCCAGGCACGGGTATGAAAGAGGCCCCTCATTTCTCTTTACAGAGCAACCCCCTCTCTAATATGTGCCTCTGACAGGTCAATATCCATCTACGTCCTTTTCAAAGACTTTCAGACATCTAGCTAACTCAACACTCTTGAGAAGATAAATCCTGACATTCAATGCCACCTGTTTGAAGAAAACACTTGCTGCTCCTATATCATGGCCTATCGAAGTGAACAAAAGAGGTTGACACAAGAGTTCAGGTAAAAATGACAGGCCCTGATATCAAGGTAATGGTTAACTTCTGTTGACATCAAGAGCTTGACAAAACCGGATTAATGGGAATCAGCGTAAACTCTCCAGTGTTTGGAGTCAAACATGTCACAAAGGGAGATGTTCATTATCTCAGTCCTGGGTCACGTCTGTGGGAGATCCTCAGGGTAGCTTCTTCTTCACAAACATCTTCAGCTGCTTCATCAATGTCTCCCTGCCCCCACCCTCCCCACCATAAGATCAGAAGTGGGGATGGTCACTGAAGATTCCACAATGTTCAGAATGTTTTGTCCCCCGTCAGCTCCTGAACTGGACTTTGTCCGTGTGCAGCAAGACCCAGACTCCATTGAGGTAAGTGCTGTTAAAGGGTGCATAACATTCATGTAACAGCACTGGTGGGCACTGCACATTGCCCCAGTAAAACAAGAGTTCATTCAGCACCTCACGCTGGTTTCACAGGAATATGAGGAAGTCGTTCAGCCCATTGACACTCTTGGAGATGAAAAGGGACAGCCCATTCAGTGCCTCCAGCCTATTACTCAGGAGAGGAGTCTAGTGTGATGGACCACACCAGAGCCCCTCGAAAATATTTGAAGGCGGTAGCCGAGACTCTAATGTTTTCTTATTTTAAAGAAAATGTAAAGTGTCTGTTCCAGATGCAATGTGACTGGTCAAACTACTCTGTGAAGCAAAACACCATCTACTTAAACACGAAAGAGAAAATGAAACCAAAGTAAGAGGCATTTAGAATAACGTAATTTTAATTGACCAAGTTTACAGAATAATAGATCTAGGAACTATTACTGATGAACTGTTCCAATACAGGAAAATCCCATAAACACAGCCCTTGGCAGAAAGCAATATTCAGACACAGATTGTCACAAACATTTCTCCAATCCAGGAATTACAAACAGTAGCAAGGGAAATTTCAGCGAGGGTAGCAACCAGGAAACATTCACTGAAGCTTCTAACTCTGTGGAGACCTCAATAGTTTCTGATGTCACTGAGAAACCAAAACCCAGAGATCCTAATCTGTGAGAGCTGGCCACACCCATTCAGGCTGCATTAAAATAAACACAAGGCCTCTCTAGCTGTTTACTCAAGTGGTCTTAACTAGCCAGCTTGGTAATGATCGTTAAATCTCTCTCTTAAAAGAAACCCAGACAAAATAACCTCTTAAAGCTGCAGCATTATCACACCAGTCAGTGCAATGGGCTGTCAAACAGGAACCAGGGGTAACCAGTCAGGCCCTTGGCCATGTCCAATTGGACGAGGTTGAAGCCAAGCGCTTCCTTGAGTCATTTCTACAGGAACAGCAGGAGGCCATTCAGGTGCTTATGTCACTTCCGCAGCAACAGGATGAGGCCATTCAGCACCTTCCGTCTCTTACACAGGAACAGGATGAGGCCATTCAGCCCTTGAGTCTCTTACACAGGAACAGGATGAGGCATTCTCGCCTCAACGCACTTGCAAAGGGACATAATGAGGTAATTGATGCTGATTCCTGATGAATGTCTTATGCCAGGAACGTCGATTCTCCTGCTTCTCGGATGCAGCCTGACCTGCTGTGTTTTTCCAGAAATCTACACTCTACTCCAATCTACAGCATGGGCATTCCTCACTGTTTCTTAACTGATGCTCGGACATGATGAACAAGTGGAGCAGAGGCTGCACAGACAGACTGCTCCACGTTGTTCCTCCTGGCTCCGTTGCTCATGATACACACGTGGGACTTTAACGTAGTTTTCTAGTGTTGAGGAGGGAAGCCATATGTCTTGTGTGAAATCTCAAGAAGGTATTTTCCATCTCCGAGGTGACAGCCTGGTGTTCTCTATGTAGGGCGGAAGCTGATGGGAATGGCTACCTGTTTCAGATGGAAGATATTGTGGCTGCTGTTGGGGATTGTGAGCAACCTGACGTTCAGTACAGGGTTCACTCACCGACTGCACAATAACGTGGGGAGTGTTAATTTAGGCATATAAACTATTAGGAAAGTCACGTTAGACTGATGAATGGACGCTCTAAGTTCAAATAATGGTGATCTTGTTCATGTTGATCTTGTCTAGTGCACGTCCTGTTCAGTGTAACCTGTGTGCCTTACTCTGTCCAAGTCTATTTCCACCCTATGATCTGTCTGGCCATGCTTACTATGATCTTCCTCCACTGCTCATTAATAAAGTGTTTCCCTGTACTGAGGTACACGTGACAATAAATCAAACCAATCAATCCTGGGTCAAGTATGGACTTCCTCTCCCTGTCAATGTCTGTTTTGGAAATAAGTGATCGCTGCCACACCTCGTGTTTCAGCATCACAATTTCTTCGTCTCTCACAGCTCTACAGATTAAACACTCAGCTTATTCATTCTATCCTCATGTTAACATCACTGGTGCCTGTGGTGAGGAGATCTTTCCTTACAAAGGAGATCAATTCTGGAGTGAGTGTCCCAAATGCTCTCGCAAGGCTCTACAATAGCAGGAAGATGGCTTTACTTATGTACTCGAGTCATCTTACAATGATGGACAGCATACCATTGTCTGCACCCATTACTTACACAGGGTTTGATTCAGACCGGTCAGCATAAAATTCTGATTGGGAGATCATGCTTCCCAAATTTCTTAGAGTCCTCTGGTGAAGTGACCAAGAAGGTTAATGAGGGCAGAGCGGTAAACGTTGTCCCTATACATTTCAGTAAGGCCTTTGATAAGGTTTCACATGGCAGGCTGCTCTGGAAGGTTCCATCACGTAGAATACTGGGGGAAACTGGTCAATTGCATACACAGTTGGCTTGTTGATAGGAAGCAGAGGATTTAGTGGAAGGATGCTTGTTAGACTGGAGGTTGGGTCCATACCTGTTTGTTATCTATGATTTGGTTGAGAATGTACAAGGCATGATTAGTAAGTTACCAGATGACACTAAAATAAGTGGGAGCATGATCAGTGAGGAGGTTTATCAGAAATTGCATCAGGACCTTAATCAGGTGGGCAAGTGGGCTGAGAAATGACAAATGGAAATTAATATAGATGTGTGAGGTCTTGCAGTTTGGAATCTCAAATCAAGGTAGGAGTTTCACGGTGAATGGGCGGGCCTTAAGGTGTGCAGTGGGGAGAGAGACCTTGGTGTTCAGGTGCACGGTTCCGTGAGAGTGGAGTCACAGGTAGGCAGGGCAGTGAAGAAGGCTTTTGGCACACTGACCTTCATCAGGCAGGACATTGAGTATAGAAGTTGTGAATTTATGATGCAGTTACACAGGACTTTGGTCAGACCGCACTTGGAGGATTGTGTTCAGTTTTGTCACCTTGTTATAGGGAGGATATAATGAAATTAGAAAGAGTGCAGAAGAAATTTACAAGGACATTGCCAGGACCCAATGGTCCGAGTTATAGGGAGAGGTTGGACAAGCTAGGACCTTTTCTTTCGAGTTTAGGAGACTGAGGGGGAACCTTATAGAGCTGTATAAGATCATGAGGGATATGGTTAGGGTAAATGCTCTCAGTCTTTTCCAAAGTTTAGAGAATCGAGGACGAGAGGGGATCAGTTTAAGGTTAAAGGGGAAGGAATAAAAGGGAACCTGAGGGACCACTTATTTACATAAATGGCTGGTACGTGGATGAGCTGCCAGAAGATGTAGTTGAGGGGGGTACACTAACAGCATTGCAAAAGCATTTGGATAAATATGTGGATAAGAAAGGACGAGAAGGATATGGGCCAACTGCGGGGAAATGGGGTTCGTGTGAATGGACCTTTACAAGGTGGAGCCGAACCCCTTTGTTAAATAAAACCAAACACCCAGAAAAGCTCGCCTCACCTCGTAATCTGTTTACATACGAGTGACACAGATCTCCTACATTCCACTATTTAAACAAAAATTAGCAAGTTAGTTTCTTAACTTCAATAGTGAACACTAAACAAAAACTATTCGCAAATAAAAGCCCCTCGTTTCTTAGCTACTTACTATCTGACTCCAACTCTGTAAAATATGCTGTTCCAACAACCCACATATTAAACGTTACAATCTCAAGACCACACAGTCTCTATTTTCCCCGCTGTGTTCACTCTTTCAGCTGCTGATCTCCCTGGGTCATGTTTTATTTTAATGCAAGTAGGTTTGACATGAACATGTGTCTTTGATAGAGAGTGTTTGAGATGGTCAGTTAGCACTCCTGCTCTACAGCAGTTACTCTGCTGTTGGATGGCAGCGGCTCTCCCTCGAGTGTTCACAATGCTGTGATTATATACTTCCCGTGATACAATAATTCTCATAATTTGATTGCTTTCCAGGTGTACAAACAATAATATTCAAATTTCATTGGCGTCTGGTATCCTGAGCGTTATTTAAACTCTCTTATTTAAACTCTTTGATTGCATTCGAATTGCTGTCAAAACAGCAACCAAAACTCATGCTTCCATTTCCCAGCGAATTGTTACATTTGGAAGAGTCTGACCTTTTGCTGTCACCTGTGGCTGTACTTTCGATTCAGCAAAACCCATCTTATCTTAAAGTGAACAGACATTGATTAGATTCCAGGCAGTAACACACCCTGGGCTATCTGTTATTCTGCATACGAACCTCCTTGAACCCCTCGATTAGATTCCAGGCGGTAACTCACTCTGGGCTATCTGTTATTCTGTATATAACCCACACTGAATACCTCGATTTGATTCCAGGCTGTAACTCCATCCGGGATATCCGTTATTCTGTATATAAACAACCCTGAACCCCTCGATTACATTCCAGGCTGTATTTCAGTCCGGGGTATCTGTTATTCTGCATATAAACCACCCTGAACCCCTCAATTAGATTCCAGGCTGTAACACACCCAAGAATATCTGTTATTCTGTATATAAACCACCCTGAACACCTCGATTAGATAGTAGGCTGTAACTCACGTCGGGGTGTCTGCTGTTCTCTATATAAACTACCCTGAACCCCACAATTAGATTCCAGGCTATAACTCACTCCGGGCTATCTGTCATTCTGTATATAACCCACCCTGAACCCCTAGATTTGATTCCAGGCTGTAACTCACTCCGGGCTATCTGTTATTATGTTTCTAAACCACCCTGAACCCTGCGATTAGATTTCAGGCTCGAACTGCCTGTCAGGGTTGAAAGGGAAGACTGGTAGTTATAGGGAATGCTGTCTGACTAAAGAAATTGAGGGTTTCGTTCAGAATAAGAAGGAAGCATATGTCAGGTATAGACAGGATAGATCGAGTGAATCCTTAGAAGAGTATAAAGGAAGTTGGAGTACACTTAAGAGGGAAATCAGGAAGACCAAACGCGGACATGAGATAGCTTTGGCAAATAGAATTAAGGAGAATCCCCCATTTTCTGTGGCTTCACACAAAGGCCGCCTTACTGATCTTAGAGGGGCCCTATTCTCTCCCTAGTTACCCTTTATCCTTAAATATCTGTTATTCTGTATATAAACCACTCTGAACCCCTGAATTAGATTCCAGGCTGTAACTCACTCTGGACTATCTGTTATTTTGTATATAAACCACTCTAAACCCCTCAATTAGATTCCAGGCTGTAACTCACTCCAAGCTATCTGTTAATCTGTATATAAACCACCCTGAACCCCTCAATATGATTCCACGCTGTAACTCACTCCGGGCTATCTGTTATTCTGTATATAAACCACTCTGAACCCATCAATTAGATTCCAGGCTGTAACTCACTCCAGGCTATCTGTTATTCTGTATATAAACCATTCTGAACACCTCAATTAGATTCCAGGCTGCAACTCACTCCAGGCTCTCTGTTATTCTGTGTATAAACCACTCTGAACCCCTCAATTAGATTCCAGGCTGTAACTCACTCTGGGCTATCTGTTATTTTGTATATAAACCAATCTGAACCCCTCAATTAGATTCCAGGCTGTAACTCACTCCGGATATCTGTTATTCTGTATTTAAACCTCTCTGAACCCCTCAATTAGATTCCACGCTGTAACTCATTCCGGGCTACCTGTTATTCTGTATATAAACCACTCTGAACCCCTCAATTAGATTCCAGGCTGTAACTCACTCCAGGCTATCTGTTATTCTGTATCTTAACCATTCTGAACCCCTCAATTAGATTCCAGGCTGTAACTCACTCCAGGCTATCTGTTATTCTGTATATAAACCACTCTGAACCCCTCAATTAGATTCCAGGCTGTAACTCACTCTGGGCTATCTGTTATTTTGTATATAAACCACTCTGAACCCCTCAATTAGATTCCAGGCTGTAACTCACTCCAGGCTATCTGTTATTCTGTATCTTAAACATTCTGAACCCCTCAATTAGATTCCAGGCTGTAACTCACTCCAGGCTATCTGTTATTCTGTATATAAACCACTCTGAACCCCTCAATTAGATTCCAGGCTGTAACTCACTCTGGGCTATCTGTTATTTTGTATATAAACCACTCTGAACCCCTCAATTAGATTCCAGGCTGTAACTCACTCCGGGCTACCTGTTATTCTGTATATAAACCACTCTGAACCCCTCAATTAGATTCCAGGCTGTAACTCACTCCAGGCTATCTGTTATTCTGTATATAAACCACTCTGAACCCCTCAATTAGATTCCAGGCTGTAACTCACTCCAGGCTATCTGTTATTTTGTATATAAACCATTCTGAACTCCTCAATTAGATTCCACGCTGTAACTCACTCTGAGCTACCTGTTATTCTGTATATAAACCACTCTGAACCCCTCAATTAGATTCCAGGCTGTAACTCACTCCGGCTATCTGCTATTCTGTACATAAACCACCCTGAACCCCTCAATTAGATTCCAGGCTGTAACTCACTCGAGGCTACCTGTTATTCTGTATATTAACCACCCTGAACCCCTCAATTCGATTCCAGGCTGTAACTCACTCCGGGATATCTGTTATTCTGTATATTAACCATCCTGAACCCATTGATTTGATTCCACTTCCTGTCATGTTAAGCTCATGTTCCCAACACAATCTAATCTCAATAATGATCAATGTATCACGGGTCCTCTAATCTGCTGGCACTACCATCATGTTAACTTACTGATGTTTACGTACATGATCAGCTGTAGCATCTGAACAATTCTGTTTCAAAATTTCTCATCATTTTACACAGAAACATTCAGCTTTTTCTCTTCTTACTGCAAATCACCTTCCAGAATATTCTCTTGCACCTGCCAATGTTTTCAATATAATTCACAAAACACTGACAGCAGGGTAGATGACATGATGGGATGTAGGAAACTGTTACACTCAGTACCTTCATGTTACAATGTAATAATATCCAGTCAGAAACATGCCCTGGGTCTGGGAGAAAACCTCCCTGAGTCTGGAAGTGGGGACTGGGCAGAAAACGGAGTTTTCGTCTGTCACTGAGTTAGTTTGGAAATCTGTGCTGCACATGGACATTTCTCCACATTATATTCAGTTTCTATGTGTGGGTGTGTGTGTGTGATGGAGAGAGTTTAAACTGAGTTTAACTCTGTGTCTGCTTAGGAATTCCCCGTCCTTCAGATATTTGACTGCAACGCAGAGATAGAGGGACAGAGAGAGAATTGGACAGAGATAAAGTGCAAGAGAGAGGGGGACGGAGAGAGAGGGAGAGAGAGAGATCGAGAGAGGGACAGAAAGAGAGAGACACACACACAGAGACAAGGACATATAGAGAGTGACACAGAGAGAGAGAGGGACAGAGAGAGAGAGGGGGAGAGAGAGAGAGGGGGACAGATAGAGAGAGGAACAGATAGAGAGGGACAGAGGGACAGAGAGTGAGAGGGACAGAGACAGAGAGAGGGACAAAGGCAGAGAGAGGGACAGAGGCACAGAGAGAGAGAGACACACACAGAGAGGGACAGAGAGAGAGAGAGAGGGACACAGAGAGAGTGACAGAGAGAGAGAGAGGTGGGGACAGAGAGAGAGAGACGGACAGAGAGAGAGAGAGGGGGGGACAGAGAAAGAGACACAGAGAGAGTGAGGGACACAGAGTGAGGGACAGAGAGAGAGAGTGAGGGACACAGAGTGAGAGACAGAGAGAGAGAGAGACGGACAGAGAGGGGGACATAGAGGGAGAGGGACACAGAGAGAGAGAGGAACACAGAGAGAGTGACAGAGGCAGAGAGAGCTAGGGACCGAGAGAGAGACGGACAGAGAGAGAGTGAGGGACAGAGAAAGAGACACAGAGAGATAAAGGGACACAGAGAGAGAGAGGGGGGGACACAGAGAGAGAGAGAGAGAGAGAGAGATAGACGCAGAGGGAGAGGCAGACAGCGAGGGGGACAGAGAGAGAGAGGGGACAGAGTGAGAGGGACAGAGAGAGAGGGACAGAGAGAGAGACAGATAGAGAGAGAGGGAAACAGAGAGGGAGACGGCCACACAGAGAGAGACACAGAGAGAGCGACGAACAGGGACAGAGAGAGAGGGGGACACAGGGACAGAGAGAGATTGAGAGAAAGAGAGACAGAGACAGAGAGAGACACAGACAGAGAGAGAGAGACACAGAGAGAGAGACAAGGACACGGAGAGAGTGACAGAGAGAGAGAGGGACATGGAGAGAGTGACAGAGAGATAGCTAGGGACAGAGAGAGAGAGGGACACAGGGAGAGAGTGAGGGACAGGGAGAGAGAGAGGGACAGGGAGAGAGAGAGGGACAGGGAGGGAGAGAGGGATAGGGAGAGAGAGAGGGACAGGGAGAGAGTGAGGGACAGGGAGAGAGAGAGTGACAGGGAGAGAGTGTGGGACAGGGAGAGAGAGAGGAACGGGGAGAGAGAGGGACACAGAGAGGGAGAGGGACAGGGAGAGAGAGCGGGACAGGGAGAGAGAGAGGGACAGGGAGAGACAGGGACAGGGAGAGAGAGAGAGGGACAGGGAGAGAGAGAGGGACAGGGAGAGAGAGAGGGAAGAGGGGAGAGAGAGGGACACAGAGAGGGAGAGGGACAGGGAGAGAGAGCGGGACAGGGAGAGAGAGGGACAGGGAGAGAGTGAGGGACAGGGAGAGAGCGGGACAGGGAGAGAGTGAGGGACAGGGAGAGAGAGGGGGAAAGGGAGAGAGTGAGGGACAGGGAGAGAGAGGGATACAGAGAGGGAGAGGGACAGGGAGAGAGAGAGACAGGGAGAGAGAGGGACAGGGAGAGGGAGGGACAGAGAGAGAGTGAGGGACAGAAAGAGAGTGAGGGACAGAGCGAGAGTGAGAGGGACAGAGAGAGAGTGAGGGACAGGGAGAGAGAGAGAGGGACAGAGAGAGAGTGAGAGGGACAGAGAGAGAGAGGGGACAGGGAGAGAGAAGGGGACAGTGAGAGAGAGATGGACAGGGAGAGAGAGAGGGGGACAGGGAGAGATAGGGACAGGGAGAGAGAGAGAGGGGGGACACGGAGAGAGCGAGGGACAGGGACAGAGTGAGGGACAGGGAGAGAGAGAGAGGGACAGGGAGAGAGTGAGGGACAGGGAGAGTGAGAGAGGGACAGGGAGAGGGAGAGAGTGACAGGGAGAGAGAGAGAGGGACACGGACACAGAGAGAGAGGGACAGGGAGAGAGAAGGACAGGGAGAGAGTGAGGGACAGGGACAGAGTGAGGGACAGGGAGAGAGAGGGACAGGGAGAGAGTGAGGGACAGGGAGAGTGAGAGAGGGACAGGGAGAGGGAGAGATGGACAGGGAGAGAGAGAGAGGGACACGGACACAGAGAGAGAGGGACAGGGAGAGAGAGGGACAGGGAGAGAGTGAGGTACAGGGAGAGAGAGAGGGACAGGAAGAGAGTGAGGGACAGGGAGAGAGTGAGGGGGACGGGGAGAGAGTGAGGGACAGGGAGAGAGTGAGGGACAGGGAGAGAGAGAGAGGGACAGGGAGAGAGTGAGGGACAGGGAGAGATAGAGAGGGACAGGGAGAGAGTGAGAGGGACACGGACACAGAGAGAGAGAGGGACAGGGAGAGAGAGGGACAGGGAGAGAGTGAGGTACAGGGAGAGAGAGAGGGACAGGGAGAGAGTGAGGGACAGGGAGAGAGTGAGGGGGACGGGGAGAGAGTGAGGCACAGGGAGAGAGTGAGGGATAGGGAGAGAGAGAGAGGGACAGGGAGAGAGTGAGGGACAGGGAGAGAGTGAGGGACAGGGAGAAAGAGAGGGACAGGGAGAGAGTGAGGGACAGGGAGAGAGAGAGAGAGAGAGAGAGAAAGACAGGGAGAGAGGGACACAAAGAGGGAGAGAGGGTTAGAGACAGAGAGATTGAGAGAGAGACACACACAGAGAGGGACAGAGACAGAGAGAGAGGGACACAGAGAGTGACGGACAGAGAGAGACACACAGAGAGAGAGAGAGGGACACGGAGAGAGTGAGGGACAGGGATAGAGAGAGGGACAGAGATAGTGGGACACAGATCGAGAGAGAGAGGGACACAGAGAGAGTGACAGAGAGAGTGTGAGGGATGCAGAGTGAGAGAGAGCGACACGGAGAGAGAGGGACAGAGATAGAGTGAGGGACGCAGAGAGAGAGGGAAAGAGATAGAGTGAAGGACGCAGAGAGAGAGGGAAAGAGATAGAGTGAAGGACGCAGAGAGAGAGGGAAAAAGATTGAGTGTGGGACGCAGAGAGAGAGGGACAGTAAGAGTGGGACAGTGAGAGCGGGACAGAGACAGCGAGAGAGGGACAGGAAGAGAGAGAGATCGAGAGAGAGAGAGGGATACATAGAGAGAGAGAGAGAGAGGAATACAGAGAGAGTGACAGAAAGAGAAAGAGGGAGAGTGAGGGACACAGGGAGAGAGAGTGGGACACAAGGAGAGAGAGTGGGACACAGGGAGAGAACGTGACAGAGAGACCGAGGGACAGAGAGAGAGAAGGATAGAGAGAGATAGAGAGAGTGAGGGATACAGAGAGAGGGACACTGAGAGTGAGAGAGGGACACAGAGAGAGAGAGAGGGACACAGAGAGAGAGGGACACAGAGAGAGTGGGGGTCAGAGAGAGAGAGAGAGAGAGAGAGTGAGACAGAGACAAGAGAGGGACAGAGAGTGAGAAAGAGAGGGAGAGACAGAGAGAATGCATGTGCGCGAGAGAGAGAGAGAAAGAATACATGTGCGATAGAGAGAGAGAGAATGCGTGTGTGTGAGAGAGAGAATGCGTGAGCGAGAGGGAGAATGCATGAAAGAGAGAGAGAATGCGTGAGAGACAGAGAATGCGTGTGCGAGAGAGAGAGAGAATGAGTGTGTGAGAGAGTGAGAGAATGCTTGCATGTTAGAGAGAATGCATGTGTGCGAGAGAGAGAATGTGTGTGAGAGAGAATGTGTGTGTGAGAGAGAATGCATCTGTGCGAGAGAGAGAATGTGTGTGAGAGAGAATGCGTGTGTGAGAGAGAATGCATCTGTGCGAGAGAGAGAATGTGTGAGAGAGAGAATGCGTGTATGAGAGAGAATGCATGTGTGTGAGAGAGAGAGAATGCGGACTGCGTGTGTGTGAGAGAGAGAATGCATGTGTGAGAGAGAGAATGCGTGCGTGTGAGAGAATGCGTGTGTGTGTGAGAGAGAATGTGTGTGTGAGAGAGAAAATGCGGAATGCGTCTGTGTGAGAGAGAAAATGTGCGTGAGAGAGAGAAAATGTGTGAGTGAGAGAGAGAGAATGAGTGTGCATGAGAGAATGCGTGTATGTGAGAGAGACAAGCGTGTGTGCGAGAGAGTGAATGCGTGTATGAGAGAGAACGAGTTTGCAAGAGAGAGAATGCGTATGTGAGAAAGAATGCGTGTGCAAGAAAGAATGTGTGTGCGAGAGAGAGCATACATGTGTGAGAGAGAGAGAATGAGTGTGATAGAGACTGCGTCTGTGAGAGAGAGAGAGAGAGAATGCACGCATGAGAGAGAGAATGAGTGTGGGAGAGAGAGCGAATGAGTGTGTGAGAGAGAGAATGGGTGCGTGAGAGAGAGAATGAGTGTTTGAGAGAGAAAATGCGTGTGTGAGAGAGAGAATAAGTGTGCGAGAGAGAATGCGTGCTTGAGAGAGAGAATGAGTGTTTGAGAGAGAATGTGTGCGTGAGAGAGAATGAGCGCGAAAGACAATGTGTCTGTGAGAGAGAGAGAGAATGCGAGCGTGAGAGAGAGAATGAGTGTGGGAGAGAGAGAGCGAATGAGTGTGTGAGAGAGAGAATGAGAGTGTGAGAGAGGGAATGAGTGTGTGAGAGAGAGAATGGGTGCGTGAGAGAGAGAATGAGTGTTTGAGAGAGAGAATGCATGTGTGAGAGAGAATAAGTGTGCGAGAGAGAATGCGTGCTTCAGAGAGAGAATGAGTGTTTGAGAG